>NC_138038.1:38581799-39181799 GCF_964106645.2 Podarcis pityusensis | reverse complement strand
ATTCTTTCACCTTTGGTGGACGTGCCCAAGGATTAAGGCTTTCTGGGAGATGATCTATAATGAAATGAAAAAGGTATTTAAATATACCTTTCTGAAGAAACCAGAGGCCTTTCTCCTGGGCATAGTCAGCCAACTGGTGCCAAAGAAGGACAGAACTTTCTTTATGTATGCTACAACAGCAGCAAGAATACTTATTGCAAAGTATTGGAAGACACAAGATTTACCCACTCTGGAAGAATGGCAGATGAAGGTGATGGACTATATGGAACTGGCGGAAATGACTGGCAGAATCTGAGACCAGGGAGAAGAGTCGGTGGAAGAAGATTGGAAGAAATTCAAAGATTATCTACAGAAATACTGCAAAATTAATGAATGTTAGAATGATGTCAGAATGAAATTAAGTGATCTAAGCAGCAATGTTATAAAGGTGTATGCATAAATGGATTGTTAACAGATGAGAATCTAAAGTTATAATATGTTAAGTTAAAGGACTAAGATAAAAACAAAGAGGGAAAGGAATTGCTGAATTAACTAATAGAACTGAAATACAAAAAAGGGAGGTGTGAGGAAGTCAGGGAAGTAAGGAAATGAAATGTAAGTTATGGAAAGATTGATGTGTTTTGTTTTTTTTAAGTGTTTTTTATCTGTTTTCTGTATTTTGTAATTTTTTCTTTTTTCTTTTTTTCCCTTTTTCTTTTCTGTTTATCTATGTATTCTTTTCTTTGAAACTTTAATAAATATCATTAAAAAAAATAAAAATAAAACCTAACCAAGTTGTTCTTTTTCTCAATTCAGGCTGAGGTTGCTTTGGGAATTACTCATCGAAATGTATTATTTCATAAGAAACAACAAGATAGATAAAGATTGTGGCTAATGCATGTATACCAGTGGTAAAAGCACAAGGGGCGCAGGGTGTGTGTATGCAGCCTCATCAGCTCTGCAAAATGAGGGGACTCTTTTGGTCCTACTGGGCCATAATCATCCTTTTGCCTCGTTCCTGGCATCAAAGTTGACCAGAATGTCCAGACCCTCCCAGCTCTAGGAGCCCTGTTTTCTTCACCTGCTGCCCTGGAATGTCCTGCTTTAATGTCCAATTGGTTGTGCTGGAGTTGACCTCAAATATGAGGACTCTTCCCACATGTTGATATCGAGGGGCACCAGCAGCATAGAGCTCTCTCTGTTGATGGTGTAGAAATTTCAGTGCATACCCTGAAAAGAAAAGAAAAGAAAAGAAAAGAAAAGAAAAGAAAAGAGAACCATCAGGTGGCGATACCAAAGGAAAAGGTTAGACTAGGGGCATTTCTACACAACACACACACTTTGCCCTGCGTTTTGCAACACAGAGATCTAGAAAATTGCTAAGAGCTCTCAGAAACTTAAGTTCAGAGCAAGCCCAGCATCTCTAACTGTTAGGTAGATTTATTGCTTTATTCTTGGCGTCCAGCACACTTCCCCCTGCGGGCCTCTGCAGGTCGTAAAGCAATTAGCAGAATTGCACAGCGTCCGTGTTGAAAGGGCAGTAAAAGAAGTCCCACACGTTTCTTCTTTCCTAATAGCACTTTATTTGCTCAAAAGTAGCATATTTACAATCCATCTGATTCAAGCTGCATTTTGCGTCCTTCTCTCTCAGCTTGCAGCGTAAGCTAAGCTGCTTTCACTTTTCACTCAGCTCACAGCATTCCAAGCTGCTTTCCTCACGTCCTGGCTTACTTCCCTTGTAAGCGCCTCCTCTCAGCCTCGAGACACAGAAGGTTAACCCTTCACTACATCCAACACTAACCACCCCAACTCTGGGTGGTCAAGTCTTGCTTTCAACGTGCAAAAAGGCAATGAGGCTTTCTCCCCTATCAGATCCATGAATCTTGTGAAAGATGGGAGAAAGCGAGCTTCTTTAGGCCCCCTGTGATCAGAGAGGGGGCCAAGAGCCTCAGAGAAAAAGGAACCTGTTGTCAAAAGGCACTTCCCCCCCAGCTGAGGCCAAAAGGCGCTCAAAGTCTGCCCCACCCACCCCACTTCCTCACAACAAAACAATTACCGGGTATGTATTCCTTTCTCCCTTCCTCCTCCATTTGCCCAAGATCCCCTTGGCTTTTCGTTAATTTGAGATTAACCTAGGAGTCAGCAAACTTTTTCAGCAGGGGGCCGGTCCACTGTCCCTCAGACCTTGTGGAGGGCCAGACTATATTTGGGGGAGGGGATATGAACAAATTCCTATGCCCCACAAATAACCCAGAGATGCATTTTAAATAAAAGCACACATTCTACTCATGTAAAAACATGCTGATTCCCGTACCATCAGCGGGCTGGATTTAGAAGGCGACTGGGCCAGATCCGGCCCGCAGGCCTTAGTTTGCATACCCATGGATTAACCCTTAGGTATCGGTAAAAGCCCGAGGCATCCTACTATTATGAGTTAGGGTGGGGTGGGGTCAGTCTGCAGCAAGTTCAGTGGGAGAGTTACTGCTGTGAGCCCCTCCACCCTTCCTTCAAGTTGTATACACATGTAAATAAAGTCATATATCTTAAAGACACCACAGTCTCTACTGGGCTTCATTCCAAGGAAACCAAACCCTGGGTAAATTCTGGGAACCTCTAGAGTCTCTTACTGCTTAGCGATCAGGGTGGTGCGTAACACTGCAGTGACGTGCAAGTTACGCATAGCTGTCAACTTACAGATTTGAAAATAAGGGACCAGCAGCCAAAATAAGGGACCTGCAGCCTCACCTGTTCCAGGCACTCTAGTCTTCCTGTCCTCCTGCAGTCTGGTCAAACTCATGCTGGTAGCTTCGAGAACACTGTCCAACCAACTTTGTAACCAGAGGTTCAACTGAATAGAATCTGAATCCCATGCACCACAAGGCCTATGCAGCCTCAACTTAAGATGGCTCCCCGGCCTGGCTTTGCACTGCAAAGTTTGCAGCAGCACATGCAACAAAATGGCATCCAGCATTCAAAACCTCCTCAGCTTGCATTAACTAGCCACACACAAGGCATGCAAGCTCCACCCCCCAGTCGTCCTTAGACTTCTTATTGGGTGAGCAACGCAGCCAAGCAACACAGTTGGAGCCTCCCTCCTCCCTGGCCGGCAGGGAGGGAGAGGAGCTGCTTCCTTTGAAATTTAAGGGACATCATTTAAGGGACATCCATCAATAAGGGACAGCAGCAGGACATGGCGCTGGAATAAGGGACTGTCCCTTCAAATAAGGGACACTTGACAGCTATGAAGTTACGCTGTCACTGTTGTAACTGCATTTCACGTTTCTGGTCTTAATTGATAATTTTACCAATACCAAAACCTGCAATTGTCTACAACAGGGAGGGGAAATCTCTGGCCTCCACAGGCTTAATTAGGTCTGGTAGGAGCCCTAATTTGGCCCGTGCGGCAGTTCCCCACCCCAAACCCCCTCTCCTGCCCTGCTCCATCACATGTGATATCAGCTGGGAGGCAGATGAAGGCGTGGCCTTCACTTTCATGTGTGTTTCAATAAGAAACGCACTTAGAAGGCACTGCTGGAAGGTTGGCGGCCTTCTCTTTCCCCCACTGCTGGACTACCTTGGAGGAAGGTCAGTATGGCTGCCAACTCTATGTAGGAAAAATAACTGTCCATAGGAAAGATAGCTATATACAGCCCTGTTCAGACAAACAAACAAAAAACCCCAAACAACACATATGTGCCCAGTGCACAGAGCTGGAAAATAAAGGCCCAGTTAATGGGGGAGATGGTGCAGACGCCCAGAGAAAGGAAGGCCTTCTCTACTCACCCAAGTAGGCACCTTCCATCTCCTTCCTGACTGAGGGAGTCGTGATGAACTTTTCACCGGCCAAACCCTCCTGCTGTTCTAGCAGGCCCCCTGCCCAGTTGTCAGCACCCACAGCACCCAAAACCACCCGGCCCTGCCATAGGGGAGAGAGACATGGAGAGAAAAAGGAAGAAAGAAACAATTTCAATATCAATGCTTAGGAGACAAGTTTTCAGCAAGGCTTCTAAGCAGAGATTTTTTTATCCCATTCATCATCTGTACTGGATTTAGCATATGCCGCTCTTTTTAATTGTTAATATATAAGCAACTGTTTTGTTTTATGCTTTTTAACATATTGCAAAATGGCTTTGCAGGAAGCCATTCAGAAATGGAAATGGAAATAAATAATGGCACCGGACATTACCCTGCAGGCTGCAATCCCTACATGCGTTTGCCAGGGAGTGATCTCCCAATGAGCTCAGTAGGACCTACTGCTGAGCAGGTACCTACAAAAAGATTTCTTTTAATTTATTTGTTCCAGAAGTTTACGCTCTGCTTTTCAAAGCAGATTGCACCAAGAGGCACTGCGTTCCACAGTTCTGGCTCACCTGGGATATGTCAGCGCTGAGTCCACTCGATGACAACTCTAGGTGGAACGAGCCAGTATCACTGGTACCTGTAATGTACACAGATTGGGTGGGGTAGGTGGGGGAGAGAGAGAGATGTATTTGTATAAACCTCCCACCGCAGATGAGGCTGAGATTCAGCTGCTTCAGCTGAGGATCTGTAAACAATTCTGCTTGTCCCATGCTTTCTAAGAACAGGTTTTCCCTTTCCCTCCCTGCTTCCTCCCATAAAACCCACTCTTTAGTGCTAAATCAGTACAAACAGCAATCTGCCAAAACCCCCACCAATGGCCATTTGTTCCAATTCAGTACTAAACTGTGGGTTTTCCTTGGGGAAAGTGGCAGGGCAAACGGAAGTGTGGATGAGTGCTGAGAAAGTACAACTATGGAGTACAGGAAACTGAGTCGTGGAATTGTGAACAGGTGACCAAATTTAGTAGATAATGATTGAACTTCACCATTGCTGCATGCAGATAGTGAGTGTGGCCCTCTGAGCATGGCCAGGGTGCACTCAACTTACTGCCAGGTTACCCCCAGCAAGTGCGCAAGCAAAATGAGTGGACAGGGTGGCTTCTAGTTCAGAGGGTCCATCTGTCTTTTGGACAAGTTGGTGGCCTGCAACCTCACTTCCCAAAATTAATCTCTGCCACCAGGTGATGCCCACAGGATCTTTTCCACAGATATGCCCATATGGTTCATGGGACCACCTGAACCAATCCCTGAGGGTATGTGCTGGACAGCTGTACCACAGGGGGCGGCCCCAAGAGACAGTTCTGGGTTTACACACAAGCGAAGTAAATTACAGTTCAGGGCTTCAGACATGTGGCCTCTAAATACCAAAACAAAAAACAAAAAATCTGCATTTCAAGTCGTACATAATTGGTTAAAAATAAAAGAATAAAACCCATTTCTTTTTGGTAATGCTATAGAGCCTTTTAAATTTGATACAGGGCTGCAGCGTCTTAATCTGGCCCTGCCCACAAAAGTTCCAGATTGACCAGTACTCTGCTGGTGAGCTTTGGGTGCTTGTTAAGATATCGTTTTGAAAGACAGGGTTCCCTACCATTCCCTCTTCTCCATCCCATCCCATCCAACCCAACCCAACCAAACCAGTGACTAATCCATGAACCCAAATAAACACCTTCAATCGCATAGATCTTAGACTGGAGGTCGTTGAAACTGCCTCTGAGCTCCTCAAAAGTGGCCAGCACCTTCACAAACTGGTCTGTGGGTTCTGAGGCAATTTCCCGGAGATTATCCTGAGCTTCTTCGGTGTTAAAATAATGCCCAATCTGGAGAGACAAGGAAGGACCAGATGAGGCAAACCAAGGTAGGACTTGGCAGTGGGGAGTCTATACAGGTGTCCGCCTGTCCGCCCCCCCCCCCACTTATGCTTAGTGATCGACTCACGCGCGGCCGCATATACGTGCAGTGCTGGGAATTAAATAATTTAATTCAAATGCAGAAATGGTGGGAATGTGATAGAGAGTCCTTGGGACTGGTGCGAAGACCCTCCCCGGAGCCCGAACAGGATGTCAGTGAGGGCGGAGGAAGCCCCAAATAGACTGGAGGCACAGCAAGGCTCTGTTTGCGCTGCTCAGCCTCCCCACCGAACAGCTGATGTGTGGGGTAGCGCAGCCGCCACAGCCGCTTTCCTGCACCTCCTCCAGCCTCCTGCCGGCTGTTTTCTGTTTGGGCCTTGGAGAACTTAAGCACTATCCTGCAAAGCTGAGACACAACTCCTAGGTACTTTACCCCAATGGCAAGGCGCAAGATGCCTTTTTTCTTGGCAGAGGCTATGACCCCATTGTCACTATCTGTGGCAACTCCATCGGTGATGATGATTATCACTTTGTTAGATCCTTTCCGCATGCCGCGCTCGGGAATGAAAACTTGATCCCTGCCATCAGTAAACAAGGGAATAGTTATTTTCTGGACCAAGGCAAATCCTTTGAAAACATGGATTCCCAAACTGTGGTCTGTAAGGTTCACCCAGGTGGTCCATGGCATGTGCACATTAAGTATTCATATTGATTTTTAACTGAGTTGTTGCTGCTTTTATTTATCTTATAAGGAACTTTTACTGATTTTCAACAAGGTATAAGCAAAACACAGAGTTTCCCCTGCTTCTCTCTAACTCCCTCCAGAACAGAAGATTAATTTCTCAAATTTTGCCACAAGCTTTCTTGTGGGTGCCAGTCATCAGAATATTCATCTGAGTGTCTTATAAAGCTTCTTTTATTTCTCACGCTGCACTGTATTGTACTACGATTTGAATCTTATGGAATCAGAATGCAGGAGAAGATGGGCATATTGGGTGACTTACATCCAGGCCTCTTTTTATAAAAGTCAAAAGCGGTCCCCACCCTCCAAACCCAAGACAGCGTTCTGAGAACACACTGTAAACACCAAGAACATAAAACAGGGATAAGCCCTGAGAATGCAAATAAAATTTAAAATATTCGTTTAGTTTAAAATTTCCCTTAATGATTAGCACTAATATAAGTCAGGACTCTCCTGAGTTTTGTTTTGTTTTTTTGCCACTAGTGTAAATAAAGCTACCCTAGAGCTGAAGGACTTAATCCAGCAGCCAGCAGCCATCTTGTCTTATAATCCTCTGGGTGTCCTTGTAAGGAGGCCTGAAGGGGAAGAATACACTTAATCCTTGGTGAATTATATGAAGGACAGTATAAAATATAGTGCACGGCATCTTCTGCTGGGCCTCTTCTGCATTCGCAAAAATGTTCCTTTACTTGCCTACTATAAAGTCTACCAGCCAAATATTCAATAGACATAGTCTGAAATCTAAGCTGGGTAAAAGCATGCCCTGCAGCAGGAATAAGGCTGATTCCTGTATGCATTTTATGTTTATGGCTGCAAAGAACAGTAAAATCTGAACCTGAAACAGCCTATAGTTAGTGGCGGCACTTCTCTGCTACTGCTATGCCTTATGATGGTACTCTACAACCGATGGTATCTGCTCACTGTCATGATAGAGTTGGGGGGCTAGGCTCCAAGGCAGGTTCTTAGCTTATGTATCTCTTGTCAAAGGACACATAATCCCATGATCCGTTAGAGCCCACTCCCTCCTTCCCAAAGGGCCCCATTCCTGACTTTGCCACCCACTGAAAGCAACGCTACTCACACCACACATCTGATGGCCTTGAAGGTGTTCGTAATGCCTTTCATATGTGTCACTCCTTTCAAGAGTGCTCGAGGGTTGGGATTTCTTGTATAATCATTGAAATCAAACTCAATTTTGGGTGAGCTCGAAAACTGCACAGCAGCAAACTGGAAGGGGAGAGCAGAAAGAGTGCATCATTGTGGCAAAACAGTAACGCAAAACAAGCTAACCCTTTTTGCCCAGGCTGAAGGATGAAGGTGTACTACTAAGGACCACAGACAATGACCTGGTTCACAAGTAACACTAAACCATGGTTAGCTTAAGACAGCCTTTCTCAACCTGTGGGTCCCCAGATGTTGTTGAATTACAACTTCCATCACCCCTAGCTAGCAAGGCCAGAGCTCAGGGATGATGGGAGTTGTAGTCCAACAACATCTGGGGACCCACAGGTTGAGAACTGCTGGCTTAAGACATTGCTTGTTTAACAAACCACAAGTTAACTGTGAGTTGTCCCACGGTTGATCAAACAAAACTGTGGCTCACTTCTCCAAAGTTTGCTTTGTTTTTCCAGCTGCTCAAAGCCCTGGGCTGTGACCCTCTGATGTCCGACAAGTATATCTTACATGTACAGTGCTGTTGTATAGTCCGTCCATCACATCAATCATAAATTCCGTAATGTTGCTGAAATCCTTATTTTTCATGCTTTCTGACCCGTCAAAGAGAAACACCAGGTCCACATTCCCTTTCAAGCACTCTGTGGGACGAATGGGGAGATTGGTTATAGTCTAGATGGAAATATGGGCAGGGAAGGAATGGTTTATTAAACTATGGGAACTGCCAACTTCAAGTAAAATTACCTGGATGCTTTGGGTTCAACCAGGGAAAAAGAAAATAAATTGATTTCAAGCAAGAATGGGCAATGTTTAAAGAACTACTGTTCCAAAGTTGGTTGGTTATATCTTATTGCAATTTTATAATATATGAATATAATTCTTCATAAACAGAATATTATAAATATATAAATAAAATGACCCAGTTAATACCTTCTCCTTATTAGCTATATTAAATACATGAAGTAAGTTGGTTTTTCTTTTTCTCTCTCTTTATTGTTTATGCATTGATACTCAGGAATTATAGTATTTAAAATTTACTCATAACCTCATGGTATTTGTAAAGAGTGTAATTCTTTGTTTGCTTGTTTCCATTTCAATACTTGCATTTTCAATCTATTGGGATATGCATATCTATATACAAACAAAGAATCAAGCAAATAAACAAGAGGGAAGTTGCAAGTAAGTGTTGGGACTCTGGCTTGCCTGGCAAGAGAGCTGGCAATTGGGTGAGGAGATTTCCTGTGTCCAAACAGGAATATTAAGAAACAAGAAACTGCTTCTTAACAGTCCATTGAGGAAAGGCTAGGAAGAGGTTGAGGTATTGTTTCACCTTTTAACCTAGCTCTTCTCTGGAAGGAACTTTGCAAGTTGCATTCCTATGAAACAGTGCTCACATATTAGAAGTTGTTCTCTAAAGACGGAACCAATGGCTAAAGAACAAAAGACGGAACTATTTTATTTAAAAATAAAATAACAGAAGCTTCTTCTGAGTTTCCAACCTTTGCTTAACCTGAGAATTTTCTGGGTGAAGGTTTCATAGGCTGCACCCTCCCCCATTGTGAGATCTGCTCAGGGTGAAGGGACATTTTCTCCTTACTTTGGTATCCGGTCTTTATGCTCTCTGGGTTGCGCAGTTTGGCATCAAACAAATAGCAGATCCCGCTCAGGTAAAGATTTTTGTCACAATGCTCTGCGAGTCCCGGCCCACATGCCTGCAGGGGAGGAAGTTTCAAGTAACAGGTGAAAAATAAATATTAAAAAGAGTAAGTGATTAGATGGCATTACATAGGGACAAGGGAAGTTCTGGGACAAGGGAACTCCAAAGCCGGATGAATGGAGAAGAGGGGTTCAGGAACTCTCCGGAAGTAACCGAATAGAGCAGAACTCTGTGGCCACCAAAGATAGCTAGCACCACCAAGATTGAAGGGGTTTCCCAGGTGGAAGATTATGGACAGCAGAGATGAAGTCTGAGCTGATTCCCAGAGAAATTCTCCTACACAGGTCTTAAGTGACACAAACAGGAGTTGCATAAAAGCACTTCCCATTGCAATTTGGAGTTTGCGCCTAAGGCACCAAAATGTCTCTGGGGGCAACCCTGGTCTCCTTTGGGAGGGAAGTAAATTTAATAAACAGTAAGGATTCTTGAGACTCTCATCATAAGAGTCAAATGAATCTTGGAAACACAGGGCTGTACTCAACTAACATTTTTCCTCAGAGCAGGCTCACTAAAATGAATTGTCATGACTAGCTTGGGACGATTAATTTTAACGGGCCATGCCTAGCTTGGGTCAATTAATTTTAACGGGCCGACTCTGAATAAAAGGGAGTTGAATACGACCCAAAGACTCTGTGCCGTTTATGTTGCTCAAATTCACCCCCCCCCTCCAAGCAATTCCAGCCCAGACTCACAATCATCTTCGACCCTCGCACGTCGCTAGCCAGGGTCATGCCAAGGTGAGACACCCCAGAGCCCCCTGCAAAGAGACATCGAGGTCAGATGGATCCGTGCCAAATGAGACACACTCAATGTAGACCCTGCAGATCTGTAGCCATTCCCCCTGCCCCCTAGATAGCTGCACAGGCCTAAAAGCCAGTCAGGACACCCCCCCCCACACACACACCAAGGCAAAATGGCCGCCATTTGAACAGGCCACCAGGGACAGTTAGGGAATCTCCCTAGAACCACCTCTGACATGGAGATTCTGGAGCGCTTCCTCAATTCTTGTGGCATAATTCTTGTCAAGTTGTGGAAGCTCTCTGAGGACTTTCTATTCAGGGTCTGCAACAGGGGTGGGGAACCTCAGGGTTGGGTGCCAAATGCAGCCCCCCAAGATACTCTTTCTGACCCTCAGGAGGACTCTCCTCAGGCCACAACCGCTTCTCAGCCACACCTCCTACTGGCCCTGCGCCACATCTGACTTGAGCTTTTTTGCCTGGCTGGAATATGCCCTTCAACTCTGACCTGGCCTCATGCTTGCCTGTATGGTGGATGGAGAGGGGAGGTAAAACGCACATTAATCACTCTGGAAAGTTGCCTAAATGAGCCTGCATCCTTGTGTCCCACAACTCACCGTCAAGCGGGACGTTTTCACATGTGTCGCTCTGCATGTTACATTGGTATACTTTGCCTGTGGAGTTCTGCTCACCGGGGGCTCCCACAATGATCCTGACAACAATTAATAGCACGGGTTATGTAAAGATTTAAGCTTTAAGCTGCAGTTCCCAAAGTATGCCTTTAACAGCATAATGACAGGCAGAAATCAGGCAGACAAACTGGGTTTGTGGCAATGAAACAATGCAGGGAAGCTGCACCATCTGAATTTCTGCCTGCCGCACAGCTCTTAGGGAGGTTCCTATCCATTAAAAAAGGGACCAGCCCTTCCCTTCCCTTCCCTCCCCTCCTCATCCCTCCCACCCCCTGCTACAACTTTTCATTCTCACTTCTTGAAAACACTGTGCAAAAGATAACACAGAGTTCAAAAAAAGGGGAACAGGTTGGGAGTGCCCCCCCTCAAAAAAACCCCCAACGAAACCAAACAGGATGTGAACTTTCCACTCAGTCACAGAATATAAATCCAGAATAGTGAAAGTCGAAGACACATGTATGGGATTCCTCTTTTCCCAGGCAAAAATGTTGTAGTGTGCTTTGTGCCGTGCTGTCAGTGGGGGTTTCTCACTTTGGGCAACTAAGGCACCACCCTAGATGAATCCTGTGCCCCCTTGGTCCTCCACAATGCTTCCATGTTCAGTTGAAGAGTGGAGGCTTCACTCTCCAGCTTTTCCCCATCAATATTCTCAAATCAGCCAATCCGCTCTTTTAAATTCCTAGCCAAAAGGAAACTATCACTATAGCCGGGGTCCCACCTACTATCTCCGTGGAAGAAACAGAGCAAATGCATCAGTAAAATATGTGATATTCTACCATTTTGCTAGGACATCTGGTCCCCAAGAACTTGAAAGTTTTGCCTCCCCACCTTATTTTCCCAGTTTAGGTAGTTGTGACACTTGAATATACATAGGGAAGCAGTTCAAATTGACAGAGAAGACAGGGCAACGGCAACCCATAGCCAATCACAATGCTTTAAAATTCCTTCCCTTCAATAAAAAAGGATTCGCACGAGGGTGTCCTAAAGTATGGAATGCCTTGCGCTAAGAGACCAGCTTAGGCCATACCTGAAATTGCCAATTGTGTGGACATAGACTGCGTCACTATATAATTTAGTTAGCAGGGGACACCAGACTTGGTTGCATCTGCGTGGTACGAGGAGTTTCTTGCTACTGTTTTGTACTTATCACAGATAGACAATTAAGTTTTTGTTCAGCTTCCTGACTGATTCCTCCCCTTAAGCAAGTGTTCTACAACCTTAGGTCCCCAGATGTTTGTTACGACTACAACTCCCATAATCCCCAGCCAGCTTAGTCAATGGTCAGGGATGATGGGAGTTGTAGTCCAACAACATACAGAGGCCACAGGGTTGAATAATGCTTCTGCAAGGCATCCACAGCACCAGCTTTCTTTTGCCTTTCACAACAGCTTGATATTTGGACATTTAGCAGATGGAGCTTCCTGATGTTGGGATTTTTGCTGGCAGGTGTTTAAAGCATTAAAAAAAACTATGGGGGCGGGACACCAAGTGTAACTACTCATTTCCCACAATTAGGAGAAACCCAACACAAAAATCATTTCCCACAGTTAGGAGAAACCCAATACAAAAATCTTTCACACACATCCCCTGGCACGTGGACTGGGGGATTACCTAGTATCAGGGCCTTCTCCAAACTGCAGGACCTGATATCCAAACTGCTTGCTGACATTGGAGGAGAACAGGGCTGCTGGAGAGGTGTCAATATTGTCTCCCAGCGATGATGATGGACCTGTGGAAAGAGGAGGTGCCATGTTTATTCAGAGTGGATGGAGTAAGAAGAAGCAGACCAGAAGTCATCTTCTTGTCATTTCCTACTGCACCTAAGTTTGCCAGCTAGTCAGGGGGAAAAGAGACCTAGATTGTCCCTGTGCCATAGATAGCAGTTGGATTTGAATATCAGAAGGAAAAGTATTTCATGGCATGGAGATAAACAGTGTTACCTAGTAATATCAGCAGGTCATGCTCCTGTTGAATGCACAAGAGCAGAGCAGAGTTGGTCAACTGACAACCCTAAACCACAGTTCAATTTCCTCCACAGGTCTGTGGGAAGAAGAGGTTGCACAATTGAAGTGGGTTTGGTGCTCTTGTGCAATAAACCCGTTTATTATTATTATTGAGGTAAGGGAAGCAACAATAAAGTGCACTGTGAAGTGTGGAATGACAGTGATGTCATACAACCCGTGGAAACAAATCTGAATGCTCAATAAACAGCAATTCTCCATGCAAATTTTGTGCAGATAAATCAAGACAAATGCTTAAAAAAACAACAACAGGTTATCTGGAAGATGGAGTCAATTCTAAGCTTGACAACCTGACTGAGTCCATCAGACAGCAGCTGAATACACTGCAAGAAAAAGCTAGACCCCTTCTGCACTATACATTTAAAGCAGTATCGTACCACTTTAAAGAGTTAGGGCTACCCCCAAAGAACCCTGGGAACTGTGATCTGTTAAGGGTACTGAGGAGATTCCTCTTTCCCTCACAGAATTCCCTTGGGAGAGAGACTGATGGTTAAACCACTCTGAGACTTACAGTTCTGCGATGGGAGAATAGAACCTCTCAGAACCCTTAACAAACTACAGTTCCCAGGATTCTTAGGGGGGGGCACCATGACTATTTAAAGCGGTATGATACTGCTTTAACTGCATAGTGCAGATGGGGCCCCAGATACAACAGGGCAGCCGCAAGGACTTAGGTACATTTAATTCCTTTCCATTCCCATTCGTTTCCCATTTCTGCTCCATTCACAAACTGAGCGGGAAGCGGTGGCCTATTTTTATCTGAAATGGAATGTGTCTGAGAAAGGTGGAAGCTCAACGGTGGAGCATTTGCTTTGCATGTACAAGGTCCCAGGCATCATCAGATAAGGCTGAGAGAGACTCCCTACCTGAAACCTTGGGAAACTGCTGTCAGTCAGTATAATTAATACAGTGGTACCTCTGGTTAAGAACTTAATTAATTCTGGAGGTCCGTTCTTAAGCTGAAATTGTTCTTAACCTGAGGTACCACTTTAGCTAATGGGGCCTCCCGCCGCTGCCGTGCTGCTGCCGCCGCTCAATTTCTGTTCTCATCCTGAAGTAAAGTTCTTAACCCGAGGTACTATTTCTGGGTTAGCAGAGTCTGTAACCTGAAGCGTCTGTAACCCAAGGTACCACTATACTGAGATAGGTGGACCAACGGTCTGGCTGTGTGTATAGCAGTGCTGTGTGTGTGTGTGTGTGGCCAAATCCTGCCCTCCCCTCCACACTGCTTTTTGTGTTTAAAAAAAAATAATGCACCCCACTTGGGTTGTGCCTTCATTTTAAAAACACAGTTCACTTGTTACATTCATTTTGATTATAAAACCAAACGGAACTTCAAATGAATGAATTCATTTACTTTTCAACCAGGCCACTCATTTCTCACTCCTTTCTTTTGAGATGAAAAACTGAAACAGCCTGTACCAGGTCGCAGAAAGGTTACGGGTGTTGGAGTTGGTATATGCAAATATGTCTGGTTGGCCTTTATATTTTCTGTCGAAAGTTAGGCGAAACCGAATCTTTTGGAAATGCAATAGTATATGTGAAAATGTCACACTATTTGGATGGAAAACAAAGAAGTTACAAGCAGGAGAAGAGCTGCCCTCTCACTGAAAGCAATAAGAAGGAGGGTGTTTTAAAATTGCCTTTGTGGCAAGGGATCTTTCTAATCCACCTGGAAGCTGGCATGTGATGTCTGGTGCCTTGAAGCAGCTGTAGACTACCCAAAATGTTGCACCGTTTGCATGGAAATGGCTGAAGTCACAGGGCACAGAAATAATCTTTGTTGCTGGGGCCTCCCCGCAAACGTGAAGGGCTCCCATGTGGAAATTTTCCCTACATACTGGCTAAGTCACCTTGTGAATCTGAAGGAGGGAGTAGCCCCAGCAACAGAATGAGAACATACCGCATTTACACTCTCAAGAAGAAACCAAGATTCCCAACCACAACTATGGGTGCATCATAAAACCACAATATGAATTGAAACTAGAGATTGGTGCCTGCCCTTTTGTGGGGGCTGGTTCAATTCAAATGTGCCAAAATGTTACAGTGCAGGCAGCAGCTAATTGTAGTACATACTGGAGATCACGCAAAGGTTGGCTGCATGCGACAAAGGAACTTGAGCCGGCCTTACCATGAGACACAGTAAGGCAACTGCCTCAGGCAGCAGCAGTGGGAGCAGCAGCCCTCCAGCCGTTCGCCCTGAGGACCCTAGCTGATCCCTTCCACTGGAGGACAGAGCTGTGTGTGCCCCCTACACTAGGCTTCTGCCCTTAGGTGCAGTGGGGGAAGCTAACGTCACCAGTGTTGAAGCAAGATTAAACTCTCAGTCCAGTGGGTTTCTGTACATGGATTGGGGATGGAGAACATGCAGGTGGAACGCACCATCTTATCCTCTGCCTCAGGCAGCAAAATGTCTTGGACCAGCCCTAACAAGGAAAAAAAAATTATCTGGGCTTTGAAACAGCAGCTGATCCTTGATGCAAACTAATGTGGAAATGTAGAGAAGTGAACTTAAATGAGAGACAAGGAGATGACACAATTGACACTTTTGCCCATGACCTTCTTCCAACAAGGGAACCAGACTGCACCCTTGGGAATTCTCCCCACTTGGAGCATTGGGGCTGCGTTAAAAAAACCAAAAAACTGTTTGGCTACAATGTATTTCCAGTATAATCCAACAGAGAAGTGGGCAGGGGTAACATTATTGTGGAGGGTAGGCTTCTGCGAAGTAAATGAATCATGCAGACAAGAGACCCTTTTAGATGTGCATCTGTGTGCACATGGTTTCTCCTGGGTGAACAGCCCAGCACATGTTTTGCATCATAGGCACTGGATCCTAGAGGCCAAAGCACTTTTGGGGTGTGTGGGGGGGTCATTTTTGAGGAGTCTGGGCCCACGCAATGTTTGAGGACGTTCAGCTCTGCCCCCTGGCTCCTCCCAACATTGGTCACGCAACACCAGGACCCCCTTAATCATGCTAAGAAGCTGATGCCTCTGTTTTGCATACAGAGAATTCAAGGTCCAGACTCTATCTTCTCCAACTAAAAGGATCTTGGGTAGCAGAACTAGGAAAGACCTCTGGCCGAAGCAATGGGGAGCTGCTTGTACTGGGCTAGATGGATCAACAGGTCAGCTTCCTATATCCCAAAGTCACCACACTTCTTTGAAGAGCTCAGTCCAAAGCCTTGGTCCCACTGCAAAGAAGGCCCCGCTCTGTAGCTTCCGAGCCTTCTGTTTGAAGGTCTTAAGAGGCGGTGTGCAGGAAGAAGCGCTCTCTGATCTTATCTCTCCATCTTTCGCACGGAAATTAATAGGAACTCACACTTCTTTAAAAAGACATAGCTATTTCACACTCTTTCTAATTATAAGCGAACAGCATTATGTGAGTCCTACAAAGGTTTCACACTCAAATATCCTTACCCTGTAGGGGGATTTATATTTTTGAAACCCCTCTCAGATAGGCCTCTCTTTTTCTGTTTACTTATCAATACATTTCCCTTCGTCCCAAAGTAATTGTGCAGAGGATTACAGCCTCAGAACTCTTTAAATCACACAACAGTCCAAATTTGGGGGTGGTTTTTTCACATGCTAACAAAAAAACCTGCCGCTTTCTTTGTTTACCAGCTGACTGGAATCAGGAGATATATAATGAAAGAGGAAGGATTGCCTTCTGTGTTGAAATATTTGCAGATAAACGAAAGTGCAAAGGCTGCGGCCTGCCAGGAATGAGGGCTTTAACATCAGGATGGATCAGATTTCAGTATTTCCCCTTCCCACAGGGTTGTTAACTTTTAAATACTGGTCCTGCTCCTGTGTGGCCTAATTTAGCAATCTGTGGTTTACCTGAGATGGAGATGATCTGACAGGAAAATCTTCCTGTGCTACTGTTTTGGCATATCTGGCTGCAGTAGTGGCCCCCAGGTTTTGGAATGAGCAGAGCCAGTGAGAAAGTTGGCGTCAAATGTTCTTCAAACAAGAAGAACCAATAGAGTCAATTCCAAAAACATTAGCTTACATCACACTTATACTGAAAACAGAGACTGAAAAGACACAACTCAAGAACTACCGCCCCATATCATTGCTTAATGTGGATTATAAAATTTTTGCAGACATTTTGGCTAAAAGATTAAAAAAGGTGTTAACAGAAGAAATTCACAAAGATCAAGTGGGCTTTCTCCCGGGCAGACACTTGTCTGACAATACGAGGAATATAATTAATATTTTAGAAAAATTACAAGTGAAGATTAATACTAAAGCAGTTTTGATATTTGTGGATGTGGAGAAAGCTTTTGACAATATTTCCTGGAGTTTTATGAAGAAGAATTTATTGGGGATGGGGGTGGGTCAAGGTTTTGGAAACGGTATAGGTGCAATTTATTCAGAACAGAAGGCCAAATTAATTGTGAACAATGTAGTGACGGAAGAATTTAAGATTGAGAAAGGAACACGACAAGGTTGCCCAATCTCTCCATTGCTTTTTATATCGGTCTTGGAGGTTTTGTTAAATATGATTAGAAGGGACCAATTGGTAAAAGGTATACAAGTGGGAGCCAAACAGTACAAATTGAAAGCATTTGCTGACGATTTAGTATTGACTTTACAGGAGCCAGAATCCAGCACTAAAAGAGTATTAGAACTAATTCAAGAATTTGGTCAGGTAGCAGGTTTTAAGTTGAATAAGACGAAAACTAAGGTTTTAGAGAAGAATCTAACAGAGATGGAGAGAGATAAGTTTCAGAAGGAGACAGGACTGACACTGGTTAAGAAAGTGAAACATTTAGGGGTTAACATGACTGCTAAGAATGTGAATTTATTTAAGGATAACTATGAAAAATGTTGGACTGAAGTGAAAAAAGATTTAGAAATATGGTCAAATTTGAAGCTATCGTTGTTAGGCTGAATTGCTGTGATAAAAATGAATGTATTGCCAAGAATGCTGTTTTTGTTTCAAACACTGCAAATTTTGGACAAAATGGACTGTTTCAAGAAGTGGCAGAGAGATATCTCTAGATTTGTCTGGCAGGGCAAGAAGCCTCGTATAAAATTTAAGATATTAACTGATGCTAAAGAAAGAGGTGGATTTGCCCTGCCAGACTTAAAACTTTATTATGAATCAGCCGCTTTTTGTTGGCTGAGAGAATGGATGCTTCTTGAAAACACGGATGTTTTGGATTTGGAAGGTTTCAATAATGTATTTGGTTGGCATGCATATCTGTGGTATGATAAGGTTAAAGCACACAAAGCGTTCAAAAACCATATTGTAAGAAAAGCACTGTTTAATGTTTGGATAAGATATAAGGACTTGTTAGAAAATAAAACCCCAAGATGGTTGTCACCAATGGAAGCAAAGTCTCAGAAAAAACTCAATATGGAGGCCAAATGGCCGAAGTATTGGGAAATTTTGGAACAAGAGGGTGACAGATTAAAACTGCAGAGCTTTGAAAAATTAAAAAACAGAGTACGAGATTGGCTCCATTATTATCAAATGATGGAGATATATAACTTGGATAAAAAAACTAGGCTTCCAGGTGGAAAAATCAAAGTTGGAAACAGAATTGTTAGACTCTAAAGTTAAGAATTTGTCAAGAATGTATAACTTGCTGTTGAAATGGAATACTCAATATGAAATGGTGAAATCTGCTATGATTAAATGGGCACAAGATGTTGGACATAATATTATGATGGCTGACTGGGAACAGTTATGGACCACTGGTGTGAAGTTTACGGCATGTAATGCCTTAAAAGAGAATTTAATGGGACAGGAAAATTGGCTTCCAGGTGGAAAGATCCAAATTAGAAACAGAATTGTTAGAACCCAAGACTAAGAATTTGTCAAGAATGTATAACTTGCTGCTGAAATGGAATACTCAAGATGAAACGGTAAAATCGGCTATGATTAAATGGGCACAGGACGTAGGACATAACATTATGTTTGCTGACTGGGAACAGTTATGGACCACAGGTATGAAATTTACGGCATGTAATGCCTTAAGAGAGAATATTATGAAAATGATATACAGGTGGTACATAACCCCAGTCAAGCTCGCAAAAATCTATCATTTGCCCGATAACAAATGTTGGAAATGTAAAGAAACTGAAGGTACATTTTTTCACCTTTGGTGGACGTGCCCAAAGATTAAGGCTTTCTGGGAAATGATATATAATGAATTGAAAAAGGTATTTAAGTATACCTTCCCTAAGAAACCAGAGGCCTTTCTCCTGGGCATAGTCGGCCAAATGGTGTTAAAAAAGGATAGAACTTTCTTTATGTATGCAACAACAGCAGCAAGAATACTCATCGCAAAGTATTGGAAGACACAAGAACTTCCCACGCTGGAGGAATGGCAGATGAAACTTATGGACTATATGGAACTGGCTGAAATGACTGGTAGAATCCGTGACCAGGGAGAAGAGTCGATGGAGGAAGACTGGAAGAAATTTAAAGACTATCTTCAGAAACACTGTAAAATTAAGGAATGTTAGAGTGATGTTGGACTGAAAACAAGTGGTTTCCAGCTGCACAGGTTAAAGTTAAGGATAGATTAAGATTAAAGATCAAGATTAAAGATGTTTAAAGAAATGGAAATTTGATATTAAAAGGGAAAATTTTAAAGTTATATGATATTAAGATCAAGGATTAGGTTTAAAAAAAGTTGAAGTTATATATTTTAACATTTTATTAAATTAAAGATTGGGATTAAAAAAGTGGAAAAGAAACTGCTGGACAAATAATGTGGACTGGAATACAAAAGAGGGAGGTTTGAGGAAGTCTAGAAAATAAGTAATTTAAAATTGGAAATGAAAAAGAGAGTTTGTTTTTTAAAAAAATAAAAAAAAAAAAAAATAAAAGAGAATTTAATGAAAATGATTTATAGATGGTACATAACACCAGTCAAGCTTGCAAAAATCTACCATCTGCCCGATAACAAATGTTGGAAATGTAATGAAACTGAAGGTACATTCTTTCACCTTTGGTGGACATGCCCAAAGATTAAGGCATTCTGGGAGATGATCTATAATGAAATGAAAAAGGTATTTAAATATACCTTTCTGAAGAAACCAGAGGCCTTTCTCCTGGGCATTGTCGGCCAATTGGTGCCGAAGAAGGACAGAACTTTTTTATGTATGCTACAACAGCAGCAAGAATACTCATTGCAAAGTATTGGAAGACACAAGATTTACCCACTCTGGAAGAATGGCAGATGAAGCTGATGGACTACATGGAACTGGCGGAAATGACTGGTAGAATCCGAGACCAGGGAGAAGAGTCGGTGGAAGAAGATTGGAAAAAATTTAAAGTATACTTACAGAAACATTGTAAAATTAATGAGTGTTAGAAGGATGCTGGAATGAAGCTATATGGTTTTAGTAGAAATGTAACAAAGAATTAAGTAAAAGCTGATTGATAACGGGCCAAAATGGAAAAATTTAAGGTTAAACTGTTAAGATAAATTATAGAACAAAAATTGAGAAAGATGGAAAGAATTTGCTGAAATAGTGAATTGAACTAGAATACAAAAAAAGGGAGGTGTGAGGAGGTCGATGAAACAAGGAAAGGAAAGGTAAAGATATGGAATATTGGATGTGCGTTTTAGTTTTTTTTGTTTCTTTTTGTTGTATTGTTGTATTGCTTTTTTTTCTTTTTTATTGTTGTCTTTTTTCCTTTTTTTGTAATTTTTAAACTTTTAATAAATATCATTAAAAAAAAATAATTCCAAAAACATTAGAAGTGATTTTAAAAAATGGTGAAATAGCAGATCTTAAAATTAACAAAGATAAAACCAAACTCCTGGTAAAAAATATGACTGATGAGAGTAAAAATAAATTACAAAATATATCAGGTCTAAAGATCGAAAAGAAGGTTAAGTATTTAGGTATATAGTTAACAGCAAAGAATATGAATCTACATAAATATAACTATTTGAAAACCTGGGGGGATATTAAAAGAAATTTGCAAATATGGGGTAGAATGAAACTTTCATTGCTGGGCAGAGTGTCAACCACAAAGATGAATGTATTACCAATAATGTTCCCCCCCCCCCAATCAATACCAGTGATCAGCAAGTCAGATTGCTTCAACAAATAGCAAAAAATATATTTATAAATATATCTGGCGGGGGGGGGGGACCAAGAATAAAATATAAAATACCGATAGACACGAAAGATAGAGGATGTTTCTCCCTGTCGGATATGAGATTATATTATGAAGCATCTTGTCTGTGCTGTTTGAAGGAATGGTTGCTATTGAAGAATCCACATATTTTACATTTGGAAGGTCACAATAATATTTTTGGTTGGAACACTTATCATCTGTGGTATGAAAAGGTGAAACCATATAATTAGGGGGAAAAAATATAGAATATGGAACAAATATATAAAAAAATTGGAAACTAAAACACCACTTTGGCTTTCACCTTTGGAAGCAATAGCAGTGAAAAAGAAAACTATGATGGGAAGTTGGGCGACTTATAGAAATTTATTAAGAGAGGAGGGTGGAGAATTTAAATTAAAAGTTTAAGGATTTACCAGGAATGTTAACAACATGGGTACAATATCATCAACAGCAGCTCTCCAGGATTTCAGTCTGGGGACAATCCCTAGAGATGCCGGGAACTGAACCTGCAAAAGATGCTTTGCCACTCAGCTCTGACCCTTTCCCAAATATAGCTGCACGGAGTGCTCCTGGTCAGGATTCCAGCTGCTCCATTTCCCCCCGCCACCCTATTTTATGTCCCACCATCATAGTCAGGCAGCATTCCAGTAAAGGGTTGGGATTTTGGAAGACGCCTGTGCGTGAATTTGTTTTATGTGTGTAGATCAGTGCACACTGACCACCGCACAGTCTTCGCAGTAGGGCTCTGTTCTGATGGCATGAAGTAGTCACCACAAACCGGTAGATTCCTATCTGCTGCAGCCTTCATCTGCCTTCACAGCCTTTGTAACATCCCACTTGTTCTGCTGTTCTGCTGTTGAGGACTTCTTGGATTATTCTTTGTCTGGCCCCTTCCCTTTGACCTTACCGCCTTGGGTGACCCTGCTGGGAGTACGAGATTCCCGACGGCTTCGCTCACAAGGGTCATAGGAACATGCAAGCCCACTCACCACAACAAGGTGATGATCCAGCGAGTAAAACAGCAATGTAAAATCACACAAAAGCCAATGAAAGTGAACAAAGCAAAAATAAAATAAAAAATCCAGGGGATTCAAACATAAAACAAGGTCCAATATTATGGGCTTGAGAAAGCCTGGGTGAAAAGATCAGCCTTATCACAAGAGAACTGATGTAATGGACGGTTGCTGCTTCAGGTATGGCAGAGGGAAGGGCATTGCACAGAACAGGGGAAACAACAGAAAATGCCCATTTTCAGGTCACTACTCAGGGATCATATTCTTCAGGGTGCGGTGCCATGGGTAGAATTTGCCCAAATGATCTAAGTTAGTGAGGGCCAAATGTGGCCCTCCAGCTGTTTTGGGACTACAACTCCCATCATCCCTAGCTAACAGGTCAGGGATGATGGGAACTGTAGTCCCAAAACAGCTGGAGGGCCAAGTTTGGCCATCACTGATCTAAGTGATCTTACAGTACTCTTTCAGATCACCTCCTCCTGAGTTGTTCAGGGCTGATCAGCAGCCAGTGCAGTTTCCCCAGCACAGGTATGATATGCTCCACTCTGCAATCTGGCCTGCTGCGTTGATTCTGCCCCAGCTGCAGGTGTGCAAGCCTTGTGCTGTTGCACTTCTGCAAACCTTGGAGTTTCCCCGAGTCAGCCAATCGCTCCTTCTTATGTGTGGGCGCTGCCAAGCTGGCTTCCGAGGCAATCGGGGCCTGAGTGCACATCTTATTTCAAAACAGAAACTTCCCTTCCAAGAAGCCCCAGATAAGGACTGCCATTCGTTGTAATGCAAATCCTGAGATTACTTAATACTAAGATTCGTGTGCCCAGAAAACAGTGTGGACTAGGTGGCTGTTATGCTTTTAATGGTCGCAGACTGCAAAATCAACAGCAACAGGAAGTGATGCTTTTCACAGTCCTTGTCTGCTAATCTCTGCAGTTCTTTTGGGCCAGGAAACAAACACAAAACACGCAACTTTTTAACCACCCTAATGATCTTTTACTTATCTATCATCACAGTGTTTTCTTTCTAACAGGAGTCTTGCTAGATGTCATTTCCATTCCAAGAAAATATGTAATTTCCATTCCAATAAAAATGACTGTACTCTGCCTGGCAAGGCACACTCACAAACGCAGGAGTGCCCCCCCTCCCAGCAGTGGTGCTGTGGGGTGACGCAAAACATCTTGTCATTTCAGGTTATTTTACACCTTGGACTCTATGGTCTTATGGAGGAGCCCCTCTTTAGATGGTAAAGTTGCATTTCCCCCCACTTACATAGAAACGTGGTCAGCCAGTGTAGGAGTGCACATATCCAGAGTGTGGAGGTCAGGTGGGATTACTATGAGGAATTATAAAATATGCATCAAGCCATTGTGTCCACTATGAAAGCATGGCGTTGATTGGGTTCGATTCATTGACAATAATTTCTGATCAAATCCCACAAGCCTCTGCATTTCTGGCAATTTTCTCTACTGTTCACTTCTACACCTGACAGGCACGTATCAGCATTCTAAATACACAGGCCAGCTGCTTCATCAGGCAACCTGAGCCATAAAAGATAGTAGGTAGCTTCTTTGATGTAGCTTGTTAATCTTTAGATAGATCTTAAGGACCAGGAAGAGTGTTCACAATGAGATAGTAAATACTACCCAGCCTTCCTTCCTTTATTGCTGTTTATGACCTCTGGGTTTGCTGAATGCATTCTTCCTTTTTAGTTCTGTTTTATTTACCCCAGAAGTATGCATGCTTAAATTAGTTTTGTAGTGTAACTTTGTCCCCACGTGGGGTTTTTTGAAATGCTCAGAGGAAATCTGATTGGTTCTTACGAACACTGGGTAAAAAGTTCTTTTGTGAATAAAACGACCTGGGCCGGAGGGTGGACAGGAATTATTATTATAGGCACTCCTCCCAGAGTCTTGCTGGTCAAGCCTGTGTGTATTTTATCAGTCCAATCCTTCCTTTGCTTTGGGAATGCCACAGCCAGCAAATGTCAGGGGGTGCCCTGTGCATTCAGCTGAGTGGAAGCCTCCTGGACATCTGCCCCAAAGTCCTGCCCTGATGATGCCACTGCCACCCAGGAAGAGAGCCAGCAGCCTTTCTGCCTTGGCAACAGATGTCACTCACCTATCAGGCTGCATACAAACCGTGCATTTTTAAACCACTCCTCCCTATTGCCGCCACCACAGAATCCTGGAAACTGCAGTTTGTTAAGGGTTCTGGGAAGTGTAGGGCTGCAAGAGGCAAATGATGGTCCCCAGGATTATTATGGGGGGTGGAGTCATGTGCTTTAAATGTATGGTGTTTATGCAAATCTACACACACACACACACACACACACACACACACATCATTCTGGTAAGAGGACTAGTTGCAACATTTCCTTATTCTGACCCCTTCTTTCTCCCCAGCCACAGATGAAGGGCGTACCCCTGCGTTCTCACACCCTGAGGGTTGCCAGCTTCTCAAGTGGTCGCTGTAGCTGCCTCTGCCTTTAATGATGACACCCTGCTGTACAAACAGCCGCAAAATGGTTCTCAGAGGGTGTGGTGGGCCACACTTGGTGTGGAAGGAGAGGATGGCAAGTGTGGCAAGAAGATTCAATAAACATTTAAAGATTTCAGTACAGTATAGTACAGTATAGTACAGTACAGTACAGTACAGTACAGTATAGCATAGCTTGTGTGTATACACACAACAACAGAAACAGAAACAGCACCCATGCCTCCCTTCAAGAGCACTGGCTATTCTTCTAAACTTTTCCACAACATATTGTTGTCAACAGGGTTTTTCAACTTTGCCCAATATGAAAGGTCAGAAAAGTGAAGCTTCTTTGAGTTGATGAGATGAAAGTTTGCTTGTCTCAAATTAGACCGAATATAAATGAAATTTCCTGGCAAAAGCAAGCTCACACCTCTCATTCAGTTTGTATACATGCTTAAGGTACATAAGGCTTCTGTAAAATTAAATTTGGGGGAAGATTCACGTTCTTACATAGCTGCCTTGTTTTATACTTTATGGATGTCCTGTGATTATATTATAAAGTAGTTGTGTCGTGTGTTATAAATCAAGCACTGTCGGGAGTTGTTTTCCAGTGTATTTCTTAATCAAAGAAAAATTTGGTGCAGCACGAGCACATTTTTATTCTGAAGTGTGGCCCAGAGAAACTTTTCTGAGAAATACTACACTAACTGAAAATGTTTTATCTCCATAATTCAACCTTTTGACTGCCAGTTCCTCCATATATTAAGGCTGGTGGGACCTTCTGTGTGGCAAGCAAGCACTCTGCTTGCGGCTCTTTTGCACAATAAGCTGTTAGAAGCACAGGAGCGGGGGGGGGGGTGCACACGCGTGACTTGAGCCAGCTGGAAGCCATTCTTCTTAACCAGGCAGATTCTGGGTGAGAGGTTGGAATGGAAGGATCTCTCAGTTTTGTTCCTCTGAAGTTTCTCATTTTTCTAGTCAGAAATTCAGTTCTCCACATTTTGCAGCAATCTACTTTTTAAAAAATTCCTATGAAAATTCACCTGCATTTTAATACGGCTTTCTTCTCAGAATCAGTGTTTTTGTTTTTTTGCAGTTGTGACTAATGCACTCATTTATGGACGCAATTCCCCACAATATTATGCATTTTTGCATGTTATTTTCACAAACGTCTTAATTTGTACGCACGCTTTCTCCTAATATATGCATTTTTGTAAACGTTTGCTTGGAGAAGTGCATCACAACACCCAGAGAGGTGTGCGCTGTGAAGGATAGATCCGTTTCAGTTCTCCTACTGTTCTGGAATGTGAGAATCTGATAGGTTCAGTTTTAAATGTGAACCGAATCGAATTTCTCCACCCTTGCTGGGAGATGGTGAAGCAGTGACTAGTCAGTTTAAATTTATAGTACGATCAACTCACAAACAGGATTTGAGCTATGAGAAACAGAAGTAATTAGATTATAATATCGTTATGATTTAATAGAAGACAGGGTGCAGCAGAAGGGGAGAAACAACATGGAAAACGGGGTGCAAAAATAAAAGACAAAATTGTGTTTTGATTGTACATGTTAAAAATGTTGAAACTTAATAAAACATAATTGGGGGGAAAAGAAGAAAGGCAGAAGCAGATTAATATCTCTCCCTCTCTCTCTCTCTGCCTCTCCAAAACACTGATGACAAGTTTTGCAGGCAACATTCCTGTGCTCTGGGCTGTTGCTAACACAACAGCAGCACCTGTGAAGTATCTGGCAGCTCTTAAGCTGCTGACAGTGGCAGATCACACCAAGATACCGACAGAATGACTTGATGTGCGTTCAGCCGACTTCCTCCCTGTGGCAGCAGCCCAGGCTTTTAAGACCCACACTGGTTTGCCTGAAAGTAGGCTTGCGGCTTTGTTACCGCCGCCACCAACACTGCTGTGAGAGTGGTTCTCACACTCTTGCTGAAGAAGCAGAAGTGGAGTAGGGACAGCTGAAAAATGACTGTAGGCCAGTGGCAGGGCATCTGCTTGGCATGCAGATGTTGCCAGGTTCGATTCCTGGCATCTCCCGGTAGGGCCGGGAGAAGCCTCTCCCTAGAAGCCTGGAGAGTTTCCTATACCTTGGTTATCAAATGCATTGGTACTCAAACAACTTGCAACCCAAACACTGCAAACCTGGAAGTAAGTGTTCCGGTTTGCGAACATTTTTCAGAAGCCGAATGTGCCCCGTTTTGAGTGCCACACTTCCGATTTGAGTGCCACAATTACATTTTGAGTGTTACGCTGATGTCTGTCTGCTTTTGCTACTTATTTTCTGTTTTTGTGGTTCTTTTTTGTGTGTGACTGTGTGGAACTCAGTTCAGCTACTGATTGATTGATTGATTGATTGATTGATTGTGTGACTGCAGTACAGTGGTACCTCGGGTTAAGTACTTAATTCGTTCCGGAGGTCCATTCTTAACCTGAAACTGTTCTTAACCTGAAGCACCACTTTAGCTAATGGGGCCTCCTGCTGCCGCTGCGCCGCCGGAGCACGATTTCTGTTCTTATCCTGAAGCAAAGTTCTTAATCCGAGGTATTATTTCTGGGTTAGTGGAGTCTGTAACCTGAAGCGTATGTAACCCGAGGTACCACTGTACATTATTTATTGCTTTCATTTTCAATGGTCTCGTTAGATAGCAAAATTCATTTAAAATGCTATTTTAGGGGTTGTTTTTAAAAGTCTGGAACGGATTAATCCATTCTGCATTACTTTATATGGGAAAGCGTGCCTTGGTTTTGGAGCGCTTTGGTTTTGGAACGGACTTCCAGAACGGATTAAGTTTGAGAACCAAGGTACCACTGTATTTCTATGAAAGGTGATGTGATGATGGCAATGAAGACAGCTAGGGAATAGTGTAGGGTATTGTGTGTGCTGGTGTGTTGTTGTGGTGTGATATAAATGAGGATGATCTTAGTCGCGAGGCAAAACCTTGGTTTTACCAAAACATTAACCCTATTTCTACAGGGTTGCTTTGGCTGTTTTCCTGGTTATCATTCAATCGCTCACTGCTGTCGCTGTTGTTGTTTTGCATTTTGGACATGTATCATTCTCTCATTTTGTGGTTTTGTAAGATGTGGCTAAGGGACATGGGTGGCGCTGTGGGTTAAGCCACAGAGCCTAGGACTTGCCTTTCAGAAGGTCGGCGGTTCAAATCCCCGTGACAGGGTGAGCTTCCGTTGCTCAGTCCCTGCTCCTGCCAACCTAGCAGTTTGAAAGCACCTCAAGTACAAGTAGATAAATAGGTACCGCTCTGGCGGAAAGGTAAACGGCGTTTCCGTGAGCTGCTCTGGTTCACCAGAAGCAGCTTAGTCATGCTGGCCACATGACCTGGAAGCTGTACGCCGGCTCCCTCAGCCAATAAAGCAAGATGAGCACTGCAACCCCAGAGTCGGCCACGACTGGACCTAATGGTCAGGGGTCCCTTTACCTTTACCTTTAAGATGAAGCTATGTTTTACATTTTGTCTTTTAACTTTTCTCCTTAAGCGCCCAGAGTTTATAAAGAAAAGCAGCACACAATTTTTTCAACATCCATGAGATGAGAGCATCTAGATGGCGGGGTGAGTGAATTGGCCGGAGCTTCGTTGCACAGCTGGGATCTGAACTTGCATTTCTCACTGAAACGCTCTTCGGGCCAAACTGCATGTGATGTTAAACGTGCGTTTTAACATTGTGTAGATCTTTTAAAAAATGAAACAAAAAGTTGCAAATGTAACAGAAAGACAAAAGTAAGAATGTTGGCTCACAATAATAAGAATAATCCATCAAATCTAATTTAAGCATACATATTAATATAAGCCATCCATTTGTCCAAAAAAATATATCCAAATAAGACCAATGATAACAAAATTCTGTATATGTTCAAATGTAGAAAGGACAGTAAAGGTATTCAGACCACTGAATAATGGACACAGAGTATCCTTCTGATATTCACTCCATGCATTTAAAGCCTGCTTGTAGCACTGTAACAGTCATGGCTTCCTCCAAAGAATCCTGGGAACTGTAGTTTGTTAAGAGTGCTCAAAGTTGTTAAGAGACCCTTCACTGAGATACAATTCCCAGCCGTCCCCCCGGACCTTGCCAGAAATTGACAGCTCTGCTACAGATCAGAGTAGGATGGGAACACGCGGTAACCCCATCTGGGGGTTCTCCACACCTCTGAAGGTAAGTGGAAGCAAACCTCAGGGAACAAGTAACTCCAGAAAAAACCCAGCCTCTCCAAATGCATACTGTCAAGAAATAGATACCGCTGAAAGCAGGAAGTCTCAATGGACATTCTGGCAAATCTGTAACTTGCACAATTATTAAAGTTGGCTGCTAATTCGGTTAGCAGAAGGAGGAACTAGGAAATCAAGACTATTAGGCCATCTAGCTTAGTATTGTCAGTACCTCAGGGGCAGGGAGCCTGTAGCTCTCCGGAGGCCCTTGGTCTAAATTTCCATCATCCACCCTCATTATTGACCAAGGCGCCTGGGCCAAGGGGCACTGCAGTCCTAGCAGGACTACAAATTAACTGCCTGTACCTTAACATGGATTAGCAGCAGAGCTCCAGAATTTCAGACAGGTGTCTCCCCAAGTCCTTCCCAAAGATGCCAGAGATTGGATCTGGAAGCAAAGTGTGAGCTCTGCCCCTGAGCAAGCCTGACAAAGCACTAGATCACCTGTCTCCTTTAAAACCTTTGTGCCTCCTTTTTATTTCTTCTCATACATTCACATCCTGCCTTTCTTCTGTCAAGGAACCCAGAGCATTGCCCATGTGGTTCCTAGGCGGTCTCCCATCCAGGCACTGACCAGAGCTAAACCTGCTTAGCTTTACCAAGGTATCAGCCTCATGTAACTACACACCATGCCCTGGAACTCTCCAAAAAAACTCTCTCACACATACACGCAACATGCAGCAAGCAATTCACCCCAGCAATTCCCAAACCTGCAAAGGTCCAATCTGCCCATCCTACCTAAACATGGTATCTGTGCCAGCAGACTTTCTCTCCAGTCTCAGTCAAGACAGAGAATTCCGTTTGATCCAATTCCGACCTACCTCGAAGAGCCAAGCTGATCAGCAGTGTCAGAAAGTAGACTGGAAGGTGTAGGCCAGGCATCCTGGGTGGTGGCAGCGGCAGCAGCAGCAGCTGCAGCGGCTTAAACGGTTCAAGAGCTTATTTTCTGGAGGACATGACTGGCAGGAAGGCACCAGATGAATAGTTTGATCAAGCCAAGAGACAGATTCAAGAGGAGCAAGCGGCTATGGCAGAAGATGAAGGAGAGTGGGGAAGAGGGGAGACTCTTAAGCTTCCAAATCTCAAAACCGTACTGCTACTTTCGCTCCCCCACGTGGTACAAAAAGCAAAGGGTACGATGTGGGCAGGAGAGGAAACGTGGGTGATGAAAGACTCTGAATATGCATATGCGCGAGGGGTGGCACCTGCGCAATGAGGGAAGGAGTTACACCAATGCAACTACACACACACACACACACACACACACACACACACACTGCTGTGACTTTGGCATTTGATCACACTGTGAATGGACCTGTAAGACTGGCCAGATAGGCATCATGGACTTGAGCAAAGAACTCCCAAACGTTTAATGTTCATTTCAAGGCTATAGACGCTTCCTGAATGACAAATCATCTACAGAGACAAGTCTTACAACAGTGCTACACACTGCTGTGTGTGTGTGTGTGTGTGTGAGAGAGAGAGAGAGAGAGAGAGCGCATAGGGGAAACGGAAGTTGGCAATTTGTTTCAAAAATACATGTAAGAGTGAGTGGAGGAAAAGGCAATGTGGTTGTGGGTGGAAGACTTTTCAGCAGAAAAACTGCCAGAGGGGGACAGGGTTGAAAGTTCCTCCTCCTATAAAAGTCTTCTGAGGTTGAGTGCAGCCTCTGTGGCTGTAATGTGTTAAAAAACAAAAATAAAACACATTAGGGGGAAATAAGAACTTATGGGAATTGCGATCAGGTGGCAAACGGGTCAGGGTCTTTGCAGTCATGGTTTACTCGAGTAAAGGAAATAATGTTATCCGAACGTTTGACTCAGCACAGCAGAGTGCTAAAAGGGCAAAGTAAGAAATACAAATTTCTGCGTATATGGTCTTTGATTCTTGAGTATATAAACAAAATCAGTATCTTTATCACAGCCGTAAGTTTCACTATGGAGAGATCAACTTTGTGAACAAACTGTGTGTGTACTTTTATGATGCTATCTGTGTTTGATGAACTGTACTCCAAGTTTTCTTTCTGTTCGCTATTCTTCTGCGAAAATCAATGAAATACCTATTTCAAAACAAGGAAACAGGCTTGCAATTGTCTCAAGCAATAGGCATGGAGGATAGCGGACTGGTGCCCCTCCCTCAAGAAAACCCCACCAACTCACTTGCTCCTTTGCCTCATGTCAAGGCAGCCCCACTCACCTGCCAAAGCCACTGGTAAGTTTACATCCCTGGCAGGGGCTTATGGGTGTAGCTGGGCAGAGGGCAATAATATCCACAAATATTATTGAAAAGCACTGAAATTACTCAATTATCTGAGGTTCTAACCCCCCAGCCAAAGCCTGCCTCTCCCAGTAGAAGCCTGCCCCCCATAATGTCGTCTTCATGGGATGATTTCCTAAAAGCTAAACAACTTTGGCTGCCCCCCCCCAAACAAAATTCCTGGCTACGCGTCCATGCATAGGCTGATGAGAGTGGTTTGTGTATAGTACGTATGCCCTGCCCCTTTAGCCAAAATAGTTTTCGGAGCAGTTTGCAATACAGTGGTACCTCGGGTTAAGTACTTAATTCATTCCGGAGGTCCGTACTTAACCTGAAACTGTTCTTAACCTGAAGCACCACTTTAGCTAATGGGGCCTCTTACTGCTGCCACGCCGCCGGAGCACGATTTCTGTTCTCATCCTGAAGCAAAGTTCTTAACCTGAAGCACTATTTCTGGGTTAGCGGAGTCTGTAACCTGAAGCGTATGTAACCCGAGGTACCACTGTAATTGGATCTAAGAGTGTTTTGGCTCTGAGGCTCCCCCCCCCCCCCAGTTTAAACTTTAGAATGAGAAGACCGTGTTAAATTAGTGAAATTAGCACCTGTTACCAATAATGGCCCAAGGATGAAGGCACATGTTATTAAAGATCTGGTGAATACATTGTCCTAACAAAATAAAAAAGATTTCCTTCCAGTAGCATCTTAGAGACCAACTAAGTTAGTTATTGGTGCTACTGGAAGGATTTTTTTTTTTTTTTTTTTTTTGACTAGGGCAGACCAACATGGCTACCTACCTGTAACTAGAGCATTGTCCTAACTTTCATGACAGAAGAAAGGACAACAGCGATGGAAGAAAGAAAATAAATAAATAAATGAGATTATAGGTACAGTATTTCGGGTGCAGGAGTCCCCTGTTTACTAAGCGTTCAACCCGATCTGTTTGTAGGGAGCTCACGCGACGCTGCATCCAAGAAAGGGCTTTCCAACCCTTCCCAGTGCACTTTCCCATCACTTTCCTTATCACAGAAAATCTGATCTTTTGGGTTTGCTGTGCAAAACTCTCCAGGCAAACTATAATGGCAAAACCTGAACTTACTGGCACATTAACTTGAGTCCTGCCTGAAAATCGCAACAGTCTGGAAGGCCCCATTTACACGTGCTTTAGTTTCATCCAGAGCTGAATAGTGGCACACACTCTGCGTGGTGGGTCTGCCTTCAAAAAAAAAAAAAAAGGTAGGGTGGAGGAGCAGCAGGAATTCAGCTGGAGCAAAATCTGTGGATTCCACCAATCACACACAGACACAGCACGGAAGCAACTAAGCAGATATATGGCTTGCTTGCCTGTTTCCTGTGTTCTGCATTAGTACAGGGAGAGCAGGAGCCCCCTAGAGGCTGGGTGGGGAACAGACACAATACAGAAGGAAGCTGCGAGAGAGCCAATGCGGAGGCTCAAAGGCTTTTTCTTTTCTTTTCTGGGCCACACTTTCAGAATCAAAATTGCTCACAACACACAGGTTTATTTTTATTGATAAGAAATATATTGGAAAACAAAAAGAATCGCCTCCTAGCAGGGCTTGATTTATAGCACAGAAAGAGCTGCTTTATAATATGATCATGGCAGGGCCGGATTTAGGTTTGATGAGATCCTAAACTACTGAAGGGGTAATGGGGCCCTTTATACGTCCAGCTGTCCTTGGTCAGCAACAAACTGTAGCTGTTTTTTATGTTGAATATACGCTATATGGTAATTTATCGATGTACTAGGTATCTAAAGCCATTTGCACATAATAAAATATGTATTTTACCAGTGATGTTTTAAGGAGTAGGCTCGCAGGCGGGGCCCATTACTTACATCATAGGAGCCTACACAACACAAAACACTGTTGTTGTTGTATGTAGGTGTTGTTGTTTTATATTTTGGAAATGTACATCCAGTTGTTTTTTCCTTTTAAATTTTTTGGGGCCCCCAAGAGTGTGGGGCCCTAAGCTATAGCTTGTTTACGTTATACGTAAATCCAGCACTAGATCACGGGACATCCAGAAAATATAAAACAACACATAAGAACATGAATCATTCCCAAAATATAATTACAAACGAGCCTCTTACATATGTACCTTAAGTACGTATACAAACTCAATGAGAGGTGTGAGCTTGCTTTCACTGGGTAATCTCCTTTATACAGTGGTACCTTGGGTTAAGTACTTAATTCGTTCCGGAAGTCCGTTCTTAACCTGAAACTGTTCTTAACCTGAAGCACCACTTTAGCTAATGGGGCCTCCTGCTGCTGCCGCGCTGCCGGAGCATGATTTCTGTTCTCATCCTGAAGCAAAGTTCTTAACCCGAGGTAATATTTCTGGGCTAGCGGAGTCTGTAACCTGAAGCGTATGTAAGCTGAAGAGTATGTAACCTGAGGTACCACTGTATTAGGTCTAACTCTCCTCATCCACACAAAAAATGTGTTCTCTTGATTTGATTATGATTTCAATAATGATTTTATTTCTTCTTCGTGAAGTTGTCACCTGTGCATGCATGCTCGTCTGCGCATGCGTGATGCCTGTCTCAAATGTCCACACCATTTTTAAGTACAAAGTGAATGTGGCTTAAGTTTTCTAGTTGGACTGAACCTAGTTAGAGGGGAAAACGCACCAAACAGCAGTATTTGCCAAGAAACTACAGGTCTGATACGGCTTGTGGCTAAACAGCATGCGAATGCAGCTTCAAAAACCGGCACAAGGGAGCCCACTGAATGCAGAGTTAGTGGCAATGTGAATGCACCCAAAGCCTCTCTTCTGTGTGTGCTTGTTTCATAAGCCCCCTTGAGCACTTTTTTTGTGAGGAAATGGGTCGCAACAAGGGGGCGAGAAGTGACCTCAGTCACCATGTACAAGCTTGTCCCATGAGCATAAGAGCTGAGGAAAAGGCGGTGCGTCAGTCAGCTCCCACACAACCTTCCAAGCAGTGATATTTTAACTTGAAATGTCTGCTACCCACAGGTGGAAGGAAAGGAGGGAAACGAAAATAGGCCAGCCAATGGGAGATGACGATGCTCTGATACGGGTGCAGATCTGGCTTCCTGTTTCACTGCCACAGGAAGTTGGTGTTTGAGCCAACAAGGTGCACACTGACACCCCTGCAGCGTCTCCTCCGTACAACTAGAGACCAATTATGGTAAGAAACCCGTAAGAGGGACTCTCTTTTGCCTTTATTCCTTTGAGTTGTTTTCTTTTGGGTCTCTCTCTGAACACCTTGGAAGGAACAGACAGTGGGACACCTCCTCCTGATGCTATCTTTCTTGTCTGCCTCAGGACAAAGATTACGTTGGATTTGCAACTCTGCCCACCCAAGTCCACAGAAAGTCCGTAAAGAAGGGGTTCGATTTCACTCTGATGGTTGCAGGTAACGTGTTGAGAAGACCCATTTTCTCCATCCTCACCAGCTCCAACACCCCTGAATGCACCCAGACACACTCCCTGCGGCTCTCTTTCCTTTCCATGCTATTGCAGACCTGCTGTTTTGTCTTGGAAAATGAAGAGGTGCCCTTATGTGTTGCATTTTGCATGGTTCAGACCAGGTTGTGGAAGAGACTCTGGCTTGCGCACCAAGTGCAGCCATTCAGGCCTCTCTGCCTGGTCCTCAGGGCACTGTGTAGGGCACAACCCTCTCCTCCCCGTCCCTGACTGGGCTTTGAACACCACACATTCTGTTTATTTGATCAAAGGTGGATTTAGGGGAGAACGACTGGTTCCCCCACACTGGGTGCCGAGCTGAGGGGGTGCCGCAGGGCGCTCTGCAACAATGACAAACAACGGAAGGCAAGTTGGGGGGGAGGGCACTGAAATTTGGCGTCGCACAAGGCACTGCTGAAGTTGGTTTTTGTTTATTAATTTACAAAAATTCAAAACAAACAAACAGACAGACAAACAAACATACATACATACATCCTGTTTAAATCTTGGTAACATTATTAAGTGACTTCCTCAAATCCCCTTGGTTGAATTTCATTATATATCATTTTAACAGTTTTCCAAAATCGATTTTCTCAAAAAAATTACTTGATCACTTAACCTCTTTCATTCTTTCTAATTTAGCTTTAAACATCTTAAGTCTTATCCTTACATATTTAAATCCTAAGCCTATTATTTGCAAGCTTTTCCAATTAAGTTATCTTAATATATTTAGCTAAATAGTCTTTAAATTTCATCCATTCTTCCTGATACTCCTCCTCCTTTTGGTGGAGCTGCTGAAATTTTAAAGCCCAAGGTCTGCCATTGCTTTGACCTGTGATCGAGCCTTTTGGCTGTCTGGATAGAGAAGAGTGGGTGAGTGTGGTTGTGTAGAAGCTAACCTACTATACAGTGGTAGCATTCACATGAATGGCTCGGCCCACTTTTGTCTCTGGCCTGCCCACCATTGGCTGGTGGACCCTGAAAGTGTGACCAGAAGCGATTGCCCTGAAAAAAGGTGCCCAACTCCCTGGTCAAAGCACTGATGGCGACTGATCAGTGGGCAATTTGGCTGCCTTTTGTTCCAAGCCACACTAGAATGTATCTTGAGACACATCCACTTCTTAGTGTCATAGGAGAGGCGAGTCTCTCAGGCCTGCTCCTCGAACCCACTAGGACAGGCTTCCTCAACCTCAGCCCTCCAGATGTTTTTGGGCTACAACTCCAATGATCCCTAGCTAGCAGGACCAGTGGTCAAGGACGCTGGGAATTGTAGTCTCAAAACATCTGGAGGGCCGAGGTTGAGGAAGCCTGCACTAGGATATATTATGCTTCCAGAGGTAGGGACAGAAATCAGAATCCTGACTAGAGCTGGACGGACCAGTCTGTTTCCAGACCATGTTAAATTACTATGTTTATTCATAAATTCATTTTTGTACCACTGCTGCATTAATCTACATTTAGAAAAAACAACAACACCCGTATGATTTGTTTAAATGATAAGTAAATTTGTACTTTATCTCACTGTAAGCATTTCTAAACTGTCTTATTTTTAAAAAATATGCATTTTCAAGTTGGTGCATTTTTTGAGCCAAGGACTGTATTGCAAAATTTGGAGACATAACTGAAAGATGATCGGTACAGGAGGCATCCGTTGAGGTCAGGTTTGCATTGGAATTCATAGAAATAAAATCCCTCAAGCATCTCCAGACCTGAAAACCAGAAAACTAGTCTCTCAGGCTTATTCCTGTCTTAATCAAGTTCCTCCAAGTTCAAGGATCATCAGCTGATACCTTCACGTTCATTCATCCAATAGGAGAATCTGGGCTGGGAAAATCCACTCTTGTCAATAGCCTCTTCTTGACAGATCTATATAAGGACCGAATACTTCCGGACGCACAAGGTAAGGACTGCTGGCAGCTCCAGTCTGCAATGTTTTTGGATGGGGTGGGGAGAGCTGAGAGTGTGACCCCAGTGCTATTACTGCCCTGCCTCCTCCACTTCACAGGCAGGATCCCCCAGACTTTGGAAATTGTCAAGCATGCAGTAGACATTGAAGAAAGGGGAGTGAAAGTGAAATTGACGGTGATCGATACCCCAGGATTTGGAGATGCAGTGGACAACACTGAGTGGTAAGAGGCCAGCTGGATGTATTCCTGTGCCCCAGTTCTGAAGAAGCAAAGGGATGAATAAGGTGCTATAGCAGGGAAGGTGGGATCTGGGAACCAGATCTGGGGGATCAAGGATTCATGGAAGTGGGTCCAAATTTAGGGGTGCTGAAAGCCAGTATTTATTGGGTCTTTGAGAGTAAAGTGAGGAAAGCATATCTTGTCTACTTTTGAAAGCCCAAAGGATGGGGGATGAGGAAAGAGTTCATACATGCATGTTCAGCACCCAGTTATAACATCTAGTGCAGCAGTGGGCAAGTGGCCGGAGGAGGGAAAGCAGTATATGAAAGAGAAATAAGAGGAGGGCAGCGAGGAAGAGAAAAGACAGGTCCCACCCGCTTCTTGTATATAATCCTTGGCAAGATTATCCTGGAGGACATGTGGCCGTTGACCAAAAAAAAGGATTGCCCACCCTATTCCAATAACTGGTTTTCACTATAGAGCGAGCACCACAGACGGTTGGTTTGCATTGAGACCTCAAACCATGGCTTACGTTAACCTTTTCAGATGTTACAAGCAAATAACAGTGTGCGCCCCTACTTTCTTCCCCGCCTTATCTTGAGAACCCCCAGATTCTGTTGTAAGCAGTGGCCTTTGAGAGCGAAGCAATGGGCCAAACCATAGCTTTCGGATTCATACGTGATGCCAACCAAACTGGGCTTAAGATCCTGGCTTGGTGGACAAACTATAGCTCACACGCCACAGGAAACCATGGTTTGTTGCTATGTCTTAGATAGAACTTTGATGCCCTATGACATTCCCTCAGACAACAGGCAAGTGATATGTGTCTATGTGGAAGTAGCTGATCTTCCTCCTGGCCTTTAAAGACCAATCCAGGCTGTAGTCCCCCTCATTACGTAAATGTAGCTAAGGAAACTAGGATTTGGTGGGGTGTGTGTGTGTATGATTCTGACTAGCAATGGGGCCTTCTCACCACCTCATCCCCCTTTCTTCTCCTACCTGGTTTCTACTGCAGCTGGAAGCCAATTGCCCACTACATTGATTCCCAGTTTGAGCAGTACTTTCGAGATGAGAGCGGCTTGGACCGCAAGAACATTCAGGATGGGCGTGTCCACTGCTGTCTCTATGTCCTGTCACCCTTTGGACACGGGTAAGATGTGTGGAGCTTTAGGGTGTGGCCATAGGGAGTCAGGATCATGTCTTTCAGTGCTTGAAAGGATAGCAGCTCTCCATGGTTTTTATTTCCAGCACCTAGTTCATTGCTGAGAGCCAGTGTGGTGTAGTGGTTAAGAGTGGTAGTCTCGTAATCTGTGGAATTGGGTTTGTCTCCGCTCCTCCACATGCAGCTGCTGGGTGACCTTGGGCCAGTCATACTTCTTTGAAGTCTCTCAGCCCCACTCACCTCACAGAGTGTTTGTTGTGGGGCAGGAAGGGAAAGGAGAATGTTAGCCACTTTGAGACTCCTTTGGGTAGTGATAAAGCGGGGTATCAAATCCAAACTCTTCCTCTTCTCCTCCTCCTCCTTCTTCTTCTTGGATGAGCGGCAGCATAATAAAGTGCCACTGAGCATGTGCCAACTTCCTTTACTGCTGACGGCCCACCTTATCAGCACAAACCTGGCAGCCAGATCTTAAGTGGACTGGAATCCTGATTGTTTTTTCATTTTTTTATTAAAAAATGAAATGAATGGCGAGAGGGGGCAATCACAGTTCAACACAAATTGTGAAAACAAGCCCAGCTTCGAGACTCCAGGGGTTGGTGGGGGTAGGAGGCAGAACTGCTAGGGGCTCTGAAAACAGGGGTCAAGGATTTTGATCCCGCCACTCTACCACAGGCTCCGCCCCCTGGACATTGTATTCCTCCGAGCCATCCACGACAAAGTCAATATTGTGCCGGTGATTGGAAAGGCGGACAGCTTGACTCCAACAGAGGTGAAACACAAGAAAGAGAAGGTGAGAAAGGGGAAGGGCCACCGTAGCTCAGCTGGAAGAGCATCTGCTTTGCCTGCAGAAGGTCCCAGGTTCAACCCCCAGCCTCTCCAGGTAGACTCCCTACCTGAAACCCTGGAGAGTCTCTGTCAATCAATGTAGATGATACTGAGCTGGATGGACCAATGGCCTGGCACCATGTGGGGCAGCCCCCGATGTTCCTGTGGGAGGCGTCTGAAAGGGGTGTTGCAGGGGAAACTCATATATGCTGGGCTGGAACAGATGAATGCAGCAAGTAGCTCACTTGTCTGAAGTAAACACCTCACTGTGAGGATATGGAGCCTCCAGTACTCTCTACAGGAAATCTCACTGCAATACCTGCACCTCTGGAGCCAATTTCTTCACACACCCCACTGCTAGTCCTGTCCTCTGCACAGCTACATTTCATGGCTATTTTAGCTCCACATTTTGATTCCTTTGGACATACAGATCCGGCAGGAGTTAGAGGAAAACGGGATCAATATCTACGAGTTTCCTGACTGTGACTCGGATGAAGACGAAGAGTTCAAAGCTCAGGATGCGGAGATGAAGGTGAGGAACTCTGGTCTTCCCTCTGTGGGGGAGAAGTGTCGGGTGGGATGGAAAAGGTGGAGCAATAATAGGCCTCATTGGCGTTCTTCCTGCAGCAAAGCATCCCCTTTGCTGTAATTGGATCCAGTCAGGTGGTCAAGGAGTTGAAGGACAAAGTGTTCCGGGGACGGCAATATCCTTGGGGGACAGTGGAAGGTAAGTTGCATTAAGAGGGCACTCAGCAGAGGGCGCTGTGTCAAAGGAAGTTACTGATCTCGACTTCCTATTTCCCCCACCCCACCCTCTAGTGGAAAATGCGGCTCACTGCGACTTCCTCAAACTTCGGAACATGCTGATTCAAACCCATATGCAGGACTTAAAGGATGTGACCCACGAAGTCCATTACGAAAACTACCGCGCGCAGTGCATTCAGAGTCTGACCAGACCTGGGGCACGAGACCGCAGCAGCCGCGCGTAAGCAGATTCTGTTTTCTGTAAGGGAAGAGGATTTGGACAGGCCAGGGCAGAGGGCTCAGTTGTGAGATGAACGAAGAGGCTGAAGGGAGTCTGGTTAATTTAAGACAAGAAAATGATCATAAAACGGAACTGCGCACACTCCACACTGATATATCCTTTAAAAAGACGAAGTTTTATCCAGCAAATACCAAGGAGTAAGTTGGCAGTTCCCAGTTCCTTAACTCCCTCCTGGCAATTTAACAAATTGCTTTTAAGGCAGATGTGGGGAACCTTTGCCCATCCAGATGTGGCTGAACTACAGCTCCCGTCATCTCAGGTCCTACCTTGCTAGGCTTGATGGGAGTCTTAGTTCAGCAACATCTGGAGGGCCAAAGGTTCCCCACATCCTGGCTTAAGGACTGGGGGAAAGAGCTGCGAGGGGACGTGTTAGTTATGCTTCAGGTAGGGGTACGTATGTAGCCCACTCCCTGCTTGCAGGCAGGGCGGAATGTGCTGCATACACTAGCTTGCTGCTTGTTCATAACCAGGAATCCTGCCTTACACCCATTATCTTCCTGCCACGCTACACTCACTCTTTGCCGCTATGCTGCACTGCTTTATTGGTATGATCCAGTGAACATAGCAAGCTCCCTTGCGCAGAGTCCGGCCATTTGTCCGTCTAGCCCAGCAATGCCCTGCACCCATTGTTCTTCAGCCTGGGGTCCCCAGATATTGTTGGGCTGCAACTCCCATCACTCCCAGTCAGCTTAGCCAGTGGTCAGGGCTGATGGGAATTGTTGTCCAGCTAAGAATGCTGGTCTACACTGCCTGGGAGCAGCTTTCCAGAGTTTCAGGCAGGGTTCTCCGCCAGCTTTACCTGGAGATGCCGGGGATTGAACCCGGGACCTTCCACATGCAAGGCAGGTGTGCTCTACCCCTGGGCTACAGCCTTCCCCCAGAGCTAATGTACAAGCAGGAGCCAGGATCTTCCCGTGTTCTATCACCAACTCTCTTTTGCCTCCCTAGGAAACTGTCACGTCAAAGTGCCACTGAGCTGCCACTCCTGCCTCTGGCCGAGACGGAGAAATTAATTCGCGAGAAAGACGAGGAGGTGAGTCTTTGCACGTTTTAAAGGCTTTGTGTTTGTGTTTTCCTTTGGAGTTAGCAGTTGCTGACCCTGTCCGATGTTAGATCTGAGTCCTCCAGCAGCTGCATCTTAGCACTCGGCAAGCGATACAAAAAAGGTGGGTCCACCCCAAAGGCAAGTGCAACTTGAGCATCTCTCTCTCTCTCTTTGTCCAGCTCCGTCGGATGCAGGAAATGCTGCAGAAGATGCAGGCACAGATGCTGCAGAGCAAAGGGGAGCAGTGTGACAACCTCTGAAAGGCAGCAGAGCTCCTTTCCCACAGTGCTATGAGAATCCCAATGGAAAGAGACTTAATTCTGCTTCTATGTGGCCAAAGCAGGGGGCCACACTGGTAATGGAAATGGAAGAGTTAAGTGTTGGTGGGTATGCTATGTATTTGAGAGAGAAAACCCCTGTGGACCTCCAGGTGTTACTGGACTACAACTCCCAACATCCCTGATCTTTGCCCATGCTAGTTGAGGCTGATGGGAGTTGGAGTCCCCACAATATGCAGAGGGCCACAGGTCCCCCAACCCTGGCTTAAGAAATTATCACACTGGATAACCTGTCTATCATATATATGTGTATATATATCCCTTCTTTCTCCAACCCCCCAGCCCTCACCCCACCATTGTCCACTGACTGTTTTAGTATCTTTCAATAAGACACAATGACTGACTGCTCAATGGAAATAAAATGTATTTTACAAGGCTGAAGACTGGCTCCCTAACAGATCTCCAAATCGTTTGTATGCATCTACTTTCCCACAAACTATCATGCACAAAATATGTATCTCCAAAGAAGCCTGTCATCAAACAGATGCTCCTCTACGGATTCCTATTTTCACTTCCACTTGATCTATTTATTCAGGATTATTTCTCCAGAGAAATTTAACTGTGACAGACAAAAGTACTCAGCAACAAAAGTGCTGCACTATTATTTGAAATGAGGGTCATGAGGTCACGTGGATAGCTGAAAAACTGGGCAGCGGATGAGGCCTCAAGGAGACAATACTAAAATAAGTCATTTTTTTCAGAATGGAAAAATTGTAACTCTTAAGCTCTCAATGTAATGCTGTAACCAAGAAAGCCAATATGGTTGTTGATTGGACATACAATGGCGCAGCCTGAAAAAGATATAGTCTCTCAGGAGCTGAAGGCCATGTACGTATTAAAATGAAAACAGCCACAGGAGACTGCCAGTTTGAGCAGAGGAAGGACCCTGGTGAGGGTCCCCGCTCCAACCATTTCCCTGCTTAAAGGGGCTTCTCAAGCTGCTCTTACACCCATGGGGGAAATGCATCTCTTCCACACACACCAATGGACAGTGGGGAAAAAGCTTGAGGAAAAATTCAGATGCAAAGCAGCCCTAACCTCCCATTAGTCAGTTCAAACAGGCAGCTTCCCACAGCTTCTTTTCTTAAAAAACAAAAACTAAGATGGAGGCATCTAACTGGGCCCTAGTCAGGAGGCCAAGTGTGCAGAAGGCCCTTGTGAGTTTCACATCTGAGGTAAAGTCATAATGCCTGCGTAGAGTGAAGGGCCTTCCCCCACAGACTAGTCACTTTCAATTCCCCCGCCAGAAACAGCTCCCTTCCTCACTGGAGTGAGCATCATCTAAACCTTCAAAAACATAAAAGGAGAGGGAGGAAATAATGGCAGCATCCTTCCCTCCCCACATCGCTCCCTTTGCATTAGCGCTTTTTAGACTCCTCTCACAAAAGACTACGACGAAGTAGAGGCCTGTTTTGAGGCGCTGCCCTGCCTGAGCCCTGAAGCCCCAGCGCCATTTGAGCCCTCGCAGCTTGTGTCCGGAGGACGGGAGGCTCCCAAAGCCACACAAAAGTTTTCTCCCCTCGCTGCTCCGGAAGAAACAGCAGCACCGTCCTGTTGTTTCTCATATTCGGTGTATTTCTTGGACGACCCATAAACTCGCTCAGCTGGGTATTTGAGGCGGTTCTTCCCTATCTTGCGGAGGGCAGCCAAGGGAAGGTCCACGCGGCACTTGTCCGCCAGAGCCACCAGGTAGATGAGGACATCACTGAGCTCGTCGGAGAGGGCTTCACGCTCAGGCACCGTCCAGCCCGGGAGGCCTTCGGGGGCTTCTTCCCGCCACTGGCTAAAGGGCAACAGGAGAGAAACGATGGCGTAAGGAGGGGAAGGCGCTAAGAAGGGATTCGAAGCTTCCAAAGGGAAGTCATGGTGGTTTGTTGCAGCAAAGCCAGCAAAGGCTCTTGGGACACCTTAAAGCAGGAGGGAGGCACCTGAGGGCTGACTGCACCCACTAGGCCTCTCTGCCTCGCTCTTGGAACTCTGCTTAGGCCTCACCCTCTCCCCCCAGCCTCCTTGAGACATTTTGCCTGGCTCAAATGTGTCTTTGAACACCAACCATGCCTCCTGAAGGGCAGAGAAAGATGCGTGTAGACATTAACCTACGTTACAAAGATAAAATTTAGACTGATTGCTCTGCCCACTTTTGTCTCCAGGAAAGGGGAATGCGGCTCTAGGGCTGAAAAGGGGTCCACCCCGCCACCATCTTAAAGGCTAACAACTTTATTGTGGCGTAAGCTTTCGTCAACTGCAGACCACTCCCTCAGATGCATGAAGTGTTCCCCTGAGTGCCCAGTTCTGGGCAATGCCACTTAAGAATGATACTGACAATCTGGAACATGTGCAGAGGACAACCAAGATGATCAAGGGCCTGGAAACCAAGCCTTATGAGGAACAGTTGAAGGAGCTGGGTATGTTTAGCCTGGAAAAGAATCATAGAACTTTAAGGTTGGAAGAGACCCTGAGGGTCATCTAGTTCAATGCAGGAATCTTAACTAAAGCATCCATGACAGAAGGCCACCCAACCTCTGCTTAAAAGCCTCCAAGGAAGGAGTGTCCACAACCTCCAGAGGGAAACCGTTCAATTGAGACTGAGAGGAGATATGATAGCCATCTTCAAATATCTCAAGGGCTGTCCCATGGAAGACGAAGCAAATTTGTTCTCTCCTGCTCTGGAGGACAGGCCTCGAACCAATGGATTCAAGTTACAAGAAAGATTCTGACTAAACATCAGAAAGAACTTTCTGACAGTAAGAGCTGTTTGACAGTGGAACAGACTACCTCAGGAGGTGGTGCCAGCTGATGGGAGTTGTAGTCCAACAACCTCTGGAGGCCACCAGGTTGGCAAAGGCTGGATCAGATGATCGCCAAGGACCCTTCTGATTCTATGAAAGCACCTTTAGGCCTACATCCTCTCCTTCCCTTCACTCCCCAAAATACTTCCCGTGGAGGGAGGCCTATTCTGCAATCCCGTCACCCGTACTCACAAGAGCTCCGCCAGCTCCCCAACCTCCCCGACAAGGGCAAGCAGCAGATTCCGAGGTTGGTGGTACTTCCCCCAGCCACGCTCAGCTGTGAAACCAGACTGGAGTCTTCGGCTGTGGGAGAGACAGAGAGGTGAAGAGAGGTTGATGTTGTGTTCAGCAGAGGCTGGTCCATTAGGGCAAAGGGGGCACTGCCACAGCAGCTTCAGACTTGCTCTTGACTAGTCTCCACTTCCCTGCCACTTACAACCAGCCAGGGGATGGCTCCGCCTACAGTGGCTCTGGCGCCACCTACTGTTAGTCTCCCCACCTTCTGCCCTACCAGTCCCAAATGGCACCAATGACCCCTGCACATTGGTTCAGATTTGGGGGTGGGAAGGAGGAGAGGGTGAAGTTATAATCAACCATAAATGTGGGGCCTGTGAGGTGGGAAGAGAGAAAGGAAGGTGTCTCACATGTCTTCCAAGGTAGGCTCAGCGCTGAACTGAAACACCTCTGCTGAATTTCCGTTCCTGTTCCTCACCAACGCCTCATCCATTTCTTCCTCTTTTGCCTTTGGTGAACTGGCCGATGGGAACAATGCCTGGCGAAGGAAGTCACGGTAACTGTGTGCCTTCATTCCAACCAACTGGTAAGGATTTTTTCCATCAGTTTGCTATTAAAAATTGTTGAGATTGGGAGTTGCGAGCTAAACCTGGCAGCTATTTTAAGTCAAGCACTAATCTATTCCCTGCTGGCCAAAAGCCCCACTTGTCCCCAAAAAGTATAGGCTAAATAAATGATAATAATAATAATAATAATAATAATAGAATATGCTATACTGTACTTATATACTTCTATGTATATCCATAGGATATTTCTATCCACAGGATATTCTGAAGGTACATATATACACAATACCGATAAGATATTCTGGATATGCTTCCAGAAACCCTGGAATTACAACTCACACAGAGACACAACCCACTCATGGGACATCTCCCGTTTGTTACCTCTGTCCTCCTGGGAATGGTGGCTCCACTACCAGAATGCTTCAGGTCACCAAGCCCCTCATCAGCCGAAGGCACAGAACAACCTGGAGGCAAATGCTTCTGATGCTCAGCCGTGGCCATGTGCAGCCGAAGGTCAGAGTAGCCAGCAGGCATTGTACCCTTGCAGAACCTGCAGGCTGCTTTGCCATTGTCTCCTGCCACGGGGCAAAGCCAGACCTTCAGATCCTCCTCTTCCTCCCAGTCTCTGCAATACTTTCCCTCACTGGCCGCCCTCTTTGATGATGCCATGACTGACCAGGCCTGAAAGAGATGCGGGGAGAGAAGCTTGCTGAACAAAGTGGTTGTTAGCAGCAAAGGATAAAGAATTTAGCCGAAGCTTCATTCACACCATACATTTAAAGCCTTGTGATACCACTTTAAGCGGTCATGGCTTCCCCCAAAGAATTATGGGAGCTGTAGTTTGTGAAGGGTGCTGAGAGTTGTTAGGAGACCCCTATTTTCCTCCAAGTGTTACAATTTCCAGGGTAGTTTAAAGACCAATCCCTCTTCACAGGGAACTCAGAATGGCAACTCCTGTGCCTTTTCCAACATGTGAACACTGTCTGCAGGTTGTATCCAACCAAGTTATACTCAGAGTAGACCCAATGAAATTAACAGACCTAAGTCAGTTATGTCTATTCATTTCAATGGGTCTTCACAGAATATGACTGATGTTGGCTAAATCTCTGGCTGCATTATGCACTGTACATGTAAAACACTTTCCTCCAAAGAATCCTGAGAACTTGTAGCTTAATCCTCACCGAGCAACAATTCCATGCACCCTTAACAAACTACACTTCCCAAGATGATTTGGGAGAAGTCACGTGCTTCAAACGTACGCCACCTACACAAGACTCTGTGGCTTCTCTGCTGCAGGCACATAGGGAGTTGTGGATGCATCACATCTGTGCGTGTCCCCCACCCAGAATTAGAAATTTTTCTAAGCCAATACTCTCCAGTGCTGAGCTGCATAAAGTCTGCTTTCAGTACCACGGCTCACGCCCTGAAAAAATAGAAGTGAGCGCACATCACTTGAGCATGTGCAGAAGGCCCTTAAGAAACCACAGGAACCCCCCCCCCCCGGTACACACAAACTCACACACACACACACACAGACCTCTCCCTGGGTATTCGCTGCAACTCTCATGCCTGGCTCTCAACGAAAGCAAAGCAACATACAGAGCCTACCTGGACTCCAAAGGACAACAGAGGAGGCAGGATCCGTCCCTTCTAACAAACCACGCGCGTTTTCCCGGGTTCAGCGCAGGGAAGCCAACCCACCATCGCCACTGAGCTGGGCTCTGGTAGGGTACAAAGGGTATGACGAACGCACCTGCGGCCCAATCAAAGGTTGCTGGTGGAAGGCGAGAGGAACACAGCAACCAATCAAAAAGAGCAGAAGGTCGCGCTCAGAGGAGAGGCAACAAATAGCGAGTATAGAAGGAAGAGGCGCCGGCATAGAGTCATAAGTGTGCAAAGAAGCGGCCGGCTCTAGGAGCTACAGGAAAAGAAAAATCCGGATTGACTTTATATATATCTCCTATATATCGACCACAACAATATCATAAAATATCATAAACTAATACTAAATAAGCAAAAATAATATAAATATAAGAAATATAATAGGTTCAATATTGTGCACGAATACAGGCATATATATGGGAGGAAACTGCGTGAAAGGCGCGGTTTCTTCTCGCAGGAATTCCCCAATCAGGGAAGATGCAAAAATCCATAAAACTTGCAGCTGGTCCTTTCTTGCGCATTCTCCTCTCAAATCTGCGTTTTCATTTTAAGGGTTGTTGCGCTGGCCTTATCCCTAGAAAAATAGAAGTTCCAGCAATTTAAGGTGCTTCCAGTTGAGAGGTTTTTTTTCTGCACAGTTCATGTGAGCTGTCTGGATTTTTACAGGGAGCACGGATGATGACCAGGGCCGGATTTAGGTTTGATGAGGCCCTAAGCTACTGAAGGTAATGGGGCCCTTTATATGTCCAGCTGTCCTTTGTCAACAACAAATTGTCGCTGTTTTTTGTGCTGAATACTGTATATGCTATATGGTAATTTATGGACCTAATAGGTATCTAAAGCCATTTGCACATAACAAAATATGTATTTTATCATAGTAATTGTTGAACTAAAATACAATTAATAAGAAAGAGAGAGAAATGAGCAAACCAGTGATATTTTAGGGAGCAGGCTAGCAGGCAGAGTTCATTACTTACATCATAGGAGGCTACACAACACAAAACACTGTTGCTGTATGTAGGTTTTATTTTATTTGTTTTTTATCTTATATTTTGGATATCTGTACACCCAGGTTTTTTTCCTTTAAATTTTTTGGGGCCCCCCAATAGAGTGGGGCCCTAAACTATTGCTTGTTTAGCTTATACGTAAATCCGGCACGGATGATGACGATAATGCACCTGTCATCCCATAACTACCCCTCCCTATTCTGTTTTCTTTTTAACAAATGCTGGAAATAGTATTTTAATGAAAAGACCGTCACTATGTTGCCAGTGGTGCAGATGTTCTGTTGCGTTATTTTCCAATACTTCTAAAAGGCTGCTCATGCGATTGCTGATCCTCTGGATGGAGCTTTGCCTACTTTGGCCCCGATACGATACAGCTGTGCAAGAGAGGTTATTTATACAAGGGAAAAACAAGGGTCCAAAGTGCCAAAAGCAATCATCATGGTCCTAATCCCACCCCTCATTGTACAGCCTCCCACCCCTCAGGAATTCAGGAAATTTCTCTTGTGCAACCAGTTAGACAAGAGAAAAAGTTGCAGAGAGACATTTTGGAGCCTGGCTAGTCAGGTAAGCAACCAACATTGCCTCTTTTAAACTAGCTACATCTGGGATGCCCACAGGACTTTAGGGGTGGAAGGGGCAATCCTAGAACTGCCTTGTCTGGTCTAGTTACTGTGGCTTAACAGTTGTTTTCTTTATTGGTTCACATTTTGGGTTTGGGGAGAAATGTATTGCTTTAATATGTTGCTTTTTAAAAAGATCCCTTTTAATGCTCTTGGCTTTAAATGCTGGACTCTCACCCCCCCCTTCTCTCTCTCTCTCTCTCTCTCTTTCTCTCTCTCTCTCTCTCTCTCTCTCTCTCTCACACACACACACACACACACACACAAACCTCTATACTAGCAGCAGGTAAAAGTTAGAATAACCACATCCAGTGCTTTTTTTCTTAAAAAAATGTTTAGGGGTACTCTCATTTTCCTACTCATATTGAAATACTGCCCCTCAATGAGGCCAAATTTAGATTCACAAAGTGTTTAAGGGTATGTGTACCCCTGCATCCTCCTGAAAAAAAGCACTGACCACATCCTTCCATTAAAAAATTAGTGAGCCTAATGAGAAAAAGTTGGATTTTAGCCTCTGTTCTGCAGGACTCTTTGCTTAGGCAACGTTTTTTTCTCCCCACACCCATCTCACTCTCTCACCCACACCCACACACCCCTGCCCTAGTACACAGTATTTTTTAGAGGTAACCTCATCTGGGACTTTGGGCAAAATGATGCAACCACTCTGAATGCCTCAAGGCTGTTGTCAGTATTTTGCAGAAAGGATTCACACAACAAAATGACTTTAATAATAATAAAGAAAAACCTGGGCTGCTTGAGGTTTGGAAAGTAATGGGGAAATGTGTTGCAAAATGTGGGCTGAATGAATGATTACAGGAAAGAAATGGAAATACCCTGCAAATAACTTTGGGGTGAATGTAAGATGAATGGTCCTTGTCAGAGAACGTCTGCATAGTAAACAAATCAGAACAGATGCTCACAAAAGATTGGCCATAGTTTAACCACTGTGTAAACTTTGTGTACAGATCAGCAGGAGAGCTGGACTGGTTGTTAAATAAGAAAGAAGGCAGGCAGGTGGGGGCTGGCAATGTCCCACTCCCCCTGAAAAACCAGGGCAGGGGTGCCAACTTGAATAAAATATTGTGGGGAGCAGGTAAGCCCTGACCCACATAATCACAAGCAGCTGCATACACACATCACTTGAATGGCAATTCCCATTAACTTTTGGGCAGCTGGCCCCCTCAAATATTCTATTGGGGGACCCCTAGGAGTTTGCTGCTATGAACCAGGGTGAGCCTCGCTTCCTTTCCTTTTACTAACAGCATACCATGAGTAAAAAAACAAGGGGGTGAGTATAACAATCCCAAAAAACAGTTCAATGAGAACTGAATATGCTTGGCAGCCTCAGAATGTTGGGAAACGTTTGCAAGGGTGGGACAGAATGCTGGTTGGGGGGCAGCGCAGAGAATACACTGGCATATCCTGCAAAAGGGTGCTGCTGGCTAGCATCCTGTACAAGAGGACTCTACCCTGAAGGTCCCATTAGCATTTCTTCCTTTTTTCACAATGTTTTTTAATTCAATCCATTATATTACTATACTAACATAAAAAATGAAAGGGGGGGGGGAATAAACCTTGTCCAGTTTACTGATGTGATATTATTGTCTCTTCTGGTGTAGAGGGGAAAAATTGGGGCGCAGAAGCTGGAGTTAGCTTATAGGTGAGTCCCACTTCAAATAATCTGAAAAGCACCTATATATAGAAAATGGTCAGCTGTCAGACTGTGGCCCCTTTGTCCAAGCAGAGAGATGGTCATTTGCAGTCACCAGCAACACAGGGACCCAAACATTATCACATTCCAGATTTTCTGAGGTTTTAGGTAGTCATAGGAAGATAACTGTTATGTACATAACAATAACCAAAGTTAGCATCCTTCTCCTCCCACTAGGAAGAGCTGCCATCAGGCAAAGGGTAGCAATTCCCACCCCTCATTCCTACCCCTAGGTGACACCATTAGTTTATTGGGCTTTGTCTGGTATGCCTTTGCCGATATCTCTATGGTTTCTTCTTCCTAGTCTTCATGGCCTCCCAGCCAAATCTTTCACACCTTTTGCCTGCTGCCCGCTTGCGTCAACTGGCCTGTGACTGGCTGCGGGAAGATGCTCCTGCCTTTGACTACGGTGGCTATGCTGTCGGTGACCGTCAGGAATGTGCCGTGCTCCTCTGCAAGTCCCCAGGAGTCTTAGCCGGCTTCCCTTTCTTTGAGGCCATCTTTGCTGAAGTTGGCTGCTCTGTGGAGTGGCTCCAGTCGGAGGGAGCCTGGGCAGAACCAATCAGCCGGGTGGCAGAAGTGCGTGGGCCAGCCAAAGATATCTTGCTGGGCGAACGGGTGGCTCTGAACTGTATTGGGCGATGCAGTGGTATTGCTACGTCAGCAGCCAAGGCGTGTCAAGCAGCACGGGAATCTGGCTGGCATGGAGAGGTGGCTGGGACGAGGAAGACCACGCCAGGCTTCCGCTTGCCTGAGAAGTATGCTCTCCTGGTGGGAGGGGCTTCTTGCCACCGCTATGACCTGGGGAGCCTCATCATGTTGAAAGACAACCATGTGTGGGCATCAGGCGGCATCACACAGGTGGGTGTTGCTTTGCCAGTCTCTCCTTCCCTCCATCACCGTGTGACACATATGGCGGTAGAACAAGGCTACATCTGAACCTTGCAGCGTAAGAAACATGGATTGCCCCAAAGACTCATGGGAACTGTGGTTTGCTATAGGCGCCAAGAGTTATTAGTAAACGATTCCCCTCACTAGCACTGGGCGATATCTGGTTTTCAAGATCGCAACAGAGCACCAGCTAAACATCACGAAATATACCAATATATCATGATTTCTGAAATAAGCAGTTCCAGCCCCTTTGTGGTGAGTTCTGGCACCTCTTTGCAGGCAGCAGGCAATCTGGGCAGGGCGGTGGCATCGATGGTGCCGTAAGCAGCTGTGGCGTTGGCACTCCCTAAAAAAAGCTGCACAATTTTGGCACTCCCTTAAAAAAAGCTCAACCACTTGTCCGTCTCAAAAAGGTGGGAGTTCCTGCACCTATTTTTCTAGGGAGGGAAAGCACTGGAAATAAGGATGGAGTTAAGTAGAGGCACTGGCTGGCTTCACGGTTTTTCCCCACATTGTGATTTATGCATAGCACACACACATCTTAATTCGTGATCTATTTATTGCCAAGTCAAAAATTATGAAACTGAAAGCATGATATGGACTTCAAACCGGTTTTGGACGATATATCGCCAAGCTCTACCCCTCACAAGGTAACAATTCCCAGGGTGGTTTAACGATCAACCCCTCTTCCTGGGGAACTCTGGGAATTGTAGTCTTGCGAGGGCAGTAGAGGTCTTCTAACAATTCTTCCTAGGATGCTTAAAGTAACAAATGCTGCTTTAAATATACATTACAGAAGAGGCTAAAGTCTCGCTGTTACGTTAGAAGTGAATAAGTGGGATTCTTCAAATTGTTTTTATTACATTTTGATCTCTACAATAACCAGGAATAGGGGTTTTTTTAAAACAAAAACAAAAACAAAAACCCAAACCTTGCCTTTTCTGCACTGTGCATTAGCTTGCTTCATACCTGTTTTTTAAATGTTACCATCCCACAGGCTATCCGGAGTGCCCGGCGTGTTGGAGGCTTCGCCCTGAAGGTGGAGGTTGAGTGCCGTTCATTGGAAGAGGCTCTCGAGGCAGGAGAATGTGGTGCAGATATTATCATGTTGGATAACTTTGCTCCGCAGGTAAACTTGGCTGGGCCAAGATGGGGACAGGTGCTGAAGCTGAAATTGCTGTCTGTGCCTTTTTATTGCTTTGTAAACGGCTTGACTTTTGAATTTTTTGGAACTATGAAGTGAAAGCACCACAATCTTTAAAGGTGCTGTCAAACAGCGTTGCGTTAATGGCACCCAGTCCCTTCAGGAACTGATCCATTTTGATTTTTACTGCTGTGGTCCCCCAGTCCTCATCTGACTCCAGCATGGATTTGTGCCTCCACCTCACTCAGCCTTGGGCAGGCTTTAGTGTTTGTTAAAAAACCCACAGTTCTACCACCCCAAGCACTGTGTCCTTTTTGTACTGTGTAGCTAGCCTACAGTACAAAAGTAAAATTGACATTAGTTGCCCTGCTGACTTTTCCCTCTGGCTCCACCCACCAGCTTGTGGCCCTTGAAAGTTGCCTAAGAAGGCAATGTGGCCCTCTGGGTGAGAACCAGCTTCAACAGCAACTATCCCTCAAAGGCAATCTGAGAATTAGGCCTCAGTTATGACACTGAGGGCTTACCCACACCTACCTTTCCTCCACTCTTTCCAGACATGGTACATGCTTTAAACCTCCAAGCACCCTTTCTTTCTGCATTCCCCACAGAAACCCACTCCTTAAAGCTTAATTGGAGCAAACCCGAATTGATGTTTGCTCCAATTGAGCACTAAAGAGCAGGTTTCTGTGGGGAAAGCTCAGGGGCAAAAAAACCAAAAAACAAATCCAACCCACCATGCTCGGACATGGAGCTTGAAACATGCACCTGTGCCTGGAAAGAGCGAGGCAACAAAGTGTGAATAAGCCCTGAGATTTTTGAGTGGACTCTGCCTCTGTTCCCGTTAACCTCCACTCCCCAATTCTCCTCCTACACAGGACCTGCACTCCACAGCCAGTACGGTGAAGGCCTCTTTCCCTCGGGCGACAGTGGAAGCCAGCGGGGGGATCACTGAGGATAACGTGGCCCAGTTTGTGGGGCCCAACATTGACGTGGTCTCCCTCGGTTGCCTCACCCAGTCAGCAAGAGCTGTGGATTTCTCTCTCAAGATCTGCCGGGATCCGGCCTCCAAGCCACCACTGCGGAATTTTGTCTTCTGAGTCCTTAGGATGGGAGACCCAGACAAGCGGCCTTGCCAGGTGGCGGGAGGTTTGGTGTTGGTGGGAATGTGATAGAGGGTGGATAGCAGCAATTGTGTACAGTGGTACCTCGGGTTAAGAACTTAATTTGTTCCGGAGGTCTGTTCTTAACCTGAAACTGTTCTTAACCTGAAGCACCACTTTAGCTAATGGGGCCTCCTGCTGCCACCGCGCTGCTGGAGCACTATTTCTGTTCTCATCCTGAAGCAAAGTTCTTAACCCGAGGTAATATTTCTGGGTTAGCAGAGTCTGTAACCTGAAGCGTATGTAATCCGAGGTACCACTGTACAAGGTTTGCCAGGTACAAACCTGTGCCATATCTGCACTTTTGGAAGGTCCAAAATTACAGGCACAGGGTGCTTTGTTCCAATGTGTTGAGCACAGTGGCTGCATCTGCTCTTGCAGAAGGATCCCAGGAGGTGATCTCTAGGAGTTCTGCTGTGACACTCCCTAAAAAAATAATGGGTGGGATCTTTTCGTGTTGTGTTTGCTCAGCTCCTGCTGCAGGCCGTTTTGGTAAGCTAGCAAGCAAACGCTCATCTTTTTTTAAAGCCAGGGTGTGGAAGCCTGAGGCCTTCCAGGTGATGTTAGGACTCAAACTCCCATCACCCCTGATCATTTGCCATACTGGCTGGGGTTGATGGGATTTGGAGTCCAAGAACAGCTGCAGGGCAACAGGTTCCCCAACTCCTTCAATATTTCTGTTCCTTGAATGTCTTCAGGATGCTCCCACCCCCTCAAGCAGCACCACATCTATTGCAAGAGACCATTCCCCCCTCCAAACTCTCTGGATTTAAATTTGTCTATGGGTAAAAGCCATTGCCCTGAAGCAAGAAACAGACCTTTATTGGCTTAAAATCCTTTGTGTGTGGATTCGTGTAGTGTAGCTACAGGTGGACTTCTCCTTCCCCCACCCTCTTAGCTAGGGAGGAATGCTCAATTTTAAGGCAATGCTGGCCACCTGCAGTTTTTATACATTAAGAGATGAGGAAATGGCAGTTGTTGTATCTGTTGGATGCCTTCTCTTCCCTTGAGGCCTTGATTCAACTTGACACCTGCACAGCCCCTCCCCAACCAAAAAGCCTCCTTTGAATATGTTATGTACTGAGTTGAATAGGATCCAAACTGCAGCAGTCTGATTGGTCCTAGAACAATAGAATCCAAAACGCAGCAGTCTGATTGGTCCTAGAACAATAGGATTCAGAATGCAGCAGTCTGATTGGTCCTAGAACAATGCAGCAGTATGATTGGTTGGCGGGAACCACCCAATCATTCTCCAGATAGAAGCGAATCCACAACCTGATTGGCTTACAGTAGAATTCCGGAATTAGCCAATCATGTGCAGCCCATTGCGTAAATAATGTATATAAAGCAGATACTTTGAGGGGACATTCATTCATTCCTCCTCACCACTATGAGCTGAATAAAGAGCATGAAATCACTTTGCGACTCTGAGTATATTTCAGAATAGCTGCTGCCTCTTCCCACATTCCATCTTTTAAGATTCTTCCCAGAGGCAGGCAGCATGGCTGCACCCAGCCTCCCTTGCTTAGCTTACTCCATAGCCCCAAAGAGTTCTAAGAAACTCAAAAGCTTCCTCTTTGCTTTGTGACATGTTGCTTGACCTAATAATGGTAACCCCCTGCCCCCCCGGTATGGATTCTAGAAAGTATTAAAAAATATTGGGCGGTATTCAGCTGAGTGTTGCTCACAATAGACAGCCTCTGAAATTTACAAACCCGAGGCAACAATCTTCATCACATTTACCCAGGAACTGGCCCCACTAAATTCAATAGGACTTACTTCTGAGTAGACCGGGTTGGGATTACACTGTTAGCTAATGTTCATTAAGTCCAGTGGATCTGCTATGAGTAAAATGTCATTGAATACCACCCATTATATTTATATCTGCTGCTCAATGAATTAAGTGGTTTTTATTGATTTAGGCCTAATCTGTTATTTTTCATCAAACTTGTTATATAATGTCCACCACTCCTGTTTTTATATTGTGATGGCCTATGGTTAAATGCAATAAATATGGAACACATACTTAATAATTAACTTTTTTTTAAGTGTGTTAATCTAATGGACTGACTAAACCCAGCATCCCTAACATGAGCAGAAATATAAATTGGTTTTTAAAAAAAGAAGATGTACCCACTGCATGAATCCATTCCAGGAGTATTTGAATTTCAAACTGAGAGAAGTCAAAGAGACTGTAACAACAGGGGCGTTAGAAACAGAGGTGTCCTCATCTTTATTAAGACATTTTACGGAGGAAGGTCCCGGTTAGGTTAAGACAAGTTGAAGTGGGCACAGCTTTGGCTTTGGGGGGGTATAATTTTCCTCCCCAGATAATAATACTAATAAATAACAGGTTTGACGTGTGTATTGCTGGGTTACAAAAGTGTGTGGATCATCTGGGACCAGTGTAAGGTAAACTCCCCGGCCTGGGGGTGTTTGGGTGGATTCCCCCCACAAAGCAAGGGTGGGAAAACCAGGGCTTATTCCCCTTCCTTGTCCTCTCCGTGTGTGATGACGTAGCAAATGTTCTTGTAGTCAACGTTGCCAGCTACATCTGGAGGGAAGGCGTGCCACATGTTCTTGATCTGAAAGAGGCAGAGAGGCCAAAATGAGAAGTTGCCCGATTCCTGATTCGGTTTCCCTTCCCAGGAAGCTAAAAAAGGGTATACTCCCAAGTCAGTAAATGCACTGGTGTTATTTTCAATACAGATGTCTGAAAAGTTGGAGGGGGAGGGTGGGCATTCAGAAGCAGAGAAGCTGCTTGATGTCAATAACAGATTCACGATTTTACAAAGTTTTCCGCAGAACTGCAATGGCTGCTTCCATTTCCCCTCTGCCAACCTCACCACCTCACTTTCAACTTAGTTCTGTCCTGCAATGGAATTGTAGCATTTAAACCATTGAATCACAGCACTAGGAGAGCCAGCATTTAGCATTCCAGTGGCTGAGTATTTCCCTTCCTATCCAAAATAAAAAAAATCCTTCCAGTAGCACCTATAAGACCAACTAAGTTAGTTCTTGGTATGAGCTTTCGTGTGCAAGCACACTTCTTCAGATACACAGTGTATCTGAAGAAGTGTGCTTGCACACGAAAGCTCATACCAAGAACTAACTTAGTTGGTCTTATAGGTGCTACTGGAAGGATTTTTTTTATTTTGACTATGGCAGACCAACACGGCTACCTATCTGTAACCTTCCTATCCAGATGAACATGAAGGCTACGACCCTAAATCCAGAAAGGACAGATAAACAGGATTCAACAGGAGTCAAGGGCATGTCTATATAAAAGCTGCACTTTCTGGCTAGGCGGTGTGTGGATGTGGGCTGTGAGATTATTTCGCAATGACAGGAAAACTCACTGCAAATTCTCAGAAGCCTTTCATGATGCCTTGATGTATTAAGCATTAGCTTGGCAGATGAGTGGAGTGCGCAGAAGTGCACCCTTTCGTGTTTTTTGGGAAAGAGTAGCTCACAGCGAAGAAAAATGGGTATGAAGAGGACAAAGGGGTGGGGAGCATAAAGGTGAGAAAAAGGACTGGATGTTCTGCATGACGCAGGGAAGTTCTCTTACCTCTTCTGGGGTGAACCGGTCGCACTGAGTGGTCAGGAGTTCTTCCAAGCTGCAATGAAGCAAAGAGAGTAAGATGTTTGAGTGGGATCCCCAGGTAACTGTGAGTCCTTTTTTAGATGGTCTTCAAGAGCTCCAGCCTCTTATTATGGAGAACATCTGCTCCCCTGTCCCCTCCCAGTTTCACATAAGCTGAAAGCCCTCCCTGGTGGAAATAATTTTGCTTGGAAGAATGCTTTGTTCTACACACACACACACACACACACACAGGCAAAAGGCAACTGTTTCATAGGCAACAGAACCCTACATTTGAATTCCAGCTTTGGAAGAACTTTAACCCTACAACAGCATGCATTTAAAATTGCTATACCTCTTCCCAGGGCACTGTCATTTTATGAAAAAGGCCATGAAGCACTAAGAAAAATCTCAAAGTCATCAGCAACGGTAGTTGCTGCCAGAATGATTTCTGAAAGGAAGTCATGACAATTAAACTAGTGTAAAATGAATTATATAAGTTTGTAGGATAGACAGAGCCAACATATCATCAGCATCATCTGAGATGCAGCAGGATGGTTCAGACATAATAGCCTATACATGATTCAGCTGTCAGGTCCAAGTCCCAAGAGTGCATACTTCTTCCTCTCCAACCACAACTTGCTTTCAAATTTGAACAGACAAACTATGGTTTGCATTTGCCTTCTAAACCACAATTGGAAATCTACTTCAGAATGTGGTTTCTAATTTGTCTGGAGGGCAAACACAAAACTTAATCAAACTGGGGTTTGTTTGATCAGGTGAGTTGGGAAGGAAATGTGAGTGTGTTGGGGAGCACATGAACCCAGTGACGGCCAAGCAATGGTTTGGTGTCGCGTGTTAACCAGCGCAGCACATCTAATGAAAGTGATTTGCGGGGCAGATACTCACAACTGCTTCTTGACAGTGCCCTTGCCCTCAGGGTCCAGGATTTTGAAGGCGCCAATGATTACGTCCTCAGGATCAGCACCTGGTGGGAGAAGAGGAGCAACAGTGAGATCTTGACATCAAGCAGAGAAGAAGGAGAGATAGAACAGGGAAATAACTTACCCTTCAGCTTCTCACCAAACATGGTGAGGAAGACAGTGAAGTTGATGGGGCCGCTGGCCTCCTTGATCATGGCATCCAGCTCCTCATTCTTCACGTTCAGGCGCCCTGCAGAGATGGGAAGGGCAGGATTATCAGCTGGGGGTGGCTTTTGAGAGTTCCTTCAACAGCCAAGCTTTGCTTTCCTTCCTGCCCACCCTGCCACGCTCTTTCAAGACTCCCTTTTTTCTTACCCATAGCAGCGAATGTATCTCTCAGGTCTTCCTTGTCAATGATGCCATCTCTGTTCTGGTCAATGACAGTGAAGGCCTAGAAAGTGAGAGAGAAGCAAACATTGTGGGATTGCAGGCAATTCACCTCCAGCATTCCACCCTACCTCCCGACAAAAATGAATGTAGGATTTGTAGGGTAACTCTCCTTTGTAACAACTGTTGGATCTCGAATCTGTCCGCTCTCAAAAGGATTTCTAGAATGCGCAAACACACAGATCTGCACTGAAATTTCCAGTTCTGAAACTATATATAATACCTGCATGTAACTCAGCTTTACTTTAAATAGTGATATTTTGCTGGTCCTCTAAAGAAAGACCTGTTTGCACATGCATGTTCAGCGCTTGATTCCTGCTACCTCAACTGACAGTTCTGCAGTTCTGAATAAAACACTACAGTTCAACCACCAGAAAAGAAAATGCCATACCACCTCAGAACCTGAAACACTAAACTTTTCAGGGATTCGATTCATAACACTCCGCTGCCAGTGACCATGTCACAAGACATGAGCTTGTTTGTGTGACTGGGTTATAAGTTCATCAGTGGATGTGAGTGCAGTAGTTTTTACTGGAGCCACAGATTGCTTTGTTGCTACACGATACCTATCCATTAGCAAGAGGGAGATGGCACACACTCATGCCTGTGTTGACAGTACACATTTCAAGACCTTGGTTTCATTCATGACAAGGTGAACATACACCAGCCTTGAATGAACTTCCTCTGAAGGTTAATTTTGACTTCTGGAAAGAATATTAAAAGGAGCATTCTGACTTATGATTTCTGCTTGAATCCAAAGTTGTGGCTATGGGATAAACAAGACCCTCTTGGAATGTCAATGCTGTGAACCTCTCCACTGTAGGCTCAGGTTGTATATATGTGTAAATAAACCATAAATCCTAAAAACACACCATCTCTGCTGTGCCGCATTTCCAAAAGGAAACCTGAACCCTGGGTGAGCTGCCTGGAACCCCTGGAATCTCACACTGCTCTGAGATTGGGGTGGTGTCTAACAAAACGTTGGCTGTGGCTGATGGGAATTGTACACCATAGCCTATGGAGGGCACAAGGCTGCTGGCCGACAGAACGGAATATGTTTGTGGCTTCTAACTATCGAAAAAGCTGCTGCAACGCAAGGGAGAATCAAATCCAGTCTTTATTGTTACAATCAATGGCCAGCATTGTTCAAAGAAGAATGAAACATTAACCTGGGGTCATCAAGCATTGGACAAAAAACAGTAGTTATAGCCGCCCACTATATAATTTACTCAAGGAGGTTGCCAGACGTCTTATCTCTGGAATTTTAATGAGCTAACAGGACAGTTAAAGTTAAAGGAGTTCAGAAAACGTGACCCAGGTTGGACCCCAAATCCCTTCACCCTCTTCCAGTCTTCTTCTATTGATGCTTATATCTAGCAATGCATTGTGGGATTGGAGAAAGACCAGCTTCCAGCACAGCACGGTCCCTGTTGGGCCTCTCCTCCCCCTCCCCACTTCTCTGCAGCTGTGCCCTAGAGACACCTGTCACTTGATACCCCTCCGAGTCTCCACCAGGAATGGGAACAATCTTCTTCTGTCTCATATTAAACCCAGGGCCCCTCCCTAAGGGGACAGATGGAACATTCCAGAGGAGCTGTTGATGAGATCTCCGGAGGATAGCGGGGAGGGGAGGGGAGCTCACTCCTTCCTTGGCTCAGTCACTATTATCCTTTGGGGCTGTGTGGCGTGTCTCTTTCCCGTAAAAAAACATGGAACAACTCCCACGCCACCCGAGCTACAGTGAATGCAGAATGGAGAGGCAGAGGAGCTCCCAACACTCTCTTCACTTTAAAGGCAATAATTACAATTGTGTGGTGGTAGTAATTGCTTCATCTCAGCACCTCAGCTTTGTCACTTGAGTGCTGGGGGTGAACAATCTTTTTGTATAAAAGCTGAACATGCAGTCCTCCAAAATGGTACTCACTGAGGGGAGAAACCCTTAGCTACTCTTGGGCAGGTGTGGAGAGAGACAACGTAGCTGCCACTGCCAAGGGACAATGGAACCCAAAAAATACACCATAGCATAGGGCTGGATATATAATTTTCCCTTATAGCAAGTCAGGCCATTGAGCCACCTTAGCCAAGAGTTGCTGTTCCAACTGGAGGTGTTTCCAGACAACCTGTTTATTGAGCATTCATCTCTGATTTGTTTACAGGGAGATTGGACAAAGGCAACTATTTAAGAAGCATTTGTTCTAATTTGTTTGTGGGGAAGTTAGAGGACGTTGAGCGGAAGCAAATGTCACCTTATACCTTCCAGTCCAGCCTCCCACCACAGTCACAGGGTTGTTTTGAGGATAAACTGGGAGATGGAGGAGGGTTGGGGAACAGCCATTATCGCTACCCCAAGCTGCTTAGAGGGAGGTGGTCTAGAAAGGTCATTGACAATAAATTGCCCGGCGGCCAAGGATCTGTTCTTTTCACCAAATGTATTGATTGAAAGTGGGTTGTCATCAAAACAGTAAAAAAGCTGAAAATGCTCATTGACCAGGACGGAGGAAAGAGAAAGGAACAAGGCTGATGGAACTCTCCCCAGATAGCTGGAATGGTAATTATTTTCCTATTGTTCATTTGATTTTTTTCTCCAAATGTGAGATCTAGATGAAGGGTTTTCAGCCTTTGCAACACCGGCCCAATTTTTGCTTTCGTTGAGTCTGGAGCCCCACAGCTCCTCTTTCAGGCCAGTCACCCAGAATCCATCTCCAAAGATTTCCTTGTAAGGAGCTGCCGCCTGCTTCTCTGTCCAAGCGCAGATGTCACCTACCTTATTGGTCCTCCCTCACCCAAAATAGACACTGCTGCGTCTCAAGGGTCTCAGAAAGGAAACACCGCCATTCTTGGGGGTGGGGTGTCGAGGGGCAGCAGCAATGGCTGCGAAAGGGCAAGGGAGATCCTCTTCAAAATGGAGGGGAAGAATCTCATGCATGGGGGAGGGCGAGCTTCACATGGAAAGCTCTCGCCACCACAACCACACCAGCTTCCCAAGTGGAATGAACCTGGCTGGCTACTAGGAGACAGAGGGCTACTTAAATGGTGTGTAGAGGGAGAGGAAGGGGATAGATCCACTTCAAAAAGGGAGGTGTTGAACACCTTCCAAGGCTGCAACCCTGCGCATGCTTACTTGCTCGCTGTGCAAAGTGGGGCTTCCTTCTGAATAAACATGCCTAGGGTTTTACTGCACAACTAACTAGGTGGTGTTTGACAGTTTCACCTCCTCTGAGGTTCTGTATCCTACAGATACAAAGGAACTTGCTTAGGATAATTTGGCCAAATTATAGCACCCATGGATTCCTTCTCCTGTTCTCTCTCCTTTAGGAAACCCTCTAGAACTTGTAGATGTCCGCCGTTCTCAACATCTGATGAATCCTGAACAGTGAAAGGGCTAAAGTGAAGCTTGAGAAGGGAAATTAGTGAGGTCTGGGCCTCCATGTGTGAAACTGGGTGGACAGAAGCTGCTCCATTTTAAAAGGTTTGATTCTATCCAATCAATCTGCCACAGATGTGTTACTTTTAAATAACCCACAGATGAAAATTCCGGACTCTGTAGATTTCTTATGGTCAGAACATCCTTCCGCATAGCTTACTTAGGTTATTTTCCCAATCGGGTGGTCCTCAAAATTAAATTTCTATCCTGTTCCAAGGAGGTGATCTATAGATTTGAGTCTGTTATTATGAGGATTATTAATAACTTCTGTATCCTTCTGATTTCTGGACGAGACTTACATGCCTACAATAAAGCAGCTTCTCTCCAAACACTGAGTCTGTAATCCTGCTTTACCTTGGAGTTCAGTCCCATTAAACTCTATAGGACTTACTTCTGAGTAGATATTTATAGGATTACACCGTAGCTGTGTACACACCATACATTTAAAACACATTTAAAGCATGCCCCATCCAATGAATCCTGGGAACTGTAGTCACCTTCATTTCTAGTACCTTGAAAAAAACATCCTTTCTGTCAATGACTTTCTCAAACATCTTCAATGAATAGTTCCAGGTAAGCTTTAAGAGCACCATACATTACAGTACCTTTCCCATTTTCTCCTCCTCCATCTCTTCTTAGTTTCTTACCTCTTTGAACTCCTGGATTTGTGTTTGGTCAAACATGGAGAATACATTGGAGCTTCCTCCTTCGGCTGCTGCCCTTCTCTTTGCCTTCTTGGGTGCCTGTAATGGGTTAAAATGGGAAATCAGACCACTATGTACATTACTACCCAAAATGCTTATTAGTGATGGGGGACAGGGGCAGCACTTTCTGCAGGTTTCTAGAGTGTGAAATGTTGCGAGCTTGCTGAACATCGTTAAGGGTGGGGGGAGGGAAATGAAATAATTTTATACATTTCTGTCCCGGGTAGGAGGGAAATGTCTGGAAACAGTTTCTGCTCATTTTTAAATAATTGTTTTATTGGGGTGGGGTGGGGGGGGTTAAGTTATTTTTTCAGATTCAAAACCGGATGCTACCAAACTTTTCAGAGACATGGGGAACAGGATGAAGGTTCGGGAGATTCCAAAATGCTTGGTTATGGTAGCAAAGGTTTTAAAAACCGGGAGGAAAAGAAGATCCTTTGACGAACAAACTCAGAACTTTAGTGTTCAGAAATGGCAGGAACAACAAATGCTGTGTCAAGGAGCTGTAATATATCATATTCAAGGTATTTCCTCAAAATCTTCAACGTATTAGTCTGAGATGCGTTTATGAGAGTGAGTGACAGAGAGATGTGTTCAGCAAATGTAAACTAGCCTTGTGTGTCCTGCAGAAATTGCCTACATATTCTAGCTTCCAAAAATGCTTTTTATAGGCTTTGACGACTAAATAAATGAACACTGATGAGGTTCTGGAAGTTTCCACAGATGCGGGAGAAACCACAAAGGCCCCAGTGAAAGAGGGTTCCAGTTATTGGAATTTATCAAAGTTCACAAACTAGGCCTCCTCCTTGTAGGTTGGCTTGGAGGATGAGGTTAAATGGAGCTCTAAGGAATATTGGCAAGGCGTACACAATTCCTTCTGAACCCTCCTGCAATATATCGGTCTGGTTGATTGGATATGAACAGGGTGCACTTTGGCCTCATAAGAGATACAAGGCATCAAAGGAGTTTGAGCAATAGCTGAGCTGGGTGGCAGGGTTGAGGTTTACCTAGGTAAGTGTATATGTCAAAGGATTCGGGAAATCTCTCTAACATACCACAGAAGATGGAGCTGATACACACACACACACACACACTGACAATTAAGTTGTATCTCTTAGACTGCCACCCTATATACAATTGGGTGTAAGCCCCACTGAAATCACTGGGGCTTACTTCTGAGCAGTCATACATAGGATTTCCCAGAGAGTACCAATAGAAACACCATTGATGGATTGAACAGCCAAGGGCAGCAATGGGTTATTTTTGCCTGCAATGTGTGTGAGAGGTTGCTTGGCTCGCTTGCCTGAGCAATCTGGAGTGATTGCTTCCTAAGCAAGTTTTACAGTACACTGGCTCTCTTGCGCTAGTGGCAGCCTGTGACTTGGATCTCAAAATATGAGGGGTGTGTGTGTGTATTGGTGAAGTGACAAACCACACAAGAGACTCTGAGGGCAAAAAGAAGAAAAAGCGCACTCCTTGTGCTTCTTTGTTCCCAAAACAAAATTGCTCCACGGTATCCCTTGATTCCAGCTCCTTTGCTTTGGATTTTGTGGTGCCGCCAGGAATATGACTCCCGAAGCTTTTGTCTGCTCAGCAACCGCTCAGCTGCCCTTTACTCTCTCTCTCTCTCTATTCAATATGGGGTCCAACTAATTCCCAGCTGAGTAAACTGTTCTACTGCATTATTCAAGAAAAAAAGAGCATGATATGGCTATTCAGGGCCTGAAGGGATTCCCTGGTGAATTTTAAGGTGCATAGCTCAGCGAAGGAAATAGGATCTTAAGGAAGGCTAGCTAGAAAGCAAGGAAGGATGTGAAATAATCCTATTTAACATGACATTCTGCATGCGGTTTAGGCTTCATCTTTCCCTTCCCCTTGTCAAAAGCTGTTCTTCCCAGCTGCTATCTGGCATCCCACCTCATTCAACTACCCCCAATCTCTCCTCAGTTGCTCCGAGGTATTCCCTGAACACACACATCTCTTCTGCACAGACAATAAAATGTTTAAGTGGAAAGAAACTGAAACGGAGAGATGAGACAGAGAATGAGAGTAGTGGAGAAACTGATGAAAGGAGAAATAGGTAAGAGAAAGACCTGTATAGCACTGTTTTGGCAATGAAATAAAATTTTAGAAAACTGGTAAGGGGATTCCTCTGCCCCCCCCCCTCCAACACCCAACCTCTTGGGTGTTCAATTATGTATTTCATCTACATAACCTGAACGGTCTCCTAGTCTTCCCCTCCTATTTGAAAGAAAAGAGCTGCAGATTGATCAACCAACGTTCCGTTTTCTTTCCACTTTGTACATTTCCACCAGATTGAACCAGGGCACCTGCACCCCACTTACCATTTTGGTTTCTCAGCGGACAGGCAGGTGGGCAAACAGCAGCTGTGGGTGCGGTGGGGATGTCCCAAGGGCCAGAAGGATGAGCAGCCTAGACACAGGCTGCAAATTCCCCTGGGGTTATATAGACTCCCCTGGCGGGAGGCGGGGCAGCTAACTATAGCCACATCTTCAAGTTTGGCTCCAGGGCTGGGGGTGGGGGGTAACCAAAGTCCAGAAATAGACTCCAGAGGAACGCAAACGGGCCAACTCCTTTCTTGGAGAAGGGGAAAAGCATACTGGGTTTTTGACAGTTCCTGCCCCAGAAATCTTGCTATCACAGGGGTTCCCCACCTTCTCCCAGAGTAGGTCCTACGTCTACCCAGTTTGGTGTCAGGGTGAACCTCTGGCTCTGGCTTAGGGCTCCACTGATCTTTTGCCAGGACTCAAAAGCTTCAACTGGGGTTATTTGTGACTTGCATCATCAATTTGCATTATAAAGTATGAGAGGGCAGGTCGCCGCCACGAGGTGTTTACAATCTAAAGTGTGACTCGGGGGAGACAACCGAGGAAATGGAGGGAAGGGGATTGTGGGGGAAGACAAAGAAGAGAACCGTGCATTTATTTCACCTGCACACGGTACGTCGGTATGGTTAAGGTGAAGTTATGCATGCCAAAGCCTTTGCAGGAAATGTGTTTGTTTTTTTAATTCCTTGTATGGGATTCAGGGATCAGGGGCTAACTATTTTGTCAGACTTGATACACAAGGATGGCCAATGTGGTACCCTCCAGATATTGTTGGACTTCAACTCCCATAATCCCTAGTCACTGGAAATTGTAGTTAAAACATCTGGAAGGTACCACACTGGAAGGCACCCACAGTAAGATTTGCACTATCCCATGGGCCTTGAGCTTGGCAGCTACTCTTAAGAGCTCAGCCCCACTCCCTAGCCCCAGAGGTTCTCTGTGGGACTTCTGCTGCCTGGCCTCCATCGTGGGCTGAGAAAATTTCAGCTCCTCACTCCCATTTCCTTGCCTCAGAGGTCCTCAATATCCGCCTTCTTCCCTTCGGCCCTCTCCCTACCCTTCCTCCCAGCCAAGGGTATCCAATGTCCCTGAGAAAATTTCCTTTTTGGGATTGTGGGACCCAGCTGTCGCTTGCAAGGCACCCAGGCTGGAGTAGAGGCTCCTAAAGATAGCAGTCTTGAGCTTCCTCCCCACTCCACTGCGGACAAAGCTATGGGAGGCCCTGTCCATTCATCCCCCTACTTCACCCACTTATTCCTAGTTATTTCCCCTCAAAAGAGCCCCAGTTATAGACCCAGCATGTGCTGTAAGGGCAGAGAAAATGTGAGAGAAGGAAAATGGAAGGGTGAAAGCCATGAGTACCTGCAACTCTTCAAAGATCAGATTGATTGCTAAAACAGGGACTGGGAACTAGAGATCCCAAGGGCGAAATGCAGACCTTGGGTACCACAGCTGCACATTTAGAGGCAAGGGGTGTGTGAAGAGGGTGCTGTAACCACAGAAACAACTTGGAGACAGGTTTTTTTTTAGGAGGGGGATCCCTTCCTTAGCAGCCCTCCTGTCAACAAATTGGTGACCATGGAGACCTTCTGATTTAAAAGTGGACAGAATAATTGACCTGATTTCCAACATCAGTAGGGACATAGGCCCATGTAATGTTACCTTCCCACCTCTCACTGCAAACTTGCAGAACACAGCATGAAGTAAGGAAAAGGAACAACTCAGCAGCAAAGTGATGGAATACAGTGATAGAGCACTAGTATCTTCCCAATTCCTGAGAAAGGTGCACATGAATGAGAAAGACAGAGGGCCTCTCCAGATGTCTTTTCAAAAGTTGTAAATTCATGATTATTTGAGCTCGCAATAGTAGTGGGGAGGTTCTGCATGATCCCACTTTCAATACTATTTATGCCTACAAAAGTTTTGGGGCGGACATGCTGTTTTCCTTCCAATCAGTGAGTGTCCTGTAGACTCCTGCCGAAAAGGGTAACTTTTCATACCAGAAATATTCCAGGGTGGATGGAAGGCTGCTTGCCTCACTTTTTTGTACTACAGCACAAGAAAGCCCTCCCAGATGGCAATGATGAGGTCTCTTTCAGGAAGCATTGCAAAACTAATACAGTGGAATAGTGTGCAGACTGTCTAGCAGATTAGGGTATGAATTTGCCTCTCTCTTTCGGGACCTTTCCAGACTGGTGGTTTGTTTTTCCCATTCCAAAACATGTCATGTAAACTCATCGCTAACACAATTATTGCATCAATGACATGTTTCAGAATGCAACAGACAGTCTGGAAGGGTCCTGAAAGAGAGAGCGGTAAATGGGGGTGGCACAAGGGGAGAGACATAAAAACGCAGAAAAACACGGAGAGAAGGAACAAAGACATAAGAAAGAAAAGGAGGTGGTGGCAGGGAAGATTTGAGTGAGACATACCAATGGGTCAAGTGGGAGGAGGGTGAGAATTGACATTTTTGCTAAGGTGTAGAAAAGTGCAAGAAGGGAAGAGCCCATCAGCTCAGCTCAGGGTAACCTGACCTACTAAGGCCTTTTGCAGCTATCCGTGCTGAGCTGACACATCCTCCTCCTGGACACATACCCAAAATGGAAGGTGATATTCTGTTAGCTTGGAGTCATACCTTCTGTACTTCCAGCCTGGAAATAAAGCGCAAGGGTCCTGGCACCCTGGGGTGTAAGAAGCTGTCTTATTCCAAACCAGACTATTGGGCCATCTAGCTCAGGGTCATCCACACGAATTGGCAGCAGCTCTCCAGGGTTTGAGGCAGGAAGTCTTTTCTCAGACTGACTCAAGAGATGCTGGGGACTGAACCTGGGACCTTCTGAATGCAAAGCACATGCTCTACCACTGAGCTACAGCCCTTCCCTTGAGCACACCTGCCACCTGAAGACTCCTGTAATTTACAGCGGCAAGCCCTGCCTGCAATTGGTGCAGCTTTTCCTAACAATGTGGAAATTGATACCGTGGCCTGTGGAATTCTTTCCTAGCACACAGCTGTTGAAAGGTAATGAAACTTGCCAGGGAAAAAGGATAAACTTTATAACTGGGTTAATGTAAATCTGTACATATCTAAAATCAGTCTGATTGTATTAAAAATCGTGGGGAGGAGACCAACACTGATCTGTTATTTTAAAAAATTATCTTGTTTGTCAGATAAGGTGGCCATGTGTCTTTCTTTGCAGAGGATAGTCCTCTGTAGAGCTGCCTGATCAAAATCCAGTTTAAATATAAAAGAAGCCCAAGAAAGGAGAAGAGGGCTCTTAAAGTTGCTCATGAACAGTTAGCACCTGAAGAACAAGGCACAGGTCACCTGGTCAGTCTTCCCCACTATGGTGAGATGCATCAGACATGTATTTAAATTATAAAACTTCCTAAATTTGCATCTCTATAAAGTAGTATATGCAGATTTTTATGTAAATCTTTGCCTTCTTTTCGTGATGCATTTCCTCTTTTTAAATTAACTTGTAGGTGGCTACTTTCTATTCAGCTTAAAAAGGCTCCCAGTACAGATAAGACCTGGGAATCCTTGCCTCTAGCAAAAGGTAAAGGACCCCTGGACAGTCCAGTCCAGTCAAAGGCAACTTTGGGGTTGCGGCACTCATCTTGCTTTCCGGCTGAGGGAGCCGGCATTTGTCCGCAGACAGCTTTCCAGGTCATGTGGCCAGCATGACTAAACCACTTCTGGCACAACGGAACACCGTGACGGAAGCCAGAGCGCATGGAAATGCTGTTTACCTTCCTGTCGCAGAGGTACCTATTTATCTGCTTGCACTGGTGTGCTTATGAACTGCTAGGTTGGCAGAAGCTGGGACAGAGCGCCCAGGATTCGAACCGCCAACCTTCTTATCGGCAAGCCCAAGAGGCTCAGTGGTTTAGACCACAGTGCCACCCGCATCATCTAGTACATCAGGGGTTGCCAACATTTTCAGACCCCAGGGCACATCTGGACTTTTGATCACTCACTTTGGATTTGGGTACAAGTCAGATCCAGTGTAAAGGCTGAAAGAGAAAGTGGGAAAGGGTGTCTGTCGCTTCCAGCTGCCTCTTTCAGCCCAATGTGCTTTCCCAAGGAATGCAGGCTCACCACAGGGGCAGCAATTCTTTTTTTGAAGTCAGTCCAAATCCATGCCTATCCTGTCATGTCTTATGCAGTGAGGTATTTCGATGCCCTTCTCCTCAAAACCAGCTTCAATCCGAATTAAGAAGAATAATGAATGACCTCACTGCGTTTCAAGCCGGCACAGGGTGCACAACTATCACGTGAGTGCAAAGGATGCTGGGACTTTGGTCAAGTTCTTGGAAAGGCCGGTCGAGGCAGCATCTCTTGAAATTCTATTCCCGTTAGGGCCCCTCCTTGCCTTTCATTTGACAATCTGGGCTCCAATCATAACCCTCGTAGCCCCATCAATCACTCTCTTCCCCGCCCTCACAATTCATTTCGTTCTTGGTCGTTGGCTCTGACTCTCGCCTGTCTAACTCAATTTTTAAATGTGACTGGCCTAGGGAAATGTCAATTAAAAATCGAAACACCATTCTTATTGGCTACTCTGGTAACACCTCACAAGCCGACAAGAAAGGTCTCTTGCCTTTCGCTGGACTGGGCAACGTCAGAAACGTTCGCGCCCACATTTTCACATCCTGGAGTTCCATTGGTTCAGGATCACGCTACTCAAAAAAGCTGACACCTTCGGCTGCCGCTTTATTTGACGACAGCCGCCGCTTTTACTTCCCCGTTAGCCGCCTATAAACATCACGTGCGTTCGTCTTTGCAGGGTTAATTTCCGCTCTCGCTGGTGATTGGACAATCCTTGCCGGTTCTTCTTCCTGTTGGCTGGTGGGCTCTTTAAGCACGCCTCTTTCCTACAAATACTTAGCCAGCTCTGTCCCGATTGGTTGAGCTTCGCCGGCCTCCCGGCTAAGAAAACGGATTTCTGGTTTTGGTCTGTGTCTCTGATTGGCAAGTACTCCCCCGCCCTTCCTCATTTTGATCGACATCTCCAACTTCCCTTTAAGGATTGGCTGCGCACCATAGCCCGCTCTATTCGATTGGTTTGCCCTTCGAGGAGCCCCGCCCTCATCTCCAGGCCCTCCCCACCCTTTTCTGTTCCACTTGTGCTCCATTTCAGTGATTGGCTAAAGTCGTTTTCCTCCTTGACTCTCATTGGCTGAACTCCGGCCTAGGCTGTCTGGAGATGCGCGCGCAGCCTGGGGTGGTTGCCTCTCCTACTGCTGCTGCTACTACCAGGGCAGGGGGGAGCGCGAGGCTCTGTGCTTCCTCCTTCTCCTTCCCCACCCTCCCCTTACCACATCTCAGGCTTTGGCTGGGTGACTAGGCCGCATTCCCCCCCCGTTGGGGGGGAGGGGGCCATTGTTGTTATGGAGACTGGTTCTGGGGACCCCCCATCACCCCCACCGAGGTATAATGCTCCTCACTCAGTGCTCCATGCCCTCAAGAAGGTGAGCCCGGCTCCTGGGGCTGTAGGGGTGCCTGCAGACAACATGACAGCTTCGCCCCTGGCAACAGACAATGCAGTAACAATGGAAGCCGTGGAAGCAGACCTGCCAACCAGCGCTACAACAGCAGCACCTTGCATTCCTACAGAAGCAACTTTAACCAAGATCACCGTAGAGATGTCTCTCATGGCTGTGGCCAATGATAACGGGACCATGGCCTTTCCTGCACAGGTGGCATCGGATGCCGTGGCTACGGACATAATTCCGGTGGGCGACAAATCTTCCGCAGAGACGGTACCTGTGACCAATTCGGTGGATCCCGTGCCAGCCGTGGCAACAGTAAATGGAATGTCTGTAACGTCGTCTGATGATGTTGGGATGGTGTCGCCAGCTGTGGCTTTGCCTAAAGAGACCATGGTGAAATCTCTCCCGGTTCCACCAGAATCGCCCACAGTGGTAGTGGTAGCGCCTAGCCCCGTGACGCCTCCCGAGAAGACTCCACCGACCACGCCAGAGGGCTTGGCGCCTCACGATCTCTCCACTCCACAACTGCCCCAGGACATGGGTTCCCAGTCCAGTCTCGGAACCCCGGCACCCAGGGCTCCTCCAGCTCCTGACACATTGAGCTACTTGGATTCTGTCAGCCTCATGTCAGGCACCATGGAGTCACTGCCCGGCTCTGGATTCCTTGATGATGCTAGCTCCATGGGTTCAGATTCTGAGATCAATGGATTGGCATACCGCAGGACCGACAAATATGGCTTCCTAGGGGGCAGCCAATATGTTGGTTCAGTGTAAGTATTGGCACCAAGGTGATGAGTTTCCCATGCTGCGGGGAAGGGAGGGAGGGGAGATGTTAGTCTTTTATACAGGACAAACAAGTTCAGCAAGATATCCAGTGATGACCACAATTCCAACTCTGGCTAGGGTGCTGGGAAAAGAATATATGATGTTCTTCCCCTAGGGGGCGCAAGCTGTCATCTTGGAAAAGTTGGGTTATGGGGAGAATCCTAGGGATGAGAGGGATCCTTGCCCAGATTGGTACCCTGACAGCATAAGTATAACCTAAGGCATCGCCCACAGATGCTCGTCCATCAGACTTTGTGAATGGTATCTTGCAAGTTTGGGGAGTGCTTGCTCTAATCTTTGACTTTTGGGGAATATGAGATTTTGGTTTTATTGGTTGACGTTTGGAACAGAATGTGCAGTCATTCCTCTTTAAGAAAAATCCTTATTTTTCCCCTCTAAACCTACTTCATCATCCTGTGCTTGGCATACAGCAAAGGAACAAAAAGCACTTGAGTTTTTGAAAAGAGGTGAAATACATTGATTCCCCTCTAGGCAGGAGGACAGTGTGGAGTTCTGAGGCTTTCTGATGCTCTGTAAAACAGTTGTATGAATTGGGGTGGGTGGGCTGCTGATCATGACTGTTTTGGAACTGCCTTAATTGTCTTCCTAAACCCTAGAGCTATCTCTTCAGCACAGTCCTTCAATTAGATCAAGTGACTCATTTCTCCATCCAAATATGACTGGGATTTAATCTCTGCCCTTTCCACCATAACTCTGTTTTTTCTCTTCAGCTTGGATGCTGCCCTCATTGGCCTTAAATTCAAACCATCTCTCTGGATGTGTGGTTTCACTGGAAGGATGCTACATGCTCTTTTGTCTTGTGGATGACCACCTTTCTTTCATTCATGCCAGTCAGTCTTTGTCCCAAACACGGGAAGTGTTGTTGTAACATTAGTCTCAGTAGTGTGAATTCAGACTATCACGTCTATTATATTTCAGTTGTGTATTACACTATATCCCCCAAAACCTTGGTTTGCCTCTTACTCCAGTTGCCAACTCCTCTAAATGCCCATTCCATGCATTTGTGGTGTGGTGGGAGACAAAGTTGCTCAGGGAATTCACTGTCCCAGGATGTGAGCAGGTCAAAGGTTAGACATTTTCATATAGGATCTCTACATCTGTAGTTGCTAACTACAGCCAAAGGAAACAATCACCTGCTCACTTGTCAGTCTTCTAACAGCTAGGAGGGAATGAGATGATGAATTGACTAATTACTGCCCTGTTGCTTTCTGGCAGTGTTAGAAATTAGCCAGGCAGGCACTAGGCATGTTTTGCAACTGACATGGGCTCAGTTGCGACCACATGGAGATCTCTGGATGCCAGATGAGCGACTGACATCTCCATCTGGCTGGCCCCTCCACCTTTCTTAAGCAGGTAAGCAGAACAGCTTCTTTATTGCATTTATATCTTGCCTTTTTCTCCAAGGAGTACATGGTTCACCCACCTCCTCTGTCAATCCCTATAACAACCCTGTGAGGTAGGTTAAGAGGCTGTGACTGGCCCTAGGTCACCTAGGAAGCTTCATGACTGAGTGGGGTTTTGAACCCTGATCTTCCAGGTCCTAGCCCAACACTCTTAACCACTACATTGCACTGGCTTCCGAGAGTACTTCTGCTATTGGGCAGCTATATAAATTAAATAGGTAAATAAATATGGGGAAAGCAAAATGTCACTTAGAGAAGGATATGAAATATTTCCCCTGAAGCTTGAATTTGTTTATTCTGTATTGTTTTATTTGATGTTTTAATGTGCCGTAAACCACTCTGAGATTTTCTCTTTAAAATATAAAGTGGTGTAGAAATGAAATTAATAGTAATAATAATCATAAAGACTTCTTGGGGGGGGGGGTTGGGAATGGTGCCTAGACATACCATTGTGGCAACTGCAACCCAGGTTTAAGATGCCATTTGGCGATTAGCTTATATATCTGAGTTTCTAACACCGCTTCCTTGCTCCTCCTGGAGATGAGATGCAGGAATGGATGGACCACGTTCAACTTGCCCTGTGTGCTCTTAATTGTCTTCAGACTCTCAATAAAGTGTATACAGCTGTGGCTGTTGAAGAAATATTCTGGGAAGAGTGCTTGGCTTTTGTTTCCTTATTTTGAAGAGCACCATTCCCCCAGTCCTCAGTTACAAGCAGCTTCTTCTAAAAGCAGTTTGTCATCTACATGGGGCGAGGAAAGAAAGTGAATTAGTGCTCAGGTGATTTGTGCCGCGTGGACTGACCGATATGCTGTTGCTTTTGAAGAGCTTTTGAGCCGTTATCTATTGGAAGGTGTTTCCCCTCATCCTCTCCATGCCAGTGTATCACTCTACCCAGACTTGTTGCCTGTTCTGGCTCTGAAAAGCTGGGAGATTCTGGGTGGGTTCAAAAGCTGACCTTTCAGGACCTGTAACTGTACAGCGGCGGTTGCCTGTGGCCTTCAGTCATACAGTTAAGCACACTGGAAGTTTGTCTCACTACCCTGGATTCCTGAGCATAGTAATGCCAAGTGCCACTGACTGATGGATGTCTAGGGAGGTCTTTTAGCTCAAAGACTTTCCTAGCCCCCTAATCAGGTGCCACTAAAGGGTGTGGAGGAGGAAGCACTGCCTCTCCCCGGTTGCCCTGGTTTCACATGGGAGTGTGGAATAGTGTGTATGGCATGTGGAACATTGTGTATGTGTGTATTTAGAAAGTGACGTACCTGTAAACAGCCACTAACACAGGATTTGGCAGCCACCCCTAATCCTAAGAATTTTAGTTTTCTTTTAAAGAGAAAGGAAGTCTGCTGAGCTCATGTTTGATGAGGAAAACCTCATCGGAGGCCAGCCCTCTTCTCCCCCGCTAGTTTTCAACATGGTATTAGACTTCCCACAAGCATCTGTTTGGCCACTATGAGAATAGGACGCTGAATTAGAGGAGCCTTTGGCCAGATCCTTTTTTACATAGCACCTAAGGCCCTTTGTTTCCAATAGCTGGCTGGTCAAATACCCCCAGAGGGCAAGGTGGTGCTGACAGCTTTCTCCCTATTGTTTGTCTCTAGCAATTGGAAGTAATCACTTTCTGAAGAAGGGGAGGCTTGGGGAGGTTCTGTTGTAAGCTGTCTAATCGCTGGAATTTTCAGCAATGCATTGGATCCATTTTTAAAGTCTTCTTACAAGATGCAAGGATGTGGCAGGAAGAAACAGTTCCCAGTTTTGCCCACAAGAAAAGTTAGATGCAAATTAAATATGAAAACTAGTTTATGCTGGCAGTCCTAATTTGCAGGATTGATTTCAATTGTGGAATGCCCTTTTTAGTTGATAGTTCTGACAAGTGCAAATTCCTAGTGGTTTTGCAGCCTGCTGACCGTCAGCTTGTTCGTCTGCAGAATATGAGTTCCTAACGAGGCATGTCTGTGTTAAGGATTAGTGGGGTGTTGTTTTGTTTCAGCTGGCGAATGCATGTAGGTGGCAGCAGCCTGGGGGGTTGCTTTCTTTGCTTGGCGGGTGTGGGACCAATTGCCTGAAGTTTCTCTTATTAGATGCGGATAAGCTGCTGTTCCTGCTCAGCCATCTGTACCACCTTCTGTCATCTTTTGGCCGATGCTGGAACCTGTAAGGAAAGCCAGTTATTGAGGAAGAACGACTGACAAAGTAAACAGTAGTCAATAGAAACAGAACTATGGGTATCGGCAGCCAACAGGGTTAGAGCAGAAAAAAAATGGAACCTGGGATATTGGGAGCTGAGCCGAGACAGTATTCAGGATTTGTTGTTTTGTGTTTGGTTTTCTTCCCTGCCTTATCCACATTGGTTAAAATATATCTCTTTTGATTTGTCTTTGGCTATGAAATGCAGGTTCCTCTAGCGAATTTTGGGCAGAAGTAGAGCTTTTGACTCATGGCTTGAGTACAGGGTGTGTAGGCAGCTCTGGTTCAAACTGCTGCTCGGCCACAACACTCCCCTGGGTGACCTTGGACAAGTCACTCACAAAATTCTGAAGATCAAATAAACCCCACATGTGCTGCTCCAAGTTCCGTGGAAGGAAGACCAGGATAGAAATGGGGCATAGGGATGTTGGCTAAGCCCAGGGCTGCACCCACCCCAATGCGCTGTAGGAAGTGAGTGGAGGTTCCTGGCTTCTCTGCGCGTGGGCTAAAGCCTTATAGTGCTGGAGGCTTGTAGGTTGCCTTGCAGAGAAGTGGAGCCCCACAAAAGCACCAGCCACTGGTTTCCTCCGATGGGTGTGGCCGTGGGAGAAAACTGCTGTTCCTTCCCTACCAATCTCCTTCCCTGGCTTTTTTCAATTAAGCAGCCCCACCACTTCCTGTTTGGCAAACCACATTTCCTGTTTCTTGCTGGGTTCTGTTAAAGGGAGCCCTGCCCAGATCCTACTGTATGTTCGCCTTCCCTAAGGCCTCTTGACTGAAACTGATGCAGGGTAAGGGGTGGAAGCAAGTGAAATTAGCACCTCACTCTTCTCGCCCCACCAATAAAAGGACAAGCTTGAGTTGTCTTTTCTTTCTTTCTTTCTTTCTTTCTTTCTTTCTTTCTTTCTTTCTTTTGTGTGTTTATATTTTGAAAATGTATTTTAAAAAAAGAGGACAAGTTTGAATGGCCTGTTGCCCCGCGGCCCAGCTAACTGTGAATCACATCACGACTAGCTGAAGGGCTTCTTACTTTCATTCATGCTTATCGGAGTTATCCCTGGATACTCTTTGAAGTTTTCTTTTGTGGGGGAGGAGTGAGGAAAGCTGAATACATTGTGAATCTTGCATGTGCTTGTAGTCATGTAGTACACGGTTGGTGAGCCCGGAGGCAGGAATGGATAGTGGGAAACCACAGACGCTCTGACTGGAACCTTACCCTATAACATTTTCTCAGGTTACGCAGGAGGAAACTGCTCCATTTCTCAATGCCCTCCCACAATCTCCTTGGCGGCCACAAACCAAGAGCAATGAGTTTGACGGAACGAAAGCTCAGTCTAGGATTTTCCCATGTGTTGAGTAGAAATTACAAAGATGGTATGTTCAGGGTAGCAAGTAGAGGGTGGCTGGCTCAAAAAGTGTTTGTTATCTGCCTGGAGGGCTTGTCCTGCCAATCCCTTTTCCTAGAAGGGTCTGGAAGAGGGGGACTCGCAGGGACCATGAAGCTGGGGAGCAAGAGAAGGACACTGGGCTGGGGGAGTTTGGTGCTGTCCCAGTGGTCCCACCTCCCCAGCTGAATAATTTGCATTTTTCAAAAAAGGAATTTGTAGTTGTGTCCTTTTGAAAGCTCAGAAGCTGGCCAAGAGGCTGAGGGTACCAGTATATTGCATAGCCCTTTAGCTCTTTCCATGAATGTTGTGTACTTCTTGCAAAATGAGCATAATAGGCATGTATGAAACTCACTTGGCACTGAGTAGAACTGACAACCTTTTTCTCCTTAGCTCAGTATCTGCTTCCTTATCCTTTCTTCTTCTTCTTCTTCTTTCCCTGCAGTGAAAGCGCCATCCCAGTGGACGTGGCCAGGCAGAGGGAACTCAAATGGCTGGACATGTTTTCCCACTGGGACAAATGGCTGTCACGCAGATTCCAAAAGGTAAGCAGAGATCAGCTTCTGGGTACCACCTTCCCGACTGTGTAGAGGGAAAGACTCCAGGTGGGATCTGAGCTTTCCTTTCTTACTGAATTTTTTAATTCCTCCATCTCATTTGTAGGTTAAATTGCGCTGCCGGAAGGGGATCCCTTCTTCTCTCCGTGCCAAAGCGTGGCAACTTCTCTCAAACAGCAAGGAGCTTCTGGATCAAAATCCAGGGAAATTTGAGGTATTTCCAAGTACCTTGTCTTGGCTGCTATGCTGATGGGAGGGCGACGTCAGGCTCTCTGTTGGGAAAAGAAGAGAGAACAAGTTTTCAGCCTTTCTCCCTCTCCATTTTGTTTTGTTTTGTTTCTTGTCTGCTTTTTTCTTAGGAATTGGAACGCCAGCCTGGAGATCCCAAATGGCTAGATGTGATTGAAAAAGACCTACACAGGCAATTCCCTTTCCACGAGATGTTTGCAGCTCGGGGAGGCCACGGGTGAGAGAATGGAAGACGGGTGGCAGGGAATGGTTTTGCTACAGTGGCCAAAAGGAGTGTCATCTAGGGTTGGGAGGTCTCCATGCTTCCCTTGTGCACCTCCAACTCTTAGGATTGCGCTTCCTCCCCGTGTACTTGAACAATTTGCCCTCTAAGGAGCCTTAGAGGTATTGCTTCATCCCTTCCTCTCCAGCTCCCTGTGCTGGGTGCGGATGATGGGAGTTGTAGCCCACCAGGTTGGGAAAGACTGTCAGCACTCACTCAGGTTCCAGCATTCTTCCTTCTCCTGCATCCCTTCCATCTCCCACCAGAAGTAGCACAGCCCATTGGTGGTCAGACACTCATGTCTCCCACTCTCTTTTGCCTGTCCCAGGAGCATTATAGCCTGTGCTTTCCATTGGAGGCCCAGCCCTTATCTGCGGCCTAGTCTTGAGTTAGCAGTGGCACTGCCTAGAGGCCAAAGACCTACGTCACACCTTCCAATCCTTCCCTGAGCCTGCTGGGTCCCATTTTGAATCTGATGCCCCTTCAATGCTAGGAGAGAGATTCTGGATCCCTGGTCCTCACCCTTCTCTTCCGTTGCAGGCAGCAGGACCTCTACCGCATTCTGAAGGCCTACACCATCTACCGGCCAGATGAAGGCTACTGCCAGGCACAGGCACCCGTGGCCGCGGTTTTGCTGATGCATATGCCTGCAGAGGTGAGGAGCTCCTTCATGACACTGTGTGGCAGAGGGAGGGACAGCGGACACCTTGAGAATGTGGGTTCTCTGAAAAAGAAAAGGATGGGATGTGGTGGATGAGGTTTGGGAGGAGCCAAAGTTTGTATATGCTGGGAAGAATCTTCAGCACGGTAAGTGGGAGAGTGGAGAGCATCCTGACTCCAAAACTCTTGGGGTCTTGGTGTTGGTAAGGAGAGGGTCTTTTACACCAGGCCTACCCAGTGGTTCCTTCTCTGCTAGAAACTGTTCTTTGTGCTGCTGAGGCAGTGGGCAGGGGAGCCGGCACCTTGCTCCATGCCCTCAGAGACACCTAAGAAGAGCCCTGCTGGGTCAGACCAGAGGCTTGTCTGGCTGGCCCAGAATGCTGTTCTCAGCTGCAGCCTTTTTTTCTATATGACACTGAGCATGTGCAGTGGGCTTGTTTGTTAAATTGATTATTACATCCACATCCCTTCTTTTCCCCAAGGAGCACAAGCCGATGGGCAGGCTTCCTCCCACTCCTCATTTTATCCTCACAACAAGTAGGCTAGGCCGAGAGCTGATGACGGCCAGGCCGAGGTCACCCGGCTGAGTGGGGATTTGAACCCTGGACTCCCAGGTTCTTGCCCAGCATTTTAATCACCAAACCAAACAGATGTCTCAGAGCCTCCAAACTCAAACTCTAGTCTTGCAGCAATCTTTATGACTGCGCACAGGCCCTTAAGGCATGTCTACCAGGAGATAAGGGTCTGTTGGGCACTCTCTCAACCCCACCCCCCTCTGGCAACCTGCCACTTTTCGGCCCTGTTACTTAGTCTCAGGCCAGTTGTCAACACCCTTACATTGCCCAACGTAGAAATATAGCCATGGTATTTCAGCAGAATTTATAAGGCCCACAGCAATCCATCGGTAGTGCCTTGTCTATTCATCTCCAGTGGAAGTCAAGGGCTGTAGCTCAGCAGCTGAGCACCTGCTTTGCATGCAGAAGGTCGCAGGTTGAATCCTTGACTCCTCAAGGTAGGCCTGGGAAATACTCCCTTCTTGCAGCCATGCAGAGCCACTGCCGGTCAGCGTAGATAATGCTGTGCTAGATAGACCAATGGTCCGACCCAATATAATGCAGCTTCCTTTGTTCTTCTTTTTGGACGTTGGTTGCTTGTGTGCCACCTGCACAGTACTGCAAAGGATATATGGCAGCCAGAACAGAGGAGGTAACTCTCTGGGCTGTCCTTCTGAATGCACTAGTAGGGGTTTATTGCATGCAATTGGGCAGTGAACTAGTGGAAGGACTGCCTTAGCCTGGAGGGTATGACTGCCCAGATTATCAGTGTTGAGAGTTTCTGTTTCTCTGTCTCTTCAGCAAGCTTTCTGGTGCCTGGTGCAAATCTGTGAGAAATACCTCCCTGGCTATTACAGCGCTGGACTGGTGAGTACGGCTGTGGTCCTGTGAGGAAGGGCAGTAAGCCCTGGGCATTTCCACAGGGCTTCTTTATGGGGAAATGTTTTCTGCACTCTTTAAAAAAAACCACTCTAATGAATAGAGGTTTCCCTCCACTACAACTTCACTGGAATATCTATGCTTAGCAGTGTCCTGCAAGAACCGCCCAGTATCTTCCTGTTCTCTACTTTTCTGGAGAGGAATGAGACTTGCCCTCCTGGGAAAGGACGGGAGGCTTGTAGTCTGGTAACGTGCAGCAGCAGCAGGGACACACATAATTATACACCTGCCTGCTCTTTCCTCACTTTCATTTCTCTGTTAGGGCCAGTTTATCGGACTAGCTTTTTAAGGGTTTGTTTTCCAACCTGTTTCACTTCTCCCTTCATCCTTCCTCCAGTCAAACCTGGAACTTGCCCTCCCACCCCCTGCCACCACGGATGACTGGTCCAGAGAGTGAGCTCGCCTTGGGCTCAAGTTGCCGACTTCTTTTCCCAGCCCATTATAATGGACTGAATTATAATTGTATCTGGGCAGCGAGTGCCGTTTTAGAAGAGGTGTTCCCTTCAGTGGTGGAAATACGACTTCTCTGATCTTGCCTGTCGTGATGTGTGTGCATCCTCTCAAAACAAAGGAAAGATGCCATTTCCCCATTTTAAATTTTTTATTCAGCTGCATATATATGCAGGGATAGTTGCTTTTTTAAAATGTGTGCAATTAAGCGACACATTTCTTTAAACCAGGTGACTGTTTAAAAGTGGAAAAAATATCAGGGTGAAAGAAAGTTAAAAGTGAATTAAATCATATGAACAACAGAGCTAAAGAGGAATCAGTGGCTAACTGTATGTCTTGAGTCTTTCGTTACCCCATCCCACTAGAGCAGGGGTGACTAACCCCAGGCGCTCTAGCTTGCTGTTGGACTACATCTCCCATCTCTCCTGACCATTGGCCATGTTGACTGGTGCTGATGGGAACTGGATCTCCAGCAGCATCTTTGGGGGGGGACGGGACACAGATTTCCCATCCCTGTTTTATATGGACAGAGACTGTGCTTTTAAACAACTGCCAAGCAGGCAAAAATCAACAGGTGAAGGGCCCTGGCTTGGTGGTAGAACACCTTCTTTGCTAGCCGAAGGTCCCAGGTATAATCCCCTGGTATCTCCAGGTGGGGCTGGGAGGGACCCCTGCTTGAATCCTGGCAACCTACTGTAGGCAGTACTAAACCAGATGGGCTCAGTTAAAGGCAGATTCCTATGTTTGTTTCATGCTGGGGGAAGCTTTATTTCTGCCTTATATACAGCCATTAGTCACAGAACCTTTATCCATTAAAAATATGGCAATTCTTCTAGCTCCATGCAGCCTTAAGCTGTGGTCCATGGGACCACTTCAGGCCTGCCTAGTTACTGTCTCTGACTTTCCTGTCCCTCTGTACTTCTCTGCTGCTTTCAGACCTGATAACTACTTTCAGGGTCTGAAATCAGGCTTCTCAGGCTGCTTTTTGGCTTCTTTGTTCTCCCATGTGTGTTGAATCAAAGGTGAACTGTTCCAGAAGCTCTGCAGACACCATCTTGGTAGTCAAGATAATCCTGCAAATAATTGGTAGTTGTTGTAGCAGCAGCAGCAGTGAGCTCATATACGTATATATTCATTTGCTTTGATACAGGCTAATTGACTTCATTATCTGTGGGCTTGGGGTTCTGGGCTCTGAGCCCAGAAAGGGGAACCAGCTGTGAGATTTTGGTATTTGCCATGATGGACCCACGATGGGAAGTCATGGCCAGAGTGACAAATGCTGCTTTGTGTATAAAGGTTGTATAAACCTTTGCTTGGGTGTGGACAAGCCATCTCCTTCCTGCCGTGTCTGCATCTGTAAAGGCTGGGAGACTTGGCTAGCTGATTTGCTGAAGTCTACACCTTTCTTTTAATAAAGCACTCTGGGATCTTTTACATCCTTCTTTGGTATTCCTCAGGGTGGATTTGATTTAAATCAAATCGATTTAAATCATGATTTAAATCACTAGTCAGTAAGATTTGATTTAAATCACTAGTTAGTAAGACTTGATTTAAATCATTATTTATTTTTACAGAAAGACTCATTCTTGCTGGTATGATCTTAATATTTACAACCAGATGAAAGTTTCATTTTTGGAATAATAAATTTTCAGAGTAGTTTTTACAGTTCTATCAAAATTTACTGATTTGGTTATACTATTAGAAATACGTTGACAGATAATTATGAAATTATTGTGAGGTTTAATAAGTTAACTGTTTATATTTGGACAACTTTTCTGCTGTACTTTATTGGAAGGAGAAAATCATTTCCTTAATAACAATTTAAACAATTTTTTTAACTAAGCAATAACATTATAGCATAAGTATCCATGTTTGCTAACTGATGTGGTTAAACGGGGTTTTTTTTAAACACCTTAGACTGAGTTTTAGCACGCATGAAAAACTTAAAACAAATCCTTATTTCCTGATGAATAGCCTTTAGAGTATAATGTAACTTAAATAGAAAACTATCTTTAGAAGGATTTTTCCTCCAAAAGCAATTTATTTTAAAAATACAATTTAAATAAATTTAAATTTTAAAAATCCAATTTAAATTAAAAAACCCCCATGATTTTCAATGATTTTTATCCACCTTGGTATTCCTGCACCCAACCACTCCCACCAGCCCTCCTTTGGGCTGGTACAGCAGGATACAATGAAAAGGAGAAAGGTGAAAGTAGTGGGGAGGGGAAATACAGGGTTGGTGATTCCCCTTCCTCCCAGTGCTCCTCTCATCCCAGAGGTTTCTTGTGCTTCCTGCGCAGGAGGCGATTCAGCTGGACGGGGAGATCTTCTTTGCCCTGCTGCGCCGAGCGTCTCCCATTGCCTACCGCCACCTGAAAAGGTACAAGGTCGACCCCATCTTGTACATGACGGAGTGGTTCATGTGCATCTTCTCCCGGACCTTGCCCTGGTGCTCTGTACTGCGCGTCTGGGACATGTTCTTCTGTGAAGGTGAGGCTTCTTCCTTGGTCCTCACTCGCTTTCTCTCTGCCAGGCCTTGGGTGTCTTGATTACGTAGTGTCTGCATCCCACCCCCCCACCCCTTACGCCGACCCAATCAGGAGGGAAAGATACAAGAACGGCACTTTCTGCTATAAATTGGATCCTATCCTTTGGCTTTTCTTTTGAACTGCCTTTCCATCACTGAATCAGAAGGGTGACTCCTGAGCCCTTGCTTACTTGGTTGTTACAAACTCCACTTGTGTAGTCTCCTTTTTTAAAAAGCTTATCCCCATCTCACAGAGGATGATGGGATTCCCGGCCTCATACGACAGGCATCCCCAAACACGGCCCTCCAGATGTTTTGGGACTACAACTCCCATCATCCCTAGCTAACAGGACCAGTGGTCAGGGATGATGGGAATTGTAGTCCCAAAACATCTGGAGGGCTGAGTTTGGGGGTGCCTGTCATACAATGTGTCAAGCTCCTTCCTTCCCCCACACCCCCAACCCCTGAGTGATCCTTCTCTCCCACTTGCAGGGGTGAAGATAATCTTCCGTGTGGGCCTAGTGCTGCTCCGGAACACGCTGGGCTCAGTAGACAAGCTGCGCTCCTGCCAAGGCATGTACGAGACGATGGAGAAACTAAGGAACCTGCCTGTTGATACCATGCAAGAGAACTTCCTTGTCCAGGAGGTGAGAAACAGGTCGTAAGGGCAGAGTTCTAAGCGGGGAACAAGGAGCCTTGGATTCTGCACCAAGGATGAGTTACTGCATGATATCCGTCAGGCAGAAAGCCAGTTGGGAAAGTAGTCAGGATGCACAGGGCAGGGGAAGGCAGAAGGCAGATTGGGGTCAATTGTTTGATTTCTAGATGATCTGCAAATCTGCCCTCCTCTGGTGTAGAGAATGCAGATTATCAAAGGGATATCAGATTTAAAGAAGGGACGATCCACAGTGTCCATATTTATTCAAATAAACATGAACTGAAGATACAAATGCACTCAAAATCCTAAAGTAAGATAATTGAGGAAGGGAGCTTAAATGAGCTAATAAAAGTAGACTTGGTGGAAAGTGCTTTAAGAAATCAGCTAATCACATGCTTCCAGTGACAAATTACATGGAGTTCAGGTGTTGGGGGCGGGGGAGGCTGCTTCTCCCTCAACTTTTAAAATGGTTTTGATTTTATTTTTTTCATACAACCAAAATCTGCCTGGGCAGGCTGTGAGTTGGGAGTGGAGGAAGGGCAAACGGGGAGGTTCTGCCTAACCCTTCCCCTTCATGTTTGTCAGTACCTAATCACCCTCCACCAGGCCCTTCTTTGCCTGCACAGGGGTGAAGTCCCGGATCCTGGTATTCCCCCAAATGCAAATTATAAGGTGGCATGGCGGAAGTTGATTGGACCATAGCGGAAAAGGTTAAGCAGCCTTCCTCTGCTTGCCCAGGCTGATTTGAAAGTGAGAGAGAGAGAAACCACAGAGGGAAGAAACCAGGAACTCCACATGGCAAGTGGTTTCCATTGCAGCTGTGACGTAGCCTTGCCCAGGCACTGCCTTTGTTTTGTGTGGACCGGGAGATGTTACACATACGAGGGGGCTGCTGAGACAGGGGTGGAAGTGTGGCGGATATTGGTGAAAGATGCCACATGGCTATTCCTCTTGCGTTTCTTTTGTCCCGTCCCCCCCACCTTGCCCAGGTGATTAACCTCCCGGTGACGGAAGCCCTTGTGGAGCGGGAGAACGCCACGCAGCTGAAGAAATGGCGGGAGACGCGGGGAGAGCTGCAGTACAAGCCCTCCCGCCGGTTGCATGGCTCGCGGGCCATCCACGAGGAAAGCCACCGCATGAACCCGCCCTTGAGCGCCAGCGCCAGCCTTTTGAGCCTCACCGGCCTGAGGCAGAGGGTTGCCATTGGCAGTACCGGCGGCCCTTCCTTCTCCCCAGCGCACACGGTGGGCTCCTTGGCTGTGTCGGCTGTCCCCACTCCGGCTCCTCCCGCCGCCCAGAGCCAGGTGGTGGTGTCCGAAGGCCTCCACCCGGCCTTGCCGTCCCCGACCGGAAACAACATGCCGCTTGGTGGGCCCCCCAGGAAAGCGGGCGGCAGCAGCAAGGAGGAGAGGCGGAAAGAGAAGGAGCGCGAGAGGCAGGAGAAGCTGGAGAAGGAGCGGCAGAAGCAGGAGAAGGAGCGCGAGCGGAAGCTGCAGAAGGAGCGGGAGAAGCAGGAGAAGGAGCGGGAGAAGAAGCAGCAGAGGGAGCGAGCCAAAGAGGAGGCCAAGCTAAAGAAGGAGAGGAAGTTGTCGCTGAGGAAAAAGGAACCCAAGTCAGCCCCTCCGCCGCCCGCTGAGGAGGGGAAGGAGGGGGGAACCTCAGGGGCGTCCGTGGTACAAAGCACACACTTTTGAGTAGGGCTGGGGGGCCACACGGGCCCCGACGACTCCCTCCTGTCAGCTAAGGACCAAGGTGGTGGCTGCCACCCAGAGACTTGTTGTGGTAGGGGGACCCAGAGGGCAGGAGGAGCTGTGCCAAGGCGAGGGATAGCTGCCATGCACTGAACCACACAACTTAGGGCCGCGGTTGGGTAGTGGAATACTTAACGGAGGTCCATGTTTTTACCTCCCTTTGCGTGCCTGAGGTGGATGTGGCTCCCTTCCCCCTCCCCTTCCCCTCTCGTTAATGAATAGGGCCAAAACAAGATGGCGGCTGTGCTCTGCGTGGCTACGGAAAATGGCCGCCCACTGCTGTTTTTGTCGCAGCCGACAGGAGCAGCTGCATCACTCTGCTCCCCTAACAAAAGGTTGGGAATCTTAACCTAGGAGGTAACCGTATTAATAATAATAACTCCTGACATCCCAATTTCAAGTACTGTATATAGAATCCTCTCTCCTTAAAGCTATTTAACCACTCCAGGCTTACAAACACCACCTCCAGAGAGGCTGGTTTCGAGAACAAGGTATTGTCTTCCCGCCAATATATTAACAAATGTTTCTTCCATTGTGGGTTGGCCCTCATAACATTGCTATATATATATATTTCCCTCGGCTCCACCCCAGACCTGACTTTCTCCCATATAAGAAATCCCTCCTTCCTTTGGCTACCTGGCCCCCATGCATGGTTACCCACAGGCTACGATAGTTGCCTTATTTGCTGGCGGTGTCTCTGTTCTTTGAAAGCTGCATGGCAGCCTGAAATTTAATCATGGTGGCTTTAGCCAACATGGACCTGCAGCAAAGAGGAAAGCTGAACCTGTTGGATTGCTCCCTCGCATACCGTGAATTGAGACAGGAAGCCTTTCTGTGAATGCGAGTCTGAGTGTGTGTATGTGTACGTGTATTGGGGGTGGGGAGCTGGCTGCCCTGCTACCCAGAAACTCAGCCATTTGGCTGCTCCTATGCAAAGATTTCTTAGCAGTGGTCAGGAAAAAAAAAAAGTTGGTGCCTATATGTGTCTGTTGAGATTTCTTGAGCAGAAAGGAGAAAAGAGATTGGAGCAGAGAGGGGGCCGTACGTTGAGATTCCCCCTTCCCCTTTTGGCGATATGCACTTGAGAAAGGTTTTTGCTCTTCAGCAATTTCTTGTCCTTCAGTATTTACCTTCTGGCACAAACGTTCCCATTTGCTGCCTCCAGACAGTGAGGGAAGCAGCCAGGTTTCTAGGGAGCTTCTGCCAACAAGGTGGGGGACGGGACTGTGTTGTACACTGTTCCTCTCCAAGCACTGGTAGCCATATCAGTCCTTTAACAACATATTTGGAAATCTTTGCCCTTGTTTTATTAGCATACACCCAGCACCAGTCATTTGCTGGATACAAAGGACGCGTCTCCACAACACATTTAAGCCAGTGGACCATTAGTTTTGACTTCTCTGGGCTCTCTTGAAGAGCCCTTTCCCAAGTTCCCAGGTGTTTGGTATGAAAACTCCCATGATCCCCAGCCCAGCATGGCAGTCAGAGGCGGTACAGTACCCTAACATTTATTGAGAGACCAGCAGCAGGAAGAAGGCTGGCCTAGGGTCAGGTTAAGGAATTGTCATTTGGGGAACAGGCTGAGAATGCTTTCATATTTTGAACCCCCACAGTCCCTTCATAAAATTTGAGGCATGGCGGTTTAAAACAGGTTTTAAAATGCTTTTAGTTTGTTAATATAGTACATGCCCCCGAGTTGCATGCTTTATTCCTCTGTCCCTCAGCAGAAAGCAAATTGGTTCCTTTAAAATACTGTAACTCGAATGATTTTTCTCGATGTGTTTTCGTTATGCAACCACAAACCCTTTTAACGTTCCTACACACTGGCATTAGCTAGCTAGGCCTTCCTTTGATAGCAGTGCAGAATGCAGCCGGTCAGATCCTTGGCTTTTATTCCATGCAGCTTAGCGAGACCTGGGATGCTGATATCTACAGTACCTTAGCAAAGCCTGGGCGGGTCAGAATTTTAGAACTGTTGTGGGAAGAAGGGTCTCTGCAACAGGGAGAGAGAACTCTTGCTGCCTTGGAGGTCAGGCTGGGTTGGAAGTGGACTGAATGGATTTGGGCAACTTTGGACTTGTGCATCTTCATAACTCTCCCTGTTGCCCCTTCTGCTTTCACCTTCCGCAGCATCGCTCTCCGCCTTAGGTCACATTTTTCTGCAGTTGTGAATAGCTTGAAAATCATGAACCTGTTTCAGAATCTCACTTCCCAGAACACGCCTGCCCTAAATGGCAGCTTCTAGACTCCACGATCCCATCTACGAGCCAGCAAAAAAAGCTCCATTAGTCCATCCTCATTTCTGTATATAACTTTTCTCTATAACACATATATTATATATATGTTTCAGTATTGTAATTATGTATACAGAACCTTGAGGTTATTATTTTTTTGACCTTGTGCTCTTATTTAATGGGACAGACACTGGAAAAATTAGGAATTCATTTTCTCCCCTTGCCTTTTAATTTTTTATTAGGTTTTTTTTTACCACCACTGCTAATCAGGAAGAGAAGAAAATTGGAAGTTTACAGCTGACATCTCTTTAATGTCCTCCTTGTTAATAATGTCTTTCTTTTTGTTCGTGCCTCGTTCTTACTGGATTTCTCCCCCCATTGCTTTGTTTAAAAATGTTAACAAAACAAAATGACAGTCCAGTTTGTCAAGCGTCTTCATTGATTTTTGATGGTTTGGGCTGTCTTCGGTGGGATTAGAGTATCTGCATCCTTGGAGTGGGGGAAAGTTTTCTTTGCTGAAGGGTACACACAGTGTGTGGGTGCTACCTGTGAATCTGATTTAGTTCCTGCCTAAACACAGAACTACACAATTATCTCTGTTGAAATTTAATTCTGTGAGTTTTGGCCCAGGTCTCCTTCCTATCAAGATAATCTCTGTCTTCTAAGGCATTGGTTATCTCTCACAGTTTGGTGTCATCTTCAGATTTAATGAGTACCTCCCCCCCCCCCCAGCCTTCATCAAATCATTTATTGTTGAACAACACTGGGCCCAAACACAACTGTATAGTACCCAGCTTGTCATTTTGGCTCCATCTGAACTATACGTTTAAAGCAGTGCCATACAGCTTTAAAAAGTCATGTCTTCCTCACAAAGAATTCTGGAACTTGTAGTCTGATAAGGATACTGAGAATTTTTAAGAGGTCCCTATTCCCCTCACAGAGCTACCGTTCCCACAGTGGTTTAATGACCAACCCCTTTTCCCAGGGGACTGTGGGAATTGTAGCTCTGTGAGAGGAATAGGGGTCTTCTAACAACTCTCATTATGCTAAAACAAACTACAGGATCCTTTGAGGAGAAGAGAGGTCTCTTTGAAGTGATATCACCATAGTACTTAAAAGATAAGTGCAGATAGGACATTTTCTCTTTAAGGTTGACCAGGAGCCACTGATGAGCACTCCTTGGATGCAATCCCTCACTAGCTACAACTCTTACGTCATGGTAGCTCCATCTAGCCCACATTTTACTAGCTTGCCAACATGAATTCTGTAGGGGGACCTTGATCAGGGAAGAGGAATCTCCAGTTGTTGTTGGATTCCAGCTCTCATCAGCTCCACTTTGCACAGTCCACAGTAAGGGATGATGGGAAGATGTATTCCAGCATCAGCTGCCGGGTCAAATATTCTCTGTCCCAAAACTCTGTGACTTTTGACGCCCCTCTCAATTCTGCCATGATTGGGGAAGGCTGTTGGTGGTTTTAAGATCAATATGTTTGCCACCTATTGCAACCTTTCTCCAAGAAACTTATGGATGACATACATGCAGCAGTCCTGCATAATAGGTGGGGCTGAGACAGAGCTTGGACAATGGTTACTTTAGTGGACTTTATGGTGGAATGGAGATTTGAATACCGTCCCCCACCCAACCAGCCACTGCCCTGGCTCTCTTGAATCTTCGTTGTTGATCTGTGTATGGGAAAATCAGTGGGCTTGTGTAGCCGGAGGTGGACCAGTGCCATGTTGAACCAGGGAGCAAGTGAACATAAAGTAAAATTACACATGGATACTTTAAGGGTGTGAGAGCAGAACTGGAAAATCGAAATACAGAAAATTCAGAATATTATTGGGAACAAAGATCCTTTTAGGTTTTAAAGTCGTGCTGGAGGAATGATTTTATGATGAGTCACGTAGGCAACTACCTGGAAATCATTGATAAATTGTGTGTGTGTGTGTGTGTGTTATGGTGGGTTGGGGAAGATGACGCCATTGGAAGGACCATAGTTTAGAGGTAGAGGCACACTTTGTGTTCAGAAGGGCCCGTCTCTCCCAGTTAACAAGGATCTCTTTACAGTTAATCTGAGGGAAACTTCTGCTTGTGGCCTCTGCTGAGCCACCACTCTCCAGGCTTTGATCCTGGCTTTGATAGCAGTCAACTTTTAGGCCAGACATGGTGGATACCTGCTGCTTCATTTTTATTGTTACTTTACCATATTGTGATAGTGCTGTTGTGGCACTGCATCCTTAAGGCTAAGGCAAGGGTCCTGGCCATAGCTGTCAACCTTCCCGTTTTTTGTGGGAAATTCCCTTATTCCAGCGCCGTTTCCCGCTGCTATCCCGGATTGTTAGATATCCCGTAGACTGTCCCCAGGACAGGTGAGGCTGCTGATCCCTTATTTTCAAGGCTGCTGATCCCTTATTTTCAAATCTGAAAGTTGACAGCTATGGTCCTGACCCACCAGTCAAAGACCAGAGAGTAGGCCAATGCTGTTTTCATCACACCACTGAATGCATGGGCCGGACCAAATAATGTCAAAGAAACCAAGATTTCACTTTGGGGAATGGTTCTGATTGAACACTCAGGAGGCTGGCACAGCTGAAGACTCCACCCACAATAAACGCTCACCAAAATATACCATTACTGAGCTCAACCTCCTTTCTCACTATATCAGGTATGGCAGCTGCTACTATGGTAAACAAAACAATTCTCAAGGCTGGTAGGTTTCTTTGTTTAAAAATAAACATTTATTAAAATCTCTTGTAGCATGTAAAAGTCAATGTCAATGTGCTGACATATGTTTCGAAGGCATTAATCAGATACTGGCTCTGCGTGACTTTCTTGCCTGAAACTTCATAGATTCTAGACTTCCCAAAGCTCACTAGGCACGGTCCAAGCGTTTGGCATGGGCTGAATAGCCCTACTCAAAATCAATCAAGGACTCATTCTCTGGCTGCTGCTCGCCTTGCTTCTCCTGCCACTTCCGCCTCAGCCTCAAAATATCTTCTCCAAATTGCTGATGGAGCTGGACAAAACCCATGCTGAAGGGACCAGCTTCCACCGCTGGTTTTGTAGTGGGGTGTTTCAAGTCTCTTGCCAAGTGTCTCGGTTGTCCTTCACATTTGGGAGGTTGCTGGTGCTTCAGCATCTGAAACTGTCCCTCCAGCTCCGTCACCAAAGCTCGGAGGTAACAGAAGCCTGCCGTACTGAGAGCTCGCACCCAACCCTCCATGGTTTCTTGGCTCTCGGCCGCCATTTTGTAGGATCGGGCGCCGGGTACGCCATTGGGGTAGGAAATCTCAAAGGTGTGCGGTTCAGATGCAGACTCCTGCAGCTCCACGGTGCAGCCTTCCAGGATGATGAGCCGAAGAGGACCCCGATCTCCCGATTGGTCTCGACAGAAGAGGATATTGCCCCAGAGCTCGCACCAGCATGGCCGGTAGGAGGCTGTGCGGATGCTCTTCTTGTACAGCAATCCCTGCCGGTCTGGGAGATGCCTCAGGTGGGAAGATGCGAGAGCACTGGAGAGGTGGAGTTTCATGGCGGACAGAACCCTGAAAAATGAGGGGTGAAATAATGATGGACGACTGGTGGCAGTGAATGAAACAGGTGGGCATGTCAGGAAAGTACAGGTGATAATGGGCCCAGATATAGAATGGGGGGGGTGTGGGGAAAAAAAAGAGAAATGAGGGAGAGTGTGGAATAACTTAGGGATGGGGTGAAAGGGAATAAGAAAAAATGAAGCAAAGCACATGAAAAAAGGGATCACGCTTTTGAAGGGGAGATGAAAGATCTCTGGCTGTGTACACATCTTACATTTAAAGCACACGCACACGCGCACCCCCCCCCCCCGAAATAGAAAGAATCCTAGGAAATGTAGCTGGTTAAAGGTGCTGGGAAGTATAGCTCCCTGCGGGTAAACTACAGTTGCCAGGATTATTGGGTTGCTTTAAATGTGTGGTGTTTATCCAGCTGGGAGAGATTCTAATTTGGGATGGATTTTTTATTTTATTTTTAAGAAAACTGAACAGGATCTAGAGTAGGATGTTGCAACAAAAGTGGAAATAACTTAATGAAGGAGCAAACCAATTGTGCTATACTGTATAAGCATAACAGGACAGGAGAACATAAACAAATTGAAATAATGGTTTTAGAAGGAGTGAGGACAAAAGGTGGTGAAGGAATAAAAATAATGAAAGGATAGGATGAAGGGCGCCAGAAGAAAAAAGGAGAGGACGAATCTATGCATAATTAAAGAAAATACAGGGAAAGGGGGGAAGCTGGAGAAGAACTGGAGTGAGAGGGAAGGAGCAAGAACTTGCCCAGTTTGTCTTGAAATAAATGTAACTATAGCAAGTTCCCCAAGCAAACATGAGGATATTGTAAAAAAGGGAAACAAATACCCCTGAATGCCCTTACCTTTGGTGTCAGATACGTCTGAGTTCCCTCTTTTGGTTTTCCTTCATGGCAGTTTCTCCTTCTTCCACTCTTCAAGAGGAAACATTTCCCAGGTGAAGGGGCGGGACTACAGCTCACCTGGCGATTCACAAGTCACTTGATCCAGGAAGAGAAGGTAGCTATGGGAGAAGCTTGCCTCCCCTTTGATCGTGGTCCCTTGCTTTCCCCACCCACAATTTCTCTCCCAAGATCAAGAAGAACAAGCAACTAGAAAGAGGAAGTAAGGAACCCACAACCAATTACTGAAACTTAACCTCAAAGGAAAGTTCTCTCTGGTCCTAAAGAGAGTTGTCTTAGAATGGATTCGTTTCAGGAAGAAATAGCTGTGAGGAATGGAGGGTAGGATAATAGAACTGTTGGAAGGGGCCGGAGGGTCATCTAGTCCAACCCCCTGAAATGCAGGAATCTCAATCGTTGGGATCTAAGTTCTAGTTGCTACAGTTCCCTATAAAGTGCCCCCTTTTCTGAGCTTGCCTGTCCCGCTCCCCATGCACCCACCCTGGAATATCATATACTTACTTGTCCATTATTAGTTAAGAAAATATGGTGGTTTCTAGGGATCGGGTATTGTCAGTAATGGCACTGCTGGGGAAAACCAGCAATTTTCATCTCTTGCAGTCTTTAGATGTATTACAAAGATTTTTTCTTTCTTCATTAGGCTTTTGATGAGCAAGTTGTATTCTCTCTCTGCTTACTCTTGGACTCTGTTTTAAAACTTTTCCTTGGAGATGGATCCGTTGCATTTCAGCCTGTCATTCATCTGTGAGAGGCGCAGCATCAACTCTGTATATAATAAGCCAAGTGGAAGGGCTACGAGGGTATAATTATTGGGTCAATAATTCTCAAAGGGTGGAACCCCAAAGACTTGAGCAGCTGGATGCTCCCCGGCAAGGGATGTTTACAGTCTCATTTGACTTGTTGGGGGTGAATGTCCCTCCACTTTTAATTATCACCACCTAATAGTGAGGAAAGGCAGCTCAGGAAAAGTTGTGGCTTTCCTTGATGATGGTTCCCTTCGTTTTGTTTTAGGAGGGAGGGCAACACTGCCATGTTATATTTATTTTCTAATGCCTGTGTCTGGGGACTATGAGGGTCATCTAGTCCAAGCTCTGCAGTGCAGGAATCCTTTGTCCCAATATCAACCCTGAGATTAAGAGTCTCATGCTCTGCCAACTGAGCTATCCCAGCAGCTTGGAATAGCTGGGAGTAAGTCTGTATACCACCCTGGCCTGCACGGCTGTCTTAAGCATATCCTGCGCTGTGGTGCAAAGATCCCTCTGCCTAAGCCTCTGCAAGGGGTCGCTCTCCTCCCACGAAGACTTGGGAGGCAAGCTGCACACCCACAAGCCATGTGGTTGGCGGGGTGCAGCTGGAGGGGGTGCAGGGAAAGGGGAGGCCACTGGCAAAGCCGCACAGCTCCCCCACTCGCTGGGGTGCCCCTGAGAGGCCGGCGCCCTGGCACAACGCACCACTAAGCCCAATGGGAAAGACAGCTCTGTTGGCCTGTCCATGCCCTAAGATCTTTGAGTGAGGTCCTTTTTCAAGTGCTCTTTCTAGTGAAAGGACATTACGTATCGAACAGAGAAGATTTTTACTGTCATGGTACCCTAACTTTTCAATGCAGAAAATATAATTATCGGTGCCAGGCCAAGGCATTTTTCTTTGCCCAGATATTTTAAATGGTTTGTTGCCTCAGTCTGCCTTATCATTTTATAGTTCTTCTTCTCCTCAGTTTATTGTTCATATGAAGTTGTTGCTGTTGTTATTTGGAATAAATATTGTTTATGTTTATTGCACACAACCCTGACATCAGTTTGAATGAAAGTTGGCCTAGAAGTACAGTAAAGTAAATTGTAGCCCAACCCAACAACCGTATTGTGGCATAAGCCCGCTTTGTCTACAGTATTAAGAAACAAGCTACTGCTTGTGGCATGGTAAATTTGTTGGTGCCGCAAGACTCGCTCACTGCAACAAACTAATAGGGCTAAAGACATCTTAAAGGCTGGATTAGTACCCTAATCCACAGATTCTTGCAGGCAACGGCAGCCTCTGCCTTAACTAAACATGGGAATCTCTGCATGCTGTGTCTGGCGGGACATAAAGCCAATAAATAATAATAATATGTGGGGTTGCTTTTTGGGGGGGTGTTATTGGGTTGTTGTTTTTATTTTGATCATTTATTTCATGGTTTTATATTTTGATTTTGTTCTGTGAACCACCCTGATACCTCTGGGTGTGGGTGTGGATATATATATATATATATATATATAACAATATATATATATTGTTTGGTGGCAAGGTAAAGAAGAGGCTTTCTGCATCAGGCTTAAACAAAAGGTTCATCTGCCCTATGATTTGAAAGGGCCAAGGAGATGCTTGCATCTCCTGCAGCTGTTATTCAGGGATACAGTGCCTTGAACCATGGAGGTTCGGTTTAACCATTATGGCTGAGGGTTGTTGCTTGACCTGTTTCAGGAACGTGTGTGGTTCCCTTTTAATTCCACCTGCAGTATTTGCGCCATTAAAACCACATCAGTTTAAAGAACTACTCATTCCTAAGGTCGAAGTCCTATACAGGAGGAAGTCCAGTGTGCATGGCTTTGCACCAAGGCAACCCAAGATACACTGGAGCTGAGCAATAAACTGCACAATTCCTGGGGGCTGCACAGGCTTGGAATGATATACAACTTCCGCCCGAGGAGGAGGAGGTCCAAAATTAGGAAATTACCCGCACCGCGCGCGCGCGCAGGCTTTGCCCACACTCTTCGTGCTAGTCGGCGAGAACGAAGCCGGCGCTTGCCAATACTTTGCGGTCACTTCCGGAGCGCGTGCGCCGCCGCCTGCTTAGCGTCACGTCCTCGTCGAATGGCGCGGCGGGACCCGGATGTTGATTGCCTCGCCGCGGTGGTTTGAGAGTTGGGCAGCGGGGGCTGCGTGAGGACTCAGGTGGGAGTCGCATTCCGTCGCGCGGGGGGGGGGGAGGATGCGAGTGACGTAATGCGCACATTCTAATAGCTCCCGCCCCGCCTGAACGTCTGACTGCGGGGGGTGGGGGGTGGCGGCGGCGTACCTGCCCAGGTGCGCTCCCAGGTCAATGACCCCCCCCTTGCTCACACCTGCAAAGCGTGGGGCGGCCTCCGAGCCGTGCGAAAGGCTTCTTTGGAGTTTGGGAGGCCTCTCCCTCAATTAGTTAGCGTGGTTAATTTAGGAACGTAATTGGTGTCGGGGTTTCTTTTTAATAATAATAATAATAATAATAATATAGAAAACCACCCACATTTTGCCTGGAGTTCATTTGCGTTTTAGTCCTCTGGAGATGATGAAGAGCAGCGAAGCTTGACTACGTTTGGATTATTTCCAGCAGCCAAAGTACAGAGGAGGAGGAGGAGGAGGAATTGTAGAAGAGTTGGAAAGGGACCACGAGGGTCATTTGGTCCGGCCCCTTGCAATGCCGAAATCTTTCACCCAACGTGGGGCTCGAACCCATGGTCCTGGGATTAAGTCTGCCAACTAATTGGAGCATTTTACCTTTCTCCCAAGGCTGCTGTTAACTTTAGTGGTCAGAGCTCAGGTGTTGCACTCCTTGCTCTTTAGAGGCTTATTAGCCTGCACACACACATCCCTTTTTGTGGCCCCCAAATAAAACCTGAGCTATGTGATAAAAATCCTTTTGGAAGCTGAGTAAATTATGTATACAAAACTTAAATGTGCCATTCTTACTAAGAAATTTGGGGTTTCTTAGTGCAGCTATTTCTAAATCAAAGCATTGTGATAGAATACGCAAGAAGTTCTTATTTGCTATCTTTTGTTCATTGAGTTTACGTAACAGGTTGAGATGTATTGTGACAGGATTTGCTTTTGCAGAGGGTAAAACGATGTGTATAAAACACATCTCTGTACCAGTATATGCAGGAAAGATGGAGCCTACAGTTACTTTGTTTACAAACCCTCCCCAGAGACCTGCATGGTGGAGATAAGGCCCCTTCCCCTGAGACCTGCATGGTAGAGATAAGGGTCTTATCAGCAGTGGAAGCAGCATTATGCAAATTCTGGTTAACCAAACCCATCAGAACAGCCAAGCCCCTCTCCTGTGTACCCACAGATAGCTCTCTTGGGTGTCTTGCATCCCCTCTGCCGTCTTTTGAATCTGGTTTGCTTTTCGTAGAGCCATAATGTCAAAACGCAAGGTGACCTTTGAGGACCAAGGCGATGAGGATGAGGAGGAAATGAACTTGCCAAAAAAGAAGGTGAGCTATTCTCCAATATCTTCATATTCAGGGGATAAAGTGAAGGATGAACTGTGCGTTTAAAACATATAAAATCTGGGAGCTTGACTTGAGAATGCACAGTGGCTTATCCTGAAGATTTAGGGGAGCTTAAAAGAGGGATAAGCTGCTGATTTGGAAAAAAAATCCCTCTAAACTAGTGATGCTGGGGAATACAGGCAGATTCTTCAGTTTCTGAATGGATAATTTCTACATTCTTTACCAACTCCCAACCCCCTTTAACAGCTGGTGGAACCTGCAGTTGGAGGACCAGGCAGCCGCTTTAAGGGCAAGCACTCATTGGACAGTGATGAGGAGGATGACGAGGAGGAAGGGCGAGGCAGCAAATATGACATCCTTGCATCAGATGATGTAGAAGGTAAGTATGGAACTGGAACCATGGTATGTGTACATATTTGGATATTGAGATTCTGTATTCTGTGATATTTCTACTTTCTGAAACCCCAAAAAACAGCAAGCCAGCCACTAGACCTTATAAAGATAAGAGGGGCTACTTTTGCTTGGAATTGCAGTGGTATGGATGTGGCAGACCTAAAGGAAATGGAGCCATTGAGTATCTATTTCAGTACTTAAGGGGGGACATCTGCATGAAAACTAAGGCTGCAATCCAGGGACACCTGGGAGTAAATCCCACTGAATTTAATAGGATTTAATTCTGAGTAGATATGCGTGGGATTGGGCTGTATGTGTTCAAAGCCCTTTGGATACATTATTTCATTAAGCCTTACAGCATCCTTTTAAAGTAGGTTGTGTTTAGGTATTCACAAATTTTAGAAGGTCTTGGAAGTGAAGACAATATTTTGGGTTGTTGAGACCCTTTAAGAGGCCTTATGCAAGTTTTGTTCAGAGGTAAGCCCACTGTGTTCATTGGCACTTACTCCCAGGTAAGTGTGCATAGGATTGTAGCCCCTGATCTCATAACTACACCTCTATGGAAGATCAGCGCTCCCCAGTTCCTCTGTGGAAGATGAATACTCCCCAATTCAGCTCCATATATTTGGAGCTTGTATGGGGTGGGGGGGAATAGGAGCTCACTGGGAGGCTGGCCATTGGAGTGGCTGGAGTATCTTGGCCATCCACCACTGGTCATCCCCAGCCGCAACCCCAGAGTCGGCCACGACTGGACCTAATGGTCAGGGGTCCCTTTACCTTATAAACACTATTGGATGTACTAGGGCTAGCAGAATTACAATTGCAGAGCAGAAGGATTCATAGGGGATAGGGCTATCGATGCCCACGGACCATGATGGCTGTGCTCTGCTTCCACAGCTGGAGTCAGCAATGGTTCAGAATACCAGTTGCTGGAAACCACAGGCGGGGAGAGGGCTCTAGTGCTCAAATCTAGCTGGCTTTCTACAGGCAACTGATTGGCCACTGTGAGAATGCGGGACTGCATGGGCCACTGGCCTGATCCAGCAGACTCTTCTCAAGGTGTTGGTGTTGAAATATACCGTATTTTTCGCCCTATAGGACACACTTTTTCCCCTCCAAAAATGAAGGGGAAATGTGTGTGTGTCCTATGGGGTGAATGCAGGCTTTCGCTAAAGCCTGGAGAGCGAGTGGGGTCGGTGTGCACCGACCCCTCTCGCTCTCCAGGCTTCAGGAAGCTCTCCGCAAGCCTTGGGAGCTCCGCGGGTGTTCCCGTCGGGCTCCCAAGGCTTGCGGATAGCAGCCTGCATCCCGAAGCCTGGGGCGCGCTGCACAGAGCGCCCCGGGCTTCGGGCAGATATCGGGCAGCCCCACAAGCTCAGGGGACAGCAGGAAGGCGCAGCGCCACCATCCCGCTGTTCCCCGACCTGGTTTGGAGGCTGGCGCTGGGGAGAAGCGTGCTTCTCCCCAGCGCCAGCCCCACAAGCTCGGGGGACAGCGGGGAGGCGGAGCGCCGCCATCCCGCTGTTCCCCAACCTGGTTTTGGGGGGGAAATAAAGGAAAAATTTTTTTCCTTTATTTCCCCCCCCAAAAAACTAGGTGCGCCCTATGGGGCGAAAAATACGGTATATAATTTTTTTTTTAAAATGCCCAGTAGCACCTTAGAGACCAACTAAGTTTGTTCTTAGTATAAGTTTTCATGTGCATGTACACTTCTTCAGTGTTGGTGTTAATTAAGTTTATATACCACCCTATACCCAGAGGTCTCTGGGCGGTTCACAGAAAAGATTGCGACATATATAATCAGAATAAAAACGGCAACTCAGTAACACCGCCCCCCCCCGAAAAGAGCCACATTTTAAAAGGGTATAGGATGTTCTTACGGTTTCGTATCAGCCCTGCTCTAGTGATTTATTAAAGTTAACTGTCATTTTATTTTAGTATTATGAGAGGCTGTTCCATCATAATTTGATTCCCCCCCCTTCTTATTTACCCTCGTAGGGCAGGAATCTGCAACTATTGACTATGAAGATGGGGTCCGGATCACTCCATTCAATTTGCAGGAGGAGATGGAAGAAGGCCATTTTGATTCAGAAGGCAACTACTTCTTGAAGAAAGAGGCGATGATTCGGGATAACTGGTTGGACAACATAGATTGGGTAAGGTTGCCTGTCTGGGCTGAGCAGAAGACAGTCTGTGCAAACAGGGAGCTGATAACCTTGGCTGTTCCTACAGTGTGTAGAGAGAGGGGCTGGGTTGATTCCCCAGTTGCACTGTAGCAGGAAGCAAAGCGTCAGTTTTTGTGCTTGCATTGTACAATCATAAATACAGAGATTCCAGGAAGTAATTCTGAAATGTCTGCAAGAGGGAACAGCAGTAGGGGGAATGGGCTATAGTTCTGCGGCCAGGACAGGAGTGAACTGGGTTCATGGCTCAAATCTGGGTACCATAAGTAGTCAGAAATAAATCAGGTTGATTGTAATAACTAAGCTGCTTTCCTGCATGGTCCGAAGGACTTACTGCTCTTGGAGTAATTCTGAGACAAGATAGCCTTGGAGACAGCAGCTCTCTCAAACCCCAGTGAGCTAGTAAGTGGGAATAATGTTGCTCTCTTACTTCCATGGCTTTTTACTACAAAAATTGGGGAACCAGTGAATTAATGTTGCATCAAACAAGGCTGATATGATTCTTGGGAATATCTAATAGGAACAGGGAGTGCAAATAACAAAAAAGGATATTATTTCTGGCTTGCGGCACCTGCTAGAGTTCTTTGACTGGATCTGAAGCCCATACATTGGGATAGTAGAGTAGGGACCCTGAGGACCATGTCGTCCAACCCCCTGCCATCCAGGAATTTGCAGCTGCCCTATTACGGGGATCGAACCTGCAACCTTGGCGTCATCAGCACCATGCTCTAACAAGCTGAGCTCATCCGCATTTTGTAATGGTCTGCCACTTGCCTCTTACGGCTTTCCTGTCCCTTTCGCTTCCCAACCAGGTCAGGATAAAGGAGCAGCGTCCTGGTCAGAAGAAGCCGCCGCTAGATTCTGCCGATGAAGACGAGGAAGAGGATCTTGAAGTGGGACGGGCACCTTTGGACAAGAAGGCGCTGCTGGAAGGGATGGTGGCCTTGGTGCTGCCTGGCGAGACGGTGGCCAGAGCCATCCAGAGGCTGGGAGACAAGGGCGGGCCTAAGAACAGCGGGCGTCAGAGGAGGCCCTGGAGCCGCCTCAAGGCAGAGGAAGCAGAGCCAGCCGAGGAGGGAGAGCCCCAGAAGCCCGGGTCGCCAGAACGGAAAGAGCAGCTGGAGCGCCTCTCGGGGCTGGCTGACCAAATGGTGGCGCGAGGCGTGTATGAGATCTACCAGGAGACTCGGGAGAAGCTGGCACTGCGGCTCCGGGCGCTGGAGCAGCCTCCTGCAGCAGTATCCGCAGCCGAACCGGAGCTCGATATGTTTGCTGAGGATATTGATGAAGCGAAACTGGGGGAGAAGACACCAGCGGGTGAGTCCTTTTGTTGGGAACTGCGTTGCTGTTTTGGGAAGACCAAAAATGCATGATTTGCAAATAATAATAATAATAATTTAGCAACTCTGTGATCCCCTGATCAGCCAGGGGCACCCAGGCTGATAACTCAACAAGGATCCTACCCAAACTTCCCCTCAGGCCGCTCCAAGTTGCATAAGGGCATATGGAAATATTACGCGAATGTCTTTTGTTCCCTTTAACCTTCCGCATTCAAAATTTGACGTTGTGAAATTTGAAGTTAATTGCTGTTGAGCTAATTAGCACATAGGAGATCCCGATGATAAGTAAATGGATGAGAGACTTCATGCATCGACGTGGGCTGGTGCCGATCTAAGACAATTGTTCTGCCTTAGATAAGCTGGCACAGCCTAGAAGTGCAAAATCTGGACTATTCTTGCACACCACCATTCATTGGGAACTGTGTTGCTGTTTTGGGAAGACCAAAAATGCATGATTTGCTAATAATAATAATAATAATAATCCCCTGGCGCAGCTGCTTGCTTAGATTTACGGCTGCAAATAGGGGAAGGTGTGTTGTGCTCATTTTCTGCCTGCAGAGAAAAGTATTACCTCTTGGGAAAAGGCTTCTGCTCTTAAGATTCTCTCCAATACTTGAGCTTTCAGCATGCAGGGTGTTTCTGTGGGGAAGCATTCAAATGTGGGATCACCCACCAGTCCCCCAGAATCCTGATGTTTGAAGTAGTACAGCTGTACTACATGACTGTCCTGATTGTATTTCGGATCTTAGCCGTTGGGTTATTGTTGGAATTGGCAACCTGACACAAGTTCTAACATTCTTCCGGCAGTGGGAAGTGAGGAGCAAAAGCAGGGCGATGACGATGCTCTCTCTGTGGTCATGTGGGAATACAAATGGGAGAACACAAACACGTCCGAACTCTATGGCCCCTTTAGCAGCTCCCAGATGCAGGTAAGAGACAAAGTGGGGCAGTCAAACCGCTGTTATTTCTCATATTTCTTCATGTCTCTCTCTTGTCTTAGGTCTTGTTTTCATCATTCAGTCTTCATTCTTTCCGCCTATACCAGTGGCCTTTCGTTGATAATTTTTTGTTTTTCCATCCTTTCAGTAGCCTTTGGTTTTTTCCTCCCTCTTTTCTTTTTTATGTTCATTTCTTCCCCTAAATCTTCGATCTTCATGTCCATCTCTATCCATTTATTGTTCCTGGGTGTATAAGTCTTGTCCGTAGTTGCAAGTGCACTTCTCTGTGGCTTGCCTGCTGAGGTGAGTGAGCAGCTGTGGGCATATTGGAGAAGCAATGTGTTAGATTTCTTACCTGCTCTTTACCATGTGGTCCCAGGTGTGTTGCAGCAATAAAATATAAATCATAAAAACAAATAAAACATTGGTAACTGTAAAACAAGAAAAGTGTAAAAACAATTAAAAGTAGTTCCATATGTAAAAATAATGCAGACATTTAATGAAAGTATATGCAAAGACAGTGAAGAATAATTCCTGTACACTGGGATTATGAACTCCACTTAAGCAAGGAAATCATATTGCTAGAGAAGTTGTTTCGATTTGTAGTGACAGCTGTCAAGCTGCATCAAGGATTTTTTAACACTAATGTAATCAGTTGCTACAGAGATCATTTTGGTTACATTTACTACTGCAATTCTTTGTTCTGAAAGATGATGTCCTTCAGTTTGTTAAACCTCCTCTTTCTGTGCTCCTCCTGATGGAAATACGCAGATGGGGACAGATAGATCCCTACTTTAAGTCGTTTATGTACTGTCTTATATATTATTTACTACAAAGCTCGATGACTAATCAACAAAATGTCTGATTACTGGAACGGCGTCCGAGCACTGAACCACTGGTATAGCACAAGTGGACTCCTTATTACCGCATTTGCAATTGTTCAAGATAAAATCTATTTTGGAAAGAGAAGAAATGAGCATTTCACCACTGATATATTACGAGTGAACTGTTTATTTACTGTGTTGGCAATTGTTTAAGATAATATCTCTGAGTAGGCTGCCTAGAAGTGCAAAATCTGGACTATTCTTGCACACCACCATTCATTTTCTCTGAAAATATTGCCAGCAATGTGTGTTGTGCAATATCTCAGTTACAAAACTGGGCATTGGGTGCAGAATTCGGGTTCTGCAGAATCTCCGGTTTCATCTTTAAAGCCAAGTTTCTAGCCTTTCACAACCTTCATTTCCATGCCTGTTTTTGAGTGAAAACCACCTAACACATTTTAGTTTGTAGGACCCCCACGTCCATTAGGTGCACCAACTTTTTTTTTTTGGCTCTCCATGTATGCAGATTTTGTTGGTCCCCTTGATATGCTAACGTCAGTCGTGTTTGAATTTGCTGGTTATGTTGATAATTTCCCCCCAGTGCTTGTTTGTTCACTTCATCCCCTGGCTCCAACCAGTTTGCCAGCTCCATCTCTTCTTTCTCTCAGCAATTCCCTTTCTCCTTCAACACTTTCCTCTTGTGTATCCCTCCAGGACTGGGTATCCCAAGGCTATTTCCCTGATGGGGTCTACTGCCGGAAGGTGGAGAATTCTGAGGGCCAGTTCTACAATTCCAAGCGCATTGATTTTGACCTCTACACGTGATCGGAACCCGCCTCCTGCCCCACAGAGCACAAGAGATGCAACTCAACACAGCGGCGGACTGAAAGAACTTGCCGGACTTTAGGGGGTGGGGGCCAGGGAAGGAGAGGGGTGTGTGTGTTTGTGTGCGTGTGTTTGCAGAGGGAAAGAGGGAGAGGTTTGATTTGCCGTCTCATTCTGAGGTTGCTTCGCATTTTGCGAGAAATAAAAAGAATCAACCTTAAATTGGCTGGGTTGGTTACTGTTTCCCTGCTGATGATTCCCGTGTGTTGGGCACAGGTTAGGGATTGGCATGCAGCCTTCTAGCTGCCAGTTCTTGTCTGCTCCTCAATGCTTCCAGTAGCATCTTAAGTGATGGGGAGGAGAGACTGTCATACACAAGCAAATAGAAGATTTGGGGGGAGGTAGAGGGTAAAACTAGTTGCCATTCAGTGACATAGTTCACTGCTCTACCATCTTGCACAATATTTGGTGGAGAAATTGTGGTTTACTTTGTGTCTATTACTATTTTCATCTGTAGGGATCGACTTAAAGGGGGCCTTTTTTTACCCAAACTTACTCATGACTCAAATTTTATTCATTGCTCTTCAGCTCCTTTATACTACCCCACTCCTTGTTACGAACCTCATGAGAAGGCCATGCTTTTAAGTGTGCCCCTCCCCCTTTCATCTACACCCATTCCTCTTAGGTCTTACAGGGTAGAGTGTTTAGGCAAATCAGATGGTGGCTTCCCTTTGTAATACACACTAGTCCAGAGCCCTTAAAACAAGACAGGTATTTTTGGTACATGCACAGATTTTTTTAAATGGACAATTGCAGAAATTAAAGCCAACAGCAAAATAAAAACAACTTCTAGATATTGGCCGCATACAGATATTTTGGTGTTCTGAAAGGGCAGCAAGTTAATTAGTTATTACAGTATTTTTTATTGTCGGGGAGAGGTGATCACGAGATTTCCTGCCACAAGCGCAGAAAATAATTTCATGAGCTTTGGAAACTATGCAACTTGACTTGGGGGTGGCGTGGAGAGATTTCTGCTCCGCCTGAGGCAACAAAATGCTTTGGGCTGTTCCTGTTCATAATGAAGAAACCTCATTTTCAAAGAGGATGCTAGGAAAGAGGTTGCCTTTAGTTTCTGTGATGCTGGTCCAGTCGGTTATCCAGTAGATCAGAGCTCATTTAAGATCTTGTAAGTCGGCCATCCAGCACAACTGTCCCACACTCAAGTAAATAGTCACATTACTTCCTCAGAAGCTAGAATTTCCACAATATATTTATTGTGGGTTCTTATCTTTAAAAGATGAAAACATCCCGCTAGCAGGCTCAGACGTATGGATAATGGGTTAATGTTCTGGCGGTGAGAAACAAGCCACTGATGTACAGACCAAAATAGAGGTTTGGTAGTCTGAAGTCCACATTTCCTCCATATGGGGAATCTAGTGCTCTGGATAGTATACTGCCCCATCATTCCTGGTGATTTTGTCATTCTGGCTGGGGCTGATGGGATTTGGGAGTCCAGCACCACACGTTCTAACCCCTTCCTTTAAGATGTCTTACTGGAATACACTGGAAAACATCCCTAGCACAGTTTTCTGTGTCTATTGATGGGTCGCCCTCTAGGAAGCACATCCTGAAAGTGATGACGACCTTGTGTTTGCCCCCAGCACCTGATATGCAGGGGTATACTTTTGCTGAACATTGGACATTCAGTGGCGAGAAAAACTTTGTTAGGTTTTGTCTGTCCCATGCAACCAAAATGGAATGGAAGAAAGCCTCTGGGGAAAGAGGCAGGCCTACTCTGTTAATTTAACATTGTCTAGCATTTAATGTTGGGCGTGGTTTGTAGGTGGCGCAAATCAGAGATTCATGCTGAAACTGAGGGGGGAACGGATACTGGTGTGGCAATAATAGGAAATGAGATGCCAGACTTTGCAGCAGCGCAGTCTCCATGCAAGTTGGCCGCAGAGGACTGGATGAAGCAACAGCATGGAGCCTGCCGTCGAAACGAAGTGGATTCTCAAAGCTGCTTTCTTTCTCTGCCTTGGCTGGTGTACGTACTGCAGCTCGACTTTGGCTTGTGGGGCAGGTGTAGGGTTGCCAACTGATCCCAAAGGAACTGGCTTTGGCTTGTTCCTGTGTCTTCAACAGCAAGTTGATCTGCAGCAATCGGCAGGTGAATCTGTTCTCAGCTTGGAGAAAAGTAGTGCCACCTGCTTACAGCTGTTTAAAAGGCACAGGAGCAGGGGTTGGGGTTTTTTTTTTTAATGGTTATAGTTGTAGCCATCAGGAGTGGGGCAGCTGGTTGGGTTGCAGGTAAACTGAATCAGGGCTAATGGGGGGGAGCAGGGAGGGGGCTGCAGTGTTTTAGACAGTGACTTTAAAAAAGGAACAAAAACTTACCGTGCGTGGGAAGGCTTGCTCAGTCAAGCACTGAAATGGGGATTTTTTAAAAACCAAAAAATGTTTCTACAGGTCTAGTGGTATTAAGTGCTTACTAAATAATAACCCCACTTTGCATTTATTTTGCCTGTGTTTAAAGCCTGTTGCACTAATCCATTGTATTGTTACAACAGCCCTGTAAGGTAGGTTAATATTCATCTCTCCATATTGTTTGGGGCGGTGCATTGAGTTGTTGAAAGCTACCTTGAGAGTTTGGGGCTAAAATCTGAGACCTTCCTCCCTCGCACAACCAATATGAGGCTAATTAATACTGCCCCACTGTGCAGGGAGGTTACCAGGATTACAGAGGCTGGCTCAAGATGTTCAGCAGACAGCCACTTTATAGACTACTGCAGTGTGTAACGTGGGGCTACCCTTGAAGGCTACCCAGCATCTTCAGTTTGTTCCAAAACAGGGCAGTGGGTTTGAAAACGAGAGATGCGTGGTCTTGCAAAACATGTCGCTGCTCTTCAATGATGTTCACTGGCTTTCCAAATTCACCCAGGCTTTTAGTAAACAGAAATGTTGAGTCTTTAGTGATGCCTATTGTTTTTAACTTTCGTGTCCTCTTTTTTTGTCGCTACTTCATCTGGCTGCTTTTACTGTATATCTTTTTTTAAATAACCTGTTTTCCCTCCTATTATTTGAGATTTGATTGTAAGCCACCTTTGACATTCCTTCAGAATTGAAAAGTGGGATAGAAACGCTTACATAAACAAATGAGATAGTAGACTCCTGAGGTGGTCGAGTGGACTGTACCACTTGAGACCGCAAGTATAATGCTGTATTATTATTATTTTTTTAAAGCAGCCCTCCATCTGGACAAACACAAAACTAGAACTGCAGGGAAAAGCAAGGGTGGGAAAGCTCAGCCCATGGACGCCAGGCCAAATTTTCCCTAAATCACGCCAGATGTCATATGTAACACCAGGTGTGGGGCAGGAAGAGGCATGGCACATCCTATCCCTGCAGCAAACAGGACTGAACTCTCTGTGCATCAGATGAAGGGTGGAAAACTCAATCCTGCTTGGTGGAAGTACCTGAGAAGGCTCCTTGCACGTGAGGGTACATCATGCACCTGAACCCTGCAGAAAGCGGGACTGAACTCCCCTTGTCAAAGGCGGCTGGAAGAACAGGGGGCTAGGGGAGAGAGAAAGAGCTGGGACCATTGTCCCCAAAAGCTCTAGTAGACTGGCAGCTTTCATTTTAGTCCAACACTGGTGGCGGAAGAGTATCCTTTGCCCCACCTGAGGGCAGCAGACTACCGTATGTTCCGGCATATAAGATGACTTTTTAACCCAGGAAAATCTTCTCAAAAGTTGGGGGTCATCTTATACGGCCAGTCGTCTTATATGCCGGAAAATACGGTAGATTGGAGCTGCAGGGCAGCAGATGACATGGTACAGACACCTCTGCTTCCCACCATCCTGTAGCTGCTTGGTGTACACACACACACACACACACACACACACACAGACAGACAGACAGACACACAGACACACACCAAGCATCTTATGTTTGAAGCTGTTTCCTCAGCCTTCCAAATGGTAGGACCACCTCCGCCTTGGCATCAAGCCAATGTTTAAGGGCATCTGGGCTGCCTGCCGCTTCCCCAGTGGGGTCACTGAGGGCATCTTGCACAAGGGAGATGACACGGCTTCCTGGCCTCTGGTTGCTAGAGTTACTTCAGGGAGCAAAAAGGCCTCCTCGCCGCCACAAACCCTTCCCTTTCTTTTTCCACTGTGTGCATTCTGACACATTCTGTGAAGAAATAACATGCACCCACTGGCACGCTAAGAAAACTCATGGGGATTCAGGGCATTGCAAAGGTGTGGAAGAGGCCATAAGAATGGGAAGGAGAATAAGGGTCAAATGACTCATCTAGCCATCTCTTTGTCAACGGAGAAGCCGCGTGTTGGGGAATGTCCAAATGTGGCCAACTTCCTCCCGGCCAGACATGTGGGTCAAGAGCCAAATGTATGCATGAGGAAATAAAATATTAAAACTCATACGCTAAAAGCAGTGGCGCCTGCGATGGGGGTGGGCTTGCATCCTGCTGCAGCCAGGCTATCCCTAGGAATATTGGGCATTTTTGTAGCATTTTTGAGCACGCTGAGCCCATTTACATATGCTGTTTTGTTGTAAAACTTCTGCAGAGAGCTTGGAAAGTAGGTCAGCAGCACTATTATTTCTGCCCCCATCATCATTGCAGAGCAGGGGTTGCTGCTGGGAGAGAATGATTGCCTGAGGGAGCTTTCTGCATGTGCAAGATTTGAACGACTTGTAGAATCAAATAATTTGTAGCATTGGAAGAGACCCAGAGAGTCATCTAGTCCAACCCCCCTGCAATGCAGGAATCTCAAGTAAAGCGTCCATAACAGACGGCCACCCAACCTCTGCTTAAAAACCCCCAAGGAAGGAGAGTCTACAACCTCCTGAGGGGGCCTCTTTCACTGTGGAACAGCTCTTACGATCAGAAAAAAATCTTCCTGATCCATAGTTCAGCCATTAGGTTACGCCAGCTCCATGTAGCTCTCTTGGAAAGTGCCAACCACAGACTTTCCACCCCAGCATTTGGAAAGCACAGACTTCATCCAAGCAGTCAGAGGTTGTCTTGTTTCCAAAGAGCAGCATGTGAACTTCAGCTTCCTCAGCTGCTGGCTGTTTGTGTTTCTCTTCTCTGGCATTTCCCCCTCCTTCCTTGAACCTTCCCTTACTGTTTGCCCCTTCCACCCACTTGCAAGCTTCTCAGGCCTCCTGTCTCCTTTTCCTAGACACCTGTTGCTTCTACCTGTGGCCACTTGTCCACATTTCCTAGAGACAAGATGTGTCCATTCCCCAGCCAAAGATTTACCGTATTTTTTGCTCTATAAGACGCACCAGACCACAAGACGCACCTAGTTTTGGGAGGAGGAAAACAAGAAAAAAAATATTCTGAATCTCAGAAGCCAGAACAGCAAGAGGGATTGCTGCGTAGTGAAAGCAGCAATCCCTCTTGCTGTTCTGGCTTCTGGGATAGCTGCGCAGCCTGCATTCGCTCCATAAGACGTGCACACATTTCCCCTTACTTTTTAGGAGGGAAAAAGTGAGTCTTATAGAGCAAAAAATACGGTAACTGCCAGAGACCCCTGGGAAGAAAACAGAACCATGTGCTGGCTCCAGGGTTTTTTTTTTGGGGGGGGGGGCTACAGGCAAAATATCCCGAACAGGCCTCCTCCCTGCCCATTCACTTCCTTTTGGGCCCAGTCTGTATAACTATCCAGCATATAACTCTAGCCACCTATAGTAACAAGATGTAAACAAGGTTTCTCCCCTCTCCCCAAAGGAACAATGATTTACCAGGGACTGGGGTGAGTCAATAGGGACAGCTGGAGCACAGGCATAATATACAATATTCACGGTGGTAAAATGTGTAATAATATATGGACACTTGGGCCTGTTTATTCAATTGGTAGCCTCTCCAGTTGCTCCCCCACCCCCCAACCCAAGGCTGCTTTCAGGTGGGGCTTTTAACAAAAATTGTTTTAAGCTCAAATTGGAACTTGGACATCTTCCACATCTGGAAGAGCCCCTGGCAGCTTGTGAAAAGGAAATGTTTTCTTTGCGGTGTTGATGTGCCGAACTCTCTGTGCCACAGCATTCTGCTACCATTTTCCACTCTAGGTTCTGCAGTCTCTTCAGATTTCAACATCATTGATACAGAGACTCTGGTGTTTTTCCGAGGTGACAAGGCCTCTCAGTTTGGCTACCGTGTCGTCCAGACGAGAGCGGACGACGGCACGTCCTGGTGAGAACCAAACTGTTGCCAGTTTATTTTGTTCAGAGCAGCCACATGCCTGTAAACAGTCGTTTTCTAAAACTTGCTCCCCTCGTGCAGGTTGGTAGTGAGTGCCCCCATGTCAGGCAACCGGACGGGATCGCTTTTCCGCTGCTTGTATGATACAGAGAAGTGCCAGCCAGTGGTTCTCCACCACAACAGTAAGCTAAAAATTTGTGTGCCTCCATTCTTCTGAAGGTGAGAGTGTCGCATCTGATCATTTTATCTCCTGAGAAGAGAGGGAACTCTTGAGGGCATATGTGCACTACAGACTGATACGGATTCTACAATTCCCTATTTTCATCAGTTAAATTTTGGAGGGTATGCAGAATAGCTAGGAACTGTGTGTGCGTATTAATATCCATGAGACATGGGGACAAAGTCTCTTTATATATTATAATTATATATTATAAGTCTCACTTACATGTTTGTCTCTTTTTTCCACATGCCATCTCTCCTTGTCTGAAACAAAGATACCTCTGGAATATCTCTGGGACTTTCGCTGGCGGCCGATAAATCAGACTCAAAAATAATAGTAAGTAAAACCAGAGTGGAATCAAATAGCAAAATAGTGCAAATCCATGGGTGGGCCTGCGTTTGCAGTGTCTGTCACTCAGAAAGGAGGTGAAACAGAGGCAGCCCTGTCATTAGTGAGAATGAGGCAGCCGCCTCAAGCAGCTGATTCAGGGCGTAATTAAAGGAGAATAAAATATTTTAAAATTTATTAATATTGTATTTTTACTGTCAGGGATGGGAAGAGGGGCTTGTGGGATTTTCTGCTTCAGGTGACAGAATAACTTGACCAGCTGTGGGTGTCTTGCAACTTGGCTTTGGAGAGAAAATATTGAGCTCAAGCAGAAAATGCACTGACCTGGCCTTGAGGAGGAATTTCTCTCAATTTGGCTGAGACAATCTAGAGTCACATCTATAGCATACATTTAAAGCACAGTTATGTCACTTTAACAGCCTTTGCTCCCCTGAAAGAATCATGGGAAATGTAGTTTAAGGATGCTTGGAATTGTAGCTCTGTGGGGAGTCTCCTAACAACTCTCAGCACCCTTACCAAACTACAGTTCCCAGGATTCTTTGGGGGAAGCCATGGTACAAGAGTGCTTTAAACATTTCAATAAATAAGTCTATGGTGTGGATATGACCTAGGTGAATTAGCTTAAGAGACAGGGACCCCATGGCTGTTTTCATCCTTCCTGTCCACACAGGCCTGTGGCCCAACATGGGAGCGTCGATGTGGGGACTTTGATTATCTGAATGGTGTCTGCTATATCATGAGCAATTTTAACCAACCTGCCAAAGAGATCCATCCAGCTTTCCAAGGTAAGATTTGGAGAAAATTAGCTTCACATGCCTCATAGCATATTGCATTAATAAGCTAGGTTGGGGAGCATCGGTTTGGTAAAGGGGAAGAGGAGACAGTCATGCGCATGAAGTTGGACCAAGGTTGTCACACATATTGTGTCCTTTTAAGTGCTGCAGCACAGTTAGAAATTCAGTATGTACAGCTTTTCACCATTGCTGCATCTGCATGCCAGGTGAGAGTTATTCTGCAGTTCTAGCATCCCAAGATAAGCTTTGGCCTACCCCATATTGTATTTATCAGGCTATCCCCTTTGAGTTCCATGGCAATTCTCTCCAGTCAAACCATTCTTTTTGTACATTGCTCTGTAACACACAGTGACCCAATATGTCAATTACAAATAAGGAATTTTGACCACTGCAAATCATACTTGCACACCTCCAGAATGGTATCTTCTACCTGCATCGTGTCTCTCAGAGGTCACTCTCCTGAAGATGTGGATGTTTGATTTGGGGTGACTCACAGCTTAGTTTGGGGTACATGTCCTTGGTTCCTTGTTCATTTTGTTTTTGACTATTATTGATGTGGGCTTGTACACCTGGCAATGTCATGTACTAAAACCAAATACTCGGTTGGACATAATTCTGGAACATCTCATGTTCCCTTGGAGGTGTGGCTCTGTGATTTGTGGCAGCCCAAAGTTTAATTTGGGATGTTCAGACCCAATTCCTCATTTGCAGTTGTTACCTGAGATTATCATGTGTTAAAGACCGTTGTGCAAAGGGTTCTGACTGGAGAGAAATGTTGTGGCTCTTGAATGGGACAATCCCCACATTATGGAGACCTGCAAAGTTTATTTTAGGATGCTGGGGCATATCGGCTTCTGTTCGTCGTTGAGGCTATTCATTTGTCTTTGTTTTGGGATGTCGTGGGAATGCAATCCATTTTCCACACTCATCCTGCCTCTTCTCCACTCAGAGTGCACTGTTGGCGTGGATGCTGTGATCTTATTTGACGACTCTGGGAGCATTTCTGATGGTTCCTTTCTCACAGTGAAGAACTTCACCCTTCAGCTAATGGCTTCTGTTTCTGAGGCAGATGTGCAGGTGAGAGCAATAAGGAGCTTGTTGGCGCTGCATGTGGGAAGTGACTGGGTGGGTGGGTGTCACTGGGCTTTGCTTCTTAGGTCACACCCCCTCCATAGTTTCAAAGCACTCTTATAGCATTTAAGCAGTCATGGCTTCCCTCAAAGAACACCAGCTTGTTAAGGGTGTTGAGACTCATAATTCCCCTTTCTCAGATTTCTGAGAGGGTTCTTTCCCAGCCCCACCTGGAGATGCTGAGGATTAAACCTGGACTTTTTGCATGCAAAGCAGATGCTCTACCATTGAGTTTGAGTTTGAGTTTCACCTGGTCACAGGCCCTGCCAAGTTTGAAAGGAACCCCCATGTGGCACCGGTCATTCTTCATCTGCTGCCCTTAATTCTGTACTCCTTCCCCGTCACTGCCATTGCTAAGCTTTTGGGCTGGGCTGCCCTTCTCATGCCCTCTTGTTACTACTGCTTGCTTTAGAAAAATATATTGAATGGTTGGGCATCAGGTGCTGTGAAGTGAACCACTGTGTCAGCTAGACTTATTTACCCAGAATGCTTCTGGGCAGCACACGACAGGCAGCTCAAGGCTGGCAGATGTGGTGGTATGCAGCACACACCACAGTTTCCCACCACTCTAACAATTGCCACTCACCATTTGGTGTCATTTGCCAGAGAGGAGCTCCTGGGCTTCAAAGTCCTGAATGTTGACTAACGGTGCCGAAGTGTGGGGTGTGCTCGCTGTATTTTCATTGATGACATAAGCCATTCTCCAAATGATATTGATTCTTCACATGTGCATCCGAACTCCCCACTGCATGGGGAAAGAGGAGCAGTGCAACTTTCCGTTGTCATGTCTTCCAGTTTGCTATGGTCCAGTTTTCCACTGAAGTCAACCTGGTTTTTGATTTTAACTACTACAATGCATTTAAAAGCAAGGTGAAGGAAATAGTCGACGCAATTCAACAGACCAAAGGAAATACTCACACCCCGACTGCCATCCGCTATGTGGCGTGAGTACCAGGGAAATGAATTTTTGGGTTGGAGGAAGAGCCAGGTGCCTTTTGCCCCTTCAGACCCAAGCCAAATGCTGCCTTCTTTGCAGGGATAAAGTCTTCTTACCCAAGCTTGGCATGCGACCTCACAGCAAGAAACTCCTCATTGTCTTGACCGATGGCGTATCCAATGACGGGAAAACCACATTTGATGTCGCTATACAGGCTGCAGATAAGAAAGGCATCATCCGTTATGCCATTGGGGTATGGAGTTCAAAACCATCATTGAGGTTGCAATGTGTGGATTCTGTGGCTGCACCATGCAAGCAGACAAGTGCAGGATCAGTACCTTGGGGAACCAAGTGCTGAGGTTATATGTGGCAGGGACCCATTAGTAACGGGGGGGGGGGGGGGGACACAAGACGTCTTTATAGAAATTCCCTGTTGCTTGTTCCAGGTTGGCAGACAAACTAGAACAGATGAGCTGAACACAATTGCTTCGTCACCTAATAATGTTTTCGAAGTCGACAGCTTTGATGCGCTCAGTAGCATTCAGAACCAGCTGAAGGACAAGATATTTGCCATTGAAGGTCAGTGTCGCAAGGTGATGGAGCATCTTTGCCGATGCTCAGTTTTGTCCAAGAACTATAGGCGTGGTACAGTAAAGGGGGGGCCCAGGCTGTAAATAACTGAAGTACCTAACAAGGGAATGAAGTTTAAGTTTCAGAATTCACAAAATGACATGGGCACTGTGGAACAGGGTGAGCCATTGTGTCAATCCTTATTGCTAATGCTGAGGCGTCCAAGAGATTCACCGACACTGTGCAACCTGACCCTGCCCAGCCGTTTGCAAAGGAGGTCCAAATGTGGGGGTGCCATCTATGCTGAAGCCCCACAACAAAAGTACTTGTACGAAAGATTACTCTTCTCCCAACCCTGGAAAACTGAATTTGTTCTGCTCTAACATGACCATTTAGAAAGGACAGATTTTGAGGCCAACCTTCCTCCTCTCTTTGCCCCCCCCCCTTCCATTCTCTGCCTCTTGCCTGTCTTAATTATCTTTTGTTTCCCAAAAAGGGACCTCTGGAATCTCTGCTGGCAATTCATTTCAAAAAGAACTTTCTCAGGGCGGATTCAGTGCCCTCCTCACCCCAGTGAGTAGAAACTCCTGTCATAAGAACATATGCTTTGTTTGGGGTATTTATATCCCGCTTTTTAGGCAGACCTCACAGAGTGGTTTACAAAGGACCATCCGAACAATAAGTGTTTGTGTGTGTGTGTACAGTGCTTTTTTCTAAAAAAATGTTTGGGGTACACTCATTTTGACTCAAGAAATTCACCATTTTATAGTTCAAATTGGGGAAAATAAATACAGTAAATGGACAAAAGTACAAAGATTCACAAAATGTTTAGGGGTATGCATACCCCTGCGTCCCCCCCATAAAAATGCACGTGTGTGTGTGTGTGTGTAAAATAAAAGGGAACAATAACTTTGTTTTAGAAGAAGCTATAATTTGCTTCCACTCCCTTCAGAACTCTGGCTTCCAATGTTATGAGACACGGTGAAAAAGTAATCCAATTCTATTTTCCCACTCAGTTATGCATCTCAGTCGGTTCCTCTTAATCTTTCATTCATGAGTTCTGAAAACAATTCCTACCACCAGCCCTATTTAAAGGGAAGTCTCTCCTCATGGGCTGCCACAACTAGCAATACAACACTGTGTGGGATGGATTTCTCTTTTTGCCATGCAGCCTTTCCCGCCCCCCCCCCCCCGCCCCCCAAAATTTTCCTTTGGGGAGACTTACTCATGAATGTTTTCTGCTGATGCACAGAGTCTGATCACCATATATAGAGAAGGACTCAGTTTCTCCCCCTCCCTATTGGTTCGCACCTGGGAATGTTGTTCCCTTTGTGTGTATGTAGTTTGACTGTTTGGTTCAAGGCATTTGCAGCTCTGTGCTCTGCAGGTACCTTCCTGTAGTTCAGCTGTTCCTATTTGTAAACTGATCTGGATTTAAATCTGTATACTGGCCTATAAGGGATAGGACTGGTAAGAGAATAGCTTTGAACTAGATGATCATTGAATAAATTTAATAAATTTGTGTTGTTTTTTTAAACACCACAATAATTCTATGATTACATGTAGAACACCATGTTATTTTATTATGCAGAGTGGGGAAATGCTTGACTTGGCTGTGGTTTGGTCATTAATTGGAGGAGAACTGAGAGGTGCAATTTGACTACTCATGTCTAAAACAGAGATTGCTGGGGAGTAGAGCGCAGTTACTGATGTTGTTGTTGTTGTTGTTAATTCAATTGTTATATCACCCTTTATCAAAATGTCCCAGGGTGGTGCATAACATTAACACATTTTACGGAGCACAACAAAACACACACAATAAAAAACATAATAATAGACAGCATAATAATAACAACATAATCCCACAGCTTTAACAAGCCATAGATTATTTAATGACCAAAGGGTAAAGAGGAATGGTTTTGCCTGGTGCCTAAAGACATGTAACCATGGCGCCAGCCGAGCTTCTCTGGGGAGAGTATTCCACAGTCAGGGAGCCACCACAGAAAAGGCCCATTCTTGTGTTTCCACCCTCCGAACCTCTCGGGGAGGAAAGACATAAAAAACAGCCTTAGATGACAAGTGCAGGGGCCAAGTCAGTTCCTATGGGAAAAGGCAGTCCTTCAACACCGAGAAACCACCACCACACCTGGGACTGCAGTCTGTACTCCCCTCACCTCCCTATCTTTCTTCACGCCTCCATCCTCTTGCAGGGACATGTGGTAACTGGAGCTGTTGGTGCTCACACTTGGTCTGGGGGTCTGGAGGAACAGTCTTTGGGAGACCCTCCCCAAATCAAATTCCTGAACATTTCCTTCAATGTCTCATATCTGGGTGAGTGAGGCAGCTTCTCCTTTGCTTCCATATCTAATGGCCTGCCAGGAGCTAACTCATCCAACCCAACGTCCACAACCTCCTCTTTCTTTGTCTCTGACAGGCTATTCGGTGGCTGTAGCTCAGCGTGGAAAGAAGCAGTTCTACATAGCTGGGGCTCCGCGATACCAGCATGTTGGAGCTGTCGCGGTCTTTGAAAGCCGGAGTAAGCGCTTGGTGGTATTCCCTGAAGGGGATCAGGTAAGAGGCAGAAACCGGGGTGCAGATCAGTCTCCCATTCACTTCATGTTGGGTGTGAAGGTTGTAAGCTGCCCTGGAAGTTTAGTGTTAAAGCAAGGCAGGCTACCTTAACTAATCTAGAACCAGCAGAGAGATAGGAGTGCAGGAGTCAGTCTCTTGGCCCATGTAGTTTGGTGCTGTCTACACTGACTCGGCAGCAGTCAGCTTCAGGCAGCGGATGTTCCCATCCCTGCCTAGAGATGCTGAGGATGGAAACCTGGGACCTTCTGCATGCCAAGCAGGTGTCCTACAGCCTTTCCCCTCTTTCTCTTAGAAAGTTTACTTCAAACACATGGAAGAGACAGAGGGAGTTGATAATCGAACAGCTTGTCAAAAATCACTGAGCAGCTGCTAAACAATAAGCAGACATCATACTGATAGTGACTAGGAGTAAATCCTGCAACTACAGTGGTACCTCGGGTGACATACACTTCACGTTATAGACGCTTCTGGTTACAGACTCTGCTAACCCAGAAATAGTACCTCGGGTTAAGAACTTTGCTTCAGGATGAGAACAGAAATCATGTTCCGGTGGCGCGGCAGCAGCAGGAGGCCCCATTAACTAAAGTGGTGCTTCAGGTTAAGAACAGTTTCAGGTTAAGAACGGGCCCCCGGAACGAATTAAGTTCTTAACCCGAGGTACCACTGTATTAAAATCTGAAAAGACTCTATTCCTGTGTTTCTCCTTTTTCTTGTGCCCCTTCTGACTGACCTTTATTTGGTCACAGATTCCAGTTGACTAACTGATTAATTCTGCCATGGGATACTCCTGTCAGTCCCAAACTGCTTCACATCAATATTCCAAGAGGGTTTTGGGCCTACATCTTCTCTCTCTCTCTCTCTCTCTCGGCCAAACTAGACATGAAACTAAAGATATGAGTGCCATTAGCCTGCCCTGTTCTTAAAATCTAAATAATTGGTGGTAAAGCTGTGATCCATGGACCTCATTAAACCACCTAGACCTTTTGACATGGGCGTAGCCAGGTTTTTTGTTGGGGAGGGCCTTTTGCTTGGGAAGGCATAACCTCAGTTAGCTATGTATTTTTTATGGGGGGGCAGCTGCCCCACCCTGTCCCCCCCTTGGCTACACCCATGCCTCTCAATTTGGCCCATGAGTCTGTTTTGGCAAAGATTAAGCCCACTAGTCTAATTTGTCATCTTCACTTCTGCCAGTCACCTCCATATTGTATTTCTATTTCTTTCCAGTTGGGTTCTTACTATGGGGCTGAAGTCTGCTCCGTTGACCTAGATGAAGACAACAATACCGACCTTGTTCTGATCGGGGCTCCCCATTATTACAGTAAGAACCAAGGTGGGCTTGTTGATGTCCGCTCTATGAATGACCAGGTGAGGAAACACACCAGTGGTAGGCTTGGGAAGGGTGGGTGGGTGGGAAGAAGGGGCAAGGAGGAGGATGGACCAGACCTGCTCACATCTGGAATAATAATAATAATAATAATAATAATAATAATAATAATTTATTTATACCCCACCCATCTGGCTGGGTTTCCCCAGCCACTCTGGACGGCTTCCAACAGAACACTAAAATACAATAACCTATTAAACATTAAAAGCTTCCCTAAACAAGGGCTGCCTTCAGATGTCTTCTAAAAGTTTGGTAGTTATTTTTCTCTTTGACATCTGGTGGGAGGGTATTCCACAGGGCGGGTGCCACTACTGAGTAGGCCCTCTGCCTGGTTCCCTGTAACTTGGCTTCTCGTAGCGAGGGAACTGCCAGAAGGTCCTCGGCACTGGACCTCAGCGTCCGGGCAGAACGATAGGGGTGGAGATGCTCCTTCAGGTATACTGGACCGAGGCCATTTAGGGCTTTTAAGGTCAGGACCAACACTTTGAATTGTGCTCGGAAACGTACTGGGAGCCAGTGTAGTTCTTTCAAGACTGGTGTTAAATGGTCTCGGCGGCCACTCCCAGTCACCAGTCTAGCTGCCGCATTCTGGATTAGTTGTAGTTTCTGGGTCACCTTCAAAGGTAGCCCCACGTAGAGCGCATTGCAGTAGTCCAAGCGAGAGATAACTACAGCATGCACCACTCTGGCGAGACAGTCTGCAGGCAGGTAGGGTCTCAGCCTGCGTACCAGGTGGAGCTGATAAACAGCTGCCCTGAACTTCTGGAAAAACTGAACTTCTGCTCCATCCAGCTTTCATGGGAAATGTTGGGATGCAGCTCAGCTTGATGAGTGGTTAATGCAGATAGAGAGGGGAATTTTTAAAGATTCCCAAACTTTCTCACTGTCCTTGGATCTCTGTGCTGAACTTTCCTTTGATGTTAGACTGATAAAGCTGATCAAATTTCCTTCTTTGCACTCTTGCTTCTGAAGCTGATGGGGAAAGGGCATCTGTGGATGTATCTCTGCTGAATGCGAGGGGGGTGTAATAGAATAGGGTTGAATAGTAGAGTTGGAAGGGACCATGAGGGTCATTTGTCCAACCCACCGCAATATTTTGTGCAACGTGGGGCTCGAACTCATGACCCTTGAGATTAAGAGTCTCATGCTCTACCAACTGAGCTATCCCAGGAGCCAAGCATGGCTCTGCTGCACCTCCAGATTTAGTTAGAACTAAGAGCTCTTTTCTACCCAAGTATGTCTTGCCTATAAAAAATCCCCACCCAGGCCCTTTTTATTTTCCATACCAAGTGTCTCTGTGTGCGACTGCAACCAAGGTGAGCTTGCTCTCCTAGCAAGGACTCGGTATGCAGTCAGTTTCCAAGCTGTGTGCTAACTCAGAGTAAATCAACACATTTTATTTTCAAGAAGCATTTGAAGGCCGCTCTCTTTACTTCCTCCTGTGATTGGTGTTATGTACTGACGTTCTCACCCTGGGCCAGCAGGGGGATACTGTAGATAGTTTTCACTCAGGTCCACATATGCAAATAAGGAATTGAAAGTGACGTTCAGTGATTGGATAGTTACAGAAAGTTGTTACTGTTGCTTGTAGTTGAGCTCTGTATAAGCAGGCTGGCTGAACCCTTCAGCCCAGTTCAGTTCTGGCCTGTGAATAAACAAGAGCTGTTTGAAGAATCTCTGTGTCGTCTGATATGTTCACCCACAACTTAACAATTGGCTTCCGTTATGCCCTTTCCCTGGGCACAGTCTCTTATTGGGGCCAAGCTAAATGTGATATTGTGTGAAAGCAATTAACGCATACATTAAAAATGAATAAATAGCCACCTGGGAGTGAGGGAGAGCAGCAATAGAACCACAGCCACACTCTGCCACGATGATCCCTATCTGAAGCTGCCCAGTTGCTGCCCGTGGACACTTCTCTCTCAGGATTAGTAGCAGCTCTGAGAGGTGATTTTTCATTGGAGTCACAGCAGGGAAATGAAAGGATTAACCCTTCCCGGCACACTGCAGAGCTGTTTCAAAGTGTTGAAGTCGTCATGGGTTGTATCCAGCTAAGTTCTACCCAGTGTAGAAATGGATGGATCCAAGTAAGGATTAGCATTGCACAACCTCTGCCCGCCCCCTCCGAATTTTAATTGTTTCCTTACAAGTCAACCATGGTACAAAACTGGACCTTAAATTGTAACACCAAGGCAGAGATTGCCATCTTGAGCTCATAGATGAAATAAGATTTAACTGGGGGACTCATGTTCACTAGGACAGTAAACATCATTGTCAGGCCCCAGGAGGTTGATTGAGGTCCGTTTAATTCAGGATATGTGTTTTGGTTGTATTGCCTCATTGCTTTTAGAGAATGGTCTTAGTTCATCTTCCCACTTTGTCTATTTTTAAAAAAAAATAATGTCATACTTATGCTGCTTTAAATGCTGTTCCTTCTTCCGGTTATTGATTGTTAAATATTGGAGTCGTTTTAATGCCAAATATATTTGCTGCCTTGAAATTTGGTTAAGGGAAGTTGGAGAGGGTATAACTGTGTTAATAAGTCACACACTTCCTGGCAGGGTCACCTTGTTACCCTCCAAACGCTTCGTGGGGAGCCTGGCAGCAGCTTTGGCCGTTTTGGGGCAGCACTCTGCGCTTTAGGGGACATAAGCGGGGATGGCTTTGCAGATGTGGCGATCGGAGCCCCCATGGAGGATGAAGATCGTGGGGCCATTTACATCTTCCTGGGAGAAGCAGGCAGGCTGAAAAAACACCACAGCCAGGTGAGCCTGAGAGTCAAAAGTGCATATATTGTCTGTTTGTGTGTGGCAAGGTGGTCCAATGGTTAAAGAGCTGGGCCAGGGATGGGGAATGTGTGACCCTCCTGATACGGGACTACAACTCCCATCGTCTCTGACCAATGGCCATGCTGGCTGGGTGGCGGGGGGAGCACAGGTTTCCTATTCCTGATGCAGGCAGTACAGATTCAGTCCCTCCACATCTCTCCATTGAATTCTTATGAGCCGATTTCTGAATCAGTCTCCACTGATCATTGGTGAAATGGGAACAGTAAAGCAACAGAGTTGTTGGAAAGCAATTGCAGCCAGGTCTGGATAGAAGCCCAGTTCAATACATAATCTCCATAACCGCTCCCTTTTTGATGACAGATGTGATCCCCGCCTCCCCAGTATTGGGCCCAGAACATCTTTGCACAGATTAATGCAGAATCTGTACTACTATAATTAAAAAACAACAACAATAATAGATGTGACAACTTGCATCCAGTAACTAAACAGCACATTTTATAAATTCTGGCTGTTGTGAGACACACACACACACAAAGAAAGTGTGTGTCCTTTTTCAAAACTATTATAGTTTGCCCTATTCAGATTTAATTAATCGTTTAAAAGACTTAAAATGGAATTGATTAATTAGCTATTATTTTCTTAATTGTGTCTAAAACAAAGGCATTGGAGAAATGGGCAGGCGGAATAGCTGAACTGAGGGTGTGTCTACCTCATCTGCTGAGGATCCCTAACCTTCCTTGTTCCCCTATTTTCTCTTTCCCCCTCAACATATTTAGCGGATTGCTGCCAAGTCTCTCTCCCTGGTGCTCTATTATTTCGGACAGTCCATCCAAGGAAGAATGGATCTGAGCGAGGATGGACTGACTGACCTGGCTGTTGGGGCGCTAGGAAGTGCAGTGCTGCTTCGGTAAGAATGGGCGAGGGCGGTAATGGGTGTGGATTGTGGGTGGGCCACAAAGGGCGGGACATAATTGCAATGTGTGTTCCCCAACTGCCTTCAAATTCTGCATCCTGAACTTGATTTTAAAAACCTGCACAAACCTGTTGCGTGTACTCTGGCCAACTAGCCGTCAGTTTGGTGCACCCTAATTGCCTGCCTTTTTCTGAGCATGCCTTGGCCTGCTGTGGCAATTGCTACACCTTCCTGCCAGCTGTGATTCTGCCCCCATGTGGTGGGGAAGAAGAAGGCTCTTAATATATCAGGCTGCTGGGAGTGTGGATACGCTAGCTCAGGGGTCAGCAAACTAAGGTCTGGGGGTCGGATGTGGCCCACCAGGCTCATAAATCCGGCCCACGGACCCTGCCACCCACTCGGTCAGTCCTCTCGTGCTGTGGACGCCTTGCCGCGCAGGGACTGACTTCTGCGACGCTGGCACGGCTTCTGGGTGGGAAGTTCCTGCAGCCAATCCGAAACCTCTTCGCCTGCGGCTGAGGTAAACCCAGCGCGGCCATGGACAGAGAAGCATTGTGAAGGGTGCGTCGTGGGGTTTCAGCCAGAGCTTGGCGCACCTGCTGGCCCTGCGCCTGGCACCCGGCTCGGTGCTGCTGCTGGTGGTACGCTCGGTGGCCACGCTGGAGCACCTGGAGGGCGAGCTGCGCACCGCCTGCCCGGTGCTCCGAGTGCGCGGCCTGCCCGCCGACCTGGCCTCAGACAATGGACCGCAGCGCGTGGTGCAGACCTTCTGGGAGCTCTGCGGGGATGGGCTGATGGAGCAGCTGCAGCTCATCAACAACGCCGGTGAACGGGCAGAGCAGAGACGTGCTCCTGAGCACGTGCAGAGTGTGTTCCTCCTCCAAGTCCGGAGGCAGCTGCGGGACCGGCTTGCAGGGTATTTATATTTTTCAAAATATAGCCCGGCCGCCCACAAGGTCTGAGGGACAGTGGACCGGCCCCCTGATGAAAAAGCTTGCTGACCCCTGTGTTAGCTGAAAGACCAAGCGTGCTGAATATGAAGCACAGAGACCTATGTGGAGTCTGAGTGGGGCACTTCCCGCTCCAGGAAGTTAATGTGGGGCTGGGTTCCAGAATGGGCCTGATCCAGGACTGCTGGCAATTTGGACAGCTGCTGGTTTGAACAGGCCTCCCCTTTTATCCCCTGCCTCCCAGATCTCGGCCTGTTTTCACAATCAACTCTTCGCTGACTTTCTCGCATCGCTGGATCCCCTTGGATGACCCTAAGTGTGGAAGCGGGAATGTTTCAGGAATTGCCCCCCGTGGGAAAGCCAGTCTTTGCTTCACCCTAAAACTCATCAGCACAAAATGGACCCACGGTAAAGGCACCATCTCAGTTCTCCTTTTGCTTAGTTATTTTTCTCATTCTTTTATGAGTCCTCTCAGTGTTATTTATTTTTTGTGGACTTGTTTGTTCCTTTCCCCTCACTTATTCTCTCTGCAGCTGCTCATTATCTTATCATTTTTCTTTAGATCCCATTCTCACAGCCTGACTCTTGTTGCTTATTTTCTCACTTGTTTTTCTTATCTCTTCCCTCTTGCATTAAAAATTATGTTTAAGATCAACAATTCTTTCTGTCTTTCATTTTCTCAGTGATTCTCCTTAAATTCATAGTGACTCCAGAGACCCGCTTAGCGCAGGAATGGGGAGCTCCTGGCCCTCCAGATGTTGCTGAACTACAACTCCCATCAGCCCTAGCAAGCATGGCTATGGGTCAGGAATGATGAGAGCTGGAGTTCAGTACATCTTGGACAGCCAAAATGTTTAGTTCGTTCTGCTCCTGTGATCCAATTTGTTTGTATGTTTTGGAAAGAAAATAGGTGCCCTGCAAGCTGCGATCTCATTTACTCTCCGGTCTGATGCTAAGCAGTCTCCATCACGCCTGACGCTAGAAAATGAGGCTTCCACGTTCTCAGACACCATCCTGGTTGGAACTGAGCCAGTCTGCGTTGGAAAGATTCTCCATGCTCCAGTAGGTTGAAATATGGCACCCTGGGTAATTGTAGTTGTGTGTGTGTGTGGCAGTGCTAGGAATATCTAATGCAGAATTATCTCAGCACCTCACCAGACTTCGGCTCCCAGAATCCTTTGGTAGAAGCCATGACAGCTACATTGGTCTAAAAGTGATACAGTGGTACCTCAGGTTAAGTACTTAATTCGTTCTGGAGGTCCGTTCTTAACCTGAAACTGTTCTTAACCTGAAGCACCACTTTAGCTAATGGGGCGATTTCTGTTCTCATCCTGAGATAAAGTTAACCAGAGGTACTATTTATGGGTTAGCGGAGTCTGTAACCTGAAGCGTATGTAACCTGAAGCGCATGTAACCCGAGGTACCACTGTACAGTAAATGACCTACCTGTTGGAGAAACACTGATTTTTGGAAGCTCCACAGTATTTTAAAACATTACTGTGGGAATGATAACTTCATTTTCAGGGAGAAATGTATTGGCTGGGTGGAAACTTGTGATTTCCTTTTTTTTTTTTTACTGTCTTCCAGCTCTGCCTGGATGATTCCTTCTCTCCACTTGTGCTGCGGGCAGATGTAACGGCCGAGGGGGAACCAGATGCCTCTGCAAGGAACCTACGCCCTGTCCTGGACCCTGGAACTAATTTGTCCACTGAGATCAAGGTCTTATTTCCTGGCCATTTCCCTTCAAGCCCATCTCCTAGGACCTAGGCCAAGGCTCCTCCATCAAAGGAACGGCTCATCCCAGAGTACTTAGTATAGAGGGATTTGTTGACTGGGCAACCCTAAATTGTACTAAATAAAGGAACCTTGCTTAATCTAAGGAGATCTAGGCCTGGTCAGTGCCTGGGTGGTGGAACCTTGTGCATGCCACAGGGAAAGTATTATAAATGTACAGTGGTGCCTCGCAAGACGAAATTAATCCGTTCCGCGAGTCTCTTCGTCTTGCGGTTTTTTCGTCTTGCGAAGCACGGCTATTAGCGGCTTAGCGGCTATTAACGGCTTAGCGGCTATTAACGGCTTAGCGGCTTTAAGAAAAAGGAAACAAACTCGCAAGAACTCGCAAGACGTTTCGTCTTGCGAAGCAAGCCCATAGGGAAATTCGTCTTGCGGAACGACTCAAAAAACGCAAAACCCTTTCGTCTAGCGAGTTTCTTGTCTTGCGAGGCATTCGTCTTGCGGGGCACCACTGTAATAATAAATACTGAATGCACAGTGGAAATAGAAATCAGCAACTTTGTTTAATAATGATGACCAAAAGAAATACAGTGGTACCTTGGTTCTCAAACACCTTGGTACTCAAACAACTTGGAACCCAAACACTGCAAACCCGGAAGTAAGTGTTCCGGTTTGCGAACTTTATTCAGGAGCCGAACTTGCTCCATTTTAAGTGCCACACTTCCATTTTGAGTATTATGCTTCCGATTTGAGTGTTACTCTTCTGATTTGAGTTCCACACTTCCGTTTTGAGAGTTACACTGAGTTCTGTCTGTTTTTGCTATTTATTTTGTGTTTTTGTGGCTCTTTTTTTGTTTTTGTGACTGTGTGGAACCCAGTTCAGCTACTGATTGACTGATTAATTGATTGTGTGACTGCAGTACATTGTTTACTGCTTTCATTTTATGGATCAGTGGTCTTGTTAGATAGTAAAATTCTTGTTAAATTGCTGTTTTAGGGGTTGTTTTTAAAAGTCTGGAACGACTTAATCCATTTTGCATTATTTTCTATGGGAAAGCGCGCCTTGGTTTTGGAGCGCTTTGATTTCGGAACGGACTTCCGGAACGGATTAAGTTTGAGAACCCAAGGTACCACTGTAGATGAAAGGATAAGGGGAAAAACATTCTCACAGAGTACTTGTATGCTTCTGTAGACTTTTCTGAAATATTTATTTATTAATTAAAGCGTCTCAACCATGCTTCATTCAAATATATCTCAGCACAAAATGCAATAAAAGCAAAACATGACCCTGGTCTGGCCCAAGCAGTGACCCCAGCCAGGAGGTGTCTGTTGGCCACAGAGGCCTGGGGTCCCAGGGTCACGTACTGGTAATCCCATTTCAATAATTAGTCAGGAAAGTCAGACCAAGGAGAAGCCACATTCCAGCAGGAGCAAAGCTAAACAACCAGAGCTTAGAGTCCAGGGGGCAGGGCCAGGCCAATCAGAGTTATGGTTGCAATGAGGTCAGCCAAGCAAACCAAGAGGGTAGATCCAGATAAGCAAACTCGTACAAGCTAGAAGAGGTTCCAGCAACCCAAGCAGGTAGCACCATGGATAGCTCCTCCCGGTGGGAAACCAGACCAGACCTTGGAACACCCTCGGATGCTCATTTCCTTTTATATTTCCAGGTTCCCTTCAAGCAAGACTGCGGCCTCGATAAAATTTGTGTAGCTGATCTCCGAATCTCCTTTAACTTTTCAGGGTGAGTAGCCTATTTTGTGCCTACGAGGGCCATCCCAATATTTTTTTGCTGCCCTTAGATGCTGTGCCTCCGGACCCCTTCCCGGTTGGTTGGAGCACAGTGCCGATAGCGCAGAGGTTGCAGGTTCAATCCCCGTATGGGGCAGCTGCATCTTCCTGCATCGCAGGGCCAACTCTGCAATGCTATGATTCCAGTGGTGCCCTGGCGCTGACCTTCACCGAGGCAGCAACGCTTCTGAACATCGCAGGAGGGGAGAGTAGTGCTGTTGTGCTCAGGCAGTGCTTGTGGGCTTCCCCCAGGCATCTGGTTGGCCACTGAGAAAAGGATGCTGGATGTGGAGGGTGACTGGCCTGATCCAACAGGATCCTTCCTATGCTCTTACTCGGAAACAGGAGCCAAGATGTGCAACCCTGCCATTCTCTTGGAGGTTGCATGGGATGTTGGGTTGTGGCTCTCGGCGAGTATGGAGCAGTGTACGAGCCAAGAAATAATAAAATAATGATGATGATAATAATAATAATAATAATAATAATAATAATAATATTTTATTATTTATACTCCGCCCATCTGGCTGGATTTCCCCAGCCACTCTGGGCGGCTTCCAACAGAATATTAAAATACAATACACCAGAACATGTGGGAGTGAACCTCTTTAATCATGTGCTTGCCACTTACTTTAATGTGCAACCTGAGTGTTTCTCCCAGAATTGCCCATACACCAGGGATCCCGAGAGCCCCTCTTGGCTCACACAGATTATTGGCTTTCTTCAGGCACCTTGAGCTGAGGAGTGGGAGTCAGGTGATCTGCTTCACCAGCTAGAACATTGATCATTAGGTCAAATTCTTTACCATCGTTTTCTTACAACTCTAGTGGTGTGACTGTGCCCATTTTACAGAGTGAGAAACAGAGGTGAAGAGACAGAGAGACTTGGGAACATAGGAAGCTACCTTATATTGAGTCAGGCCATTGGTCCATCCAGATAAGAATTGTCTACACTGACAAGGCAGTGTTTCTCCAGGGTTTTGGACAGGGTTTTGTTTCAGCTCTACCTGGGGATTGAACTTAGGAACTTCTGCATGCAAGGCAGATGCTTTAACCACTGAGCCATGTTGCCCAAAGGGAACTTCCAGCTTGCCCAGCGTCTAACCAGTGAGTTCCTGGAGACTGAGCAAATGTTTCTCTTAATAAATTTCAGGTCAAATGGTCTTAAACTGAGTCCAAATTTCATACTGAACTTAACACTGAAACTTGAAAATGTGGGAGAGGCAGCGTACAACCCACACCTTTCATTTTACTACTCTTCTGTTTTGTCCTTCCGAGGGCATTCCGTTCTTCAGGTGAGTTGGATGAATAATTAGGGGGTGGGGGAGAGTAGAAGACTGGGAAAGGTTGGAGGCAGAGGATGCCAGGGATTCTGGAAGACAACTGAAGACTTGTGGGCAAGGAGATGAGTGTCTGATAATAAGAAGAAGATATAGGCTCAGCTACCAATCTGTTGTTTTTAAATCTCTCCTCCAATTTTTATATATATATATATATATAGAGAGAGAGAGAGAGAGAGAGAGAGAGAGAGAGAGAAACCAAAAATAGTTTCTGGAGACTTAAGCCCTGAGCATATTATCTGGAGATAAAGCAGAGGTTTGGTGGCCTGCTGCCATGTATGATCTAGTTGACATTCCTGCATTGCAGGGGGTAGGATGAGATAACCTTTGTGGTCCCTTCCAACTCTACAATTCTATGAAAGTTACAGAGACTTGTATCTTTTCCAAGGGAGGGGAAAGGAGCTTGTGAGGGGCAATTCTGAAGGGTGGGAGGGGAGTTGACCCAAGGGGGAAAGGCTAAGCGGTCCCCTTGGTCCCTGGTTCAAGACTGCAGCCTCCCTTGGCTGCTGTTCATTTAAACAACCAAGACCCCTTTAAAAAATGTGCATGTGACCCCATGCAGTTTTGCCCAAGGTGGAGGTGGTGGGGAGCCTCACCTCTCTTAAGCCTTCTTGCCTGTTCATTCTGTTTTCTGCTACTTTGTGGTAAACAACAGAAATCTCTATTCCTCCTTTGTAATTGGCTTGTGATTTTATTTATGATGATTCATACACCCCCTCCACCCCTCATTCAAGTCCAATTGGCGTCTCTCCCCGGCCTGCCAAATGCATGGACCCCAAGGAAATGCGTCAGTCCGTCACAGCTCCTGCCGCTTCAACCCACCAGTCCTCAAGGGAGGCACCCAGGTAATGAGTGGAAGTGGAAGCCTGAGAAGATCACTGTGCGAGTGAAATGGAATTATTCGGCTATGAGTGAGACATTGAAAGAGAGAGAGAGGGAGAGAGAGAGAAAGTTTTAAGAATGTGAAAAAGGTACAGGAAAGAGAACAGAGTGTTAGATTGTTGTATGTGATGCATTTATAGGCAGGGCAGCTGGTGTTCCCCAGAAGCACAGAATTCAGCATTGCTCTTTCTATTTTGGTTCTTAACCCACCCCCCATTTCTTGTCCATATGCCGGGGTGGGGGGATCATGACACTGGATGGTGTGTGTGGTGACATCCAAGAAGACAGAGAGGGCTGTCGGATTTGAATAGTATGAGTAGTCTTTTGCCTTTCCCTGTGACTGGTAAAAGCCAAATCAGTTATGTAAAATAGGCCAAAGGGAGCTGATCTGTTGCGTCTGTGCATTTCATACAGGTTGCAGATTTTGGGTTTCCGCCAGGGCCAACTCAATAGGGTGGTGAGGTCAGATGTTTGCTGGCACTCCAAGACCAGCAGAGGGCTCAGCTCCCCAACAGCCCCTCCAGTCTCTTCACTTTGCACAGGGAATTCAAGAAGCTCAGGAGCAGCACTGAGAGAATATTTGCACACCATGCGTCTTCCAAGTTAAAGGGAGGCCTGGAAATCGTGGAACTGGTTACCTGGCTTAACATTTAATTTGGGGGTGCTGGGATGGTGGGACGCAGAGAGCACACTTTCCTGTTGATATCAGATGCTTTTGACTCTGGACCATTGGCTTCATTGGGATTTTGAACTGTCTCCCCCTCATTCTAGCCAACTCTCAAGACTTAAATGATCCAACACTGGTTCGATTCTACTGAGAAATTATCAGTTTTAAGATGAGAATAAATATATCTAGAGGTCTGGCATCTTCTAACCTTCTGGACCTCTGTGATCTATCAGCTGTGCCACCATATTGAAAATGGGCCTTCGGTCTTGCTTTTATTAAAAAGTTTAAGAAAGAATGATGAGGGTGGGTGACAGAGCAGAAATGGAAATCTGTGTGTATACAGGCTCAGCTGTTTCTGCCTTTTGTTCTCTCAAGGCCGTACTCCAGATTTCCCTCCAGTCCTCAAAAGGCGACTCCTGGAATGACACTTTTGCTTACTTCGACATCCGAGCACACAGGTAGGGGAAGGCACAGCATGTCTCTGTCTGCCTCTGCGACTTCTCCTTGCCCATCACTAACTCTCCTTTTGCTTGTGGCCTTCCAGTGAGAACGAGAACGACACACTGAGCGACAACGAGGCCACAGGCCGGCTGCCTGTGCTGCACCGAGTCAACGTCATCGTGAAGGGGTAATTGAACACACCCACACACCCTTGTCCCCCACGGAGAGCCATGAGGGAGGGTCAGAAGGAGGCTGTACATTTTGGACCTTACACAACAAACGGCCTCACATATCAGGAAGGAACCATAGCATCTCCAGTTGAACAGCAGTGGGGAACTTTAGGCCTGGGAGCCAAATGCTTCTCTGTCTGGCCCTTGGAGGCACACTAACCTCCTTTGCACCCTGTGTGGTTTTGATTGGCTGAAATCTTGAACCCTGATAATGCCTCTTGTTTGTCTGGACGAAGGATAGAGGCGGGGGTGTGAGTGTCTGTAGAAACTAGCCAATATGCTATAGATAAAATATACCGCTGTTGCCCTGCCTACTTTTGTCTAAGGCCCCTCCCACTATTGACATGGGGCCTTTGGGAGGTTCCTCAGAAGCGAATGTGGCCCCCAGGATGAGTAAACCCCCCACCCCAAGTTAAAGGGGTGCCATACACAGGCATCACAAAACCTCTTGATTCCTCTTGGGAGCAACAAAATTGATCATGTGTTCTAGCTCTTGGGGGGGGGGGGGAATTGCCAGGGGTGGGAAATGCCCACCCCTTGGAGCCACAGAGAGAGTAAACAATTAAGAGTTTCCTACAGCCTGAAGACCCGGAAGTGTCTCTGGACAGTTCTAGCCCCCGGCCTCTTACGTGAGATGGGCGCACAACCCTAGAGTCGGACACGACTGGCCCGTACGGGCAGGGGTACCTACCTTTACCTTTACAGCCTGAAAAGTCCCACGATTCATCATGATTTTTAGCAAATCCAGAGTGCCTTTGCTCTCTCCCTGGCATCTCCCTGATAATTTTGGCAAAATGTTCTGTTTAATACTGGACGTGATCTCGGTGTCCTACATAAACATTTGTCCTCCCCCAGGCTGGCGTCTACGGCGTACCTCAATTTCTCCACCAAGATGCCGGAGAAGAAGACACTCACGCATGCCTTTGAGGTAATGTGTCTTCTTCTCCCTTCTGTCCACCCTCCTGTCATTTCTCCCTGTGTCCGTACTTTAGAGCAAGAATGGGGAACCTGTGGCCTCGAGATGTTGGTAGATGACACTTCCCACCTTCCATGACAGATGGTTATTCTGACTAGGACTGATGGGAACTGGTGTCCAACTCTAGCCGGAGGACCACTGGTTCCCCAGTCCTGCTTTGCAGGAACAAATCTCTTTGAAGCTCATCTCCCAGCCACCCGGCCCTCTAAGATCTGAGGGAGAGGCCTCAATTTCAGTTCCTTCCATTTACGACCTGACAAAAAATGTTTTGGGGTTTTTTACAACAGTTTTTGACCACCTGATTGATAATTTCTATCATCTTTCCGCTGATCTTCCAATGGCGCCCCCCCCCAATTTCCTCTTCTGTTCTGGCAGGTTAGAAATTTGGACTCAACCGCTACTCCAGTCAACGTGACCTTTGAACTCCCCTTCAACACTGAAGTTGGATTCTCCTGGAATGTAACCCCATCCCACAGGGATATGGTGAGTAAAAGATCTGAGGAACGGTACGCTCCAGAGGGGGTGCCTTATAAATTAGAAGTTGTGTGAGGTGGGATTTCTAGACAATAGGGGGTGGGTGGGAAAGGGGATAATGGAATGAGAGTTGAATAGATTTGGAGGTGAGGGTGCTTTGGAGATACATCTTGTTTGTAGCATATGTAATTATTACTATTACTATTTAAATGTTTATAATCTGCACTTACATAAGCTATATGAGAATGGTCTTCAGCATATAAAATAGAAGAAAATTCAGTCCATATATATATATCCGTAAAACCTAATTAACATCAGTAATACTGGCTGGTTAAAAAGAGAAACCCACTTTATGAAGGCCTGTCTAAATAGTACAGTTTTTGGAAGACGTCTAAAGGAGGGCAGTGACAGTTCCTGACGAAGTGGTGGGGAGTTCCACAGGGCACTAGAGTTCCACACTAAAGGCTCAGCTCCTAAGAAAGGCTGTCTGGACCTCAGGGGCATGAGGAACCACCAGAGAATGAAGTGCCCCCTCAGGTGGTCTCCGTGATCAAGGTGGAGTATGAGGGATCAGGCAGTTCTTAAAGTACTTTGGGCCCAAGTTAAATCAGGGCTTTGTGGATTAACACAAGAAATGTGGAGCTGGCAAATCAGCAACAAGCGCAAACTCTCTCAGCAGTGGAATAACATGTTGCCAATAATTGCCCCTGTGAGGTATTTGGCCTCTGCGTTCTGCACACCTTCTGGACCAGATACAAGGGCAGCCCCACAGAAAGCAAGTTACAGTGATCAAATAAAAACCAGCAGTGAACTCAGACAAAATGCTACAGTCCACATACAAGTGGTATCAGCATCTTGGGTGACCTGCAAGCACTTCTGCAAACAACGGCAGCAACAAAACCTCAAGTGGGGAACGGAAACCCCCAGAGGCAGCCCAGGGAGAGCTGGCCCAGCTCAGCGGATGTGAAATGGTGACCTACCGTTGAGTGAGAGTTGGGGGGCAGAATATCCTGGGAGAGGGCACTGCTGGCTGGCTGGAATACAGGAGTACAACCTTTACCCCTACAGAGTATGCCTGTTTTCTTCCAGATAAACCCGTCCTCATGTCCGATAATGCCCTTGCCCAGAACAAGTCCCAAGACTGAAGACCTCAAAGGACCCATCACAGTAAGAACCTGGTGGAAAATGCAGGGTTGGCCGGTGGTTCATAGAAGGGTGTCTCTCTTGCCCAGGACAGACACACAGCTGCCTCTGAAGTGGAAAGGACATTTAGTAACCCCAAGGTTCTCTGTATTTCTTGTTTTGACAGAGAGGGTGCCTGGGGGCCACTGTCTGCTCCAAGTTTCAGTGCCTGATCGCCAATCTCTCTCGGGGAGAGTGGGTCAAGTTCAAATTTTCATGGAATTTTAGCATAGACGACATCGCTAGGAAGGTGAGTGGTGCTCCCTTCAAACGGTAAGGAATATGGTTGGAGGGGAAGTTTCCATTGGAAGCTTGGAAAAATAGGACTTTTTTTTTTAAAGTTTACTTTTCCTAGATCAACCTCCACACCTGACCATTTATTTATCATTTGTATTTCTTTTAAAACATTTATATACTGTTGTATAGTTGTATATCAGACAGATTGAAAGCGCTGCACAAAATAGTAAAACAATAAATTAAATTGGACACTCTGAGGCAGCACCTCGCTTTTGGAACCTCCCTGCTGTTGATATTTGGCAAATGTCCTCCTTTCATTGCTGTTCTTTTAATTGATTGCAACAAGTTTACCCAGACATATAATTCAGTTGCCTATATAGGTTTAAAAAGTTTAATTGGTTTTGTGTTTTAATGCTAATTATTGTATGTATATTAGGTTGTTTTTTTAAAAAAATATCGCTTTATGGGTTATAGCTGTGTTTCTATGCATTGTTTTATATGTACCCCGCTTAGAGAGTTCTTTGAGCAAGCAGTGTGTACATTTTTAGAAATAAAACAAAACAATAATATACAATCCATCATAATATTAAAGTCCTAATAATACAGTCATCACAATCATGGACAATGCACAGACCAATATTAGCGGCCTGTGTAAAGTGCGAAGTTTTTGGCATATTAAAAAATGCATAAACATTCTTGTGGGGTGGAAAATAATGAAAGAGCCCTCATTTGTATTTAGCTGGCTTTGGGAGTCTCTCTGTAGCAGGTACAGAGAAACATTGGCCTTCCAGATGTTGCTGAACTCTTGGCCAGGTTTGCTAAGGCTGATGGGAGCTGTAGTTCAGCAACATCTGGAGGGCCTGAAGAGTCCTCACTCTTTCCCTACAGAGTTGTGCCAGGGAGAGGGGAGACATTGAGGACCAAATGTAATTGATCTGTTTAATTTGCCTATTGATCCTACAGCTGACGGCCCAGAAACTCCATCTTCGGAGCGAAGCCTCTGCGGTGGTTGATGAGACCAGGTTTTTTCAGCCAGAAGAATTTCAGTTCAGTCAGGTAAACTTGCAGGGCATGGTTATGTCATGGACGCTGGACGCGCTGTGTGTGCCTCACCGTGCAAATAGTGGAGCTGGTTACTGAGCACAGAATTCAGTTGCATTGAATCATAGAAATGTAGACTCAAAAGAACTGGTGTTTGAAGGGATCTCCAGGGTCATATCTAGTCCAATCCCTTGCAATGCAGGAATCAGAGCCAAATAATCCCCAACAGATGGCCACCCAACTTTTGTTTAAAAACCTCTAATGAAGAAAAATGCACCACCTTGTGGGCCTCAAAAACCTGTTTTCAGTGCCCTGGAAAGTATGAAGTAATATTAGGGGTGCCTCTGAGGATGTACAGAGTTCTTACTCAGCACAATCAGCCTTCCCCAATCTAGAACGCCACACAAAAGGTATCACTTTCCCTGATATGCTTTGCTGTCATTTAAACACCTGAACATACTAGCAAATTTCTTTTTTGGGGGGGGGATCAAGTCTGGCCCAGAGGATTTGAGGGGCACTGCTTATCGTTATGGGCAAGAACTCTGAGTGCCTTTCCTCTCCTTTGCAGATTAGCACTGAAGTTGAGCTGATTTCACCATTCAATCCCATCCCCATCATCGTTGGCAGCACCATCGGAGGAATCCTGCTCTTAGCCATCATTGTGGCAGTCCTGTTTAAGGTAGGCATCTCTCACTTTTGCCATCAGACAGACCTCAGAAGAGATATGGGATGCCCTGACAAGACTTAAACCAGTTTTCCTCCCTCTCTCTTCCCCCTTTCCAGATTGGATTCTTCAAACGCAATCGAGTGTCCCTAGCAGATGAAATTGCATCAGAACCAGCTGGGCCCGGTGAACAAACTCCTCAAGCAACCAACTAGCTCACAAGGGAAGGAGGAATCATGTGGATCTGGGAGGCTGTACCTAAGGATTCCCTGGGGGAGAGGAATGGTGTTTGAGAGGAGTTGTCTGGGATCCAGGTAGAATGCTAAACTTAAGAAATGTTTTGGAGGAAAAGCAAAAAGTCTGCCTGGGTACACCCTAGCAATTTTGGCTGCTTCCAGACAGATGGCTCCTAGCACTAATAAATCGTTGCTGTTCTGCTGTAATCTACAAGAGGAGTTGTGAACTGTTTTCTACGTTAATTGAGTTGTTTCAAGTCGCCCAAGTCTCCATTTAAAAACAAAAATTCTGAGTGTTCCTTAAAAACAACACAAATAAAAATGACTTATTTATTTATATAGCACTAAAGTTTAATTTGTTTATAGGAGTGATTGCTCATTGCTACTCACGTGAATTGTCAGAAATTAAAAGGTCGTGTTCCTCATTAGCCATGCTTTGGAATAGACCCGTTGAAGTTAATTAATATGACTAACTTGGGTCCATTGATCTCAGCGGGTTTACTCTGTGTAAACCTTAGTTGGATGTGTTTAATGTTTGTGTTGTATCAGAAGCGTTTGATAAGAGAAAACAATGTTGCTAAAACGCTAGTGAGTGGAAAGTTTAGGGGGGTTTTTGGGGGGGATATCAGCAGTGCTAGACCACTTGTTAATTTAAGCAGTACTTATATTAGGAAAAAAAGATGGAGGCGGCTTTGGGAAAACTCTTATTACAATATGCAGACACCCAGAGGAATGTGTTTGACAGACTGGGTTAGGTGCAAGAGTCTGGAAATATTTTGTTCTCTCTGTACCAAGACATGTTGCTTCTGCCATTTTGAAACAGAGGAAGTTGAGGCACAGTGAGCTCAGCAGAATGTCCCCATAAATTAAAAGGAATATGATTCAGTCTTGTGTTGACATCTTCCTGTAATTTTCATCTTGTGCACCAAACAGCTGCAGTTTTCATAGAATTTCAGAGGAACCTGCTTTTCCTTCCTGCCTACCAAATTTCTAAATAGTTTAATTAATATATAATTTTCTAAGGACTCCTGAACTTAAGAGAGCCAGCAGTGGCTTAAGTGTTGGACTCGGCATCTGTTTGGCCACAAACCTTACTCTGCTTCTAGCTAGCCAACTTTGCAGGGTTATTGTGAGGCTAAAGGGTAGGCAGGCCACGTATGCAACTTTTGGCTTCCTTGGATAGGGTAAAAATAATTTTGAAAATTAATGTATTGTTAGATGGTAGCTGTTCCCTGCTCTCAAACTCCTTCCCAGGGGGAATAAAGGAAAGAAAACCAGCAGGTTTCTCTCTTTTAATGCTTGGAAGTTGTTCTGGAAGTTAACCTGGCTCCCTGCAACCTCCTTGATTTAGATCAGGGGTGCCCTCCAAATGTTGACCAGAACCCCTCTTCTTTCAATCACAGGCGTATAAAAATAAGAGAGTCAGGTGCGTGTTTTAAAGATTTTATTATAAAAATGGAGGCCAAGGCACACCTGTTTACATGACCCCTCATCACCAATTCCAAATTTTAAATCACCCAATAACTTAATCACCCTTGTTATATTTTCTTGGCATTGGCTCTGAGAAGGGAGAGGGAGATTTTTCGAATGCGTACATTGCTGCTCTGATTTGTGTTTTGCACCACAAGTTTGCACGTGGCTATTGTCACAGTGTGGGCAAGCGCCACCCAGAAAGAAGGCCTTCTTTGGTGAAGTATTTGCAGGAAAAAAGCCACATCTCTCCCCCCCCCCCCAGCCTTGTAATAAAGCGCATCTTCTCCCTAATCCCACTCACCTATCTCTATGTGCATGAAAACACCTTAAGTGCCAGGTCTGCGCTTAAGCCCTGATTCAAGATGATGATTAAGCCCTCCGTATGTCTCCCACTGGGAGAAAGGCAGGGAAGGGGCATCGCCAGATCGATGGGGATAACTGAAGCTAGATGGAGGATTTAAACTGGGCAGGGCTTGATCCCCAATCCAGGCTTGCGCTGTGTGAAGTAATGATTTTTAAAAAGGAGAGTGCCTCTGAACAGGCACAGAGTGCATTTCCTTCACCCCTGAGAAATCAGACAGTCGCCACATACCTGGGACTAGGGGGAAGAGTTTTCAGGTCAGTGGGTCTTAGCACCTATTTTTTTAATATAACAAACCAATAACTAAGCATGAAATTGAGGGGTGTGGGGAGGAGAAGAGAGGGGCCAAGCAGTTTGGAAGGGGTGAGAGCACCATCGAAGGTGGGTGGGTGGGGAAGGAAGTGAAAGCTTTGGCTCTGAGACTGTTCCTGGGGAGGGACACCACACATTCCCTTCCCAGCAGGTCCCTTCTTTTGGGTATTATAAAGTGCATTAGTCTTTCAATACTTTTGTAGCTGCTCAAGATAGGTCAGCAGCCCACGGCCCAAAGGAAGGCCAGGATCCCAAAGGCCAAGACGGGGGCTGCCTTTGGGGCAGCTGCCCCACAGATGCACATTCCCTTCTCTGGCCCCTGCCGTGGGGAGGGAGGGGGGGACGTGGCAGGGCCCTCGCAGTGCAGCCAGTGATGGGAAATGAAGCGCGGGTAGCCGGCGTCGGACTCCACGCTGCCACCAGTGAACTTCCAGAACTGGGTGTCCTTGAAGAAGTAAGTGTCGCCTGCAGGTGAAGAGAGAGAGACAAAGGCAAAGCTGAGAATGGAGGGAACAGGTTGAGATGCAAGCAGTGAGTTATGCCTATGGCCAGCTGGGGGAGCCAGAGAGGCGCTGTCTGCACTTGTATACATGCAAAGCATGATGCCTGAATGGTCATGGCTCCCCCCACAAAGAATTCTGGGAACTGTAGTTTGTAAAGGGTGCTGAGAGTTGTTAGGAGACTGCCTATTCACCTCAGAGACATAGCTGTCAACGTTTCCCTTTTTTAAGGGAAATTCCCTTATTCCGAATAGGATTCCTCACAAGAAAAGGGAAAAGTTGACAGCTATGCTCACAGAGTACAGTTCCCAAAGTGGTGGTTTTTTTATTAATAAATTTTATTTAATAACAATAACAATAAATCAACAATAACTAACGCAACAGCTAGTCCCTCTTCTCAGGGAAATGCAGCTCTGTGAGTTCAATAGGGGACTCCTAATGATTTTTTTTAATATAAAATTTAATTAAACAACTTTAAACATATCAGACTTCCCAAATGTAGGTGCTGGCTGCTCTGGTTTTTGCGTTTCCTCTCTGCACACACAAAACAATATACTCCCAAGGCCTCCATTTCCATAACATTTCTGGCTACAGGCCTATTGGGCACATGGGTCACACAACAGCCTCTTTTAGAACTGGTTACATTAGAATGGTAGGCTTTCCTTCATTACCCTGGAAAGTTAAGAGTTCCCCATTACCACAACCATTTCCTTCTGTTAGCAGTGGCATAGCGTTGGGGGTGCCGGGGGTGGCCGGCCGCACCGGGCGCAACATCTGGGGGTTAGGGTTAGGGGGCGCAAATTACTTGCCTTGCCCCGGGTGCTGACAACCCACGCTACGCCACTGTCTGTTAGCGACAGTCACGGCAGTTAAGAAACTGTGGTCTAATTTTTATTTGCAAAGCTGTCCAACGAAAAAGGTATATCTTCCTCACCCCTGCAATTATTGTCAGGGAAACCACAGCCAGGAACGGACACATTTGATACTTTCCGAAAGGGAGTCAGTTTCAATGGAAACATACCCTCGTTCCAGCTTGTGATATCATCCAGGTCATTAGGGACTCCCTTCCAAAGGCTGACAGGCTTGGGGTATCCCTGTTCCACCCGACCCATCCGATCATCATAGCGCCAGTACTGGTCCTTTTCGAAGAGGTACGTCTTGCCATTGTGAGGCCACACAAAAACAGCACCCACGACAGTGCGGGGAGGGAGGCCAAGATCGGACACAGGACGGGGGTAGCCCGGGTTCACCTGAGTATTAGTGAAAACCCAGAAGTGGGACCCTGCAGAGAAGGAAGAATGAATGAGGAAGAAAAAGGATCCATTACCAGAAGAGATTCTAGCAGCCTTATGTGAAGGATTTCCACAGAGCACAGACTATTTGTATCCTACACTCCCACCTTCCTCTCTAGCCCAGACTCCCCAAAGTATTGCTTACATCACAGTCAGACACAGTGAATTAACTGGATCTAATAGTCAAGGCTAAACAGACATTCATATTCTTTACAAATTGAATTCTGCTCGGAAGCATCTGAGGTTGGGGGGGTGTATTAAAAACACAGTCGCTTTTGATTTATAGTTTTCAACAGTGTAAAAGCAAGGACCGCTAAAAGTGTAAGTATGTCAGACCTTACGGCCTAGCGCACATTTTAATACATACGCAATGTTCAAATAAAATTAGAAATGGTTTGAAAAGGGAAGCTTCTTCACAAGATTTCAGTTCCCAGGATGTTGTACATTTGCACCTTAGAGTGGTTGTTATTAGTCTGCACGTATATGCCACCACTCTGAATTGCAAGCTCAGCCTCCTTGCTGCTGCAGGTGAATACTTAAGATTTCACATTGCTTGGATTCCTGCAGCTGGATCCAGGAAACCTCCCAATTCCCAGGGTTCCAGAAAAAAATCCTAAAGGGAAGTTCATTCTCCCAGTTATCACCCTTCTTTAAATATTCGACTGCACTCTACTTCCAAAGAGACCAGAAGCCCCGTCTTCCATTGTCAGTGCGTCACACTCACCAATGAAGAACACAATTTGGCTGTCATTGGCCCGTTCATAGGCAGCATCAATGGCTTTGAAATCCTGGGGAAGCCCGTTCCAAAACCGCAGCGTCTGTGCCGGCTCTAGGGAAACCAGGTGCTGGCTTGGTTGCAGCCTCCAGAAATGTTTTTCTGCGAAAGGGGTTATATAGGGTGCTATTAGCCAGCTCAGAAACCAAATAACAGTTGCCTCTCCTAAACCCACTGTTTGAAAACTCCAGAAGGCAAACAACATACCACAGAAAACTTTACAAATGCCAATCATAGCATTGTTCTTTTGCAAGGAGGTGGCACAGGGGAAAGCGTGTGCAAAGAGCACAATTATAAGAACACGGGAGCATCAGAAGCTCCCTTCTGCGGCTGAGTCAGACCAGGGGGTCCATCTAGCTGTCTACACTGGCTGGCAGCAGCTGTCCAGAATTTCCGATGGGGTTCTCTACCTGGAGACTGTACTGGGGACCACTTGCCAAGCAGATCATAGAGATATGGCTCTTCTCAAAGTAACCTGTGCAACCATTCGCTGCGTTTAAAAAGTCATGATTATTATTGGTGGCTGCTGGAAAAGGATCCCGCCTCCCATCAAACTAGCAGGAAATGGTCGCACCGCAATTCTTATGCACATGGAGTCCTCTGGATAAGGGAAGGATATGTTGCCCTGCAGTGGGTCAAATTACGTGTGATTCTGGAAATCAAAGATTTTTTCTCCCAACAAAAGGTTCGGGTGCCCCCTGCCCGCTCCCAAGCCAGCTAATCTGGAGTGTATGTGTGGGGGTGTTGCTTTACTTACTCTTGAAGAAGAAAACTTCCCCGCGGATGTTGGCGATAGCATCAAACCGGGCCTCACAGCGATCAGGTGATGGTGGACGTGGCCTGAAAGGGAGAGAGGGGGGCTCTCAGGATTGCTGCTAACTGGGTATTTTGTGAGATCAAGATCTGGCTGGTTCTTACCCTATATTATTCTACGCATTCATCGCTTTTGAACAAAGAGTCTCAAAGCAACTTTAAACTACCCAACTGGTTATTTAACTCTGCAGCCCATACCCAAAACAGTACAGACAACTCTTCCCCTCGCAGCCTCTCCTTGATTTTTTGCCCATGTGTCTGCTCAAGTCTGAGTCCCAAGTCTGGCTCCCAGCTTCATGCAGCTCCTCTTGTTCCTGGGACCAGTTTGAGGTTCCCCCATTGAGCAGACTGACCCCAGTTTAGCAGATCACAGTGTGTGAAACACCTGCCTGCAACAGACCTTCAGCATTTCAGTTTCTTTCAGCTCTCCCTGCTTCCCAGTTTACTGTTATATCCCCTGAACCCCCTCCATGCATGATGCCCACTTACTACTTTAGGAAAAGTGGACTGTACAAATAGGCTAGTTGGCCTTGAAGGTACTAATAGATTCTTTGTTCCTCCCCCGCCCCACCCGCCCCTGGAACTAACATGACTACTCTGGAATTTCAAGCAGACCTGTTGTGACATCACAGAAGTTCGGCCAATGACTATAGAGGGTCACCAATAAGCAACACTGCAGTGTTTAGGTTCCCTTTTCCTCTTAAGAACCTTGTCAGCTAGGTCGTTCATATGCTCCCAAATACACAAAAAGGGGAACTGAAAGCAAGAGAAAAACAAAACAGCTTCCTCAAGGCAAGTGTGCTCATTACGGAGCTGGAATTTAAGCCTAGAGAGACCCAGATTAAGGTGCACCAGTGTAGCTGTTGGCCTATGTTGGATCTCATCAGGAAGTACTGATAGGATATTGGGCTCTGGGGGCCTGAAAGAATCCAGCAAAGTTTTCCCCATCTCCTGCTTTCAGTCATCAGATCCCATCTTCACTCTCTGACCTGACTGGCTGGTGCTGTTCATCTCCTGTCAGTTGCCCTGGTGTATCCAAAGCTTCCAGCCAGTATGCTAAGACAACCCAAAGAATACTTTGCTGTTGACTAGGTTTTTTGGTTTTTCTGGGTTTCTGTGCCATACCTAGTCCGTATTCCCTCACAGTCAATTTAGCTCCAACGCCTACAGCAGGGGTAGCCCAGGTAGTACCTTCCAGATGTTTTGGACTATGACTCCCATCAACCCCACTCTGTATAGCTCATGGGGTCCAGGATGCTGTGGGCTATAGGTGAGCAACATCTGGAACTACCCACTTCTTGTGGGGTTTCCATATGACAAGGAAGGATACTCACCCTTGCGTGGGTCTGTCGGGTGGCAGGTCAGGGATGGGAAGGTCTGTGGGGACTGGAAATTTTGGGATATCGGAATCTGGGTATGAACCTGACGGACGCTTACCTGCAGGCAATTAAAAACAACAACAACCGGGGGGGGGGGCGGAAACGAGTCAGAAAAAACAACATGAAACATGCATTCAAGCACAAGGTGTTCTCTGACATGGGAGAAAATGGAAGAGAGAATACGTATGTATTCAGAAGGATGATGGAACAGAGAAATTGAGATACTCTCTAGAGGCAAAGTAGAGATGGCCTTGCCTCACCTTATGCAACTCTATGACAGGATGTAAAAAATAGACGCTTACAAGAAAATGAAGCAAGCAGTGACATTATGAAAGAAAAAGCAGAAACTGAGACAGAAGAAAGAGGACAACCCAAAAGGGGCGGCGTGTGCAGAGATGCAGAGAAATCTATGCCCAAGACACACCTGCTGTGCTATCTGAGGTCACCTTTGTGCCTGAACTCAGTGGATGATATAGGCCTCCCCGTCTCCGCTTTGGAAGGGGCCCAGATTCTTGTGGCGGCTGGAGAAGTTTGCTAGGTCAGCCTTGGATTTCAGCAGTCGCCTGGTCAGTATAGGCAGCTAGGAATTCTATGCAGGCGAGTGAGCTGGCTTGACAGAGGAGGGGCAAAGTGCTCCTTCCCTCCTCTGCTAAGCTCGCTCACTTAGAAGGCTGATCTAGGTCTTTAACCAGCCAGTGTGGAATTTACAGCTCCTGCTCTCTTAGTAGGTTATTTGGGGCAGGGTGTTGGCAAATTGCACTGGGTGTATTTTACTGCACCCTGATTGCCAACTGTGTGTCTATGTGTGTGTTGGGGGTGTTATAAAAGGATACAGAAAGGAAGGAAGGAAGGGACAGGATGTGATTGGAGGAAGGAGAAGAAACACTGGCCATCGAGATGGGAAGACAGCAGATGAAAACAGGAGGGGACTGGCTAGTCTCTCACCATAGAGTTGTTCAATCCCCATGGCATCATCCTGTGGCAGCTGGTAGAGCTCAGGCGATCCAACAGGTCCCTGGTAATAGGGCATCATGATAGATTCCTTGATGGAAGAATGAGACAGCCCCAAGGCATGGCCAAATTCGTGAACTGCTACGGCAAAGAGATCTGTGCCTCGACCTGATATCAGGAGAAAAGGGAAAGGTTACCCATGGGCTTGGCTTCTTCTCCCTGTCAGCCCCTCCAATCAGGTGTTTTATTGTGGTGTATTCCTCAGCATGTTCTCAACACAACAACAGCACATCAGCGAAAGGTTTGTTCTGCTTTAGTTTGCGCTGCGATGTATCCCCAATGCTTCCCCATTCTTGCTATCCAGAGGGAGCTACAGCGCAACAAACGCGGGGGCAAAAATATACGCCAAAGCATTTGAGGTGTGATTTCAGCAGGAAGGTACTGGAATGAAAGAAGTGGGTGCAACAGTCCCAGAACTTTTGTGGGTGCAAATGGTATTGAAAGCCGGAATAGTGTCTGAGTTCCTAGCAGGGACGTCTTAAGCATATCCGGCGCTGTGTTGCAAAACTCCCTCCGGCGCCCCCCCCCCCGGTTTCCCAAAGTTGTCCACCTTTTTTTAGGGAGGACGGCACTGCTGGTGGGGCTGGAGGAGGGCGGTTCCTCTGGCAGGAAGGAGAAAGAGGCTGGACACGGCGCCTCCCGGCTCAGCTGGCCGCTTTGTGCCACGGTGGCCACGGCAGACGAAGGCTCTGGGCGCAGCGCTGCTTCGGCGTGGCATGGTGGAGGCAGGTGAGGGCGGCGAGCTGATGCCAGGAGGTGCTGCGTCCAGCCTCCGCCTCTTCCCTGGTGCCCTCCAAAACCTGGTGTCCTGGCGCCCCACGCCACTAGCCTCTATGGGCAAGACGCCCCTGCCTCCTAGATCGCAACATGAGTGCAAATCATCATGAAAACACACAACTAAAAGGATGTCTGGAGGAACCCTGATTCTGAAGGTACCTGGATACTTGTTGTCCGGGTCATGTATCCATGTCTCTTCATCATCGAAATGAGTGTCGCCAGAAATGGGGTGTTCCCCAGGGAAAAAGGCGTGGGCCAGGGTACCTCCAGGCCCATCGAAAGGGTAGCTGTCTTCGTGATAGGAGCGGCTGAAGTCCACCACGATGTCAGCTTGCCCAGAAGTCTCCTCTCGGAAGGTCAAAGCTGAGGAACGGCTCCAGGCCCGGAAGGCGAGGGAAATAAGTTCCCGGACTTTATAGGGGGACAACTGGGAGGCGCGAGGGAAGGAACGGATGCTGCCGTGAGAAAATGAAAAACGAGGGAATAAGGGAGAGGAAGGCAACAGACCGACAGGGTTGTGAGCAAAAAGATGGAACCCTGGGTTCTATCCAATGTTGTACCTACCCAGAAGAGATCCATTGGAAATGAGAGGTATGACTAACTTAGGCCCAGAGGGCCTTCTCTTAGTTGGATGCAACCCATAAAGTGAGGGTGAAGAGTCTTTGGCCTTCCAGCTGTTGCTGAACTACAACTCCCATCAGCCCTAGCAAGCATGGCCAAGGGGTAAAGAGGATGGGAATTGTAGTTCGGCATCTTCTAGTGGGCCAAAGATTCCTGACACCTGCCCAAAAAAGGTAAGAAAATGACAGGATGTCTAGAATAAATTAAAAATAGTGGGAAATGGAAACAAATCGTTTATAGCGACGCAAACCGACACCCTTAAAATATTTTAGTGCAAAACCACAGGAAGAAAAGAGTAATAGGAAGTGAGATGTGGTTTTACCCACTCAACCCCACCCTCTGCTTACTGCCATGTCAAGCTGGTCTTCGTCCAGATGCTGTCACTGAGAGCATAGCGTCTCCTCCTGCGCCGGCGACGCATCAACTCCGAGGTGCCAATAATGTCAGGAAGGGAACAGCGAGGGTGGCTCATCATGTCCAAGGTCTTCTGGTCTGCAAAGGAGAGGAACATAGGCCACATCCACACCGTGCTCTTAAAGCAAGCACGGGACAAGCAGAAAACCTTTCGGACCTGCGCTTTCTTAGCACACAACAAGCAGAAGTGTGGACGAGCCCCAAGACTCAGCTAAGATTTTATGGTTGTTGGATCGGTTTCGCCCAAACCTTTCTTGTCCAACCACTTGGAGCTCTCCAGGGTGCTGCCCACCTCTCTTGCTCGCTTTGGAGGTTTTGACCCCTGCTTTGCCTGATGTTGCCCATCTGGACCTGGGCTATGCCTTGCCTTCCAGAACCTGCCATGACTTTGCTTCCTGGATCTGCAACTAGTGGCCTGTCGTCCCTGGATTCTGGGCCTAGCACATGCCCCCACTGAAGCTAGAGCCCTGCCCTCTAGCTGAGACCAGCTGTGCTCCAGAATTCAACTTGGAGCACCAGGTGTGCTCCTGAGGAGCCCTGCTAAGGTCCCAAACACATCTTTTTTGCAGGTGACTACATTGACTACACTGCTCTGGGCCCAACATCCCATAGATGATGATGATGATGATGATAATTTTTTTAAAAAATATTTATATCCTACCCTCCCCAGCCAAAGCCGGGCTCAGGGCGGCTAACAACAGTAAAGTAATACAGCATTCTAAAATCAATTCAAAATCAAGTTAATGACAACCATTGGGCCAGAGTTCTGTGAGGATTACCAAAGGGGGCGGGGTCAGACTGTGCCTTGGTCAAAGGCCTGGTGGAACAGCTCTGTCTTGCAGGCCCTGCAGAAAGATGTCAAGTCCCGCAGGGCCCTAGTTTCTTGTGACAGAGCGTTCCACCAGATCGGAGCCACAGCTGAAAAAGCCCTGGCTCTAGTTGAGGCCAGCCTAACCTCCCTGTGGCCCAGGACCTCCAAGATGTTTTTGTTTGAAGACCGCAAGGTCCTCCGTGGGACAAGCCAGTTGGCTCCTTACCTCTCTTGCCCTGACCCAGCCACTGTGATCCATGCGACGGTCACCTCCAGACTGGATTATTGTAACTCACTCTACGTGGGGCTGCCCTTGAGACTGACCCAGAAACTCCAGTGGGTGCAGAATGACGCGGCGAGACTCCTTACGGGGTCCTCGCTGCGGGATCACATTCACCCGGTGCTATACCAGCTGCACTGGCTCCCAGTGGTGTACAGGATCAGGTTTAAGGTGCTGGTTTTAACCTGTAAAGCCCTATACGGCCTAGGACCCTCGTATCTACGGGACCACCTCTCCTGGGTGAGGAACCTTTTCAGCCTGACAGGCCTGATCTTTAGACACATGCTCCTGTCAGACTTTAAGAGGTGCATATGGGCTCCGACCACATGGATCATAATGGAAAACATGACAGAAAGCTGTGAAATGACTACGCGTCACATGAGACAGGCCCTCATTGCGCAGGCAAGAGCAATCTACACACGCTTAGAGACGTTTTTACTTACACTTTCCCTGGTGTGAAAGGCTGAGATCTGACACCCAAGAGACCTGCCGGAAAGAGAGACGGCAACACATCCCAACCGACACTGGGGGTGGGGAGAAGGCGTAACCAGATTCACGTTCTCCCAGTACATACCCATCGTCCCGGTCACAGGCAGTCCTGCAAATCTTTGCATTGTTCTGATGGCGCTTTTCAGTTCCTCTGGGCTTTGAAGGCGAGCTGCCCTTGGGTCTGGTTGAGGGAGGTAGCCGTAGCGAGTTAACCACTCCTGCGAGGACATAATTAGTGGGGGTTTGTTAGTCAGTACAAGGAATTCCTGGGAACTCTTGGAACTGTGACTCTGTGAGAGGAATTGAGGAACTCTCAACATCCTTGACAAACTGCACTTCCCATGATCCTTTGGGGGAAACCGTGACTGTACAAAGTGCTATGATTCCTGTTTTGATGTATAGTGCAGATGGGGCAATACTTGGAATACTCCATTTTAAAAAACCTCTTGCTTCCTTTTTGCAGCTGTTTGGTAGATTTGGGGGTTTGAGTGAAAAAAGCAAAGTTGATCAAACAACCCTGAAGTCTTGTATGTTCCTGCTCAGGGTTTTTCCTAAAAACACAAGTGCACACATGAGACCTGGGCAAGCAGCCTGCTCTTTAGACTGTTGTGCAAATATCTGCAGGAGGTTCCTAAGTGCCTTCTGCTCAGCATGCTTAGAAACCTTCCTGTGCCCCATAAGACATAACTCTCTTAGAAATCCTTTGCAGACCTTGGCGTTCAATGTGACCAAGGTCTAAAGAGGAATCTGCACACCTGTGGCTGCTGGAGGATGGGACTTGAATGTGTATCCCTGACCCCATCCGTGATTTTCAGCCGTCTGTATTCAAGTGAATGCAGGAACAGAGCTAAACCCCCCCCCCATCACATTCTATTTTGATTTAAAGAATGTGGAAAGCATGGATGAGGAGGACCCCCCCCCCAATTATTTCAGTCCATGTTTGGTCTTCTAATTATTTTCTGTGACTGAGGAGGACAGATATTCTTGAGGGGATTCCCAACTTCCCCTTTCTTTCCCCTGAAGTGAGCGGTGCCTTTCTTGCTACTTGAGGGGAATTGAGAGCAAGGAAAAAGAACTTTTTATGCCTGCAGAGGCTTGGACTCTCTGAAGGGAAACAAACAAACATGCACACACAACCCCCGCAACACCCCTGTATCTTTCTTAGCTAAATAAAGAGGAAATGGCTTTTCCTTTTTAAAAGATAAAATCTTCTCGGGAAATTAGCATGCAGATAGTAGCCCGTGAGACTACTGCATGGTGAAAGAGATTGGGGGAGTCCGATATAGAGCCCCCTACCCCCAAGCCATCCGACTCCTCCAACCATCACCAAATTGAAACACACCTTCTTCATGCTTTAAAACCACAATGTTCCCAGGGCTCTAAATCACATGTGTGGGGAGGGCAGCCTTCTTGCTGCCTTGCAAGGTGCTCGGCCCAGAAGTTGTCCCCACAATTTCTGCATTGCAGGGGGTTGGACTAGATGACCCTTGGGGTCCCTTCCGAATCTATGATTCTGTGGCAACTGTGGGATAGGGCTAAAGCACAGCCCTGCAGCTCCTCTCACCACACCTGATTCCTTCACCTATTCTGAATAAAGGCACCACACTTTCCTTCCTCTTCTGGCATATCTGAACTACGAAGATATGTATTAGTCTGGGACCAGCTTCATGGCCGAGGCTTTGCCCAAAGTATCTTGGAAATGGCAGCATGTGATTAATGAGCTGCAGGAAGAAGACAGTTTCAGCAAATGCTGACATGCACCTTAAATCAGCCAGCCAGGTAGGCACTCCAAAATGCCCTCTCTTTTTACAGGCAGTCGGTGAAGAATGGAGAAAGAGAGAGAGGAAGAGCGAGAAAGAAAGAAAGAAAGAAAGAAAGGAAGGAAGGAAGGAAGGAAGGAAGGAAGGAAGGAAGGAAGGAAAGAAAGAAGGGACGAACACAAGAGCAGGAGAAAGAGTGGAAGAAATGAGCTATCCGATGAAACCAGCTGCCAGGAGATCCCAAACAGACAAAAGGACAGTTCTTCTTCCCCCAGGACATTATTATATTTACTATTTTTGGAACCTGCTGTCACAAGATTAGGGTGATGACCCCTTTCAAAGAGGACTAAACAAACTCACAGAAGATAGGTTTATAAATGGCTACTAGTCATGCTGGCTAGGTGCATGGGGCCAGCCTGGAGCCCAGAGGCACCCACGAGGCTCAGAGATGGTGTGACTCGGAGTATGAATTGCTAGGGCTGAACAGGGCAAGAGGTCTGCTCTCTTGCTTGTGGGGATACAGGATGCTGGGCTAGACGCTTTGCCCCCTTGTTGCACCTCCTCAGAGCAGACACACCAAAATCAGTGGACTGAGGATGGTTGTGCCCTTTGATTGAAATGGCCCTTCTCTGAGAAGAACTATAACACTGGGTACAACCCACAGTCTGCTCCAGCAAGGCTGTTCTTCAATTCTCAAAGAAAATTGTGAAGTGAGACAGGGAGCCAGACACTTGACCAGCTTCCAAACTCTTGCAGCTTCCTAAAGGTAAAGGTAAAGGACCCCTGGACGGTTAAGTCCAGTCAAAGGTGACGCTGGGGTTGCGGTGATAATCTCACTTTCAGGCTGAAGGAGCCAGCGTTTGTCCACAGACAGCTTTCTGGGTCATGTGGCCAGCATGACTAAACAGCTTCTGGCACAACGGAACACTGTGATGGAAACCAGAGCACACAGTAACGTCATTTACCTTCCCACCACAGTGGTACCTATTTATCTACTTGCACTGGCGTGCTTTCGAACTGCTGGGTTGGCAGGAGCTGGGACAGAGCAACGGGAGCTCACTCCGCTGTGGGGGTTCGAACCGCCGACCTTCCGATCAGCAAGCTCAAGAGGCTCAGAGGTTTAGACCACAGCGCCACTGTGGTCTAATGCAGCTTCCTGTGCTGTGTACGCACTGTACCTTTAAAGTACATTTGAGGTATGTTCTTTGTCCTCAAAGAATTCTGGACACCTGTGGTTAACCCCTCACCGCCTTGCAGTTCCCAGAAACCCTCAACAAACTACAGTGCCCAGAATGCTTTGAGGGAAAGAATGTGCCTTAAAGGCATACACTTGTGTATGTATCCTTTGTTCTGGAGGTTTCCCTGAGGAAACAGAGCACTCAACGGGCCCTCAAGCCTCTGTATGAATGCATGTGTATAAACTTAGTGAATGTGCCAAGAGTGTCCCTTGAGGAAGCTTTCCACTGCGGCTCTCAGAGTTCAAAACAAACTTTTAATCGCATAATTTGTCTCGTGGGCCTCTGAGAATGGATTCAGCTGAAGGTGTTGAGAGTTTCTATTATGTTTTGCATGTTTATAAGGACTCTAATGCTTTACATCCCAACTGGCTTTTGATGAAGTTTTCCTACAATGGGCTTCATGATCTGCCAAGCTTGTCTAAGTCTGTGCATACACACACACTCTGCTATATACAGTATATATATATAACAAGGGAAGGCTGGAGCCACACTGTAGTTTGTGTGGTTGCCAAACTCCATCACGATGGGAGAGCGGCAGGCATGTGAGCGAGCGAACAGCACGGGCTGCAGATGGTCCAGGCAAGCTGTTTAATGGAGGGGAGAGGCACTTTGCAGAGCGCTTTGCCAAACCTCTCTGTCGAGCGTGTCCCCATCTCTGTTAAATGCTGCTGCCATGAAGTTTAATGAAGGAGGGAGGTGCTTCAGAAAAGTGGCTCTGCTCATCCTTTAAAAAGGCTTGAGGCCAGCAATATCAAGAGTCCATTGCCTTGCTCTTTCCTGGCATGGTCCTGAGCAGTTTCTCCCAGAAAACCTGCTCTTTAGCACTAAATCGGAACAAACAGCAATCCATGGAAACCCGATTTATTTCCATTCAGTGCTAAACCGCAGGTTTCCCAGGGAGAAAGCGGCACAGAAAACAGGGGTGTGGATAAGCCCTTGGTATAAATTCAACACCTGACACAGGTTTTCTGGGGCAAGTCTGCACAGAAAGCCTAAATTAATGGTGATGGCTTGCTGAACCTGTGGCCCTTGTTCACACAAGGAGCAAGTGATGTGATAACTGCTCTGGAATTGCACACTACTTCAGCCTGCTGTGGGACGGGGAGAGGATTTGTGGATACACACAACAGAACGAAGCTTTCTTTAATTTTCAGTTTGAAAGATTGGGGTTTTTTCCTCTATTGTGCATGCAAGGTTTATTCAAGCTTTTGCTGCCTTTCAATATTAGCTGCCTACCCCATGGAAAGGTAATCTAGAAATATTCATACGCATAAACAAATCACAAGCAAGCAAACTCTGTCCTGTCCACAATGACATGTCCGCCAACATGTCATCGTGGATAACCGGGATGCGTGTCTCCCGGGATGTGCTCCTTGTGCAAGTCACGTGACCTGCGCAAGATTGCGGCCCCAAAAATTGGATGTCCCAATTTAATCAGGGCAGTTGAGGGGTATGCAATGACTGGCAGCGGCTCTCTAGGGCAGGGGTCAGCAAACTAAGGCCCGGGGGCCGGATACGGCCCAATCGCCTTCTCAATCCGGCCCACGGACGGTCTGGGAATCAGTGTGTTTTTACATGAGTAGAACGTGTCCTTTTATTTAAAATGCATCTCTGGGTTATTTGTGGGGCATAGGAATTGGTTCATTTCCCCCCTCAAAATATAGTCCGGCCCCCCCACAAGGGCTGAGGGACAGTGGACCGGCCCCCTGCTGAAAAAGTTTGCTGCCCCCTGCTCTAGGGTATCAGACATGGGTCTCTCCTGGAGATATCAGGGGTTGAACCTTGGATATTTTGGAAGGCGGATGCTCTGTCACTGAGCTCCAGCCCTTGGAGGAAGAGTGATGGGAAAGCCTTCTCTGCTCAACACTCTGCTGTCAGTCTGAGCTGACAGCACAAGGCTAAATGGATGGACAGCCTGCCTGGCTTGGTGTAAGGCTGTTTCCTATGTAGTCCCAGAAGGGGATGCTGCAAAGACCGAGTGCTGATCTCATGGGGGAGTGCCCAGCAACATCCTCTGGGCTGCAGGGTTGGCCTGAGTGAGCTTCACAGATTCCCGATTCACCACAGCCCCCTGCCCTGCTCAAAGGCCCCTTTGTTTCATTCCCTGAAGGCTGCTGTGGAATCCAAGAGCCGCCCCCTAGTTTCTCTGGACCCCCATGACCTCCCCACAACCAGCCCTTTTGCACCAGTTTCCAGGATGGACCTTTCTCCTTCTGTGTATCTATCTATCTGCACAGAGGCGCGAACACACGCCCTGCTGTTTCCAGCTGGTGGGATATGGGTGAGTTGCCATTTTCTCTTAGAAAGGTCAAGCGGCTGGCGGAAATCATCTTCCCAGAGGAAGCACAAAATAGGTAGCCATGGGAACCAGTGGAAGGAGTCCAAACCGAGAGCGGCTAGATCCCCAGATCTACTAGTTGGAAGGGATCCCCCCTCTCCAAAGAAGTGGGGTGAGCATAAAAAAAATGGTGCAAAGAGGAGGGAGGGTCTTATTGCCGCATCCCGCAACACCTGCCTGAAAGTGTAGTATGAATCATTTATAATAAAAGCACTTTTGAAAATGTGCCGAACACTCTGCAATATTAATTGCGTTCATCGTCACTAATGGAGCCCACAAGCAGGGAAAGGAGGAAATTGTTCCCCAGCAACTGATACTGTTCAGTGCTACACTGCCTCTGAACATGGATGCTCCATTGACCCATTGACGCGGGTGGCGCTGTGGGTTAAACCACAGAGCCTAGGACTTGCCGATCAGAAGGTCGGCGGTTTGAATCCCCGCGACGGGGTGAGCTCCCGTTGCTCAGTCCCTACTCCTGCCAACCTAGCAGTTCGAAAGCACCTCAAAGTGCAAGTAGATAAATAGGTACCGCTCCAGCGGGAAGGTAAACAGCATTTCCGTGCGCTGCTCTGTTTCGCCAGAAGCAGCTTAGTCATGCTGGCCTCATGACCCGGAAGCTGTATGCCGGCTCCCTCAGCCAATAAAGCGAGATGAGCGCTGCAACCCCAGAGTCAGTCACGACTGGACCTAATGGTCAGGGGTCCCTTTACCTTTACCTTTTAAACCAGCAACCATCATCACATTTTGCAGCAGTAAATTCCACACACTAATTATCCGTTGTGTAAAAAAGGAAAAGAATCGTGGAAGAGGAAGAGAACAGAGCCCACCTAGTCTGGTTTGGTGTGTAAAGCTCTACCGCTAATCTAGAATATGATCCCACACAGCCAGAGATTGTTGGAAGTGCAAACAGCAGAGATCATTCCATTTGTGACACAAGTGTTAATCCTATTAATGTTAAAGTCAAATGGTGTTGCTTAGCAACTATACAGGCATGATCCTTCCTGTACTCCGATTGGCTGTTTAGTTCTGAGGGAATTTTCCTCTATATGTGTTGTACAAGATCTGAACCAGGAAAGACAAAATCTCTTTGTTCTTTTTATTATACACTATTTTTATTTATTCTGCTCAGCAAACTGTTATCATAACTTTTCTCTCTGGACTCTGTTTGCATTATTTAAGTGGCTTTGCTAAGAGGGATTAGGCACACTGCAAAATGTAGTTGTCTGAGGAAAGGATAGCAGGAGGTTACTCAAGGAAGTGAGCCAAGCTGCATGTTGCAGGTATTAGCAGTAAAAACCCAGAGTCTCTAGCAAGTTTGATTTGGGGAAGACGGGGGAAGGGAAGTCTATTTCAATGGTCAGTTATGGCAATCACGCTCAGAACATGAGAGGCATGAGCATCCAACGGGTGCATTTTTATGTGGCCCTCAATTTTAGTTTCAGTTTTGAGTGTCTCGTGTGCTGCTTGAATGCCACAAAAAGTATTTTGAGAAAAGCACTCCTCCACAATCTATTTAATGTGGTTTGTTCATCTGATTCATAGATGCAGGAAACCTAAATGTTGTTGTTTGGGGGCGTCTAAAGAAAAACTCCCCAAGTATGCCAAAAGGAAACGAATGGATATGATGCACACAGCCCCATCCCTGCCACTGTTATTTTATTCTTTATTTATAAATTTACAAACCGCCCTATACCCCGGAGGTCTCAGGGAGGTTCACAGAAAAGATCCAACATTAAAACCACTATATATATATATATATATATATATATATATATATTCAAAATAAAAACAACAACCCAATGACACCCCTCCCCAGGAAAAAAAAGATGCCACTAGCATCTTAATGGTTCACAATCCTACAGATACAAGCTTGTCTGTACACTTGGCTCCCACTGGCACTACTCTTAGAAAAGAGGCTGACGCAGGAGAAAGATATTAAGATGGCAGTGGACTTCTGAACTGATCCTGGCAGCTAGAGCCACGGCTGAGATGTTTCCACTTCGTTAAAAGCCACAGAGACTTTCAAGTTTATGTCCCCACTTTTCCTGGCAAGGATCTTGTATCTTTAACAATTTACTTGGTTGAAGGGTTCTGCCTGGCACCGATCTATTCAAAATGCAGGAATCCTGCCCCCCAAATTTTGGTGGCAAACCCTTTCAATGAGCTAAACCCTGGGAAAAACTGGGCCCTGGTTTTCTGTTCCAGGAAGAACAGGTGCACATAGTGATAGTGGTGCGTTCAGGGTAGGACTTTAGGGCACAGAGGTAATGAGCAGGAACTTAGTACAACGAACAGGAAGACACCTCCCAAATTGCAAATCTGGCTTGTATTTTGGAGTAGCTACTGGGAAAGAGCCATAGCTTAGTGGCAGAGCACCTGCCTCGCTGGGGATTGAACTTCTGCTTGCATCTGCAGGTAGAGCTGCCTGAAACCCTGGGGAGCTTCTGCCAGTCAGAGGAGACAGTACTGAGCTAGATGGACCAATGAGATGACTCTGGATAAGGCACCTTCCTGCATCCCTAAATGACACTCAACAATGGATATGTCCTTGAAGTTTGGAGAGTGAACGGCAATCCCACTCGTGCCTTAATAGCAGAAGAACAATTGTTTGGCAGCACTAGGAGTCCTATGTCTGGAAGCAACACCCTAAGGCACATTACCAGCTAAAGGGAGACCCCCTGCTCCAAAGAATAAGTGCACTGCCAAACTGCAGCACTGGGGCGCAATGGTATACTGATTCATTCTAAGCAAAGCCTTCTATCCTGGAAGCAGACCATCCTTTATCTAAGGCAGGGGTAGGCAACCTAAGGCCCGGGAGCCAGATGTGGCCCAATCGCCTTCTCAATCCAGCACGCGGACGGTCCGAGAATCAGCATGTTTTTACATGAGTAGAATGTGTCCTTTTATTTAAAATGCATCTCTGGGTTATTTGTGGGGCATAGGAATTCATTCACCCCCCCCCAAAAAAAAAATATAGTCCGGCCCACCACATGGTCTGAGGGACCACAGCTGAAAAAGGTTGCTGACTCCTGATCTAAGAGGATGCTAGCATTTTTTAGTCAGGTTTCTTCCAGGTGTGGGCTTATTACTGTAAAAACAGGTCATTGTAATATTGAAAACAGGTCATTTGCAAAAGAGCTGGCTTTTAAAATAAAAGCTTGCCAGCTTTTTCCTGGAAAGGGTCAATCCAGATTAAATGAGGCTGGGCAGGAAGAGAGGCTGGCATTTTGATGCCAATGACCGTTGTGCATGGAGAAGCATCCATCCCATAATTGCCACCCATCTGAAAGCACCCTCGTGCAGAAGCCTCTTTCAACGTGTTAGCCTAGAAGAGTGCATGTGTCTGATTATATTATCAAATTTGCACCTCCCACTGGATTTAGGAGTGTGAAGGGTGGGTGGCGATATCCTATCCTGCAACAGGAGCAGCAAAAATGAAAGGTGGTGGGCAGCTTCAGCCACCAGGACTCCTTGACTTTGTTAAGTGAGCCGATCAAGTCACAGGGACTTGGGGGTGAATCTGTGGGATGCAAAGTTAGAAAAATCTGCAGGATCCCAATGCCCAGACTTATTGAGACACAATCTGAGTTCAGCAAGTGTACAGACTCAAAGCTACAGAGGATAGCTACTCTTTGAACTTGCCTTGCATATTTAGAAAATGATTCAAAAATAAGCAGATTCCAGGGGTTTGTCCCCCCCACCCCGGGCAAAGGATGGTATTGGGGGGTGGGGACCAATCAAAAAGGACAATTAAAGGCATCAAATTGGAAAGGACAGACAGATGGTGGCAGATCTCTCAGTTTTTCTCCAACAGAGGACAGAATATACCCTTTTCTGTGGCTATAGATAAGGGGTGGGGGGACAGGATACAGAGGTTAGATTGTACATTACCAAGAGGCGAAAAATTATCCCTAGATAACTGAGGCAGGGGGGCAGGAGGGAGAAAACAGGGACTAACTAAAGGGATCAATTATTTCCCAACAGCAGGCAATTTGAAACACGAAACCTCAAGGAAATGGATCGATTTTATCCCTCTTTCAGGGGCAAGAGATGAAGAGATAGGAGCTCCTCCTTCACCCCACTCCCAGAGATTTTGGGACAGGGTCCAGCTCCCACTTATTACAAACCCCTGGGCATATTTATTTTTTTCACAAACATCGACAAGTCCTTCCACAGCCCCCTCTAATTCCAGGCACTAGCTTCTTCCCAAGGGGGTCCTGGCCAGCAGAACTCCTCCCCAGCTTTAACCCCTGAACCCTAATGATCTCCTAGAGAATCTGCTATCCCAACTCCCCATAAACACTAGATCCCCCCCCAAAAAAACCTCAGGAGTCCTGACTCCTAGCACCCTTACCCTAAACCTAGCACCCTTACCCTAAACCCCCAGACCCCGCTCTTTCCTGAGAAAACCCAGGCATCTTGGACTCACCAGCCCTCTGGTCATCTCCTGGGTGCTAGATGGTGCTGCCCTGGTCTGGGGGAAAGTCCAGAGGCAGAGAGATGCCAAGAGGAGCAGCATCTTTGCTTTCCTGTTGAGGCACTGATGCCTCCAGCTGCAGCTCTGGCCCTATACAGCAGCTCCTGTTTCCCCCGCCCCCTTCCTCTCTCAGTTCTCTTTCTCTGCTCCTGCTGAGAAAATCCATCCCAGTCACAGAGCATCCCAGTTTCCCCCCAGGGGAAGCAGATTCAGAGGGGGATATGGGGGGGAGGGGGGACAGGAACTCCTGGGTTTCCTAAAAGGGGGAGCAGGATGGGAAGTGGGGCTCTGTGGTTCTTGCAAGGTGAGTGTAAGCTACTCAGAAGAGTTACAGCAGCACAGGGTTGGAGTTAAGCAACTCTGCAGTCCTAAATACTCTGGGTCAAGGGTATAGTTGTCACCCCACTGGGAACAAACCCCACTGAATTCAATAGGAGGAGGCATGGTTAGGATTGCAATGTCCGTCTTCTGCGGGTCTTCCTTCTCAGTCAACATGAGACTTAAGGCTTTTCCAGACTGGTTTTGGGGGTTGTTGTTCACAGAGAGGTTTCTGCAACATATCATTGACACGGTAACAGTGAATAAGTGCTGGGTTTATACTGCACTGTCTACACATCATTCTGCTTAATTACTTGTTCTGACAGCTGCATATTCCCTCATTGCAGCTCTATGATTCCATGATCTAGGACAGGTACGTCCAACAGGTAGATCCCCTAAAAAACAGGCCTTCCTTGTTCCTAAAAAAGCTCAACAACATTGACCTGAACCCCCAGAAAGGAGGTAGATCACTGCCAGTTTTTAACTCGGTGAGTAGATCGCAGTCTCTTGGGAGCTGGCCACCCCTGATCTAGGACTTTTGATGCTTCCCAAAAGATACAGCATTACTGCTGTCCAGAGGGGCAATCTTGTGCTTTAGCACAAAAAATGCAAAACACTCGTGTGCACATCTGTGGTATGAAAGTTACAGGATTTCAGCAGAAAGCTATGGGGCATGCCCCAGTTTTGAAAACGATGCTAAACCTCCGGTTTGAAACTTTTGCTGGCGCAAAACAATATTGAAAGCAGGGGCATGATTTACTACATTTATACCCAAGCCCTTCCTCCTGAAGGAAAAGAGACACGACAAAACATTTGAAAACATACAAGCTGACCTGACACCATCATGAGCACAAATAATCATAAATGAATAATAATAATAAGTCTGGAGGGGACCTTATACTTTTGCTTGGTTAAACAAAAGTCAGGACACCTGGGTTCTTTCTGCCGTTGTAGAGGAGGGGAGGAAACCGTCTAGACCAGCCTTTCACCAACTGAGTCAGATAATTCACAAATCCCTGATTTCTCTCCCCCCCCCCTCGTTATCACGCCCCCCCCCACCGGTTTCGCTTTGCTTCGTTTTGCAGAGGAAACTAACACATCACACTCTCACCTCCCTTTGCTCAATTTCTTCCTAAACTCGCTGCTTAATTTCCTGCTTCACACCTGGCTACCCCCTGATGGGACTCTAGGGCATCCTAATGGAGATAAGCTTAGAGGTGGGGGAGGAAGGCCGGGTCTGCAAGAATGGAAGCTGCAGGGGTGAATGGGTCCGTGTACAAACACCGGATTTGAAAGGCAGGTGAGTCAAAAGTTGCAGGAGTTTGATCCAGCATCAGCAACTGCCCTCCAGTGACAAATATATTTTAGCACAAAGCAAAAAGGTCTTTACAAAATACTCACGTGGAAGGATGCAGGAGGAACATTTAGAAGAACTGATTTCACCCCAGAAACAGCCGCGTTGCACTATTTGGGGAGAGGGCTCCGTATGCACAGACGCCCCGCAGATTCACACGTGCATGCGAATCGTTTTATCTCAGGGGCCGAAAACGCATGAACGGCCCGCAGTGAGAAGTATGTACTGCGGTCTTGGAAGTGATAGAAACGCCCAGTCTGTCACCTCCTTTGGCTCTTCCCTACATTTCACGTTGCCTCCCTCGTGTAATTGAACGTGTGCACGGGGCCACTTTCCCTTTAGTAGGTCCTGGTAAGGCAACCTTTTCCTGAAACGCTCTCGCCTCCTGAAGGGTGGTCTGTTCTGTCCTTATAGGACTTGTCCCGTCCCACCCCCCACTCCCAGTTTCACATTTTGGGGCATAGCTTTAGAAGCTAGGAAAGAGATGATGAGAAGCATGTGCAAAATGCATTTAGGGCACCCCCGCGTGGAATTATGGGGCAGGGCTCTCAAGAAAGCTCCAGCTCCGGCTGCTTTGTTTTGACTTTGGATAGGCTGCAGCCTGACAGGTCAAGTGCAAGGAGGAGTAAGCTGACGTTGCTCGGGTTACGAGGCAAAGGGGAGCCAAGCAATGGCGTCTTAGTCAAACATTAACAATGGCATTAAAAGAAAAGAAAAGAAATCTAATCTTGACAAAGCAAGGCAAATGAGTAAGCTAACTGCTTCCTCTTGCTCGGATGAGCCTCTTGTGTTTCCCAGAAGACATTCAGCATGTGGCCTTGGTTGTTTGTTGTTTAGGCTCCTTAGCCCTATTCAGGCATTATTCTCTCCTCATGAAAATGCTGCTCTGGTGAGAGAGCATATGCTGGTCTTTCCCCTGTTTGGGACTCTCCTATAGAGATGTCTTCTGGGGCAGCACGCCCTGTTCAAACTCTTTCCAGGGTTTGAAGGTGTGGTGGTGGCCCAGGTATTTTTGGCTTACAACAAAGGGACTCGTGGCAAAGATGAGCCAATGACCGGCCTCTCTACTCCCTAATTGGCACAAGGGCAGCTGGGGAAATTCCCCACAATGCCCTGGAGCAACATTATGTCAGGGGCATTGTGGGAAATCAATGTGGCAGCTCCCAGGCTCTGCCACCTCTGTAAGCGCCAGTGGTCAGCTGAGCTTAACGGCTGAGTCCCTGCAGGACAAACTCCATGGGTGTTGCTTACTCTAGAAAGAGAAAGTTTCACTTGTTGAGCTTTTGCCTCACAAACCTGCGAAAGGCAAAAGGAGTTTTGACAGAACAGAAAAGGTCATCGTAACGCAGGAGCCTTTTCTTACAGTCCATCTCTCCAGAGGCGGGTTTAGGGGAGTGTAACCAATTCTGCCGTGCTGTAGGGGGAGCCACAAAAAGGCAGTAGAATGGAGCGTAAGAGGGGGCGCGTGCCAGATTTTTGCGTCGCACGGGTCACTGCTGAAATTTGAGAGCCCAATATCCACCACTGCTCTCACTTTGCCTGCTGCCAACCCAGGTGCCCTGCTGCCACCTAATTTAGAAACAACTGCGTTTTGCTTCTGGGTTAGAACTAGTTCTGAGGTATTTTGCATAATTTCCTTCCAGTTAAAGCATTTCATTTCTGAAACCGGATGTGGGGCAGGAAAACAGCGCCTGCTTTCCCCATCACCTGAAAAGCTATCGTGGTAGATGTTGCGGCAGCGTTCTGTGGAGTCGGATGCGATTGCAAAATGAATCAAATCCATAGTGATAATGCCATTGTCTACTTTGCCATAGTGCACTGCTCAAAACTGTCGCAGGCTTCGAATCCTACTCGCCTGCCCGCCCCCCGCAAGCTGCCCAATGCTGAGTCCATCTAGCTCAGTATTTACACTGAATGGCAGCAAATCTCCAGGGTTTCGGAGAAGGGACATTCCCACCCCTACTTGGAAATGCTGAAGATTGAACCTGTGTGCAAGGCAGGTGAAGTACCATTGAGCTACAGCTGGCACAGTATAAAATCCAAAAGGCAACAAGTGGTGCAGCCAGCAGTGGTGATGCTATTGACTACTTCCCTGTAGCTGCGGGTTCTAACTATTGCTGTACAAACAACTGCATATTTGTTGCACTGTAAAATAGAGAAGCTCAGATACTTGTGTATAAAGTAAATATCTTGTTGTATATAGAGGAGAAGCAGGAACAGGAAGGAGCTTATAGAGAATACATAAATAGGCATATGATTAACCCACAAAAATATTGACTACCTGACTTACCAGCATGCACCTGTTTTGTGGCCTACAAGGGAGAGAAAAACAACAGCACCCAGCTTTTGTCACCACCCATCGCATGTTTGGTTGCTGATGTGAAAGAGAGGGCAAGGCTCTTACAGCTTTTACTAGTTGTAGAAGAGGGAATTTCAGTTTGTCATGGAAGGTCCAGCTCCCACTTCTATATAACTGGTAAGCTGCAGGAGACCTTGCCATATTGGCCAATGAGGCATCCTTCAGATGTTGTCAGACTACAACTCACACCATCCCTTACCATTGGCCATGCTGGTGGGGCAGATGAGAGCTGTAGTCCAACAACATCTAGAGGGCACTGTGTTGGCTACCCCGACCTAGTCCTTTGGGGGACAGTCCTCATTCACTATCTGCAACACCCAGGGCAGCAGTTCATCAATGTACTATAATTTTTGCTTGCTTCTGTATATAGCTGTTCAGACAGTAAAACTTTTTTTTGGGGGGGGGGTTGTATGCAACCAAGTTTTTCTTAGGGTCGACCTACTGAAATTAAAGGCCCTAACTTTGGCTGCATATGCACTATGCCTTTAAAGCATATTTCTCTGCCTCAAAGAATTCTGGGCTCTGTAGCCTGTTAAGGGTTGCTGGGACCTGCCACTTTGTGAGAGACTACAATGCCCAGAATTCTTTGAGGGGAAAGAATGTGTATGCAGCCTTGGCCATGTTCATTAATTTCAGTGGAGCTACTCTGAGTAAAGCTCATTTAAATACCACCCTTTTTGGGGACGGACGAACCAAAAACTATTAAAAATAACAGTCTTCCCCGTTCCTGCCAATAGACAGACCATATGCCTCCAGTTCTTTTACAGATCTGAAAAGCATATAGAATTATTTTCTGTTAAGTTTCCTTGATACCCCAAAAGAACTCAAGGTGGCATGTGAGGTTCTCTCCCCTGCACAATTGCTGGACTGAGAGATGACTCTGGCTGAGCCAAGATCACCCAGTCAGCTTCATGGCTGAGGGGCGACTTGAGTGCTTGCACTCCTAGGTGCTAGCCTAACACTCTGACCACTGCACCCCGCTGCCTTTCATTGCGAAGGAAAGCGGGCGGCACTGTGGGAAGTTGTTTATGGCAAGTGCACGTAGACTGCGGCCAGACCTTCCTCTGACTAAGTTGATGCTCTCTGGCATTTGCTTGCCTGTCTTTCACCCTAAGGCCCCGGGTCCCAGCATTAAAAAAGAGTTTAAAACAAATTGCAATCCCCTGAAGAGGGTGGCGACCAATGAAGTACACAAGAGTAGGAATGGACCATTGAAAACTGGAGGGCACCATGTTGAGAGGCCCTGGTTTAAACATCTGTAAAGTACGTTGTGCTCTTGTCTGTATTGCAGCAAATGAGTAAGATGGTCTCCATTCGTACCTCCTACACACACATTTTGAAATGTGTCTGTGCCAGAGACTTCCCAGTAGGCAATGTGAGTGGTGGGAACAGGGTCTAGGAAAGGAACCAGCCCTCTTCCTGCATTGCAAAAACCTAATTACTGAAGCAGGCCTTGTCTGGTCAGTCAATGCAGCAGATTCCGGAGCTTGAGCTCCCCCTACAGACTTATTCAGCTGCTTACGTTTTTCTTCAGATCATTTAAAAAAGGGGAAAAGAATATACTGCATCATTTTATGGCTTCTTATGTTTATTGTATTGTTGTACACCGCCTTGGTATTTCATATGAGTGGGCAGTTTATGAATATTTTTTATTAATAAGTAATGAGCAGACAGGTGGTTCTCCAGGCCTCTTCTCAAAGACTTCCAGTATGGGATAATATGAATCTGGGAGAATTTTTTTGTTTGTTTTTTAAAAATATATTTATAACAATTTGGTATGCAGGAAAACACGCCCATCCCCAGATCTGAGCGTGTTTCACTGAGTGTGTGTTCTAGGATCGCCAGTTGATCAGAAAAGAATACGCATACCCTCCAAAATATCTCCGATGAAAATAGGGACGCCCCATTCCTTAATGATAATTTTACTATTTTACTATTTTACTATTTATACCCCCCACATCTTAATGGGTTGCCCCAGCATTCTGGGTATCTTCCAACATATATAAAAACATAATAATACATTAAACATTTTTTTAAAAACTTCCCTATACAGGATTGCTTTTACATACAGGTGTGAAAGCCATGATTAAAATGTATTATTTAAACATAGTTCTAATTTGTTGGCAACCCTAATAAAGCAGAAGCACAAGGGACAACTTGTGTATCTGGAAAATTAGTGAGTCAGTGCTTGTTAGAGACATTTAGGCTTAGGATATATCCATCCTCGGGTGATAATGCTTATCTCCATGCCATAAAAAAGACTCACTTGCAGAAGAGGGGGCCCCTTTCCCCCCACCCTAGCTGGTTGGAAAACCCACAGGGGGAAGTAAGTTTACCAGCATTTGTTGCCCTAGAAGAGAGCAGATCCCACTAAAATCCCTGCTTGCTGTCAAATTGATCTGAATAAAAAATTGGAAGGGCTTGTAAACATCTCGCACTGTAGCACGTATCTATCTTGGCAATGCATTCACGGAAATTATTTCTCTCATTCCCATCTTCTCCCTGGAGGAGGTGAAGTGGAAAGCCTGGAGCCATGACTATCGATCTATCTAGTGTGTGGGTTTTACTGAGGTTTTTTTTCTTTTTTAATACATCTTACATCTTGTTAAAGCTCTGGTGCCTTGAGCAAAATGGAAGGCCTGATGGAAATGTGCATTTTGCCTCTAGGGGGCGCTGTGTCGGGGGGGGGGGGGCTGGAGCAGGTGCTTCTATTCCATATGCACTATAAGCCGGACCTCCTGTCATAGGGGGAGCAAGGGTATGATTGCCGGCGCAAGGCTAAGCCTGTTTGCACTTCCTAGCAATGTGCTTTTGTCTGCAGCCTTAGGCTGCAATCCGATGCACACTTCCTAGGAATTTAACACAGTAAGGCTTACTCTAAAGTAAACATGCACAGGATTCTGCTGTTCGTGGGTTAGGAAAAGAACGGTGATTGCTGGTTTCTCTGGGAAGGAAGTGAGAACTAGTGGGCTATGCATTTATTTTATTCACTCATTCATTCACCGTCTGAACAATTATAATACCCAAAACATTCTATGGCCTTTTCAATGTGTTTGTGGGAGCAGGGAGGATGTTATTGGTTTGTTTTTATTTTGTATTTTCTGTTCGTATTATGTTCTTCAAAGTTGTGAACTGCCTCGTGATCTTCGGTGTACAAATAAAATAAATAAGTGAAAAGCTAGAGCCATTTCCTGAGCCCTGGCAGAGGGTAGGAATCAGCAAGGTTTGCTGTTGGATGTGGTCAAGATTAGATAGCCTCTTAAAAAGGATTTGCTGTGGCTGACTTTGAATAGCTCATAATTGCTCTAGTGGTGTGTTCAACACAGGTCAGCCCTTCATGCATGCACACGCACACATTTTTTCTAATCCAAAGGATTTGTGCCTTGCTGAGAAGTAATAGCACCTCTCTGTTCTGTGGTTGTCCACTTCTGGTTTCCATATCACACTGATACTGAGAGAGGAGAGTGATTTGGATGGTGACAGATCTGGAAGCCAGCTCCTATGAGGAATGGCTTCAAGGAGCTGGGTATGTTTAGACTGGAGATTAAGGGGAAACATTATCGCCATATTGAAATACCTGAAGAGCTGTCGTGCGGAAGAAGCGGGCAAGCTGGTGCTCTGCTGCTGCAGAAGGCAGAACCAATTTTGGTGGAAATGGCAGGGAAGCAGGTTTTTGCTAAACACCAGGAGAAACTTCCTAGTGGTTAAGCATTGTTGGGCAGTGGAACGGATTGGCTAGGGTGGGCTGTCCTTCGTTGGTGGTATTTAAGCTGCAGGGTGCATGGCGTGTTAGGGGAGGGGTAGTATCTCTGGTGGGGGACGCATTGTGCTCCTTCTGGGGTGGTTTGGCCACCTTTGGTCCCCACCCTGCACTCAGCTCTCTCACCTGTGGCTCCTCCAAGCTGTCAGCATGCGACGGTGGCCACACCCTGGAAACAGTTTCGACTGGCCGGCTAAACCAGGTGAGAGCAGCCGATGGGTCTCAAGTTAGGGACTTCCCCTGCACTCAAAGACCGGCTCCAGTGGATCGGGCGGACGAGACAGATAGTGGGTCTAAGAGTCAAGAAGGTGGTTTCTGCACATGCTGTGTAGAGGGAAATAAGGGGCAGATTGAGCTCATCAGCCTGGGAAAGTAGCCCATCTAGGAGAAGGAAAACTCTGATCCTACACCTCTGCTGCCTTGCAGGATATCTCTGGGAGAAGAAAGGGTTTTGGAGTGAGCTCTACTATACAAATCCGGAGTGGAGTCCCTAAGATGGTTGGATGGCACCTTATATGCCTCCTTCTGGCAACTCCTGCAGTCAAACGTATTGCTCTGCTTTCCTTCGGACCACATCCATGACTACAACTCCCATGCTTCATGGCTATTGGCCACGCTTGCTGGTGTTGATGGGAGTTGAGGTTCAGCCACAATCTGGAGAGCCATAGGTTCTTCCCCACACCTGCTCCAGAGGAAGAATGGCATGTGGTCTGAAACCTGAGGGAGATGCTCCTAGGCTCCGGGGTTCTGCAGAGACTTCTGTGCAGTTCTTGGCTGAATTAAATATATGGAATTTGTCTGCTGTTTGCTACTGAAGGTCTGTTCCTTGTTCCTGATGACTGAGCTTCTGTTCTAGCAGCATCACATTGTCCCAGCACTCAAGCAACCATGTTTTTGTGTCTGGGAAAATGCAACCATATTTTCCCAGCCAATATATTATTATTATATTATTATTATTATTATTATTATTATTATTATTATTATTTACTACCACCCTTCATCAAAAGACCTCAGAACAGTTCACAAGATACTGTAAAATATTCCTTGAGATTGCTGGAGTGAGGAGACAGGTGTAGCTGCCCAAGTGTCACAGGCGTCTTTTATTTCCCTCTTTTTCTTTTAAAACGTATTGTTATGAACAATGGAACTCTTCCCCTTCAACCTGACTGATCACCGATGCGTGTGTGTGTGTGTGTGTGATTTTGCCCACTTTATTTTTTCACTCAGGAAAAAACTATTCCAAGGCTATGCATTTATTTTTTCAACCTGCTTTATTATAATTATTGTATATTAAATAGGGAAGAGTTTTTTGGGAAAGGGAAAATTTGAAGCTGGGATTGCTGGGTTTATACAGAAGACAATAGAGACGGCTTGTTTTGAGAGCCAAAGCAGTCAACCTCACAAGCCCTTTAGCCTCAGAGTTCAAATCCTAGTTTTGCTGTAAATATACAGGTGCCTTGAAGCATTCGCTTGAATTCTCTCATCCTCAGCCTCCAGCCTGGAGCATAAAACTAGTAATGCTGCTCTCCCTTGCCGGGCTGCTGTAAGGATCACAGTTCCCCGGGATTTCAGAGAGGGTTTTCTCTCAGCCCCACCTGGAGATGCCAAGGATTGAACCGGGAACCTTCTGCATGCCAAGCAGGTGCTCTGACAGCCACCGCTAGTCACAAAGCAGAATAGTGAGACAATCCAATAATCTGATTCAGAGCAAGCTAACTTTGTACGTTCATTTGTGATGGTGGGTGATCACTTAGGAAACAGGCTATATAAAGACACTGAGGCTTTCTCTTCTTTGTATCTGACTAGGAAGGGTTTGTAAGGGAGGCAGGAGGATTCCTGGACCAGGTCCCTGCTGGCCCTGTAAGCACAAGTCACTGAGTAGTTGGAAATTTCCCAGAGCGGAGGAGGAGGAGGAGGGAGGAACAGGACAGGTGAGGGCGTGAATGAGAGAAGGAGGAGCCAGTGGAGTGGAAAACCTCACCTGTCACAACCTCTGGGAGGGTGGAGGCAGGAATCGGGAAATAAACAGCGAAACCCAACCGGGAGTCGAAGGAAGGAGGAGGAGAAGAAGAAGAAGAAGCGGAGAACCCAGGGCAAGCTTGTTGCTTCTTCCCTTCCCTCAGGAGCAGTTCAGGTTGCCTCTTCATACCTGGATACCTGGAGGAAACGACCTACCTGCTTCCCCCCCTCCCCCAGAAGGCATCTTCTCTCATGGGAGAAACTGGGCCCTGGTGCCCTGGTTGCTGACTGCCTTTCTCCCCTTCCTATTAACCTCCTCGAAGCCACAGCCCTGCCAGCGAAGGTTGGCATCCTGGCTCCCCACTTCTCCCCACTCTAACCCTCTGGATCCCGCCCCCCTTTCCCTCCTCTTTCTCCCCAGCCCCACTCCATGGCAACCACCACAGCTCCCTCCATGTTCCCTGAGGAGGAGGCTGCCCTCCGGACCCCTTTCCCTCTGACCCCACCTGCCCTGGGGGACGAGTTCTATCCCTTTGGGGGCGAGCGGCAACAGACGTTTGGGGGCGATGTGGCTGCTGGGGACGGGGACCCCGAAGAGGCGGACTTGGGGGTGCTGCTGCAGAGGAAGGAGCAGGACTTACTGCTGGCAGCTGAGCTGGGGAAGATGCTCCTGGAGCGCAATGAGGAGCTGGAAAGGCGCTTTGAGGAACTGGCCAAGGAGCACATGGAGACCAAAGAGGTAAGGGGGCACAGCGGAGGGTGTGATTTGGCGGGGAGAAGGTCAGGCCTGGGCTGGGGATTCCCTTCTCTGTCAGAAACCTTCCTGCTTGGCCTTGGGCCCCTCTCTTTCGCTCAACCTAGCCTACCTTTCTGGGTTGTTGTAAGGAGAAAATGGGATTGCCGCTGTTTATGTCACTGCGAGTTCTCTAGAAGGAATAGTGGCACCTGAGGTGGCGACACCTGGCAGCTGTTGAACTCCAGCAGCTCTCTGCCCAAAGTACAGTGGTACCTCGGGTTACATACGCTTCAGGTTACAGACTCCGCTAACCCAGAAATAGTGCTTCAGGTTAAGAACTTTGCTTCAGAATGAGAACAGAAATTGCGCGGTGGTGGCGCGGCGGCAGCAGGAGGCCCCATTCGTGAAAGTGGTACTTCAGGTTAAGCACAGTTTCAGGTTAAGAACGGACCTCTGGAACGAATTAAGTACTTAACCTGAGGTACCACTGTAGTTCTGTAGTTCTGGCTTTCATTTTTTCTGTGGGTGTCCTGTCCTCTTTCCAAAGCAACACTGCTGCTGTTATAACATCCCTCGAAACCCAAACTTGGGGTTTCCTGACTCCCTTGCTTTACACATCACGTACTGCTGGCCCGTGTAGGAAATCTCGCATATCTCGTCTAGAGCTTGGGGCAATCCTACATGCATGTGGGGACTGCTGTTGTGTGAACCCGCCACGGCATGCTGTTTATTACATAGAAGCTCTTTCGTAACATGAACCCTAGAGACAGAGGAAGCAGACTTGTACCAGGTTGGGCCATGGCACCATGTAGCTCAGCGTTGCCCACACTGACTGGCAGCAGCTCTCCAAAGTTTCTGGCAGGGGGCCTTCCCATTCCTACCTGCCCAGGACTGAGCCTGAGACCTTCTCTGCCAGAGATCTTTCCATTCTCTGGATTGCTGAGAAATTCCAGAGTTCAGTTTCATCCACCTCGCTCTAAACCCGTTTCGCCCCTCAAGTAATCCCCAAGGTCTTGGCCTAGGGTGAAGTTGGCACAGGCAACCTCTGGGCATGATACTTGTGGCAGCTGGTCGAACCAGTCTGGCACAGAGCAGGAGGGCACTGAGGAGGCGAGGTGGAGTTTGTGGTGACAGAGTGGGTATAATTAGCCAGCTAGAGGGAAGGAAGAACAGAGAGTGACCAAATGGAACTGAGGAGGAGGAGGAATAGAAAGCGCCCAGCATGAATCACCCACAAAGAACCTCACCCACCAGCTGTACCCTCCCGAGGCCCATATATTTCTGTGTTGCTTATGGAAACTGGGTGGAAGGATGCCAGCCACTTGCATTTATTTTATTTTTTTGCCTCAAGGGTGGAGGCCCAGGGTTGAAATTGGGCAATTGAGCTGAAAAGCGAAGCCAGAAATTGTCCCAAGCTTGTTAACACGACCTTGTCATTAATACGAGTTGCCATCCAAATCTGCAGCGAAATCCAAGGTGTGTCCAAATGGAAAGGAATCCATTGAAAAGCTTTCCCTTTTTTGGGTGTAGCCATCTGTCCTTGCTGTCACTGGGGGCACTTTCTCTAGGAACTTTCTCAAGCAGGACTGGCTTGCTCCAGGAGGGGAGTTTGCGCACAGGGCTTGTGGATTGTGAACATGTGAATTGCCTTGGCTTTCTGGATCAGACCAGACTGTTCTGTTTACAGTATCAATCTGCAAGAGGTCTCTGGGTTCCCTCAAGCAAGATATGCAGGTGCCTTCCCCTAGTGCCTGGTGCCCAGAGGTAGACTGCACCTGAACACTGAAGCTCCATTTAGTTACCTTGACTAATAGCCTTTTGCATCAAGGATTAGGGTCTGAGGTTTGAGGTCAGAGGGGTGTGGATTCCAGGAAGCCGTGAGCCTAGGCAACACTCTTTTCTTAAGACTTTACTGTGTCATCTGTTCATGCATATGACTGTAGGCGTCCTTATGTCTTATATGGATAGCCTTTGGTATATGGATAGCCTTTAAATACTGAGGGAAATGCAATTAAGGATTTGGATTGTCAGGTAAACAATATGCAAGAGATGGAATAATAGTTATACTTTCCTTCATAATAGGCAGCTCGGGGGTGGGAGTGGTGGCATACAATCTTATTTGCATGTGGATGTTACAGAAGCAAATAAGCTGGAGCAGAATAGTTACCACCAGAACCAGGAGTTTCAGAAAGGTACTTGAAATCATTGGAGGGGGCCTCCACACTGTCTCAATCAATATCGACCTGGGTAAATGCAGAGCTAGAAAGTCTACCAGCAGTGGCTGCATCCAGTTGTTGGTCCCTTCTAAGGGACACTGTTTGTGACTCACGTCTTGGCTGGTGGTGGAGAGATGGTTTTGTATGGAAGCAGAGCTTCCAGTTTATTTTTATTGTTCAGCCATCACGGCATACAATGCATCACAAATTTCTTCTTCTTCTTCTTCTTCTTCTTCTTCTTCTTCTTCTTCTTCTTCTTCTTCTGGAATTTCTAATCCAGATTTATATTTTAGCCATTAGTTACAATACAGCACATAGTTGCTGTTATGTAATTTAAAATATTGTTGCAGGCCACCCCTATCTCCAAGCGACATTCTAGGGGTTCTGTGCACTTATCCAGGGTTCGTGTTTCATTTGGGAATGAGGCACAGCGGAGACTGTGGTATTTTTATGATATGTGGTTTATTTCTGCATATATACAACCTGAGCCTACAATGGAGGGGCCCACAGCATCAACACCCCAAAAGGGTCTTGTTTCTCCCATAGCCCTGGCCTTGGATTCAAGCAGAAATCAAACAGCATGTTCTCTCTCTGCTTTTTCCAGCCTACAACCTTTTTCCCCCTAGGTCACATCACAGCCAACCCTAAAAACTCTGGCTTTTGTCCTTCCAACTATCTTAAGAGTTGAAGGAGGGGCCCCACCCTCTCTTTGCTTTCTTAACGGCTCATCGCCTTTCATTTGTTTTCTTAATGGCTCCTCTCCCAGGCGATTACCTGAGGGCGAAACTAGCCCGGTTCAGCTTTTAACACTTGTTGGGTCCAGGAATTTAGGGGAGTTCTGGACCTACAAACCCATATAGAGATCTTTAGACTACCTTTAAGGGCCCAAGTCCTCTCCAGGTGGCTTACAAGATAAAAACAGAGTACAGTATAGCACGATGTATTTTATAAATAAAACCAGCGATAAAGTATGAAGCAACAATCGGTCCCAAAATGTTAAACCCAGTAACAAGATATGCCTATCAATCCAACAAGTACACTCTGTGAGAAGGCCAAAGAAAACAGATGGATCTTCAGAGCTTTCCAAAAAGTCCTGCACTGAAGGGGTCTGTGGGACCCCAAATCCACCTCCAGACACCATTTCAAGAGCTTTCTGGGATTAGCAGAAGGAAAAGCAAAGTAAAGCTGAGTGTCCTCTGGATAGTGACTTCAGCCAAAGTCCTGGGTAACTTTCCTTAGCCTTTTCATGCAAAAAAAGCATACAGATCAAGATAGAACCTTGTGACACTCCAAAGTATTGGCTTTATATTGGCCAATCACCCCTCTAAAAGTAGAACACACTAAATTTCTATATCACCACTTATATAATGTGATGGCAAGCAAATAAAGCCTCAGTTAAATATATTGCTAAAGCCAGGAGAAATATAGCCAACTTTATGAGTTACGTCAATGTTACTGCTAGCAATTAAAAATGTTGTAAAGGTAAATCAGTATTTTTAGTTCTTCAGTTTGCTTGGGAGAGATTCCCCTCTCTCCTTCCATGACCTGTGGAGCAAGGGAGGTTTTCAGTTGATGGTTCCCACAAGAGCAGAAGTGAGACTTCTCTGGTATCTTTCAAAACTTGGCTTTCTCACCAAAGATAGCATCAGTTGGCATCGAGCCAAGAAGGGTGGAGGAACCTGTCTGTTTCAAGTTCTTTCCATTTTTCATCCCTGCCACAATCTTAAATTCAGTTCTTCGCATCTCTACATTAAAAAATTAAAAAATCCAAATGAAAATTCATCTGAATTTTACATGTGACCTGAAGAAGGATTGATGGTGAAACCAGTCTGGGAATTGTAGCTCTGTGAGGAGAATAGGAGTCCTCCCAAAAAACTCTCAGCATCCTTAACAAACTACAGTTCCCAGGATCCTTTGGAGGAAGCCGTGACTGTTTAAAGTGGTGTGATACTGCTTTGCGCATACAATTTAGCTGTGGCCACTGTGTTTTTATTGCATATGAATAATTTTATCCCTGCTTTTTGGACGCTGCCCTGGGGCCCTTGCAGGAAAGGCATTTTAGAAATGTTTGCACTCAATAATAAATTCACAGCTCCCTGTTACATTTGGCCCTAACTCTTCTCTCTGGCCTCTCCCAGCGACTGGAGCAAGAGAAGCACGAACTCCGCCTGCACCTTGAATCCAGAAGTGCTGAATTTGAGACTCGCGTGGCGGAGCTGGAGACTGACCTGGCCACGGTCCGAGCCCAGCTGGGGCAGAAGCGCATGGAGCAGCAGGACACTAGCCGGGAGAGTTCGCAGGCCGTCCTAGACCTCTCGGAGCAGAACCAGCGCCTGGTGGAGCAGCTCAGTCAGGTAAGGGGAAAGGAGACGCAGCTCACAGAGATTCCTCAAGTCTGTGAGGGAAAGAGAGGCAAGAGGGATCGGCTGGGATGTCGGCCACTACTTCCCCTTTTCCTTACCTAAGGGAAACCGGTGCTTTTTAACATTTGTGTGACGGGCAGGAATTCCGCAGGTGTAGCTTTCGTCAACTGCTTCCCCGTGCTGGGAAGTGCTGTGTCTGTTGAATTCACATAGCATACCCTCCAACATTTCTCCGATGAAAATAGGGATGTCCTATTCCATAATAATTTTATTATTTAAACCCCACCCATCTGGCCTCCACATGCAACTGCTGGGTGACCTTGGGCTAGTCACACTTCTCTGAAGTCTCTCAGCCCCGCTCACCTCACAGAGTGTTTGTTGTGGGGGAGGAAGGGAAAGGAGAATGTTAGCCGCTTTGAGACTCCTTCGGGTAGTGATAAAGCGGGATATTAAATCCAAACTCTTCCTCCTCCTTCTGCTTCTGTGTTGCCCCAGTCACTCTGGGTGGCTTCCAACATATATAAAAACATAATTAAACATTAGGAAAACACCGTCCTTGTACAGTGCTGCTTTCAGGTGTCTTCTAAAGATTTTCTAGTTACTTATCTCCTTGGCCTAGGGGTCGCATAACTCCATACCATCCAACATTAATCCAAAGAAAATAGGGGTGTCCTCCTCGCGACGGGGTGAGCTCCCATTGCTCGGTCCCTGCTCCTGCCAACCTAGCAGTTCGAAAGCACATCAAAGTGCAAGTAGATAAATAGGTACCACTCTGGCGGGAAGGTAAACGGCATTTCCGTGCGCTGCTCTGGTTCGCCAGAAGCGGCTTAGTCATGCTGGCCACATGACCCAGAAGCTGTACGCCGGCTCCCTCGGCCAGTAAAGCGAGATGAGCGCCGCAACCCCAGAGTCGGCCACGACTGGACCTAACGGTCAGGGGTCCCTTTACCTTTAAGGAAAAGCAGGACATTCTGGGATCAAATCAGAAACTGAGGCGGCTTCTGTAAATCCGGTGCTGTCCCTGGAAAATAGGGACACTTGGAGGGTCTGACATCGCACAGCATACCTTAGCCAACCTGGTGCCTTCTGGATATTTGGAACAGGACTTCCATGGGAGTCATAGTTCAAGACACCTGCAGGGCACTGGGTTAGCAGACGCTGATTTGGCAGTTACAGTGGTACCTCAGGTTACAGACGCTTCAGGTTACATATGCTTCAGGTTACAGACTCCGCTAACCCAGAAATAGTACCTCAGGTTAAGAACTTTGCTTCAGGATGAGAACAGGAATCGTGCTCCGGCGGCGCGGCAGCAGCAGGAGGCCCCTTTAGCTAAAGTGGTGCTTCAGGTTAAGAACAGCTTCAGGTTAAGAACAGACCTCTGGAATGAATTAAGTACTTAACCCGAGGTACCACTGTACGTTGAATGCTTCACCCAACATGCCACTGATAAAAGCTTGGGAACAAGGTCACCGGTCCAGATTTATGGCTGCAGTTTGTGTGAGCGCAGTCTTATATGCAAATTACTAGTGGGGATGGAAGCCAAATATTTGTGGGGGCCTGGAATATGTTTGAGTGTGTGAGGTGGTGGTCCTGTGAAAAGCTGGGGCAGACGGGAGGCTGGATTGCCATCTTGTGTACATTCAGAAAAAAGCATGTGTGTCAGCCTTACCGGGAGCTGCACAATCTCAGCAGGCAGGCAGGTGTTTTTGTGTGTGTATGTGGTGCAGATTGGACACTTCTGCAAAACGACGACTCCCTTCCTGCAGAGAGCTAGTCTGTGAGGAAGAAGTGGTCTGTCTTAGCATTGTACGCTTCCTGCTATTGCTGATGTTCTGTGCGCAGAGAGGGGTTCTTTTGTTATTGTTTCGGAGGGGGTGAGAATATAAGGCAGCTTCCTGCTTCCATGCAAATACCAGCTCACCAGCGCCACAGAAGGAGGGACAGAGGCGCACGCCATGCTTGAACTCCGAAAATAGAACAAGGAATTCATTGAGTCAAACAAGCCATGTGGGCTGAGATCACAGTGCCATAGCATCATCACCCAGACTGGCAGGTTTCCAGGAATGTAGGAAACTAATTGCGGGGAGGAGCTGCTAATGAGGTCAAATAAATTAGACAAACCTTACGAAGTGTTCCGTTTGCTGCAAAAGTCGGATACGTGCATAATAATGAATCAGATTAGACTTTTTAAACTGGGACAGTCCCCTAAAAGGATGTTCCCTTCTGCCCTTATGGGCTCTGGATTGGTCACTCTCTTGACTTTGATGGTTCCTGGAACTTGTAGAACCAGTTAGGGCACCTACAGACAGGTGTTTGTGGTGGGGTGTCTGTTCCTCAGGTATGCAAGGCTATTTTTTTCCCATGGTCCACATGACTTAATTGGCACCAAAGCACCTCACCCCCCAGCCCTCAGTTAATTTGCTATTGAGCCAAGTTGCATTAATTTACAAAACCCTGAACAACTTGGGTCCAGGGTACCTCAGGGACCAACTGAACTCTTTCACACCAGCCTAATGCCTGATGCAGACAGGACTAATCTGGATTGACCACTGGTCTGACTCAGCGTGAGGCAGCTTCTGGCGTTCTATTTCCTGCTGTGTGAAACAGACAATTAACAGCACAATACTAACTATATCTGATCAGAAGTTAGTCCAATTGAATGCAACCGAGGCTTATTCCCAGGTGTGTAGGGTTAGGGTAGCAGCCTACATTGTTCTGGAAACTGGCTTCCAGGAAACATCATCACCAAATCTGGTAGCTCTTCTTTGTGTTTAAAGGTATATTCTACGTTTCTCATACCCTCCAACACTTTGAAGCCAAAATCCCTGACTCCATCTTCCTGGACACCATCTTCCGTTTTTTATCATGAGAGCACAGCTGCCATTTTGGTTGCTGTGATCTCGCGTGATTTTGGGCCCAAGTTTCCCCTTTTAAAAAGCGCTTTTGGGGGGCACTGCACCCAAAATCGTGCATTTTGGGACACTGCACAGTAAAAAAGGGATGTCTCAGTTTTTCCCAGGACACTTGTGGGGTATGCTTTCTGCCATTGTTGGCATCTAAGGCAGCTTGCAAAATACCAGAAAACTTCATTATAATAAAATACATTACTACAACTTCAAGGATGTGTTTTCGTTTAAACTTCAGGTCTCTCATCCTCAGCACGCTTAGGGGAGCCTGGGCAGGGGAGAATATAGTGCACAGATCACAGAGGTGTGGGGCTTTGCTGCAAACTTCATACCAGAGGAAAAAGAGCTCTTAGCCCGAAGGGAAGGCACTCTGCATATGTTCGGTGGCATCCTCTTCTCTCATGTCACATACCACTCAGACTGAATATTTGGTGAAGGTGAATGTGCGCCATACATATGCTCAGATGCAGATTTTACTTCATCACAGCCGAGGACTGAGGTCTAGTGCAGAAAAACTGGTTGAAGTGTCAATTTTTTGCCAAACCAAAACCTAACACCTGTCAACCACCCCAAAGGTCACACACCTGGAGCAGCGGCTGCAGGAAGAACTGGCCTTGTTACGCGGGGAGCATCGGACTTTGTCCCTTAGCAGCGCTGAACACGCGGCCCGGGCACAAAGCCTGCAGGCAGAGGTAAGACAGGAGATCTTCAAACTAGCAGATGGGGCAAGGAAGGCACTGGGGAACAGGGAAATACTACGTTTCCCCCTCTAGCCCTCTTCAAGAAGCTGCCTCTGAAGCTGAGACTTATGGCTTTACCATGGAATAAGACAATGGTGGCCAAAATCACAATCATTAGTTTTTGAAGTGATGCTGGGCCTTGTTGTTCACAGAAGCCCTCCTCGATTTCCCACACCTGAGTCTTAGTTGTGCAGGGGGTTAGGTGTGGCTGCTTGTGGCTACTTGGGTCACCTGAGCAAAAGGACGTTCTGCATACGCTCACAGAAAGCGGGTGGCATCCAACTAAATTGACCCATTGAAACTAATGGGCAGTTACCTCCATGTGTTTCAATGGATCTGCTCAGCGTACCATTAATGCTAGAGGCAACCCCTTGCTGTGGAGTTACATGCTGCCACCCAGCCTCACGCTGCCATTAGGATAGCAAAATGGCTGCCTTGAGATGTGGGCCATTTTGTGTGCCATTAAAGGGTGGCATTTATACGATTTGCTGTTGTTATTATTATGTGTTTTTTTTCTAAGGATAGGGAGTGGGATGGATAGATAGCTCAGTCGGTAAAACATGAAACTCTTAATCCCAGAGCTGTGGGTTCGAGCCCCACGTTGGGTGAAATATTCCCTCATTGCAGGGGGCTAGACTAGATGACCCTTGTGGTCCCTTCCAGCTCCACAAATCTTTTATTTTTATATCCCTCCTTTGGCAGGAAAATGCCCTGTTTACCTGGCCCAACAGAATAGGACACGGGAACCCCCTGGGAGGTGCTAGCTCTGAACCACAACCACTTGGTGGATCTGGGAATGAAGATCTGGGGCGTAGCTCCGACCATTTTATTTGCTTTCATGCACATTCCTTTCCCCTAGAACCTTATGTTACAAGAGCGGAAGCGAGATCTGGAGAAGCAGACCCATCAGCTGCGGGAGGAGAACGAATCCATCCAGGCGCTGGTAGACACACTGCACAACAACCTCCTCCTCCTCCGTAACGAGAGCCGAGAGAAGGAGCTGCGGGTAACTACTAAGCAAGGGGCTCATTGAGGCTCAAGGGTGAAAATGGGAGGTGTGGGGCAGGGGTGGCCCCTGGAACGCTCCTCAAACCACACCCTGATGGTTTCCACCCTATGCATGCCCTGGTAATGCCTCTCGCTTGTCTGGATGGAGGCTAGAGAGAGACGTGTGAGCCGAAAAAATCCTAGTGCACAAAGGTTGACGTAGACATTCATTGCCCCACCGACTTTTGCTCCAGGCCCCTCGTCCTCCGCTGGCCTGTGGCCCTCAGGAGATTGCCTAAAAAGGAAACGCGGCTTTCTGGCTGGGGAAATGTCCTCACCCTTGGGGACAGTCAACTGAAAACAAAGACGAGGGACACGTGGCTTGTGTGTAAGAGAATGAGGAAGGCGTTTTTGTGGTTAATGCAGAAAATGAGGAAGGGGAGGACTCATTGGTCGGTGCCCCTCACAGAGGCACGTTCGTGCTCCTCCATACCCACTTCCTGTTTCTCCTCCCAAGATGCAGCAGGTTGAAGTGGAAGCTGAGGAGCTCCGGGCCTCCAACCGTCGCCTCCAGCATCAGGTCAAGGAGATGAAGGAGGAGATCCGCCTGCACGATTTAGACACTTCAGTCACTTCTATCCAGTCTGAGATTGAAAGTAGCTTGGAGGATGCTCCTGGAGCACCTGGGAAGGCCCCTAAGGTACGGGAGAAAGGAAGCGGTGATGGAGGGCATCTAAGTTCACCTGTTTGTGTCATGGGCAAAGTTTCCAATGCCAAAATAAGATTGCTGTCCATGTGCCAATTTGGGAAATGTACACTGCTGGGCATACTGATTCTCCACCAGTCTTTCCCACACAGCGCAAATTCAAAAATATGTCTGTTTGGAAAGACTGAAGCATACTATCTTTTCTTTTTCTTTTTTTTACTAAGTTGCAGGGGGGGCGGGGATAATGCTTGCAATCCAGAACGAAGCTGAGTTGTTGTTTTTTAAGTGGGTGGGAGGAGGAATTCACATTTAAGTGCAAATTATATCCTCCCCCTCCACTCCAAAATGCTTAGTTAAGGATGCTGTTAGATTTATAAGTGGGGGGAAGGCTGTGTTTTCATAGCATGATAATACACAGTTTATGGGCTCAGCGGAACATATACAGAATTACACTGCGCAATATCTTTTAAAAAGACGAGAGTTGTAGCTAGTGCTGGTTCTCCTCAAAGCAGACCCATTAAAACCGATGACTCTAGGTTAGCCATGTTCATTAACTTGTGTTCTAGTAGCACTAGCACTGGATACAGCCCCATCCCTCTGAAGACCAATTTCTGGAAACTGCAGGAGGGGAGAGAGGGGGCTCTTGTTCTCAAGTCCTGCTTATGGCTACTTACCTGGGAGTAAGTCCTGTTGAATTCAGTGAGATTGAATTCAGTGAATAGACATGTATAGAACTGTGCTGCACAATGCACTTCAAAAACATTTCTCGATTCTAAATATGTACATAGCTTCTGTTTTGCAGTGCTGCAATTAAGCTCAGTTACACTGCAATCCAGCGAACATGTGTACAATGGGACTTACTCTCAGGGAAACCTGCATAGGTTTGCAACCTTAAGTCACATGTCCAAAGTCACACAGATGGGAGGCTTGTGCTATATGAAGAATTCCCATGAAAATATGTTCTGGGCATTTGAAGACTTACTGTCCTGTATAAGCAACTGCTGTGACTCACCTTAGAGTCAGCTGCGTCTTAGTGTCATTGAGATCTCGTTGGTTTATGGGTATGTGTTTGGATTTCTTTGTCTGCTTTAGCTGATGGCCAAAGGCACCTGCAATGGCTCCTGTCATACCCCCACAGCGGCAAAACACCCCTCAAAGAGGCTGGAAGAGGAAGGAATTGACTATGCCAAACGGGTGTCAGCTCTGAGTCACCAGGAACAGGATCTGCTGAGACAGAAAGAAGCGGAGATCATGAAACTTCAGGATCAGGTAGTGTGTGCTGTGCTTTCCCCACCAGAGGATGCTATATTGTGGAGTGGCATGATTTTCCTTCTAAAAAGCATTTAAAAAAAATTATTTTCCCATTTTCAGATTACACTACAGTATGTAGAACTCTGCAATTTAAAGACTGAGATTGAGAGCCAGAGGCGCCTGTATCAAGAGAGCAACCGGGACGAAGCACTGAAATTAGCCATAGTAGATCGAGATGAGGCTATAATAAAGTGAGTTGATTGCATATTTATTCTTTCTCTCTCTGTGTATAAATGTATATATGGACACACACATATACATACCTACTAGGCGCTGTGCCCCTGCTCACTTTGCCCCTCATCCTGCCCCACTTGCCAATCTCCCCCATCACTTAAATCTTGCCAAAACCACCTCCCTCCGTTTATGCCTGCTTGCTTCCATCTCCCTCCATCACGGGCCCAGCAACTCTCAGAAGTCTGTCATCAGATCGCAGTGCTACCTGTTGGCAGACATGTGAACTGCCATGTGACGACAGCCTTACCTTTTTATTATATGTAAGATATATATTTATCTCTGCTGCTTTTTTGAACCACAGTACCAGCCACAGAACATCTTATTCATAATGGCTTCTTCTTTCATCAGTGATCAAATTACTCTCCAGTTTCTGTCAAATTGTCTCTCCCAAACACTCAGTTCTCTTCTAAAAACCTTTAAAGGGATGGTCACAAAAAATAAGAAAACCGGACAAGTTACCCTATAATTCAAAGTAGCATAGGAAGCTGTTTTCTATTGAGTCAGACCACAGGCTCATCTAGTTCAGTATCATCTACTTCAGGGCCTCCAGCTGTTTTTGGACTACAACTCCCATCATCCCTAGTTAGCAGGACCACTGGTCAGGGATGATAGGAATTGTAGTCCTAAAACAGCTGGAGACCCAAATTTGGGAAACCTTGGTCTACTATGACTGTCAGAAGCCCTCTGTCTAGAGGAATTAGATATTGCCTTCTGCACACAAGGCAGATGCTCAGTCTTTCAAGCACCGCCACCTGTTTTTTGGGCTGTGTAATTCAGGGCGTTTCCAGACTGGTGCTATTGATTTGGTGCTCTTGCACAGCAAACCTGCTTCGCTATAAATTTGGATTTTTTTTGTGATAAAGGAAGTGATGGGAAATTGCATTCGAAAGTGTGGGATAACAACACAACATCACATAACCTCCCTGCAAACAAATCAGAGCAGCAGTTTCGGTCCCGGAGTAAACCTGCCGCCTTCGTTAAATATCCTCAAAATACCTACTGTTGTTTGAGAGGCTGCAATGTTTACGCCCGCAGGTTAATGAGTAACCTTAAAGGCAGGGAATTAACTCAAATGATCTTAATCGGTTCACAGCTGTATGCATTTCTCTTCTGCAGTGTTTTAAAGCGAATGTTCTAGCTCCAGGAAACCCTTTCTTCAGAGGAAAACCCTCTATGTCTGCCCCTGTGAGCCAGAGAGGATTCTGGGAACCTCCTAGAACACTCATTCCGTTTATGCAGGGTCCCTCCATTCCTCGTGTAATTTGAGAATCTGCCTTGGAGCACTAAGAACACTCCTTTACAGCTGCCCAGTTTAAGGGCTGATCGTAAATGGCGGCAGAGTCAGGAAAGTCCAGTCCGGCAGCCATTGATGAAGGGCTCCATGGATTACCCCCACCCCGTCTGCAGGCAACAGGGAAGGGGGAAGTTTTTAAACCATGGAATTGTGACATCTTCAGGCTGAACTGGGAACTGCATGTAAATTACTGAGCCTTCATCCTGATTTGCTTGCACAAAGCTTGCGCAGAGGTTCGATAGTATATCCAGTCCTTATTGAGCATTTATCCTGATTTGTTTATGGGGTGATTATTCGACAATGAACGTGCTTTCTGGTTTGCTTGTGGGATGTTTACACGTCTTCCTGTTAGTTGATCATTCATTCATCCCACAATTCTCAGTGCATTTCTCTGTCACTTTCCAAACAGCAAAAAGTTTAATTCTTATTTTAAACTGGATTGCTTGTGCTGTGGGTGGCGAGGTCCTTTAACCCACTTTAGCTAGGCAGATCTATGGTATGTGCTTGAATCCCTCCCATGAAACAGTGACAACCTGGAGGACCTTGTAATGTACGAGGCTGTGATCCTAACCCCACTTACCTGGGAGTAAGGGCATTTCCAGACAGTCACTATTTTGGGGTGGGATTCAATCACTTAACCGGGAAATTCCAAGGGCTTACACAACAAACTCACTTCCCAAAAATGTCAGGGCTTTTGCAATAGGGTAAGCGAAGGGAAAATGAGCTGGAAATTGTGGATTAACACTTGCTGTGATTCAACATCGTCTAACCTCCCCCAAACTAAATCAGAATGAATGATCAATAAACAGACCATCTGAAAGCACCCAGTGAATTCACTGAGTAGAGGTGGTTAGGCTTGTAGCCTTATTTATCTTTTGGTGTATGTCTCTATACACTGTCTTATCAGGAAAGGCGAGATGGAGTTGGAACTGGCAAAAGTCTCCCTGGAACGGGATTCCATGAGCCAGCAGCTATTGCGTGTCATTCGCCAGAAGATGGCCCTTTCCCAGGAGCTGGAAGCTTGGCAAGTGAGTAAGAAAAAACACCAGAATATATACACACACACACACACACACACACACACATATATATATATATATATATATATATATATATATATATGAAATTTAACCCAGAACATTTTAAACTGCACCAATTGTCCTTCCAGTTTATATGCTGGAAGCCGAAGGAAGCAGCCAAAAGGGCCCAGGGAACTTCATAGTAGCAAACGCAACATTTTTAAAATCCCAAACTGCAAGTCAGACAACAGCTTTTTGGCTCCTGCCGTGCTTAATAAATTCCAGATCTGCGCAGTGACACAAATGGGATGAGCGTGAGAATTTCTGATTCTCTCCCTGCATTCACAATTTGTTCCAAGTTTGCTTTATGGATTCATTCCAGTTCTGAACAGGGACTGAAAAGAAAGGAAGGGAAAGAGACCGTGACAGGGTAAGAAGAGGAGGAGAAGTAGCAGCAGCAGCTGGGAGATGACGAATAAGAAGAACAGGGTAGCAAACACAAAAATGTATTTATTTATTTGTTTATGGGGTCTTTGTCCCATTTTTTCAGACAACGATTGTCTCCCAAAGCAGCTCACATCAATTAAAAGAGGGGAAGAGCCTCTACTGCCATCAGGCTCACAAACCTGATCACCTTGCCTCAAAAAGGATATTGTAGAGCCGGAAAAGGGCAACCGAGGGGCTGAAGCCACTGCCCCCATGAGGAAAAGTTAAAACGTATGGGGCTCTTTAAGCTTAGAAGAAAGGAGAGGTGTTTTTCTTCCTCTCTCATAATGTTAGAACTTGAGGCCATCCGATGAGGCTGCACAGTAGGAGATTCAGGGCAGGAAAAAGGAAGCATTTCTTCACACAGCACCTAGTGAAACTGTGGAACGATGTAAGGAAGGCCACCAATTTGGATGGCTTTAAAAGAGGAATAGACAAATTCACAATTTAGGAGAGCTGTTGTGGTTACATCCGCTTTTCTTTCCTGCCACACAGGATGATATTCAGTATATCATTCACCAGCAACTGCTGCAGAAGCACCAGGAAGAGACCCACCCCATCACTTCGTCGCCTAGAAGCCCGGCGGAAGGCAAGAACTCTCCTTTCTATCGCCGTGGCACCAGCATCCCCAACGGCACTGGCTTCTTCTCACTCTTCCGGAAAAGCTGAGGAGCTGGACAGGTGGTGGAGGGAATATCAACGCCAGAACTCATTGGTGGTGGAAGTGGCAGCTGTCGATGAGACCAAGGCTTGAGGTGGCCAGGGCGGAAATGGCTTCTGGGCCTCTTAGCAGCTTGTCAACTAACTCCAGGCCAAAGGAATTTGTTCTCTGGTTCCATTACATTGCTCATACCTGATCCGCTGTTCACACTCTATACACACAGAGGATACTCGCACATGTTGTAATAGGAGCAGAGCCACACTTCCGGTCCCAATAGCAGAGCGTTGAGTGTGGAGATCTGTGACTGTACAGGAACCAGCATGCAAGACACACAGGGGTCCATACTCCTTGCACGGATCTTGTGGGCGGGGCTAGCCCGGAACATGATGTCGGGGCGGGCCCAGGAGTTTTGTTTACAAGCATGCACACGATGTGTGGATATCACATGCGTATGGTTAGCCTGGGGCCACGATGTCAGGGTAGGGTCGGGGGTCCCTTTGTACTGGAGATGTGCTTTACAGGTGAGAGAAAAGGGGAGAGAAAGACAGGGAGATTGGAATGTCCATTGCAGTAGGGCAGAAAGCCCTATGTACAGTCATGCCTCGGGTTACAGCCGCTTCAGGTTGCATCTTTTCGGGTTGCAGACCGCCAAAACCCGGAAGTACCGGAATGGGTTACTTCCGGGTTTCGGCGGTTGCGCATGCGCAGAAGCTCTAAATTGTGCTTTGCGCATGCGCATAAGCACCAAATCGCAACCTGCACATGCGCAGACGCGGGTTGCGAGCGCTGTGGGTTGCGAGCATGCATCCCGCACGGATCACGTTCGCAACCCGAGCTTCCACTGTATTAGGAAGGAAGGGGAGAGAAAGAGAATAAGGAATATGGGGTGCTGGCGGTGGAAGGGAGTAAGAAAGAAAGTTGGTAAGAGTAAGTTGATAAGAAGGAAGGAGTGGAAAGGAATAAAAGGTAATTAATAATGGCAAGAAGTTTGGGGTTCTGCTACACCCCACTTTTGCCCTTTGGGCATGCCCACTTTGACATGTGGCCCCGGAGTGCTGGCCTTTGGGCAATGTGGCCCTCAGCCAGAAAAAGGTCAGCTGCCTCCGTTTTACAGACTTCTGTGCTCAGTGCGCAGGCAGGAGGTGCAGGAAATGATGCTGGGAGCTGGCCCAGCGGTGCAACTCTGTTCCTATTGCAACACGTGCGTTGGGTTCCTAAGAACATCGGAAGAGCTCTGCTGGATCAGGCCAAAGGCCCCTGTTGCCCAATGTTTTGTTTTCCCGACAGCCAGCCAGATGCCTGTGGGAAGCGTGCAGGTACTACTACTCTCCCTCCTTGAGGACATGGTATTCAGAGGCCTCCTGTCTCCAGCAATGGAGGGAGGTTTCATGACATTTCTCCGTCAGCGAGACTGACATGCTGAGCTGTCCATCTGAGTTCTAATGATAGACCAATTTGAGCACTAATGTGACTAATGCGGTGACAAGATATTTCCTTGCATTTTAATAGTCTGCTTGGAACAACTGCGGGTTCCAAGTTACACCCTCAGATCAGCCGGTCCTGTCAGTCAGGGCCCCAAGTACCTAACAAAATGATTCATCTGAAATGGGGGCACTTGTATCCAACTGGCGATAAAAGTTACCACAGGCTACCACCACCGATTGGGTGGCATCAGCCGGCCACATAGCTACTGTGGGGCAACTAAAAACATTCACATGGTTGGATGCAGTTTCCAGTGCCAGTGGAATTACTCGCCATATAAATAAACTAGCTTATTTTGCACCTCTCTTCTTTTTTAAAAAATACCTTTAGCCTTCCAATGCCAGCTGGCCTGTCTGTGTTCCAGCAAATGTTCCAAGTTTGCCCAGCAAGAGCCATGATTCAGCTAAGTGGATTTTTCTAGAGGATGTTGCAGATGCAAACCTGCAATGTCAACATCATCCAAATTTCCCTATAAAAAATAAAATAAATCACTGGTCTTTTACTCCCTTTCATACTTAAAAGCTGTGGGGCTGGCTAGAATAATAATCTTTCCCTCCGTAGTGAGTGGGGAAGAATTTATGCTGACTTCTTAGAAGTCTGGGGAGAAATGGCTGACAAACTGTTAGCCGCGGTACTTGATGACCCCTCTGAAGGTTCTAACTGTACTAGCACTTTACTTCCCTGCGAAACCCTGGTTTGCTGTTTTGGGGGCAGCTTCCCATGCTTTCCCGTGCACTGACAGCAAGTCCACACCCACCCCATACATTTAAAGCACATGGCACCCCCCAGAGAATCCTGGGATCTCAGTTTGTTAAGGGAGCTGGGTAGTGTAGTTCTGCCTGTGGGTGGGCAAACTACAATTCCCAGGATTCTTTGGGGGAAAGCTCAGTCAGTCGAGCTTAATCTCAGGGTCGTCAGTTTGAGTCCCACATTAGGCAAAAGATTCCTGCATTGCAGAGGGTGGACTAAATGACCCTCTGGGGTGTCTTCTAACTCTAACAATTCTCTGTTTCTATAATTAAAATGTTCTTTAAATGTATATTCTGAACATGACTGAAAATGAGAGGTTCTGAAGGCGTGCCTTCCTCTGAGCTTGGGCTTTGCTAAGTGTGGGGCACCCTCTGTATTGGGTAGTGGAACCAGTTGCTATGAGGAGGAGGCATAAGGTGGAGCCTTGCAAATACTCCTTACGAACTTTGCACACCAGCAGGGGCAGAATGACCCCCTTCAGTAGGCGGCAGTATTACTACCCACGGAGCATTAGGGGCCTCGCTTTATCTAGATTTTCCTTGCTGTTCATGTGCTCGGTGGTGGGTGACTTGTGCATACATTTATGCAAATGAACAATGATTACTTTGTCACATGGGCACCGCCAGCAGAGGGTACTGCTGTACTTTCATCTCCTTCCACCCTTTCCCCTTACTGTTGCAAAAAATGGGGGGAACCCCCAAAACCGATACTATTTTGCCAGTGTGTCACTTTTCAGCTGCTTAGGACAGGCAACAATTTGCAAAGCCAAGCCGCTGGGAAGAGCCAAGACAGAGAAAATATTTATCTACGAAGCAGAAGATGTATATTGTTATAGAATATTTTTGGTTGTATATTTTGTTAATACAGATTTAATACTATTCTGTTTATTAAATAAAGAAGTATGGTTCTTAAACCTCACGCCTCCCTCACTGTCTGATCTAGGGAAGCAGGTTCTTTGGGAGGGAGGTTGCGGCCTACTCACACAGAGCAGGGAATGCTGGGAAGGTTGGGCACCTCTTAGTGGAACCAATAATTCTAGGAAATTCTAAGGAAACAGTGCTTAAGTTTGCAAAACTTTGTCTCAGCCAACTTGTAATCGGGGCCTTGGATGTTGCCTAGAAGCTGCACATGCTCAAAGTTGTGAGCTGGTGACACGCTGCAACATTTTGTTATTGGGGGGGGAGAGCCCTCACTTGTACCTTCTGAAAGCCAATCTGGAGAGATTAACAAAAATGCTGTTTCTGTTTTAATAGGCAGACTGCTTTTTCCATCACCCCTCAGCAGTGGTGGTGGGGAATAACTATATTTCCTGTTACCATCAGATCAAAATTTAAACCAATCTGATCAGAGTATTATTCTTTGGCGGTCACTTGAAGCCAAGAAAAATTGTCTTCCATGAACACGGTCTTAACAGTGAATCTGTAAGTGGATCTACATGTCCTTCCACAGTGGGGACATAGGTTTCTGGATGGGAGTTGATCATGGTGAGGGTTTGCCAAACGTACCTCCCTCTTAGCACATTTCTCCCTCTCATCCTGAGTTTGAGTGTCCAAAGGCTATTCTCCAACTGGAGCGCTCGCATGCCAGGGTTTCCCAATTGTCGATGTTTATACTACATTTGCCTTGAGAGTGTCTTTAAACCTCTTTTGTTGACCACCAGCATTACACTTTCCATTTTAAAGTTTGGAATAGAGTAGTTGCTTTGGAAGACGGTAATCAGGCATCTGAACAACATGACCAGTCCAACAAAGTTGATGTTGAAGAATCATTGCTTCGAAAATGGAGGTCTTTGCTTCTTCCAGTACACTGGCATTAGTTTGCCTATCTTCCCAGGGGATGTGTAAAAATTTTTGGAGAAACTTTTGGTGGAATGTTTCGAAGAGTTGGAGGTGGCATTTATAAGTGGTCCGTGTTCCACAAGCATACAGTAAGGTTGGTAGTAAACTTTGTAAACAAGCATTTTTTAAATTAAAATGTCCCGGTCTTCAAACACTCTGCACTTCAATCGGGAAAAGGCTGCACTCGCAGAGCTCAGGCGATGCTGGATTTCAGCATCAATGTTGCCTTTGTGGAAAGATAACTGCCCAGGTAGGAGAAGTCATTGACACTTTCCAACGTTGCAGCATTGAGTTGGATTTGTGGCACTGTAGAGTGGTTGCTTTGATCAGAGTATACTTTCATTTTAACAGGACTTGAACCCTGGGTCATGGACTATTTTAATTTGCATTCACTTAAACTAAAATGAGCAAAGTTGTGTTTTTTTATTCTGCCAGGGAGAGATGGCGCCCCTTGTTCTAGCAAAGAGGATCCCTGGGCCTTTTCCGTTCATGCCCTCCCCACTGCACACCAGCCGTGCCCATCTGGGTGGCATTTTTCTACTCGCAAGTGGGCCTAACAAGAGAACAATATGAGCATTTCTTGCAGTGCTGAGGGGGTGGCTGCAGTTGGCATCTCAACCCTGCAGAGAGGAATGCAGAACAGACAGATGAGGCAGATGGACAAAGTAAACAGAGGACGCAGCTGCCAATCTTCCAGCCTCCCCCCTCCCCAGTGGTGGAACAGCAGTTTGCAATGGAGTCCTGGGCCCTCTGAGGGGCGGTGTGGTTAACTAGTGGGCAAGAAGAAGTGGCTGGAAGCTTAAGAGTCCTCCCAAGACCATTACTCCAAAAGAGCAGAGCACCAATCTCCCAGTCACTTCTCCCAAGGAAGTGGAGAGAGTTGCATCACTGCATCACCATGCAAGGAAAAGCTGCACCTGTTGAATTTCTGCCTGCTGTGTAGCTGCTTTTAAACATAGGGGCCTTGTAAGAAAAAGAGAAACCACAACAAGCAAACAGAAGCACCACCCCAATTCCAATCCTACTTTTCCATTCCTACCTGATGCCCCTCCTACTGGACTTCAAACCCTCCACACACACACATCCTTTATCCGCCTCACTGTGCTTTGTTTCCCATCAGTGCCGGCATTATTTAAGCCATATATTATCTGTATCGGACTGGCTTTATTTATATGCACAGGGGTGTTGCTGGTGTGAACATTAAATTTATTAGACTTGTTCGTTGCTTGTTGCACGGAGGTCTCCCAGCTGCATATTACCAAGTCGTCGTCGTGAATTGAATCATGAATTGAAATTAATTTAAATCACTGAGTTAATTATCATTAACTTAGTAATCGCCTTCCCCCGTCTCCTTTGATCCGTAGTGCTAAATGCAGCACAGCTCTTGGCACTTTTCTGCTCGGAATTTAGCCCCCCTGCTTCGTTAGGTCTTTATTTCCCGGGGGGGGGGGAGTGGAGTTGAACGTGCCCATTCCCTGGCAAGCCGATCCTATGCCCGATCGGCGATTGCTAGAAATAAATATGCATTCCGCGGGATTTGCTTCCCCGAGTACACCGGGCTGCAGCCTTCACGGACTATTTTCAGGCTGTAATCCTGTTGGGGCACTCGCCTCCGCAGAAACGGGCCCTAATTAAATTATGCCCGGCTTACTCCCGAGTATACCTGCTGAAGGCTCTCGGGCTGCTGCACTGACCCACCCACGTATATTTACATTTTTGCTTTACGTCTAGCCGCATTTCAGCATAAATGTCCTTAACCCCGAGGACTGAGTTAAATTCTAATATAATAATGAGAATAAATAAAAATAATAATAAAGATTGCTTAAATTGGCTTCAACGGAACTCAAATCCCCAGCCCAGCCCTGTCGCGTTTAAGCCCCGCCCATTCTTTATTGCCGCCTCTCCCCACTTGGAAGCCCCGCCCACCCGCCCGGCACCGCCCATTATAAACCGGGCCCCGCCCCCGGCCCCGCCCCCTCCCGGCTGATTCCAATCTCGCCCTGGCGTTCCATCGGCCCGAGCGGGCGCGAGAGGCGGCGGCTGCTGCGCCTGGGAAGGAGGCGGAGGAAGCGGCAGCAGCAGGAGCAGCAGGAGGGGAGAGGCAGGAAGGAAGCGGCCGCCTGCGAGCTCCGCGGTCATCTGATCGCAGCCCAGCGTCCGGCCGGGAGAGGGACGGAGGGCGACAGCCGCACAGCCGCGAGACCCGCCTGGCCTCCCTCCCCTTGCAGATGCGCCCTGCGCCCCTTCCCCAGCCTGAGCCTCCCCTTCCCCCGATCCTTCATTGATTCCCGAGATCCAGGGTTTCCTCGTGCTTCCAGACCCGGCACATCTCTCCCTCCTTCCCTTTCTCGCCTGTTTTCGTGGCTCTCCTCCTCTCTCTCTCTCTCTCTCTCTCTCTCTCTCTCTCTCTCTCTACCCCGCCCCAGCGAATGTTAGGAAAAGAAAAGGCTGCCAGGTCATTTGGAGAGAAACTTTAAGGTCCTTCCGATTGGCTTAGATCCCTTAGGTGGGGGCGAAACTCCCTGCTTTATTTGACCCTCGTTCTCCCCCCCACCCCTTTCTCTTATTTCACTAACCACCTCTCTCTTCTTCCCACCCCAATTGAAAGTATTGGTCAATGTCTGGTTGTCACCCCTCTGTTTTACCATTTATTTTTTGATACAGGAAGGCTTTTGGAAGGACCTAAATTCCCCTTTTCTGGATATATATATTTTAAAATAATTTCTCTGGTCCTTAATCAGTTCATTCCTTTTTCCTTTTTTTGGCAGAACCACAAATTTTGGTCTGAGGATTTGTATTTTCCCCTCTGGGTTTCCTTTTTTTTAATTTTAAAAGCCACCTTTTGGAATAAATCTTCTGTCCTGTATTATTATTTTTTTGGAAAGTTCTGAATTACTTATTTCCTTTGGAGACCTCAGCGTCAAGCTCTTTGTAAACTGCAACACCCTTTGGCACCCCGCTTCTGAATGTGGGGAAAACAGCTCCTTTGGGGAAAAAAAATATTCTGTCATTTCCTGGTGCTTTTTTCACCTTCCTAATCTTTTTGCTCTGTCCCATCCCATCAGAGGAAGCCTGAGGTCTGAATAAACTGTGGATCTGTGCTACATCTGTGGACTGCCCTCTCTTTTAAAAATCCAAAAACGGCGGATACGCTTTCGACACTGCATTCTACAGATTGTTGACATAGGAAGAAACTCTCTTGGCAGGCTCCAGCGGGTTCCTTTTTGTCATTTGATTTTAAGGAAGCAAAGATCTGGAAAGAGAAGTTTGTAACATCTGCGCTCCAGAAAAAAACAACCCTGGAGGGACTTTTGGCAGAAAGACAGCCTTAAACTTTCTCATTTCTGAGGAAACAACTGCGTTGTCAAATCGACCTGATCTTGCATTTGGAAGTTTTTCAGGATCTTCTGGACACGGGAGGAAGAGAGACTGGCATGCTCAACACCCTGTCCTGATTAACTGCAATGGGGCATTGAGGCAGAACAAATTTCCCACTGGAAAGTGTGGGAGTGAGTGGAGAATCCCTGCAGGGAGCGTGAAAGACACAGGAGGAGGAGCTGACCCAGCACATGAATGGCTGCCAAGGATTATGACCACTTGTTCAAGCTACTCATCATTGGGGACTCTGGTAAGCCTTGGCTCTCTTTCCCTTGTTCCCCAAGTCTTCCATTTTCTCTCTCTTCCCCCCAAACCCACTTTTTCATCTTCTTATATTTGGCTGTTCTGTCTCCTGCTGTCTTTTTCATTCCTCTTTAACTATGCTCCTCTCTCTAAACTCATCTCATTCTTTTCAGTTTTCATTCCACACTTTTCTTTTAACACGTTTCTCCTTATCTGTTTGTTTAAATAGTCTTGGTTTCTTGCATCTTTTCCCTCCTTTGGTCTTCCACCTTGTTTCATATATTCCAATTGGTTATCGGTTCAGCATCCCCTCCGCCCCCACTTAAGCCTATTCCTTGTCATTCTTCCTCTTTGTACTCTTGTTTTTTGTTGTTATTCCCACAGCTCTTTCCTTGTTTCTCTTTCATACCTGCAAACATCCTCATGCAATATAAATGTGCACAAGGTAATAAAAAGGTTACTTTTTAATGAATTTGGAAGTAACTGTGATAGGACTGATAGCGCTCTCTTGCCTTGTAACTTTACCCCGTTAGTATCTGGCTTTATATTGCCTTCTCTCACTATTTTAGCATCCCATAATCCCATGGAGACTTATCTTGTGGGAAGCTTACTCACAGTGTACCAAGAGCTTATTCTGGCTGCATGGCAAGCGTGCAGAAGCAGTTTTTTCCACGAGTCTCCCTTGTGCTAATTTCTAGGATTCCCAGCATCCTTTGGGGCCTAGTTGCGCTAACCTGTGAGGGTTGCCACCTAGAAACATTCACACATAGTTTTTTTCGGGGGGGGGGAGAAAAACAAGGTGTATGAGTTTGCCTGAGCTGCTACTTGGTAGGAGGAAATTATAGTACTTATACTAAAGCTAACCAAGAATGATGCTTCTCAAAATGGCTTCCCAGAATGCTCCTGACTAAGTCATTCTATATACCTGGGTATGTTTCCAATACTCTTCACATTCATTCAAATTTAGCCTGCTATACTTCAGGCCCTGGTCAGCAACTTGCTCTCTTTGCATCTTTCTTAAGATTTCCAACTTGGGCACATTCATACATTTAAAGCACTGTGAGACCACTTTAAACAGTTATGGCTTCCCCCAGAGAATTCTGGGAGCGGTAGTTTGTTAAGCATGCTGAGAGTTACAAGTCCCAGAGTTCCATGGGAAGAGGCATTAAAACACTCCTGAGAATTATAGCCCTGGGAGGGGAATAGGGGGCCTCCTAACAACTCTCGGCATGCTTAACAGAGACCCTCTATTCCAGGCATCCCCAACCTCCAGCCCTCCAGATGTTTTGGACTACAATTCCCATCATCCTTGACCACTGGTCCTGTTAGCTAGGGATCATGGGAGTTGTAGGCCAAAACATCTGGAGGGCCGCAGATGCCTGCTCTATTCCCTGGGGGGTACGATTCTCAGAGTGGTTTAACAGGCAATGCCTCTTCCCAAGGAACTCTGGGAATTTTAATTTGGGGGAGAGGAATAAAAGGTCTCCTAACAACTCTCAGCAGCCTTAAACTACAGATCCCAGAATTCTCTGGGGGAAGCCATGGCTGTTTAAAATGGCATCACAGCCTTTTAAATGATAGACTCATAGAATTGGAAGGGACCACAAGGGTCATATAGTCCAACCCCCTACAATGCAGGAATCTTTCACCCAATGTGGGGCTTGAACCCACAACCCCGAGATTAAGAGTCTCACGCTCTGTCAACTGAGCTATTGCAGCCCAAGTTGGAATATACCCCCATTAAAAGAATGGACCTCAGTTAGTCTTTCCATACTCTTAGTATACGACTGGATATAACCCTTAGTAGCTTGGTGCAGGGAGGGAGGGGAGGGCTCCTAGTTGCTAAGCCATTGTTTAAAATGGGGGTGGGAAGCCTGTGTCCTCCCCAGATATGGTTGGACTCCATCTCCCATAAGCCAGAGCTTTCATGGCCAGTGGTCAGGAATGATGGGAGTTGTAGTCCAGCAACATATGAAGGCCCTCAGGTTAGCCAGCCATGGTTTTAAAGCAGTACCTATTCACCAAATGCATACACAACATGGTTAAGAAAGGTCGTTTAGACTTCAGTGCTACACCTACATATCTAGGAGTAAGCCCAACGTGATTCATGGGACTGACTTCTGAGAAATGTTACCTTACTTTTTAAATCCCCTCCAAAAAAAGGTGGCAAACCATTCTGTTCAACCCATTGCAGTTCCCCTGCAGTGTTTTTGAGCCCTGATCTCCTGCCATCAGTTCCAAAAAAATAATTGGAACCAAAACTCATAAACTTTGCTACCGAGTCCTGTGTGTCTCATATCACATTTTTTGAGGCGGTCTTGTGAATGCCGACTTCTTCCACAGAAATGGAAACAGCTACTAGCAAATAATATCTATATTTCTAGTTCCCCAAGCGGCTTGCTGTCACTCAAATTCAACACACGAGGTTGCTTGTGGGTGTTTTGTACACAGATGAAAATGAGAGACAAGCCCTGTCCTCGGGGTTACAAGACTTTGGTGAGGGAAGTGGAAGAAAAAGGTGGAAGAGGAAGGGGATCAGTTTGACAGTGAGCGAAGAGATGAATTACGATCAGGCTGGGGCTTGGCTGATTCTCTCCCCCCCCCCCCATTGACGGTATTCTTTGCTTGGAAAGGAGTTGTGCAACTGACCCGGCAGTCCTTGTTCCTTGAATGGGGTGAGGTGGAGAGGGCGCCTCCCCCTTTGCCTCTGCAGTCACAGGTCCACTGATAGCTGGAACAGAGCTCTTTCTGAGGCACCGGGTTGGGGGAAGAGAAGCCAGCTCCTTGCAGCTGTTCTCTGATGGCTGGAGCCAGGCCTGTCTCCTTGCTGTGGTGGTTTTCCTGCAAAGGGGTGGATGCAATTCTCTTCTCGCTGGTAGCAAGGCAGCTTCCCCCTTCTGATCTCGCCTCCCCAGCCTTCTCTCCTTCAGGTTGCACACAAAGAACTCCGCCAATCATTCCTATGCAGCTTCTTGGCATTTAAAGTCCTCTATTGCTTCCTGCTGCGAGGCCTTGTCTCGTTTGATATTTATCTTTGTTTCATTTTTCATGCAGTTCCAGACTGGATGTGAATACGCATGTGGGAAGCTGCCTTTCCCTGCCTCTGGCAGTGCTGGCTCTCAGTCAGTATTGGTTGCACTGGCTGGCAGCGGCTTTTGGGGGTTTCAGGCGGGAGCCCTTCCCAGCCCTGTGTGTTTCAGGGTTGAGCCTAGGGCTTCCCAAATTCCAAGTGCGTGCTGAGATTTAAAATGCATCAAAAGCCCAAAGCGGTTGAAGGAAAGAAGCAAGGAGGTGGCGGCTCTGGAAGGAATCCTGTTGTTGTAGCAGTTTGCTGTGCAGAGGGGAAAAAGGATTTGCACGATTCCCTGCCCCAGCCTGCTTACAGTCACACGTGGCAATGAAACAGGAGGTAGAAGTGACTTGGAATTAAACCAGCACCTCTGTCTACTGGTTCGTTAAGGCAGACATAATTTACTAGCCATAGCATCTGGCTGTACAACTGGCAGGTCTGGTTGCTTGGGAGGGGGCTTCCCCCCACAGAATAAATTCGGAAATCAGGTGAAATTCTGGGGCTCAGAAATAGGGTTAAAAGGGGTTAGTGTGGCACCTGCATTCTTGAGGCCTTTATGTCTCATGCGTGCACCTGCTGATGTAATGAAATACCTGAAGGTAGTTAGAGCTTTCCCAGCTGACCAGGGCTGGCAGGCAGAAGGCCTGATTCGATCAGAAAGGGGGAAAGGGATTCACCAGCCAGGAGCGTTCCCATGTATGCGTGGTACTTCTGAGGTATCCTGATGGAACCAGAGAACTAAAATTCCAATCTCTGGAAAATGTTCTGGATTTTCCCCGGAAGTCCCAAATTGCAATCTGGTTTAGTAAACAAAAGCCATGGGGCTCACTTGCAGAGAGCTATTCACAACACGGAAGCTGCCTTGGACTGGCGTTCTACCCCATTCCTTAGGCTCCTACTTTTTTTCTTTTTCAATGAAACAATGATTTTAATTAACGACACTTTTCCAGGGACGGAAATACCCAATAGGTAATTTTCTACCCCACATGGTGATGTCAGTATTGACGGACAACCACCGAGGGGGGTCAGGGGGAATGTGTCACTTTTTGCCTCTAGCAAGAGCCTGGCTACTCTCATTACACAAATTGCATGAAAAGTAAGCCTGCTTTGGTTTGATCATGAGCATCTTTGAGAATCGCTTGGAGAAATGGGGGGAAGGATGAAAGAGGGGGTAGTACAGCTTCTTTGTTTCCCATCTTCTCCTGCTCCAAATCCCTAGGAAAATCCTCCTCTGAAGGTGATGAGAATACAAGTGCATAGATGCTGAGCAGTGGCTCTGATCCCCTCCAGCTTTCTCTGGGGAACCTTTGGAGCCTGCCTTTGGAGACACACAACTGGTAGCTACTTCTCTCTCCCCCTCCTCCTGCCCCAGTTTCTGTTCCCTTCTACACATAGTCAGTGTGAGCACTGAGCATGCTCTGTCCCTATTGGGTTGCCTTTGTAGGTGTTTTCCCCTAAATGGCTGGTGTTCTAATTTTGGTACTTCTGCAAACTTTTGAATTCTCCTTTACCTGCTGATATATCATTTTTTAAATGGCCTTGTTTTGGCTACAGCCCTGTCGGCACCCACCAGCCAAGTTTGCCACTCAGTGATGCTTCCCAAGTAATCTCCATCACCTACTGATGCTAACCCTGGGTTAACTACGCATTCTTCCCTTGCTCACCTCCATCTCCTCCTCCTTTCTCTGTGGCCACTTCTTTGCCAAGTTGCAAATTTTAAGCTTCTCTGGGCAAAGACTTCCTGTTTTGTGTTTCTTTGTAGAACGCTAGGTGCAGGGATGGCAGTATAACAACCCCACCGTAGAAGCCTTAAAAGCCTCCGGGCCGTCTCCTCCCATACAAGCATGTTTATGGGTTAATATAGGGATACCTTTAAAGCCCTAAATGGCCTCGGTCCAGTATACCTGAAGGAGCGTCTCCACCCCCATCGTTCTGCCCGGACACTGAGGTCCAGCGCCGAGGGCCTTCTGGCGGTTCCCTCATTGCGAGAAGTGAGGTTACAGGGAAGCAGGCAGAGGGCCTTCTCTGTAGTGGCGCCCGCCCTGTGGAACGCTTTCCCATCAGATGTCAAGGAAATAAACAACTATCTGACATATTTTTTAATCTTTGTTGGAAGCCGCCCAGAGTAGCAGGGGAAACTCAGCCAGATGGGCGGGGTACAAATAATAATTATCTCCAGGTCTTCTCTGTTTCATCTTTAGAGGTGCATTTGGTGGGACAATACTTTTAAAGCTCTCTTATACCACTTTGACAGTCATGGAGGATCCTGGGAACTGTATTGTGCTCTGAATTCTAGGTCTCTGGGGGAAGCCATGACTGTTATGGTGTAAGAGTTTAAATGAATGGTGTGGATGTGACCTGATATTTTCGTCTCATGAAGATCTTTTTGTAAAAAAAGAATTGGGAACCTTTTGGTTTTGGGCATTCCCTAATGGTTGGTGCAGAGTTTAGGATTCTTGGGCTGTTTCTAGGCAGGTGTTCCTTGTGGGATCGGTGCTCCTCATTGCAGCATCCATACATCAAAATGCCAGTCCGTATTTCTCCCCTTTAAATTTTGGATTAGAAAGGTTCAGAAAAGGGCAGTCAAAATGATTGGGGGGAATAGAACAACTCTCCAACAAAGAAAGGTTGCAGCATTTCAGACTTTTTGGTTTAGAGAAACAGTGCGTAAGAGTTGACAGAAGTTGACGAAATTATGCATAGCATGAAGAAAAAGGATAGACAAATGTTTTTCTCAGTCTCTCCACGCTAGAATTTGTGGACATTCAGTGAAACTAATGTTGGAAGATTCAGGACAGAGAAGAGAAAGCACTGAGTTACTTTGTAAAGCACAATGTGTATTTGTATGAGAGAAACAAAGGTAGGGATATATATTTTCTAGATAAAAATGTGTAACATGTAACCAGGCACAAAATAGTTTAAAAGTTATTTGTATGCAGTAATGGCAAGCCAAAAATGAAAAGAAAAAAGACAGAACACCAGGTGCTAGAAATAAGATTTACTCCAGGTCTGATGTATTTTATAAAAAACAAAACCAAAACCAAAAACCTTCCTCAGGAGCGCTGTAAATATATGAGTAACATACACAGGAAATCAGCTATTAAGTACTGTACAAAATACTGTATAATAATGGGTTCCAGCTGATATAAATGGTTTGTTAATGGTTTTTTTTTTGCTTACTTTTGAGCCTCACTAATGGGAATTTTTGGTAGTTCTCGATATTTAGGAGTTGCCTCATTTGTATGTTTTCTGCTTTCAGCAAGGTTTCGTTATACATTTTGTTTACACACCTTCAATTCCTCCACTAACTTTTTCTTTTTACAAGAGTTAGATTGAAAACTTTTGTCTGGTAATATATTCAGTACAGTGGTCCCTCTGGTTACATACTTAATTCATTCCGGAGGTCCCTTCTTAACCTGGAACTGTCCTTAACCTGAAGTACTACTTTAGCTAATGGGGCCTCCTGCTGCTGCTGCGCCACTGCTCCGCAATTTCTGTTCTCATCCTGAAGCAAAGTTCTTAACCCGAGGTACTATTTCTGGGTTAGCGGAGTCTGTAACCTGAAGTGTATGCAACCTGAAGCGTATGTAACCTGAGGTACCACTGTATGTGATTGTGTGAATGGAGGTCTCTTCAGGCATTCAGCTGAACATGCGAGTGCCAAACTATGTAGGGTGTGTGCGCACGCATTCATGCCAGGTCTGACTCCGGTATGGTTGTGCTTGCTCTCCCCTTGCTCAGCCACCGTGTTCTGCTTTGTAAGTCTCTTTGAGCTGCTTTTGTCGGGGGGAAAGTTAAGTAAAATTAATTGATGATAATGTTTCATGGGGAACTCTGCATAGGGATTCGATTTGCAATTGCTCAAACGCGAGGAAAACACTGCGCGGTCGAGAACTCTGATAATGGCACCTGAATAAGTGTTATGCATTATATTTTGGACTTGCTATCCCATTTCTTACATGTATTGTTTGTATATTTATACTGCCCTGAGGAAGTATTCCTTCCCCCAAAACACTTTGGGCCTGGAATAAATTTCTGGCACTTGGGATTCTTTCCTCTCTTACTGCCTGCTGTTGATGCCACCCGGCCTTTGCGCGTAGCAAAATGGCAACCGCGAGGGCGTCCTTCCATTTTGGAGTGGCGCAGGGAGGCCTCTGTATCTCCTCGAGGGCCCAAAGGCGTCACTCTGTGTGCGAAGGGGGCCTGTTGAATTTGCAACCACTTGGCAGGGAGGCCGGCGTGCATCAGGAGCTTTAAAGTATTGCTGTAACTCTGCTGAAAAAAGGGTGGCGGCGGAGTGGGCTTGCAAAGCTGAGGGGACAAGACACTCTTTCAGGGTCAGGTCAACAGGTGACATCATGCATTAGAAGGGTTGAGTTTGTCACGTGGACACCTGTGGAGGTGGCTCTGCCCAGTTATGCCGCATGAGGTAATATTGACACGGTTACAACTGCAACCTTGAGAGATGCCTCCCTGTCATCCAGTTTCCTCCTCTGAACACTCCCTCCTGCTCCATATCCCACTTATGAATGGTGCAGTGTGCTCAGTGACTCCCCACAAATAAATTCACTTGCATATATCCCATTTTCTCTCTCTGCCCCACCTCCCCCCAATGCAGATTGTGTTCCCCGAAGTCATGTGAGCTAATCCAGAGTCCTCATGCCTCCCCACCCCCCATAATCCCTTGCTGCTCTCTGCCCTTGAATGGGATACAATAGCTTTGGGTGGGAGTGGCCGTCTTGAGCAAATACGCCGGTCAGGTGTGTTTGCTTTGGGTGGGGAGCTGGCAACCTTTGCTGAGGTGATTATGTTTGCATCAGAGGCTGTCGAAAACAAAGCTGGGAGGATGTTAAAGATCCATCCTATATAAAGTTTGTGCAACCTGTTTCTTTCTTTCTTTTCCTGTCCAGGGGTGGGGAAAAGCAGTCTTTTACTTCGCTTTGCGGACAACACCTTCTCTGGTAAGTGCTGCCCTCTGTTCTCACTCATTAGATACCCGGTGTGGGACTCGGACCCAAGAGTGACCAGGGTTCGAATCCCCGCTCAGCTACGAAACTCAATCTGCACCATCAGAATGAAGTTCAGGAGCCAAAAAGTCGTATTGAAAAAGATGACTTTTGAACTGTCTGCTCCCAAAATGGCAACTAGGCACTCCATTTTTGCGACTGTAACCCTGGTTTAAGCAGCCATTTGGCACCTAGCTTATAGATATGAGTTTCTAACGCTGGAGCCACATATGCCGCCTTGAGCGCTTTGGAAGAAAATGGGATAAATAAAGAGCCGTTCTCAACACAGAGATCAGGTAGGAGCCAAGACTGCCAACCTATCAATCATATTGCAACAGCGGCCATATTCGCTCATTCTTTCAGCCTCTGCCTCAGGTCTTATGAAAGGGAGAGCAGGGACGAGCCCATTGTCCCCACTGCCTCTTGCACGTTTCCCATTCATGCAGCCCCTTTCCATGTGTTGGAGGGCTGAATGCCAGCAGAAGGGGCTACGGGAAAAGGCTCCCTATGTAATGTAGAACCCAGATCTTCCTGCAGTCTTAAACCACGCAGAGTCTGCTTGAGTAGAGCAGAGTCCTCGCTGCAGGTATTCAGATGAAGATGAGACACTTGCCCAAAGCCAACCTGTGAATCCGTGGCTAAAGGTGGGATTATCCCCTAGACCCAACCTGCATCTCATCCCAGTTTTATCCACTGTGATGACTGCAATGTCCTTTGGTGTTTCAGCCACCACATCGTAAGCGCCCTTTGACTCCAAGAATTATGAGTTGCCTGTTTTATGGTCACCTGTTTCTATCTCTGTGTTCTACATATTTTTATCTTCCTGTTATCTGTAGTTCCCCGTGTGTGTGTGTGTGTGTGTATATTTCGGGGGGGAGTGTGCTTTCCCACTGGAAAATTTCTAATTTTGTTAAATCTCCCTGCCAGTATTTTTCTCCTCCTGTACTCTGACTTCCCTTCTGCATGTCTCTCCCAGGCAGCTATATCACAACCATTGGGGTAGATTTCAAGATACGGACGCTAGTGATAAATGGAGAGCGAGTGAAACTGCAGATCTGGGACACGGCTGGACAGGAACGGTTCCGAACCATCACTTCCACGTAAGCATGGCACAGATGTGGGGTATGCCTGGGTATTCTAGGGGCAGGATGGAGGGTGGAGGTTATTTTGAACTCTTTTTGAGTGATGTGGATTGGCTCTGATGCACGTATGTGGGGAGCAAGCCACCTTGAAACTTAGTTAACAGGTGGGATATAAATCCACAATGAAAAGATGTGGAAGGTTTGGGATTTCTGGTTTCAGAGCAAATAACCCTTTTTTCATGTTTTCTGGGAGAGGCGCAGAGGTTTATTCTAGGATAGGGAACCCATTTTACGGTCTTTCTTTCTCCTGTGACAGGTATTACCGTAACACGCATGGTGTCATCATCGTCTATGATGTGACGAACGCGGAGTCCTTTGTTAATGTCAAGCGTTGGCTGCACGAGATTGGGCAGAACTGTGACAGCGTCTGCAAGATCTTGGGTGAGTGAATCAGAGTTGAAATCCTAGCTTCCCACATTCAGTCGTCTAGTGTTTAACGGACATGTGTTCACAGTATACTGAAACCTAGTTATCTAAGCTGAAGGCCAAAAGATTTTCCCAAGATGCAGTGCTCTTATTCATGCCAGGTCAGGTGGAAGCAGATAAGTATGACTTGTATTTTAACTTTGGGATGTACCAGTGGGTTTGGGGAACAGGAAGCCTAAGCCCTGCGGTTTAGGCTAGAATCACACAGAATCTCATAGTGCATTCTGGTTAATCTAGGAGCAAATATGCACTTCTGAGCCATCAGTGGAAGTTCTTTCTGGACTGCTGTGGCTTCATTTGTGGATGGAACAGGCTGTGGAGGTGATGATTTAACCCCCTTTAGAAATATTAGAAATTGCCTAACATTTTCTAAGCGTTGTACGTATATTAAGAGGCAAGATGCTCTGCCCGCAGGCTCACAAGCAAATAGACGTGATACAAAAAAGGAAGGAATGGAGATCAAAGCAAATGCTGGCGCAGCCAAAGGATGGTCTCCCCGCCCCCAGTGTTCTTTCTGGGAGGCAGCAGGGGGTATAGCCTTCATGCAGCCCTAAGTCACCTGTCTGGTGGTGCACTGTGTTTCTTCTTGCCAGGAGAAGGGAAGCACTGCATCCTGTGTGCAGTTGCTTGGAGTGGGGTTCAGACCATGTGCACTTAATGGGTAGCAGGGTCTTGGGCAGATAATTTCCCCCCCATCACCTCCTTTCTGATCCTTAAAAAACAAAACAAAAAAACTTAAGGTACCAGGGCTTGAACTTGGACTTTCCATGTGAGAAGCATGTGCTGTACAACTGAGCTAAGGTCACAGGTGGCTTTAAAGCTTTTTCTAGGGAAAGTTGTTCCTATCAACTTAAATTGGTGCAATAAATGGCTCTCTGATCTAACCTGACAATCTGGTTTCTGTTGAGCGGTTGTACTGCCTTGGCTTGGTAGCTTATGGGGCAATTTTCCTTTGAATACTCTGGTTTGGGAATTAGCTGCACTCTTTTTGTCTATACCGCTGGTACTCTTACAGTATTTCCTCTGGTAATAATTAAGGCTGTTGGATCCCTCTTTGTTGCATTTGATTCCGCTTCTGATTCCTCCTCCTTCCTCTCCCCCAAATTGTCATCAGTGGGTAACAAATGCGAGGACCCATCGCGGAAGCAAGTGGAGACAGCCGATGCCCGGCGGTTCAGTGAGCAAATGGGAGTCCGCCTCTTTGAAACCAGCGCCAAGGAAAACCTCAATGTGGAAGAGGTATTGGACCGGGGTGTGGGTGAGGGTGGAGACGGGAAGAATGAAAACACACAGTACCTATAGAGCAGGGATGGGGAACCAATTTGGCCCCCCCAAACCACGCCCCCTTGTCCCTCAGTGAGGTCAACTGGTGGGTAGGAGGATAGGGTTTAATCCTGCATTGGTTGTGAACAGGACTGCATAGCCTAGTCGGCAGGATTTACTTTTGAGTCATCAGTGAATTAAATATCGGAACCTTAAATGGGAAGTGGGGTGGGCCTCTTCCTTTTCAAGTTCCTGATCTTGGGGACTTGAAAGAGAAGAGGGAGGTTTGCAAAAAGCCTTTGCAAGCCTCTTTGCTCGCCTTTCAGCTCCAGAGCTTGTTCTGATCTTCGAGCGTGTGGGAGAAGAGGCTTGCAAAAGGGGTTTTGATTGGTGGGTGCCCTTGCTGCATGTCAGTCACGAGGCACAATAATGTGATTGACAGGTAGGTGCTCTCTCAGCCACCCATCCACTTTATCCTGCGAGGCGGATCCTGATAAGGATTTGGCCTGTGGAGCCAAGAATATCCCCCACTCCCTATTAGAGAAATGCCTCTGTGCCTAATGGGTGTGTGTGTGTATGCGCGCGCGTTGTTGGTAGGGAAAGGCAGGCTCATCACTCTGTATTTTTCCTCCGCTACAGATGTTCAATGCCATCACAGCCATGGTGCTCCGGACTAAACAGGAAAATCTGGCACGGCTCCAGCAGCAGAATGAGGTTGTCAAAATCAACAAACCCAAAAAGAAACCCTCCGTCAAGAAATGCTGCTGAAGGGACAGCCCCTGTGTTCTCCTCTTCCTCCCCGCCCCAAAATCCTGAGAATGACTGACCGGACTGTGGAAGGGCTGGTTGGGTGGGTAAAAGTAGCTGCCGTTATGTGTGCATGTGTGGTGGGGGAAGGGGGGGGGCCTGGAATCCTGGCAGGAGGGCACGGGAGTCTGTGTGAAATAATGCCCACAGCACTGGAATGGCACTCCCCTCCCCACAACCCTTGGAGAGGTTGAGTTGCTGGAATGGAAAAATCTATATACTGGCGCTGAAATCCCTTCTTGCGTTGGGGATAGAGGCAGGGGAACATTGAAGAGCATTAAAAACAAACAGTGCTGAAACAAATTGCATAAAGGTGATGAATAGGAGGATGAGGGGCATTTTCTACTTCCAGAAAACAAAAATAACCTCTGCAGTGTTGCCTATAAACTCTCTTCTCATGTATTTTACTTCTCGTCTTCCTCTGCCCTCCATTCCCACCCTGTGTTGCCATGGCGCAGTGCAGCTCGAGTATCCATTGTTGGGTCACTGTGATACGTGTGTGTGTGTCGCGGGAGAAAGATGTGTATTTCTTTTTAAGGGGGGAGGACAATACAGCTGTACCTGTGACTAATGAGGGGTAGGATGAAACTGGGGGAATCCAGTGCCTCAATTCACAATACTTCACCTAGCAATAGTGGGGATTGCCCCAATTTTCTTCTTGGCTTGCGTTTGCTAAGAAATGTGGTCAGAATACTGTCCTGAGGCCTGGGTTAAAAACCAGGGTGCAAACCTCTCCCACTGGGTCTGGAATAGGATTGTTCATCTCTTCCCCATAACCCCTTCTCCAGTCTCAGAGCAATTTGTCATGTATATTCATATTCAAAACAAGGCTGGGGTTGGAAAGGTCTCTTTGAAACCTCCCTGCCTTGTATTAGCAATTGGGGTACCATCCTGTCAGCCCAGCCTCCCTCCTGAAACCGAGGAACTAATCAGAAGGTGTGTATATGCCAAACTTGGAATATGAAACACTCTTTGGATCTGGGAGGTGGGTCTCCACCCCGCAACTCCAAAATGGTGGGTACAACAGGGTTGAAATTGTATCTGCCCTCCCACCTCTGTCTTTAAATATGGGGACCTTCTGACTGTGCAATACGTCTGCTTCATGAATTATTTTATATACACAAAAATGAATTATGTACATAATTAAAACATCTTGTGTTAACCCACTGCTAATGGCATTAAACCTGTCAAGGAGACACCACTGTTCAATAAAGAAATTTAGATATGAAACCACCTCTTATTCTTTTATTTCTCCAAAGCGTGGCTACCCATCCTTTGGTGCCAAGAGGGATTTTTTTTGTCATATTTCCATCTGTTGGTACCCTCTGGAGTAACATCTTGTTTTCAGCTCTCTGGAAGTAAAAGGTCAAGATGCTGCTCCCGCAAGGAAAGAGAAAATGATAGTTGATCTTCACACAAACATTTTTTTTTTGTAGGGTGGGGTATCAGCTCTCTGATAAAATAAAAAGGAGAAGTTCAGAAAGCTCATTTTGAAATTGCTTCTAAATAGCAATATTAACATTCTAAGTCATAGCACCTTGAGACACCACAGTTGCACTTTTTCCTAAGTACTGGCATCTTTCCTATTGGAAAAGAAAATAGTAATATGCACACACACCAGAAATGACCACTCACACATTTTTACATCTAGTAGAGGGGAGAGGATCAGATCATTGCAGTTGGTTGAAAAATGATGGGTGTTCCTATGTTGCTGTAAAAAAAATTGCAATCAAATGTGTTTATGCTGGATAATGATGTCGTTTGTTGAAAGTCTGACAGGCCAACCGGAAAAAGAGAGTTTTGGCTTTAGACCAAGATGGGTGAAAGCTCATATTTCCATTTCCTCTTGTATTGTTGCTGCTGCTTGCTGAGGCTGTGCAGGAGAGCTGAGGGCAGATGGGATAGCCATCAATGTCCGGATACTGTGAAAGCCTGAGTTACTAGGAGGGCTCCAAAGGACCACTTCTGTACAAGGATTCCTGTAAGAATGAGGGAGGATGCTAGTTACTGATGCAAATGATTTTGCTTTCCAGTGTTCCTCTTTTCTTCCCAAGTCTTGTGCTATACTTACAGAGAAAGAAATACCTCTTCAGGCACAAGGCTGACTCCTCCAACGGGCTCTTGTAGGAAGGAAGGATGTGCCAGTATGGGGCAATCTGCCATAATGAATTCCCCATCCACAAGCACACTGTTGTGCTCATCCTCATCTGAACTAGCTTCTTCACTTGCTCCATCTTGGGACAGCCTAAGAGAGAGAAAATCTCACACAATGAAGCCTTGTTATTCTGCTTCTCTGACTGCCCCCCTCACAAAGCAGTGGTCCCCAGTACCTCTGCTGCAGTTCTTTCAAGCGTGCATATGCCTCCTGCCACTTGGGATCTTCATCGTAGAGAGGGAAACCATTGGAGCTGTAGACATGGTCATTGTCCAGGCTAAGAGAGTTGAAGCGGGCAGCCATCTTGTCCTCTGAGAGGAAGTGTTTGGAACTGGGTTCCCTGTTGGGGCACAGAGAGCAATGGCAAGGAGTCCAGGGTCCAGTGACACCAATCCTGTCCTGTACCAATTCATGCCAAGCTCACTTTCCCCACTCTGCCCTTCAGCATGGCCCATCATGCACTGTAGCACATTAAAAGTTCATTTGGCATTTTTAGTGTCGGATACAAAAAGCACACACTTACTTAAATGAAAATTGCATGGTCAATAGTTTATTCATTGTTCTCAGAAAACTACAATGGAATATATTTAATCAGCAAAAAAAAAAAAAAAAAAGCTTTTAAGAAAAAAACATGATGCAATTGTAACCTGTATATGGAAGAAGAAAGTGGATTATGAATATGGAAGTTTCTAGCCCCAATCGCTTCATGCACCAGCCATAACTCCTCATCTTATGTCACACTTACTGATCTCTATGCTCCAGATGGCGTTTGAAAGCGAAGGATGTTGACCGGCACCTAAAACAAAAAGCTACAGTTGTACTCGAGACCCAAAGATCCCCCCACACTAGTTGCTCTTCTCCCACTGGCCTACTCTTTTACCATAATTATAAAAGCTGTGCTTCTTCCTCTTTGCAGACCCCAAAGTCCATGGATTTGCAGGACCCCTCCTTCCTTCCTCACAGCACTGAATTAGGTTTTTTCTCTTCTCCCCACCCAAACCCACCCAGGGCCATAGCTAGGGAGTGGTGAGGTGGGGCCCAGCCAGGGGCGCAGGCAAGGAGGGGAGCAAAATTGGCTAAAAATATGTACATAAATAGGTCTATAAATAAAAGGTTTTAAATAGGAGTGTGAATTGAATTGGTTGGGGGCGGGGTTGGAGGAGAGGCGGAAAGAGGAGCTAATTTGTCCATGGCTAGGGGGCGCAATCTGGACGGTTCTGCCAGGGGCGCAAGATCACCTAGCTACAGCTTTAAGGCCCTTTACAGAACCAGAATGCTTGAAGGACTGCGTACTTCTATTTATACCTTAAGATATTTAGCCAATAATCTTCTACAAGTGTACCTGCCATCTGAGACAAGGTATGAGACAGCAGGAGTGAAATACCTCCCCCAGAGAGGCTTGCCTAGTGCCTACTTTGTTATTTTGCTGGGAAGTAAATACATTTAAAATGTTTTACACTGCTGAGTTTCACTGTCTTGTTACAGTTATTTTACCTAAATTGTGTGTGAACTGTATTGTAAAGTGCCTTCAGAATATATAAAGTCCTGTAATCAATTAAGCTCCCTGAAAGTTTATGACTGTAGCCCACTGTCCGCCCTTTTGCCTCTTTCCTTCAGAACTAAGCTGCAAAATAAAAAGCCCAACAAAATGACTGCATTTTCCTTCTCTGGCATGTTTTTTAAAGCTTCCAGCAGGTCGGTCACCTTTTTGCCTGTGAATAAATGCCAGAGAGGTGGGTGCTATCAAAATCCACTTTTCTCTCCCTCAGCCCATCCTCAAAATGTATCCTTTCCTCTTCACCCAAGCAAAAAGCCTCATTGTGCACATGCTTACCGGGACTGCTGTATTTTACTGAAGTTCACCAAGCCCTGGCTTTGCCTTATCCATGGCATTCTGCGTGCTGTGTGCCGCTGCCTGCTGGAGGGCATGGTGTGGCTCCAACCCCTGCTCCCAGCCAAGAAGGAGCAGCACGTGGATGGGCTGGATGGAATAATTGTTGGCGATTGCTGGCCAGTTGTCTGATCCATCTGTGAGGTAAAACATAAAGGGGGTTAAACTGAGACTCTCCTCTGTAGCGCTAATCCTGCCCTGAAACACTGTTAGTGCAAGGGAGCTCCTGAATCACACTAACCTGTGAAAAAGCTGTCTATTTTTAAAGGATTGTTCTGGAGCCTTCAGCCCAATGCAAAGTGGAGCTAGTATATTGATGGAAGTGGGTCGCTGAAAAGGATTTGAGAGAGCATCTTAGGGTTTATACTTGGTTCAGGCAGAACACTGACCAGGCCTGAAGAGCCTTCCCATTACCCTGCATATGACTGAGCATGGCCGATGATCCTCTGAAGCTGTGCACTTTAGGGGGCAATTGATATGAGCAAGGAAGCTGGTCTCACGTGATCTTTTTATTAAGTGGGCCCTTTGCATACTGTTTAATTCTATTTGTTCCTATTTTGTCTGTAAGCCGCCTCAAGTCTCTGCCGGGGAAAAGGGGTGGTGCATGCATGTATAAATTCCTTTGAAAAGCCACTGCATTAGATATTGCACCTGTTGTCTTCAGGCGCTTTTCCAGCTGCTCATTTTGAGACGTAAGGCTGAGTCCCACATACAAAGCTCCTTCCTGTTTCTTATCAGGTAAGGTCTTTATCAGAGGGGTCTCTGCAGATGCTCGTTAGGTTTCCAACACCTTAATTAAGCAAAGTGTTTCCATCAGATAGTGGTGGTCTTTACATTGGATAACTCTTGGAAGTTGTGCATAAATCTAGAACACAGTGTGTCTATTCAAAGTAATACCTGATGTAAGGTTACCAGATGTCCCTGTTTCCGGGGGACAGTCCCTGCATTTACAAATCAGTCCCCTGACAAATTCCATCTATTTAGTAGGAAGTTGAAAAGTGTCCCTGGATTCATTGAAAAAAAATCTGGTAACCTTAACCTGATGGCTGTGTAGGATTCAGTTCTACCATCCTTAAAAGTGTTATGTGTGGTTTTGATTTTGAGGTTGCTAATGTGTTAGTGATAAATCTGAAACTGCCCCTTTTTGTCCTAAAGGCTCATGATATAAAAAGGACAGCAGGTCGCTCTCCCGTGATCCTTAAGGCCACTTCAGGATAAAGGAAGTTTGCCTTGACCCGACTAGCGCTTAGCTCTGCCTGCCAAGGTTTGGGAATCCCAGCAGCCTTTGCGCTCACAGGCAGCCATTTAAAGGCGCTCCCATGATGCCTTGCTACAGGGCTAACCGAAATAACGGAATCCCAAGATGCTTTGCGCTCGCGGAGCTTTGCCACAACCTGGTGGGCGTGTCCACTCCACAGGAAAGGGCGTGGTTATATTCAAGGTGGGGCAGGGCGCCCCTTGATTCTCTGAGGCACGTGCGGCTAACGCTGTGCGGTGGAAGGAACGTGACGCCAGTAACGGTCGGTGCAGACAGGCACGCGCGAGGGGGAGGCGGGTTAGAATGCGGGTCTAGAGATAGCGTCTGCGCATGCGCCGTTAATATAGCGGCAGGGGATTCAAAAATATATCTCTCTTACCGGTCGGAGTGTGTTCCTCACGCTGCTCTTCACAATGGCGGCGCTTCTACAGCAGCCTGGGGAACCAGCAGGGTGTAAACCAGCCACCAAATTTCGTTTTCACGTGACGAGCGAGGAGGGGGGGGAAACCTCCGATACTCGCGCGAAGTGTGCCGGGAAACGTAGTTCCTTTTTACACTCTCGGTCCATGTTGCTTTGACCGCGCAGCCTCCGAATCCCGTCGTGCCTTGCGCTTTCTCGTCGCTCCGGCTCTTTGTAATCATAGAGACGAGACAAAGTCTCAAGGGCTCGTGCGCGCGCCCCCTAGTGTCCGACTTTGGCATTGGCCTCGTTAAGTGAAGGATAAAGGAAAGCGCGTCGCTTCTGCACCGAATGAAAGCGCGTCTGGCTCCCATTGACCGGGGCGGGTTTGCATGAGCAATTTAACATCGCGGTCGTTTGCGTGCTTACTCAGAAGTAAGTCCCACTGTGTTCAATGGGCTTACTCCTCGGGCAGTGTGCATAGAGTGTGCGCTTTGCCTGGACCAACGTTTGCTGCAATGCGGCTCCTCTTTTTGCTCCGCGCTCAGCATTATCAAGTTTTTTTTTTTTAATTTTATTTTAAAGGGAACTCTGCATTTCTGTTAAGCTGCTTTTCTTATAAAATCGAACTCAAGGTAGCCTGATACAAAAAACATACAGTATAAGTATCGCAGCCAAAATTAAAACTCAAAACCAAGGCAGCTAACCATCAAAATATAAATCGTGACCAAATTAAACAAGCAGTAGCAAAACAAAAGCGTTATGTTGACCCATGGGGCATTTTAAAAACTCACATTAGATGCAGTGTTTACATCTCCTTTTGTCGAGGGAACCATATGATTTGCAGCGTGTAGTGGGGGTAGGGAACTGGTGGCCGTGCTGATATTTCTGGACTACAACTCCCATCACCTCTGATCATTGGCCATACTCACTGGAGCTGATGGGAGCTGGAATCCCCCCCCCAAAAAAAAAAATTATATCTGGTGAGCCACAGGCTCCCTACTCCTGATGTACCCTATTTTGCCTTGCTGGAAACCCCACATGCTTTGGGATCATTTGTCGCACCCCTGTGTGAGGCTCATTGGACATGGGGAGCATGTAGCATGGCAGCCTGTTCTGTGGTTCCATGTACTGCACTGGGATGCTGGTGAGACCAGTGTGCCATACTGGGGAGATCTTGCTCCCATCTTACCTATTGACATCCAAGGCCAGGCTGCTTAGATCTACACTTTGGTATATTGCAGGAATTAGCAGAATTGGGCTTTACAAAAAATTGAGCTTGGTCAAGCTCCGCAGCAGGTAAATCAACTACATAGGTGGGATTTTCTTTTGCCAAGGATGGAATCTGCTTATACTGTAGTGCAATCAGGGCTTGGGGTGGGACATGCCTGGGCAAATAAAACAGTATTTCTTAGGAAAGCAAAAACCAGCATCCATCCAGGCAGCACTTGCTTCCTTGACTTCTCCTGCTTGTTCCTCTTGCCAGATGGATATTCAGCGATCCCTGGAACTCTTGCACATGACTGTCTACTCCCAGAGCGTCTCGCCATGTGGCAAGTACTTGGCAGCCGGGAACAACTATGGAGAGATTGCCATCTTCAGGTAATTGGGTGCCTCTTTTGAGGGAGGGAGGAATTATCTCTGCATTTCCTCACACCTCTGTGTTTCTTCCTCTCCAGCCTTTCTGCAGCACTGAGTTCAGAGGCTAAGGAGGAGAGCAAGAAGCCAGTGGTGTCCTTTGTAGGTAGGTGAAAAATACAGCCTCTACTGGAATTGTTTTTAAGACGCTTTTATCGTTATGTTGCCTGTTGTTGCTGCCCTGGGCTCTTTCGGGAAGGCTAATGGGATATAAACAAATAACAACAACTGCAAGGAGTCCAGGAACTCCCAAGATGCATTGAGCATCCATTCCCATGCCAACCTGCTTGTTTATTACGGTTGGCCGTTTGTGGCAATGCCAGGAGTTCCCATAAAGCAGATCCCCAAGCCCAGCGTCAGCATGCAGCATTGGCTGGGCTCCAGGAGAGCCTGTGTGGCTAATGCTGGCATCGTTTAATAAATAAATAAATAAATTAAGGGCCTGGCCCTGAGATGAGAAGCACTGGGCTGGGTGGCTCCACCTTCCACCCAAAAAAAGCCCCCAGCCTTTGGGCCCTTACATGAGGCCTCTCCATGTGTCGTATTTATTGTACATTCATGATTATTTGTGCTTATGATGGTATCAGGACAGTTATTCGCAGTCCTGCTTTCAATAATAATAATAATTTATTATTTATACCCCACCCATCTGGCTAGGTTTCCCCAGCCACTCTGGGTGGCTTCCAACAGAATATTAAAAAACACAATAAACCATCAAACATTAAAATTTTTCCTAAACAAGGCTGCCTTCAGATTTTTTCTAAAAGTCAGATAGTTTATTTCCTTGACATCTGAAGGGAGGACATTCCACAGGGCAGGCGCCATTACCAAGAAGGCCCTCTGCCTGGTTCCCTGTAACCTCACTTCTCGCAGGGAGGGAACTGCCAGAAGGCCCTCGGAGCTGGACCTCAGTGTCCAGGCTGAACGATGGGGGTGGAGACGCTCCTTCAGGTATTCTGGGCTGAGGCCTTTTATACAATATCATTGGGGAGGCATCACAGAAGAACTAATAAAGCAGAATGATGTGTGGATGATCGTATAAATCCACCACCAACATGCTATTATTGTGCCAATGATGCATTGCAGGATACACCTGGAAAAAACCCAACACCTCAGTCTGGAGGGGCCTGTGCATCAGTGCCATTATTCAGTGCCACCGCCTGCCCCTGCCATCTCTCTAAAGTGCCAATTTGGAGACCCTCTCCCCACCTTAGCTGGGTGCCTGTGTGATGATTTGCCGTGTTGACATACCTAACACGACTCCTTTAATTTTAAGGGCCCTTCACTGAGGGGAGCAGTGGGCCGAGTGGTCACAGTGGCTTCTCCTTCTCACAGTCCTGCCCCTGCTGATTGGTAAGCTAACCAAGGGAGGGGGCTCTCCCAGGACTGTCCTTGCCCCCAAGGCCCCCTTGAATCTGGCCACGGGCTTGCAAGCCCTCTGCAAATGAGATGGAAATAAAATGCATTCCTGGCAAGGTTAAACTCCGGAACTTCAGGGTGGCAAGCTGGGGATTTCCCAGAATGCACTTCACCACTGCCATGCCAAAATCCATCCATTTCAGGTGCTTCTTCTTCCCACAGCTCACGAAGGTCCCGTCTATGCCCTGGTTTCCACAGACCGGCAGCTGCTCAGTGCTGGCAATGGGGAAGTCAAGGCCTGGAACTGGAGTGAGATTGTGAAGAAGGTAAGGGCGGCTGGCTCATCGGTTCCCCTCCCATGTTTCTCCCGACTTCCTTTTGACTGTGTTCCTCTTAACCTTCTTCTGCCTTCTGCCGCAGGGTTGCAAAGAAGCCTGGAGCAGGAGGCCGCCTTATGGGTATAACTTTGATTTCCCCCTTTCACCATTGCCATCTTTTCTTCCTCTTTATGCATGTACAGATGGCAAAAATTCTCTCTTTGCTTTTCTGCTCAGGAGCAGCTTGGAGGTGCCAGAAATCAACAGCCTTCAGCTGAACCTCAAGGTACAGGCGCAGCGCAATATGGGGAGGGTTTGGCATGGTTCACTCATCTGCCTCGGCCTCATTCTTGCTGCTTCTCCCCCTTCCTCCTTCAGGATAATAGTCTTCTAATGGCTGGGGGAGACTGTTCCATTCACATGATGGATCTGGAATCTGGCGCCTTCATGGTGAGTCGTGCCTCTAGCATCATGGGGCTGATGAAATGCAGGGAGAGAGGAGGTTTATTTAAGGCAACTCCTTCTCATCTCCTACAGGGGCTTCTCTGCATTAGAGTATCCCAAAATTGTTATTATAAACTGGAAATAAATCCTCTTAATCTGTCAGATTCTCAATTTCCAAACTCCAAGGCTTTCCCCCTTGTTTATGGTTATTGAAAACTTAATAAAAATAGCTTTTCAGGATTCTGTGTTGTTCTGCAACAGCAATAGAGTATCATAATATAATTTCTCAGTTATTCCGTAGCATATCTCTGCAGCCTCCAGAATGTGTCCTACCTCCATCCACCGCAAGTCATACTCTGTTTCGTCTCTCTCTGTCACAGCATGAATATCAAGGCCACACCGATTATATCCACTGCCTGGCCCTTCGAGACCAGCTCAGAGAGTGCCTGTCAGGGAGTGAGGATGGCACCGTGCGCCTTTGGGGTGAGGATCTGCAGCCTCCTTGCCGCCTGCTGTTTCTCTGAGAGATCGTCTCCCCATATAATCCCTGCCCCGTGCTTTAAAATCAGTTGGGCAGATCCCATCTGCATGTCCCATCTCTGAAGGAAGCCAAATCTGAACCCTGTCAGGGTAGGGCCTTCTCAGTGGTGGTGACCCCGCAGTCCTGAAACAGGCGTCTTGGTTACTTATGTTCGCTGATTTGAATATGACTCGGGCAACATCCACACCATACATTTAAAGCGCTATGATACCTTTAACAGATATAAAAAACCCTGTGAACTGTAGTTGGTCAACAGTGCAGGAAACTGTAGCTATGTGAAGTCAGCACTCTGAGCAAACCACAGTTCGCAGGATTCTCCGTGACTGTTAAAAGTGGTATCATCCTGCTTTAAATGTATGCTGTGGATGTAAGCCATCTTTGGGTATCAATCTGTGCCTTTTAAACTTCTGTTCTCTGTTATATGGCTAATGGTCGTAAGGTTTGTTTTAACTCTTGGATTTTATCTTAGATTCCATATTTGTTTGCTCTTAGCAGTTTCTTGAAAAGCAGGGCGGATGTCACTTACTTAAAGGTGATTCAGGGAATATCTTCAGAATGTTTGGGGACGAGCCAATGCCACAGGGATCCCACTGCTCCATTTTCTTCCAATCTCTTTAGATGATCAGTTGCTGACACCCCCTTTGGCTTGTTTTCTAGGACTGGGATGGTGTATATGCAACATAGTAAGCTGCCTATACTGAGGCCTGTGGTCCATCTAGCAACATGTTGTCTATGGTTAATGGCAGGGGTTTCAGGTGGGGTCCCTCCCACCCCTTAGTAGAGATGCTGAGGATTGAACCAGGGTCTTTCTGAATGCAAACAGATGATCTGCCACTGAGCTACAGTTGACTAGACAAACCATGGACTTTATTTCTCTCTCTTTGCAGATTTACGTACTGGAGGTCAGGTTCAATCAATTGAAGTACATAAATATGAGGTAATGTAATCATCATCATCAACAACTTTATTTTTAATGTAAGAAGGCATCAAACAATAATCATAAAGGAAAACAAACAATAAAAGATTAGTTATAATAAAGCAAAATTAAGTATATGACTGGATATTTTCCTGAGGTTTGTCATTCCAAAACATCATAAACAAACTGTTGTTCCATAGATTAGGTTGACTGTTGTTATTTATGCATTCTCCTGTAATATGTCAGTTTAGATAATGGAGCTATTATATTCCACGTTTTATGAAACCACTCAGATAAATAGTGGTCTAATTGACCACTATACTGATCTTAGCAGCAATGAGAAAGATTAATAGCCCATTTCCAAATCACCATCCAGGATTAAACCCTTTTAGATAACCTTATGAGGTATTGCAGTTTTATCCCATTTCCCTCTGCCCCAGGGAACACAGTGCCTTCCTATCCCTCCCCATTCTTCCATTCTCCATCTATCCAGAAATTTTAAAAATAATTTACAAAGTAGAGAAAAATATGCAAACTAAGCTGCTGTTATTATCAAAGTGTTTGCAACTCCTCAAAACAAGAACCCCTAATAAAAACTAGGAACCTATATTAACGGGAGACAACCTCACACTTGCGATCTCATATTTTATTGAAGAAAAACCTTTGAGGAAATGGAGCCCTTACTCATTTTCGATAACCAGCTTCACCACTTAACCATTGCTTCCTTCGGCCACCTTCCCCTAATGCTCCCCTCAACTCCCTTAGGAATGCAACAGGCCACAGAACGGGAAGTGGATCCGTTGCCTGGCAACCGAGTCCGACTGGATGGTGAGTTCATTGACTCTTGGCTGCAGAAAGAGAACAGCTTAAATATCCCAAAATGTATTGAGCTGGAGTGCAGCAGTCTGGGAGGGAAGGAGGAGGTTGTTCACTGAGCCTTGCTGTTCTCGGATGTCGCATGGGACGTCCAGAGACGTTGGCTTCCCCTTTCTTTGGAGCTCCCTGTTCTGCCCCTATTTTCTGAAACTGGCCTTGGAAGCAAGGGGGGCTGCTGACATTTGCAATGGACAAGTGTTTGGTGCACCGGGTAAGCAAAAGGGCTCTTGCAGAGAGCTTTTGTCATCGGCAGGTTGTGGGTTCCCTAAGGCAGTCTTCCACTTTTTCAGATCTGGGATGTCCCTTTAACGTGAATTTGAGGGACCCATTTCTTAATGTTTCCCTTAGGTTTGCATGGTGGCTGCTGTTGTGACTCACCTTAGACCAGGCCCTGGCCCTAGTATGGAGCGCCCTGACTTCCTGGTTTAAGATCTCTCCAACCCTTTTCCTGTTTCTCCTTCCACAGGTGTGTGGTGGAGGCCCAGCGCTCACTCTGTGGCACCTGCGGTCCGTCACACCTACCACGATATTCCCCGTGCCCCAGTGTCAGCAACAAGTCATGTTCTACCAGGACTTGGTGAGTCATCCCCCCCGGGGGTTGAGGGCCACATAGCCTCCCATCTCACTGGCTTCCTCATTCCCTTGATTCCTGTATTTCTTCCCCCTGCTCCTTTGTTGTTATTCCTTCATCCAACCAGTCTTATTTCCCCTTCCTTTGCTCTTCCCTTTTGCGCCAAATTTTTTATTCTTCATAAAAATGGTTTCATTGCCACCCGCCATAGCTGTCAACTTTCAGATTTGAAAATAAGGGATCAGCATCCTCGAAAATAAGGGACCAGCAGCCTCAGCTGTCCCGGGGACAGTCTACGGGATATCTAACAATCCGGGATAGCAGCGGGAAGCAGCGGGAAATGGCTCTGGAATAAGGGAATTTCCTGCAAAAAAAGGGAAGGTTGACAGCTATTCAACCCGCCCTTTCACTCAGCACCCTCTTTCCCCGCCCTGACGATCTGTCTTCCGCAGATTCTCTCGGCTGGCCACAGCCCCACCATTAACCATTTACAGATCAGTGGGGAAGTGAAGGCTCAAATCCCTTGCATCCCACGTTGCATCCACTCTCTTTCCATCAATGAACACTCGCCAGAGCACAAGGTAAGCTCCTGGGCGGCAGGAGGGAGGTAGGAGGGTGTCTGGCCTGCAGAGGGAGGCGGCTGGAATTCTGCTTGGAAGGGGCAGGGCTTAGCTTTGGCAAGTAGGACTGTGGACGTGGGGGAGGGGGCTGAAATAAGAATGTGCCAAGCTTCCAAGGAGCAAGGGGGGCTTGGTGAATGAGAGGTGGGTTGTCACTTGGGGTTGGACCTGCAGAAGTAGTGAATTTGGGCTTCAGTTTGTAGAAACCCAGAGGTCTGGACCACCAAATGGCGAGTTTGTGGGACCCTCGCCCCCGGCAAATGAAAACAACTATATCCCTATAAAGTGGAAATCTCTCAAGGCAGCTGACAAACCAAATTTAAAACACAGCTATGAGTAAACGGCAAATTATCTTGGGAAAAGTATGTTAAAAAACAAACCCCCAAACCTGAAGTGGCACAGAAACCAAAACCGCACTGGAGAACCAGACAATAATAAGGGGGTGGGCCATAGGCCTATTGAACCTAAGAGGTTGAACGGAGGTGTTGCAATAGCAGCAGAAAGGGAGCCATATGTGCTCCATAAGAGAGGGAGTTCTCCAGTCTGGGTGCCACAACCCAGAAGGCCTTGCCCTGCATACTTGCCAGTTCTGCGTTCTTCGGCCTCCGTCAGAGATCTGACTGGGGGTAGGCAGAGGCATGTGGGAGAAGATGTTCTTTTATTAGGACTGGGGTGGGAACCTTTTGCAATCCAGGGGTCCCTTCTAAGCAACATTCTGAGGGTCATATGCAGGGGCAGGACTAGAGACAAAAAGTTGGGGTGGGGGCAAGGAATGTAAACCTTACCTTAGTACCCTAGGCTAATTCCTACACGCACTCACACTCCCCTCCAGGCAAACGAGGCTTTGTCAGAATTCCCAGCCAGGCAATAAAATAAAATAAAACAAATCACTCAGGGAAGGGTGCAAAGCAGGACCCACTGAGGGCCTGGCCTGGGAAGGAGGTGTGTGGCTGGAGAAGGAATGTGGCCCAGGGAGAATCCCAAGGATCAGAGACCTGGAGGACTGGATGTGGTCCCTGGCCCTGAGGTTCCTCATCCCTGGGCTTGAGTACTTGCTGTTTTCTGCTGGACAGAACAATGGTTTTGTTTCCGTGACTGGTGGTGGTAGAGAGCAAAGCAAGAAAGACGGGGTGGGCAAGGTTAGAAGCAGAGCGGGTGGGGCAGTGGGTGGGCCTTCCGCCGCCCCATACCTGATAAACCTCTTCCCTCTCATCTTCCCTTCCTCTTCGCCATCAGGTGCTGACAGCTGCCGGAAGCAGCCACCGCATCGACGTCTTCACCAACTTTGGTTACCGGGCCTTTTCCCTCACCTTCTCTTAAGGCTCGGACGATTCCGTTTCCATAAACTGGTGCTGTTCAAGGAGTGCCTGGGCAGGACAGGCAGCCCCACTTGACAGGCTGCTACGTTCAGGGATGCCTGAGCCACAGCTAGCTGGACCGTCAGTTGGGAAAAGGAGGCTCTTCACGAAGGAAAAAGAAACCCCTGGACCTGCTTGGGCATGAACTTCATGGGTTTTAAAGTTGTGGTAAAAAATGAAAGGAATTGGGAACTGTGTTTATTGTAACTAGCAACCCCCAATTCCACAGTCAGGATAAACCTTACATCACAGGCAAGAAGCTGTTAAATCTATTTCGAGTTAAATGCATTAAAACAATTTTTTAAAGACTGAAATATGGATGCCCTCGGAATGTTTGTTGCTATGTCTTTGTCCTGTCCTTCATTTGAGGAAGCATACAGAGTTCCCTTCTTCTCTCAAAAATCTTGTGTAAGGTGGGTGAATCCAAGAGGCGATGGCTGACACAATGTTCAGCTTTGTGGCAGAACTTGAACTTGGGTCTCTCCAGTCCAGCACTCAAGCCTGGGGACAGGGATTCAAGGGCCCTCCAGGCAGGTGGACTACAACTCCCATCATCCCTGACCATTGGCAGTGCTGGAAGTTTTAGTCCCACAGCATATGGAAGGCTATAGGTTCCTCATCCTGGCAAGCCATCACACCGCAATGACTCATATGGAGCTGATGGGAGCAGGTGGGCAAAAATGTCAAGGAGCGGTTCAGATGTCCTCCCTGTATGGCACCCTTCTGTGATCTTTCGTCTGACTTTGCCCAAATGCTATTCAGTTTTTTACCTCTGTGGTCATGAGGTCTGGAATCTGGTATTGTGGGAAAGCTATAGCAGAATGGCCAGTTCTATGCTGCGTGGAACAACGCTTTTCTGGATTTCTAGTCCTTCACACAGGACTTGGCCTTTACGCTTCAGATATTTCCACCTCCTCATACATATGCTCATCCTGCATTCTCTTCAGCTCCTTCAGATCTTCCCGGTGACTTTCTTTAAACTCCCGGAGGTCCGCCATCTTCTCCTCAAACTCTCTGCTGGCGCAGTGGTCCTGCCGTTCAGGATCTGGCAGAAGGTATCCCATGGGGTCAGCCAGCATTGCTTCGAACTCACGGCACAGGACCTCCAAGGCCAAGGGGCCATAGGTGGAGCTGCTGGATTTGTAGCGCCTGCTGAAGAGGTTGACGGACTGCAGGAAGTAGTGTGGGAGGTTTCTCTTGGCAAGGGTATGGCGTAGGAGCCTCAGGAGGGCTTCCAGGCAGGACAGTAGAGTCTCCCACTGTTCCTTCTGCGGGTAGATTTCACAGCACCACAGCAAAACGGTCTGCAAGAGGAAGAGAGGAGGGAAATGTTAGGTCTTTGTGGCTCTTAGAGGTTCAACAGTATGGGCAGTTCTGGTGTGCTTCAGGAGATTGGGAAAAAGGAATGTGGAGGGCATCATATTGCTGACTCCTTGGCTACATTTTCCTCCATTTTGACTAGAAGCAAATATAAGGGCCTTGATATCAGGTTCCAAGTGTGTGAAAGAGGCCCCTGAGGGGATGGTAAGCACTGGCCTGGCAATAGATAGCACTGATTGCATTTCGGTTATTTTATCTCACCAGTCAGTGCAGAATTTAATAGGGAGGTTCACCTTGAGATGGTAGGAAGTCAAGATTTTGCCGTACTCTGGTGTCCATTTTGTCACGTTGACAAACTTAAGCAGTCTCAAAGCTGCCGCCCTCTGCCCGCCATCAGCGTCAACGTCCTCAAGAATCACAGTCTCGGCATGGCTGAAAGAGAGTCTGGGCCCAGAGAGAGAATGGCTCCATTAGAACACCGTGTTTATGGGAAAGCAAACAGTTCCTTAGTTGGATGAACTCTTAATAGCCCTCTTAGCTCCTATTGTTACTGCAGGAGACAGAAATAAGATGGTATTAAAAAGAAAGGTTTATATTAAAAAGAAAGGTTTGATATTTCAGTGGAAGCTTAACATATCTTGCCTTAAGACAAGAGGCCTTTTGCGGGGGGAAACCCCTTTTCTGAATTCATGCCAAACTCTGCTTTCCCACTAGAGGGTAACTGTTCCTTTGCTCCTTCTCGGCTGCTAAGTTTGTTTACTTTTTTTTACCTCCAAAATCCTCCCTTGGCTATCAGCTCTGGTCCAACTTCCTGAACGACGGCTGCTTTGCGGAGAAAGCTTTTCTTTTCGTTGGCCAGGTCCCCATCCCACCATTCGGAAAGGTGGGCCAGGTCTTCTCTCAGCCACTGGTTGGAGAGCTTGAAGGCTCCCTGGATGGCAGGCACCAGCTTCACTGGGACAGTTTCCGTCCCTTCAAGGAAAACCAGCTGGATGGCAGGACTCTCCAAATTCAGGGCCTCCAGTGTGATGTTCTCTGCATAGGGCACAGACAAAGCATGATTGCCCCCAGGAATCAAGGGGAAGGAACAATAAAGTTATTGCATTTTTCATTTCTTCAGTGCCTTTCTTGATGGTTTTGGGAATACCTACAGCAGTGTGCAGCCTATAAATCTTAATGGTAAACCAGTCATGGCATTACAACAGTAATAGAAACACAAGCAAACATAAATAATAGCAAGGCAGTCCTGTTACTCTCCCATGAATCTAAAAGGCTAGGTGATCAGAAATATTTTTATTTAAGTATAAAGTCTGTCCCTTATACAGAAGGATAGGTGGCAGATCTGCGATCTGGTTACCTGCCTCCACTCCAGAAGAGGTCATATTCTGTCCACAGAGCTCTTGCAATGGAATTTTAAAATATATTCATATCTGACCGGTCAATTATTGAAGGAAGGTGTTGGCAAGGACAGAACTCACTCTGATGTTTTTACATTTGAGGGAATCGGCAATAAACATACGTCTCAAAAATAGACTCACGTCTCATCCAGTTGTCTATCTTGGGTACACGGGAACGGAAGAGTTTTTGCCGGAAAACAGGATCTAATGGTCAAGGGGGAAATTCAAGGAATGCTGCTAAGTTCAATTATATATTTGGAAATAAACAACCGTAGGCCAAATCCAGCCCCCCTTGCAAATGGCTTCTCCAATGGGAAAATAATTTCTACATGTTTTTGGACTTACCATTTTGCCGGGGATGGGTGCACTCTGGGAAGGCAGGAAAGAAAAGTTCGAGAAAATAAGTTAATGGAGAATTGCGAATGGCCTGACATTCAGGCTCCCAAACCCCTACTCAATCATTGTTTCCTAAAAAGGATTGCTCTGCTTTTAATTACATGACAAGTGGAAATTCATTATAACAGGTGCAGCTTATCTCAGTGTGGTGATATGATATTAAGCCTGTTGCATAAATATAGGGTACGTGTTCAGAACAAAGGCGGCAACCTGAATTTCTTTAGGATGGCTGCCAGGTCTCCTTAGAGGAAAAGCACCTGTAAGTCCAGGTATCTGAGGAATCGGATTATGAGGTTTACAGAATAGCATGCTATAACGGGGGGAGGGTGTGTGTGTGTGTGTGTGACTAACTAACTAACTAACTAACTAACTACAGGTTTGGGAGTTCAATTTGCCCCTCTCTCAAGCAACCCTCGGACCAAAGGAAATGTTAGCACACCACCTGCGCTGCCATGGCTGTACCTGGGTCCAAAGCGATTTCTATATGTCGGTGAAAGTCCTCCAAGATTTGGACAGGGTCCAGGTGGTGGTGGCTGAGGCTCTCCTGGACAAAGAGAAAACAAAGCGGGTCACTGGATTTTGCATCCTCTTGAGTTGGAGAATGGAAACCCCAGATCCACCAGGAGGATGAGGTGTGGATTCAGCGGGTCTTAGCTGAGCTGGGGGCTACACCAGTGTAAAACCCACACTCCCTGGCTGTGCTCACGCCAGCATAAAGCACAACCTCAGACTACACCAGCCTAACTTAAGATGGCATCAGTTAAGACAGTGGAAATTTTACCAGCTTCCCATAGCTTGGATTGTTCTGCCCGTCTCTAGGTGGCTTCACAGTATAAAAGGCACAATACCAATAAATCAAGTTAAACAATCAAATCAGAAAACTGACTTAAAATGTGCACTGAACATTCAGGTCTCAGAAGTTCCACCAAGTTAATGATAATGTATGATAGTAGTTCTAGTTCATATTGATTTTCATGAGGATTTTACTTAATTGTTTTGTACCACATCAAAATGCTTATTTTTAGTTCACTTTTTTTTTGTACTTATGTGTGATACTTTTCTAATGTCCTAAACTGCTTTAAAGTCTTTTTTGAAGTAGAAGTAGTATATAAACTACTTAATCATCATCATCAAAATAACCATGGTGATGATGCCGCTCTGTCGAAATCTACCTTGCACTCATCTAAGAAATCCAGGTCTTCCTCGTCGTCCTCGTCCGCCAGTCGCTCCGCTTGCCGGTGGCAGTGGACTTCCACGTACATCTCCCCGAAAGCCTCGAGGTCCACAAGGACTTTGGTGCCCCAGCGAAACACGGGCAGCCCTTGCTCGCGGAAAATGTAGGTGGGCAGCTTCTTTTCATAGCTGCCAGGCTCCTTGGCGATGCCCCCACTTACGAGCGCCAGCTTGGGGTTATACCTCGCGGGGATGAGGAAGTCGAAACCGTTGGAACTCCCCTCCACTTGAAGGTGCAGCCCTTCCCTGTGGCTGCCGACCGGGATGGGGTCGTTGGGGTAGAGCCCGGTGCTGGATTCATAGGCCCATTTTACCATCTTCTCCACCGTGCTTTTTACCACGAAGAAATTCTTCCCGACCCTCCAGCCTTTGTCCCCGCACAGGAAGACCCTGTCGGCGTAGAACTGCTGCAGGATCCCCTCTCGCTGGCCGGGAGGATCCCCCTCCCCGCTCATTGCCATGGTGGATCCCTCTGAAATCCTCCTCCTGCTGCTGTTGTTTCGCCTGCCTCCCCTCCCTTCTCAGCTTTCACTTTCCCTTCCTGCCGAGGTCTGTTCATTCACAGAGACTTTTGCTCCTGGCTGTGTCAGAGATGGGAAGGGGGTGGGACGCAAAAACCAGCTTTTAAACTTTCCTGCAAAGTGAAAGTGAACAGAGATCTCCCCTCCTCTTCCCCTGATAAACATTTTACGCAGATATTATTAGCCGAGCCAACCCATAAACTGTGCTGGGCGCTCCCCCTCATTTTCCTTCCTGGGAGGGGAAATGACAAGTGGGAAGAGTTAGAAGCCACACCAAAATTTCCTGTCTGGAAGCGATTCTCTAACATAGGAACCAGGCATCATGCCAGTGGAGTTTCTACCTATTTTGCTGCCTGAGGTGACAGATTACTTGATTCGTTCCCTCTTCCATCTTCCTGACCCATTCCAGACTGGCAAGGGGACAGCATGCCTGAGGGTAGCAGGCTCCGCTTAGGGGGCAGAGGGCAGGTTTTGTGGCACACAACAGCTCCATCATCATTCTGCCCCCCACCCATATCACCCAGCCCAGACCCTTAGGGCCTTCTGGTGGTTCCCTCATGGCAAGATGTGAAGTCGCAGGGAACCAGGCAGAGGGCCTTCTCGGTAGTTGCTCCTGCCCTGTGGGACGCCTTCCCAGCAGAAGTCAAAGATCTGGAAGTGGGGGGCAGGGGGTGTTCCTACTGCAGGCATGGAATACTGCACCCCCTCACAAAATGGGAGGAGAAACCCACCCATGGCTGCCTGGCAAGTGAGACACTTTTTTTGCCCCTTGCCCTCATGCCACCTGGGCTCTGGTGGTCTCTGTCAATCATGTTCAGTTACCTCCCCCCCCCCTCAAACAATGAGCTTGGAGATGCTCCTTCAGGTATACAGGGCCAGGGCTGTTTAGGGCTTCAAAGGTCAACACCAACACCAGACTTTAAGAAAAACCATTAAAACGACACATTTTATAAGAGTTGGCAATGTTTTATTGTGTACGTAGCTGATAAGGAACATGACTGGCAACTGCTATCAATGCTGGACACAATGGGATGAAACGAAAAACAGGGACCGTTATTTACCACAATATGTTCCATAATGGATAGGATACTAATGTTGAATATTATGGTCCTATTATAAGAAGGGAGAAATACCGTATGTACAGTGGTACATACGCTTCAGGTTACAGACTCCGCTAATCCAGAAATAGTACCTCGGGTTAAGAACTTTGCTTCAGGATGAGAACAGAAATCGTGCTCCGGCGGCCCAGCGGCAGTGAGAGGCCCCATTAGCTGGTGCTTCAGGTTAAGAACAGTTTCAGGTTAAGAACGGACCTCCAGAATGAATTAAATTCTTAACCGGAGGTACCACTGTATTGTGGTGCCTCTTTCCTTCTTCCTTTTTGGTTGATGTGTTCTACACATTTATATAGATAGATATAGCATGAACCTGCCTGCCACTTCACTTCCAATTCTCTTGACTTCCAGCTTTACCTTCTCCCATAATCCCCCCGAGGAAGGCAAGAAAACTCAGCTGCTTTTATTGATACCCAAGGAGATGTTGAAAGCAGATGGATCAGAGTTCTGTCCTATGGGCTGTTATTCTTGGTGTGTGGAGAGCCAGTGGATTGATCCCACCCTCCAATTCCTTCTTCTTTGTCCCAGTGGAACCCGACAGCGCTGACCAAAGGCCCTGAGCGGCCGCTGATGTAGCGCAGGATGGTGTTTGGGAACAAAGGCTCAGCGTCGAAGGCGACCCCCAAACCAGAGCCAGCCCCGTAGTCAAAGACACGGCCGAGGTTGGTGCGGAAGGCAATATACTCCACAAAGCTTCCGAAGCGGCCCATGACTTGCACGATGCCTTCTCCAGGAAACAGCGGCATCACAGATTGGCTCCCTGAGGGGTTCCCTTCAATCCTGGACCACATGCCGCCGTAGCGAACCTGGATGCTGCAGTGACAAGGGATGGATTGTGGTTAGTGAAGGCTGCCACCTTCTGAGGGACAGTGTTTAACAGCTGCATCTCAGATAGAAACCAACGGACAACCACTTTTAATTACCACCCAGGTTTCACCACCATATCAGGCAATTTGTACATCATCAGTTCTCAGTCAGCAGGGAAATCGCACAGGAATTTCTGGGCCCAGTTCCACTAGATGAGAGCCAGGGGCTTGCATAGGTCTGTGTGTGGAACTTCGCAAATCCTGACAACCAGGTGAATGGGTCACCTGATGTCACTGTGATCTGAAGTCAGGTGACTGACAGCTCAGTGGCCCCCCACAAGGAGGTGGGGGAGATAAGTGTCCCGCCCACCGGCCGGATGCAGTACCCCCTGCGCTTCAGGGAGTTATGAGAATCCTGATAATCAACTGATCTTCTAGGTGAGTAGAAACAGGTCCCCTGACATCATTGTGATATCAAGCGATTGACAAGTCGGTAGCCCCCACCTCCCTGTAAAACTTGGCTGGATCAAATTCCCCATTCCTGCTGTTTATGGCTTGGGTTCTCTGCTCAACCCAAATCTAGTGGCAAGAACTACTCCTCTTCCCGTACAGCCTTTGCCCTATCACCACCCAACAACCCAAAGAACTGAGCCTGGGTCAGATATAAATATTTGCCAAAAGCTGCTGTATATCCTGTGGGTTTATCCACATGTGGGTTTATCCACCCTTATCCAGCCATCATCATCATCATCATCATCATCATCATCATCATCATTTGCTGTACAGTGGTGCCTCGCAAGACGAAATTAATTCGTTCCGCAAGTCTCTTCGTCTTGCGAGTTTTTCGTCTTGCGATGCACGGTTTCCCATAGGAATGCATTGAAAATCAATCAATGCGTTCCTAGGGAAACCGCCTTCAGACCAGGTCCGGGGACAGTCTGTCCCCGGACCTCTTCTGAAGGCTGGGGGGGGGGACAAGGGCTTTTCTTCCCACCCCCAGCATTTTAAAAAACCCCAGGACAGCGGAGGACTTCTCCGCTGTCCGGGCGATATTAAAATGCTGGCGGGCGGCATTTTAAAATCGCCCCGGACAGCGGAGGACTTCTCCGCTGTCCGGGGCGATTTAAAAGCCCCTGGGAAGGCAGGCAGGGGGGACAAAGACTTTCGCCCCCCGCCCGCCTTCAGAAGGTGTTCCCGCCCCCCGCCCCGCTTCGGAGCAGCGTTCCAAAGTGGGGCGGCTGGGGCAGGTGTTCCCGCCCCCCCCGCCCCGCTTCGGAACAGCGTTTTAAAATGCTGGGGGGTCGGGAGCGAAGCGTTCGCTGCCGACCCCCAGCATTTAAAAATCTCCCCGGGACAGCAGAGACTTCTCTGCTGTCCCGGGGAGATTTTTAAATGCTGGGGGTCGGCAGTGAACGCTTCGCTCCCGACCCCCAGCATTTTAAAATCTCCCCGGGACAGGGGGAGATTTTAAAATGCTGGGGGTCGGCAGTGAACGCTTCGCTCCCGACCCCCAGCATTTTAAAATCTCCCCGGGACAGGGGGAGATTTTAAAATGCTGGGGGTCGGCAGTGAACGCTTCGCTCCCGACCCCCAGCATTTTAAAATCTCCCCGGGACAGCAGAGACTTCTCTGCTGTCCCGGGGAGATTTTAAAATGCTGGGGGTCGGCAGCGAGTGCTTCGCTCCCGCCCGCCAGCATTTTAAGATCGCCCGGGGCAGGCGGGGGGGAAGGCAGGCGGGGGGGGAGCAAAGACTTTTGCCCCCCGCCGGCCTTCAGAAGAGGTCCTCTTCTGAAGGCCGGCTGTGGGCGAAAGTCTTTGCTCCCGACCGCCAGCATTTCCCTATGGGCTTTCGTCTTGCGATGCAAGCCCATAGGGAAATTCGTCTTGCGAAGCGCCTCCAAAACAGAAAACCCTTTCGTCTTGCGGGTTTTCCGTCTTGCGAGGCATTCGTCTTGCGGGGCACCACTGTATATACAGATGAGGCATTACTTGTGAGCCCTGATCCTACCCATGCTATCTACTCAGACATGTGCGCCACTGTTTTCAGTGACATTGTGGCTCCCCAGTCACTGAAGATCCCCTCTGCTAACCTTGCTGAATCTGCCACACACAGGTAGCACCCCAAAAGACATACAAACCTCAGTATATACTTGTTGTTTGCCTGTATCCTCAGAGCTGTTATGGGACCATCCAGCTGATTCCTGGACTGGTCAAAATGTTCCCCACTGCTGCCGCCATATTCTCCGGAATAAGACGAGGAACTTGCCTGGGCTGGATCCACAAAGGGGGATGAGCAACAGGTTCACGAATTAAAAGGCAGGTTGATTTAATCCATTATCAACCCTTTTCTCTAAACTCAAAAGTCCCAGAAGCTACAACCTTTCACTTCATCCCCTGGATAAATTTGCTTGCTGTTTTCTGAATCTTTTCCAACCTAGCGGCACAGGCTGTTGCTTCTTTTAAGCTGTGTGCATGCTATCCCTTGGAAGCCCATTCTTTGCCTCAAAGAATTCTGGGTCCTGTAGTTTGTTAAGGGTTGCTTGGAATTGCATTGCTGTGAGGGATAAACTACAGGGCCCAGAATTCTTTGAAGGAAAGAATGGGCTTCAAATGAGATTTAAAGGCATACGCACAGCCTTAGTCCAGCCTTGCAGCCAACACACACACACACACTCACTCACTCACACACACACACACACTCACACACACACACACACACACACACTCACTCACACTCTCTCTCTATCTCTCTGCTCCTCCTCCTTGCAAATTATCACAACATTTCTTTTAATTCTCCAGATGCAAAATGCAGTAACAGCTAGCCCCTTTTGTGACCTTACCTGGACTACCAGATACAACATCACGGAGGAGGAGGCTCAGGAGAATGAATACTGGCATCTTGGAAGCTGAAAAGGGGAAGGTCTGGAGGTTTAAAAGAGACAAGGTTACAGCTCACATAGGCTTATCAATTTTTAACCAGATAGCAAAATGACTCGGCTGTCACCTCTTCTCATGGCAATGGTAGCCTGTGAGAATCTGTGGCAGGGAATATAGAATTTATGCAAGTCAAATCCAGATTTTTTATTTTAGGGGAGGGGACGAGGCGGAAGCCATTGAAGGAGGGAATCATTCGCTCCAAGAATAGTATTGAAAATAGCAAATACAATCCTCCAAGGTGTTTTTTTGTTTTTTTTTAAATGCTCTCAAGCCACACTATTCTTTTAGAATCAAATTCTCTGCTTTCGGATGACTAAGCTCTGAATACAGCCTTGGGTGTATTTAACTTCTATTTTAGATGCAAATGTCAGAGTTTTCAAAGAAAAAAATCACCTGAAGCTAAAGAATAAAACACCATGTTAACAACAATGTATTAAAACCCACTTTTTAAAAAAAGCACTCTAGGGTCTTTAGGCTGCAATCCTTACCTGGGAGCAAGTCCCACTGATGTTAATGGGGCTTACTTTTGAGTAGAGCTGTATTGGCTTTCGCTGTTACCCTTGCTTCCATAGCCATTAAAAAAGAGATATTTATTTATCCCATATTTTTTCCCCTCGAAAAATATTGAGAGATGCTGCATTATATATACTGTAGCTTCAGCCTTACAATTTGTCGCTTTGGTGAGCCTACTTACAGCAATACTTGTTTCTCCAGCAAAACTCCAGCAAATTACCTTGTTCAGGCAAGCGTAAGTGGGGTGGACCCCTCCTTGTGCCTCTGCTACATTAATGCCAAGTAGGCATTACAAGTTCTTGAAACTGTCATTCCTGCAGAAAACACAACCTTCTCTTTGAGAAAAGTGGTTCCTATTGGTTTGGCACCAGGTTAACTTACTCTGGGAGTTTCATTTTACCTGCTTGTAGGCACCTGGGCTACCAAACAGATCCTCTATTGTGATCTAATATTTCCTCCTACCTGTTCGATGCTCAGAGAGCGAAGCTGGATTCCAGAAATCAGAACAGAAATGTAATCAAAGGCTTCAACATTCATTTTAAAAACTCCTGCAACAAATAAAGATATGGGCATCTCCTTGCTGCCTAGGGTTAAAAACAAAATCTATTGCCGTGACATATTAGAAAATAAAGAGTCTTAAGATGCATGCAACTTAAATAGCAATAAAGGCAACATAAATAATGGCACTCGTCTCTGAACTATGGAAACAGAAGGAATAATTTGCAATGAAATTTGCCAAATCTAAGGTTACCAATTTATCAAGAAGAACAAAGTGGTCTGGCCTGTTCGTGTGCTTTTAACAGCAGTTTGGGGCAGCACAAAACCAGCCGCTGGGAGTTTTTCAAGGCATGCAGAAATGCACTTAAGCCCTTCTTAACTACTGAGCAGGTCCTTTTCCAGAGAGCCAAAAGACAGGGATTTGAAAACTGGCACCAACATCTGGCACCTCTCCTCCAAATCTATAAAGACAAAACAAGCACAGTCTTCATCCGTGAAATGTCTCTAGGTCTGGTTCAGAGGCGTAGGAAGGTCAGGTGGTACCTGGTGCGGAAAATTTCTTGTCACCCCCACCCCACATTGATTTTTTTTATTATTTTTTTGCCTGCAAAAATTGGTGTTACATTATTTCATATTTTCTTACAAAGGAATGTGGATTCTGGGCCTCTGGTAACAAGTAGGCGATTATGGAGAGATACTTAAATCTACAGGATGGATTGTGTTCCTGCCTTTCTACTACTTTAGCAACTCCTCCGCAAATATGGCAATATTTGGTCCTTTAAAAAAATATATTATTATTCAGTTTTTAACAATATATAACAATGCATAACACCATAGTTCTGAGTATGGGAGTTGGCTTGAATTTGCATCTCTACATATAAACTGACACATGTACATTTACATCAACATTCACAGCCAGAGCCTTTCTACTACTTAGCAACTCCTCCGCAAATATGGCAATATTTGGTCCTTTAAAAAAATAAAAAGAAATAATTATTCAGTTTTTAACAATATATAACAACGCATAACACTTATACATTCTTACCTATATAATACAGAAACAATTAAACATTTCTGATTGAGATACAGTGGTACCTCGGGTTACATACATTTCAGGTTACAGACTCTGCTAACCCAGAAATAGTACCTCGGGTTAAGAACTTTGCTTCAGGATGAGAACAGAAATTGTGCTCCAGCGGCAGCAGGAGGCCCCATTAGCTAAAGTGGTGCTTCAGGTTAAGAACAGTTTCAGGTTAAGAACAGACCTCCGGAACGAATTAAGTACTTAACCCGAGGTACCATTGTATTATAATACTATAGAAATTTAAGTATCAACAAGAAAATAAAACCTAAAAGGGGGGGGGGGAGAAAATAGTGGGGGAATGGGGAAGGGGATGTGTTTTTTGAAAGCTGTACAGCATTTCTTAGATACATCAATTAACAATATTTGAGTGGCAGTGGTTTTCCAGTTATAAAAACATAGCGACTTCAATGAGTGTGGATCAGGGATGATTGGTCTCCCTCATCTACCCATCAGGGAGGGGCCAAGCCTCACCCAGGTTTGCAGTGTGAGAAGCTGAAGCAGCACCTTAGCCTCTCTTCAGGCAGGTGGAATTTGCAGTCTAGTAACCATCCCTCCCTGGCCTAGAAGACAGTATATACAGCATTAAACCCAACACAGATCTCAGTGACACTTTTCTGCAGAGGCACAGAAATGCCACAAGGTGGCAGCAGACACTGCAGAGCTGCTATATAACCTGGATGGCAGAGCCTGTGTCTATATTAGTTATATTAGCTACTTCATAGACATAATACCTGAATTGCAGCCTTTTAAGAACTTGAAACTACCTTATGGTGACTTTACCACCACCACAACCCCCAAGCTGATTTACATCACCTGGGTTGATTTACAGTTAAGTCATCTTCTGCTGTAGAAATGATAACAATTCCCTCCAGACTGGAACGTTAACAGGTAATATTTGGAAATATTTTTATCCTGTCATTCCTTTAAGAAACTCAAGGCCCTTTTATCCTCACAAGGAGCCTGCAAGGTGGAAACACACCATAAAGTTAAAGCACAAAGAATCCTGGGAACTGTAGTTTATGAAGGGCGCTGGGAACTGTTGCTAACTACATTGCCCAGAATTCTTTGGGAAGAGGTGGAGGAAATATGCCTTAAATTAGCTTTAAATGTATGAGTCTGCTAGGCCCCACCAAGAGAGGAGGTGGACCACCAGAGGATGCTTTGCCCAGGGACTCCTCAAATCTAGAGCTGGTCAGGGAACAAGAATCTGAACTCGGGTCCGACATGTGGTGTCATCTGGGCTGCACCATGTGGGTTGTCACCTTGAGCTGCTTTGCCCCAGGAGAATCATTCTCAGAGGTTGTGAAGGAAATAATTTCACGGGTTGAATTTCTGCCTCTTAAGCACCAATACCGGCATCTTGCCGGAAGGAAATGTGACTTGATCTGTAGCTGTTGTCTGTAAGAAAAAAAATGCCAACCTCATGCACACTATTTATGTGCATTTCCTCATTTTAAACCACACAGAGAAGCATGTTTTGTGACGTCGCTGGAGGACAGGGAGAGGGGAATCACAGAGTGTTTTGGCTTTGAACGGAGGTCCCCTGTGAAATAATAGAGTCTCTGCCACAGAGAGGGAGTTATGAAACAAAATCTGGTCAGTGGGCCGGATCCTGACCTCTCCCATCCCCTGCAGGTGGTTTTGACCAGTGTGTGGTATAGGGATTCCCAAACCTAGCTTCATCCAGGCGGTCTGTGGCATGTTTGCAAAAATGCAAATAAAAATAATCCAGCACGTTACAATTGCTACAGTAAGCAGAAAAAAATAAGTGGTCTGTCGTGACCCTCAGCAATTTTAAAATCTGTGTGGGACAAAAGTTTGGGAACCAGTGAAAGAAAAGGAGCACGACTGTAGCAGTTAAGGTTGCCAACTGACCTATGGCTTGGAATTTAGATTTGCTTTTCAATACAGGAAAAAAGCAGATCAAGCTTTTTTTGTGCTGCATAACAGTCACCTGCTAACCTGCAGGTGAATATGATACGGCACAGGAGCAGGGTGAAGTAAAAAAGTTGGCAACCTGGTGCTAATGCTCTTACGGGAAAAAGCCATCAGGGAGTAGCAGTCTGTGTTTTTTTAAAATAGGAGACCATCCCTTCTGTGTCTTCTCCCTTTGCCTCTTTACCTGTGAAGTAGAACTGCGCTTTTAAAAGTGTGGTTATTTTTTTGTGAAAGTGGAGTTGCTGAAAAGTATCCTTGCCACCACTTTTTCGGCTGGGACTCCCATGCCTCCAGCCTTTGTGCAGCAGGCAAAACACAAAACAAAATGTGCATATTTTCTTCCTGGCATGGAGACACAAAGCTAAGAAACTCTTAACTAGCTGAATATTTCCCTTTTTCAAGCAGTTCCCTGAGGGTTCAAGTGCCCTGCCAGGAAATAAAAGGGGCCATCTTTGTAACTTTCTGAACTTCCAAGAAATGAAATCAGAGCAACGAAACACTTGTTATTAGTTTTTTTCCTTTAGGCACTGCTTGTCGTATTATCAAGCAGATTCTCACAACAGCCCTGCAAAGTAGGTCTTTGTTGCTAGGTAAAGGTAAAAAGGGATGCGGGTGGCGCTGTGGTCTAAAACCACCAAGCCTCTTGGGGTTGCTGATTGGAAGGTTGGCAGTTCGAATCCCCGCGACGGAGTGAGCTCCTGTTGTTCTGTCCCAGCTTCTGCCAACCTAGCAGTTCGAAAGCATGTCAAAGTGCAAGTAGATAAATAGGTACCGCTCTGGCGGGAAGGTAAACAGCGTTTCTGTGCGCTCTGGCTTCCGTCATGGTGTTCTGTTGCGCCAGAAGCGATTTAGTCATGCTGGCCACATGACCCGGAAAGCTGTCTGCGGACAAATGCCGGCTCCCTTGGCCTGAAAAGCGAGATGAGCGCCGCAACCCCAGAGTTGCCTTTGACTGGACTTACGGTAACCGTCCAGGGGTCCTTTACCTTTTTACCTTTACCTTGTTGCTGCCGGCTGGGGCACGGTGAAGTTGAGAGACGCACACAGGCTTGCTTGTTGGCAAAAGCACGGCCGAACCAAGCTGTAAGGAGGGGGGAGCTTCACCTGTTGAATTTCTGCCTGCAGCGCAACAGTTAAGGCCACAGGAGCACTGCAGGATTAAAAGCCCACCTCCCCACCCTGCTTCCGCTCCGGAACTGGACTGCCTGACTCATCCGCCTCTTCAAAGGAGCCTCGCTCCCTTTTCTTTCTTTTTTGGCTCAAGTTCCTCTGGAATGTCTGAAATTAATTATTTTGACTAGCAAGTGGCACGGGGGGGGGGGACTGGCTTGAGTGAGAGGGGACCATGAGCACTCCTGAGACAGCCTGGGAGGGGAAAGTGGACCAGCCCCCCCTACCCAAAAAGGGGCGATAGGCTAGGCAGGGAGGGTCCCACACCAGAACACGCGGACTCCCAGCCCGATCTCCTGGGTTCCCTCTGTGTGTGTGAGAGAGAGGGAGGGAGAGTCATTTGTTCTCTCCAACTCCCTGCCGACTCTCCTCCTTTCAATCTGTGATTCATTCTGTTGTTCCGGCTGGCTAGCTCCATCTCCCAGCGCACACACATACACAGCCCCACACATTCCTTCCCCATGAGTTTATCCCGTCTGAGCTTTCTCCTCCTCTTCTGCAATTTCCATCTCTTTAATCTTCTCGCGGTTGCCTCTCCCGATTTTTAAATGCAATTTAAAATTATGGTCCTTTAAAAAAAATAGCAAAAAAGAAAGAAGAAAAAGAAGAGGATTTCCCATATTTGATGCACGTGTTTCTTCTCCTTCCTTGGAGGTTTCGAAAGCAGAGGCTGGCTGGCCATCTGCCACGGATGCTTTAGTTGAGATTCCTGCATCTCAGGGGGTTGGACTAGATGACCCCCAGGGTGTCCCTTCCAACTCTACCGTTCTATGGTTCTTTGAGGATAGCAACCCTTACACACCAGTCCCTGAGTGTGTGTGTGTTTATTCGGAAGTGAGGCCCATTGTAATGATCAGTGGGGTCTTACTTTCTGTTGCCACCTTATTAAGTCTATATTAAGCCTTGGTCTAAATAATAATAATAATAATAATAATAATAATAATAATTTATACCCCACCCATCTGGCTGGGCTTCCCCAGCAGAATGAGGGGATCAGAGTTCTGAGGCGGCAGAAGGGATAGTCTCTCATATATATATATAATTATTTGGTTTTTCAGATTAAAAATTTGTAGTCACATATCCAATATACAACATAGAAACAAGATTCCAAAGAACCTCCTGGACTTCCCTCCTCCCCTTTGTGGGTCCTATTGTTAATCATTTCCTCCTGTATCTTTTATAATAATCCAAATCTTTTACCTCTTCACTGCGTCCAAAATTCACCATTAAACTGGCAGAATGGATAGTCTCATTGGGGGGGGGGTGATTTTCTTTTGTTGATGCTTCCTTATAAGTTTTTGGGGTTTTTTTAACCCACTTTCTACAGATTATATATCCTATTAGAGAGACGGACAGACAGACAGATGCATGCACACACATCTAGCAGTGCAGGAAGTGGCCAGAGACAAAACCAGTCTCCTCAAATACAGTGGCCATTTAGATGTTGATGGACTACAACTCCCATCATCCATCACCACTGATCACCTGAGCTGAGGCTAATGGGAGCTGGAGTTCAACAAAATCTGGAAGGTCAGCACATGAATAATCAAGGCTAGTTTTCCTCCATTCTAGTACCATCCTGATGTTTGGACTCATCAGCCTGGGAAAGCATGACCAATGGTTAGGGACCATGGGCAGGTTGACCAAAGACTCATCCAGGCTTGAGAGTGGCCACTCGTCGCTGGCAGGTAGGAGCTGACTCCAGGCAAACAAGGTTGGGAAAAGTTTGCAAACTTGATGCTTTGACTCATCCTCTGGTACGAATACAGTGGTACCTCAGGTTAAGTACTTAATTCGTTCCGGAGGTCTGTTCTTAACCTGCAACTGTTCTTAACCTGAAGCACCACTTTAGCTAATGGGGCCTCCTGCTGATGCTGTGCCGCCGGAGCACGATTTCTGTTCTCATCCTGAAGCAAAGTTCTTAACCTGAGGTACTATTTCTGGGTTAGCGGAGTCTGTAACCTGAAGCATATGTAACCTGAAGCGTATGTACCACTGTAACAGGATGGTTTCTTGATCTTTAAGTGGCTGGGAGTTTGTTAAGAGGGAGATAGTAAAAGCACAACGTCAGGCAATACCAATGAGACGGAAACATGGAAGGTGCCTAAAGAAGCCAGGGTGGCTATCTAAAGAACTTTTAACTGAGTTAAGATTAAAAAAGGATGTGTACAAAAAATGGAAAAGGGGGGAAACCACCAAAGAGGAATTCAAACAAATAGCCAGCACGTGTAGACACAAAGTCAGAAAAGCTAAAGCACAGAATGAACTCAGGCTTGCTAGAGAGGTTAAAAGCAACAAAAAAGGCTTTTATGGGTATGTTCGTAGCAAAAGGAAGAACAAAGAAACAGTGGGGTCACTCAGAGGAGAAGATGGTGAAATGCAAACAGGGGACACAGAAAGGGCTGAACTCTTCAATGCCTTCTTTGCCTCAGTCTTCTCCGATAAAGAAAACAATGCGCGACCTGAAGAATTTGGAGCAAATGATTCAGCAAAGGAAACACAGCCCAGAATAACTAAGGAGATAGTACAAGAATACTTGGCTAGTTTAGATGTACAGTGGTGCCTCGCAAGACGAAATTAATTCGTTCCGCAAGTTTTTTCTTCTTGCGAGTTTTTCGTCTTGCGAAGCACGGTTTCCCATAGGAATGCATTGAAAATCAATTAATGCGTTCCTAGGGAAACCGCTTGCCAGGCTGGCGGTGCGGAGAAGGGCTTTTCTCCCCACCGCAAGCCTTCAGGACAGGTACGGGAACAGAGGGGAAGGCGCGCAGCGCTTTCCCTCTGTTCCCGGGGCTTGCGTGGGAGGAGGGTTTTTCCTCCCCACCGCCAACATTCAGAACAGCATTCTGAATGTTGGCAGTGGGAAGGAAAACCCTCCTCCCACCCCAAGTCTTCAGGAAAGCCATCCGAAGCTGGGCGGCGGGAGAAGGTGTCCCTGCCCCCCCGCCCGGCATCGGAGCTTCGTTCCGATGCCGGGCGGCGGGAGGAGGCGTCCCCCCCCCCGCCCGGCATCGGAGCTTCGTTCCGATGCCGGGCGGCGGGAGGAGGCGTTCCCCCCCCCGCCCGGCATCGGAGCTTCGTTCCGATGCCGGGCGGCGGGAGGAGGCGTTCCCCCCCCGCCCGGCATCGGAGCTTCGTTCCGATGCCGGGCGGCGGGAGGAGGCGTTCCCCCCCCCGCCCGGCATCGGAGCTTCGTTCCGATGCCGGGCGGCGGGAGGAGGCGTTCCCCCCCCCCCCGGCATCGGAGATTCATTCCGATGCCGGGCGGCGGGAGGAGGCGTTCCCCCCCCCGCCCGGCATCGGAGATTCGTTCCGAAGCCGGCCGGCGGGAGGAGGTCCGAGGACAGTGGGGAAGACGCGCTGCGCTTCCCCACTGTCCCGGAGATTTCCCTATGGGCTGTCGTCTTGCGAAGCAAGCCCATAGGGAAATTCGTTTTGCGAAGCGCCTCCAAAACGGAAAACCCTTTCGTCTAGCGGGTTTTCCGTCTTGCGAGGCGTTCGTCTTGCGGGGTACCACTGTATTCAAGTCTCCAGGGCCAGATGAACTGCATCCAAGAGTATTAAAAGAACTGGCAGATGTGATCTCAGAACCACTGGCAGTCATCTTTGAGAATTTCTGGAGAACAGGCGAAGTCCCGGCAGACTGGAGGAGGGCAAATGTTGTCCCTATTCTCAAAAAGGGGAAAAGAGAGGACCCAAATAATTACCGCCCCGTCAGTCTGACATCAATACCAGGGAAGATTCTGGAGCAGATCATTAAGCAAACAGTCTGTGAGCACCTAGAAAGGCAGCTAAAAAAGCCAATGCAATTCTGGGCTGCATCAATAGGAGTATAGCATCTAGATCAAGGGAAGTAATAGTGCCACTGTATTCTGCTCTGGTCAGACCTCACCTGGAGTACTGTGTCCAGTTCTGGGCACCACAGTTCAAGAAGGACACTGACAAACTGGAACGTGTCCAGAGTAGGGCAACCAAAATGGTCAAAGGCCTGGAAACGATGCCTTATGAGGAACGGCTAAGGGAGCTGGGCATGTTTAGCCTGGAGAAGAGGAGGTTAAGGGGTGATATGATAGCCATGTTCAAATATATAAAAGGATGTCACATAGAGGAGGGAGAAAGGTTGTTTTCTGCTGCTCCAGAGAAGCGGACACGGAGCAATGGACCCAAACTACAAGAAAGAAGATTCCACCTAAACATTAGGAAGAACTTCCTGACAGTAAGAGCTGTTCAACAATGGAATTTGCTGCCAAGGAGTGTGGTGGAGTCTCCTTCTTTGGAGGTCTTTAAGCAGAGGCTTGACAACCATACGTCAGGAGTGCTCTGATGGTGTTTCCTGCTTGGCAGGGGGTTGGACTCGATGGCCCTTGTGGTCTCTTCCAGCTCTATGATTCTATGATTCTATGATTCTATGATTCTATGATGGGTTGCACCAACTGCACCACTTGGGGGTGGGCAGAGAAGGAATGGGAGAGAAGAAAAAAACAGTTAAAATGGAAATAAATACTTTTTTAAAAAGTGGAGTACCAATTTTGCTGGTTGAGGTAAGAGGTGCAAAGGCGGAAGACAGCTGGCTTAAGGTGATGAGTAAGTTCACAGTTATGATGATTCAACCTGTTCCAGACAGTCTGTTTATTGAGTGTTTATCCTGAGCTGTTTGCACAGAGACTAGATCGCACCGGCTGTTTGTTGAGAATTCCTTCTGATTTATTGGGAGAGAGGCTGGGAGCAAATTCCCCCCACAATTTCCAGTCCATTTCCCCAACAATTTCTTTACCACTAAAAGTCAAATTTGGCGGGGAGGGAAGCAGGTTTGTTATGCAAGGCCTCCAAATCAACCTGATTTTTTAAATTTATTTAACTTTTATCGATGTGACAAAACACAGCTACAAAACCTTCCCACCATAGGCGCATGTATAAATATGCATAAACCACTTCTAAAAAACCCATCTTCTTTGCCCTGCCACACGCAAACTCTTAATGACAGTATTTGATTTAACCCTGTGTCTATTATGCCCAGTTATTTTTCAATGCAATTTACTGCAGGCACCTGTTTCAACATTTCTTCTCTGATAATTTTATAGAGGTGCATCGCAATGGTTAATTTTATTTTCTCCAATTGCTCCCAGGTTTTCCTGATTAATCCTATTCGTAGTAGTGCTCTCTTTCCATGTTTTAGCATAGTATATGCTTCCTTGCAATGGTTGCTGCATGTTAGACTTGTGTTTGGTATTTCACAACCCTCTCCTGTCCTGAATTTATGGTATGTGATTGAATCTCATCCAAAAATAGCGACAGTCTGGAAGCGCCTTTAGTAATCAGCCAGTCATGGGAATTATCCCCGTATCTGTAAACACAGTGGGGTTAGATGTTGGACAGTATCTTCTTGAATACTGGGAGCAATCTGTCCCTATTTGGATAGGGATGTCACTTGTGGGGTGATTGGCCCCACATTTTTGCCTTGGCCAAAATAATGCATGAAAAGGGTTTGCTTCCCAGGCAGAGGGCAGCAGAACACTTGACACTTCAACCCAGAAATTTTGGGAGTTGGATGTACAGTGGACGCTTGGGTTGCGAAGGTGATCCATGTGGGAGGCGCGTTCACATCCCACAGCGCCGCATCTGCGTACGCGATGGTTGTGATTCGGCACTTCTGCGCATATGCAAAGCGTGATTTAGCGCTTCTGCACATTCGCGATCGCTGAAACCTGGAAACAACCCATTCTGGTACTTCCGGGTTTTGGCGCATCCATAACCCAAAAAAATGCAACCTGAAGCGTCTGTAACCCGAGGTATGACTGTACAGTGGTACCTCAGGTTACATACGCTTCAGGTTACAGACTCCGCTAACCCAGAAATAGTACCTCGGGTTAAGAACCTTGCTTCAGGATGAGAACAGAAATCACGCAGCAGCGGCAGCGGGAGGCCCCATTAGCTAAAATGGTACCTGAGGTTAAGAACAGTTTCAGGTTAAGAACGGACCTCCAGAACGAATTAAGTACGGTACTTAAGCCGAGGTACCACTGTATGTTGGAGAATGCTGAACCATCTCTCTTAGGCCGTATTCACACCATACATTTATAACACTGAGATACGACTTTCAACACTCATTAAACTATTCTGGCAACTGTAGTTTGCTAGGGGTGCTGAGAGATTTGAGGAGACCAGTATTCCCCTCACAGAGCTACAATTCCTAAAGTTCCTCATGAACACAAGAGTGATTGTTCAACTCTGTATCCTTCAGTGGGGATGCAGGTGGAGCTGTGGTCTAAACCACTGAGCCTCTTGGGCTTGCCGATTGGAAGGTCAGCAGTTCAAATCCCCATGACGAGGTGAGCTCCCGTCGCTCTGTCCCAGCTCCTGCCAACCTAGCAGTTCAAAAGCACACCAGTGCAAGTAGATAAATAGGTACTGCTGCGGCAGGAAGGTAAATGGTGTTTCTGTGCACTCACGGTGTCCCAGCCACATGACCCGGAAAGCTGCCTGTGGACGAACGCCGGCTCCCTTGGCCTGAAAGCAACCCCATGGTCACCTTTGACTGGACTTAACCGTCCAGGGGTCCTTTACTTTTACCTATCTTATTTGATCCCTTCCACAATTCAACCTGATCAAAGTGGTCCTTTACCCACATTACTAAGGGCACTTTCAGACTGCTGCTATTTTGGGGTGAGATTCAACCACATACTGGCAAATTCAGGTTGCACCATTACAATGGAGAATATTTACCCAGCAGTGACCTGACAGTTTGCAATAAGGAAAGAGATGGGGAAAGAGACTGGAAAATGTGGGATACAGTAATGACATTTAACCTCCCCACAAACAAATCAGGATGAAAATAGCCAGTGTAGCCTCACCAACCTGTAAACATCTCAGGATCATGTATGCTCAATAAGCAGGCCATCTGGAAGCAGACAAGAACTGACAATTAAGCAATCTTTTTTCTTCGGTCCACAGAAAAGAGTGTCATCTATTTCAGCTGCTTGAACCCCATGATGCTTTAAAGCAACCGGTGACCAACATCCCACCCCCCTTCTTATTCCCAGAGAGACCAGGGCTAGCTAGGGCCAGTTGTAGCTTCATTTTCTTTTTTAAGACACTCTTAAGATTTTGCTTTTTTAAATTGTTCTTGCCTCTTCAAGTTCTTTGCTGCTGAAGTTCTGAGCTCCGCTGCTATGAAGTTACACTTGTCGATCCCTGAGCTATATTAAGCTCTCTTACAATACAGAACAGACGTTCTCTCAGTGGATCAACATCACCTCATTTTTATTTTGTTTTTAAAAATCTCACACACCTTAGAATTTAAATAGAGTTGGTTTGATCTGCTTCACAGACAACATCTCTGGGGGGGCGGGACTAGACTGATCGAAGGGGTTTTTGTAGCAGACTTTGGACTGATCTCTGGAGTTGGAGGGAGGCTCAGGTGTTGAGAGCTTTCTCTGCCCCCCCCTCCCAAGTCATGTTCTCCCTCCCTCTCTGGCTCAAGCTGCCCCACACCTTCAGATGACTCACTGGGTGGTGTCAGCGGACAGGCTGGTATGAACTAAGGGGACAGGAATGTTCAGCCAGCAAGGCCATAAGGGCAAGTGCAAGGAAAAGAGAGGGAGAGGGTGAGTCACAGGGAGAGGTGGGGGGGGGGGAGAAGAGGAGAAAGGAAATTATGGGGGAGGAGGGGAGGACCCAGCCAAAGGCTTTTAAAGGACAGAAATCGGGAAGTGAAGAAGAAAATTAAAGAAAAGAAGAGCCGGGGGAGAGCCGGGAGATTGCAGAAGCATTTAATGGTTATGTGGCTTGGTTAATAAGCATTTCCTTACCTACAGGGCCTCCCCCTGCCGCAACTTGGCCGTCTTCCAAGGGATCCCAACGTCAGAATAAAGGAAGAACAAGTGAAAGCAGAGCGTTAGGAGACACAGCGTGGTTAAAAAAAATAAAAAAAATAGAATTGTATGGTTGGAAGGGACCCTGAGGGTCATCTAGTCCAACCCCCTGCAATGCAGCTGTCCCATACGGAGATCGAACCTGCAAGCTTGGCGTTATCAGCACTACGCTCTAACCAACCGAGCTGAGAGATGAGCATCGGGAGAAAATTAAACCGTGGCTGCAGTCCTATATATGCAAGCAGGGTTTGTATGTATGATAGCCACCATGTGTACAGACCCTCATAATAATAGTAATAATTGGAGAAGCTGTAATAAGAAGCAACCGTAGCAAAGACATCACTGCTCAGGGAATCAGAACAAGTTGCTGCCTGGTGTGCAAATGCTACTCTTGCGGGTGCTGCTGAGCCAATGTTACCGGGCAAGAAAGCACCACCAAAGATGAGGTGCCACCACTACTAAGGCCCCGCTGGCCGCCATTACCTGCCTGTCATTTGAAGGTGCAGCTACGCAGAGCAGGGCCTCTGTTGACCTTTGAAAAGAACAGGCAGGTACACCTGGGAGACTGTAGCCTTCCAGGTACACAAGGGGGGGATGGGAAACCTAGAAGAAGTCCTATGATGAGAGCTGGGGAGCTGGGAGGCGGCCCAGCCACATCTAAGAAGCCACTGAATGAGATACACCCCAGAAAGGTAATGGGGTGCAAGCACAATTTCCATGAGTGCAGGTAGTCATCCATTAGACGCTGTGCTTTGTCTGCGGAGGAAGCTAATTAAAGGCAATTACAACATCCAGCCCCAGCCTTTCAAAGTGCCGACAGCAGCTCACGCCGTCTCCCATCTGAGCAGCAGCCAAGTTCAGGCCTGCTCCGTTCCTAAGGAGAGAGCTACATCAAGGTGCCTTCAGGCTACGCTCTGGATTTAAAGGAAGACAGGAAACCACCCAAACAGCTGCATTCCCAACCATGCCCTCCCTCCCCATCCAAAGGGAAGGAAGCTCCAGTCATTTCAAGTGATTTGATTCTGCACTGTGTATCTGGGACCACTCAAGGCTTGAAAAGGGCCAGAGCTCAGCTTGAGGCAGCCAGGGAATGGCAGGGAAGAAGGGACTCTTTGGGGGAAATGAGAATGATGTTGTTTAGTTGTTTAGTCATCTCCAGCTCTTTGTGACCCCATGGACCAGAGCACGCCAGGCACTCCTGTCTTCCACTGCCTCCCACAGTTTGGTCAAACTCATGCTGGTAGCTTCGAGAACACTGTCCAACCATCTCATCCTCTGTTGTCCCCTTCTCCTTGTGCCCTCCATCTTTCCCAACATCAGGGTCTTTTCCAGGGAATCTTCTCTTCTCATGAGGTGGCCAAAGTATTGGAGCCTCAGCTTCAGGTTCTGTCCTTCCAGTGAGCACTCAGGACTGATTTCCTTCAGAATGGATAGGTTTGATCTTCTTGCAGTCCATGGGACTCTCAAGAGTCTTCTCCAGCACCATAATTCAAAAGCATCAATTCTTCGGCGATCAGCCTTCTTAATGGTCCAGCTCTCACTTCCATACATCACTACTGGGCAAGTATTTTCCCTTTTTTTTACAGGAGTGTCCATGATCAGGGCCCCTAATCCCAGAGGGAACCCCAAAAGCGACATAAAATGATGTTTCTAGTAGACCCAATTTGAGTCACACAACTCAAACGGATTGTTTTTGTTGTTGTCTCTAATTCAACAACCCCAAAGTTTGGGAGTCAGTAGTGGTGATCTGCCATGGAACAACCCCCTTGAAGAAGGTAACAAGGGTTACCCAGACCTCATTGTTGGTTGCGAAGGGGCCCCCATAGCAGTTCAAGCTTCAGGACCCAAAAACTGGCTTTGCCAGTTGAGCTGTGCTGCCTCCTGGTTCCCCTCCTAGTCCAAGGAATGGGGACGATTCAGGCAAGTCAGACCTGCAGCCCCCCTGGCTGCAACGTCCTCCTCATTCTCATCCACCTGACAGTGTTGTTATACGGCAAGGGACAGGGAACCCAATGGCCCTCCAGGTGTTCCTAGATGACATCTCTTGTCATCCCTGACCCATTGGCCTCACTGGCTGGGACTGATGGGAGTTGGGGGGCCCATAGACCGCCCACTTCTGCTGTAAGGATTCCTCATTCATTATATACATAATGCTCTGAGCACTCAAAATAAGAATAATTCAGGCAGCTTCCCATTTATGCAGGGGTTACGTTCCAAGGTATCACACGTTTAAGTGAAATCGTGTATATGGCGGACACCATTGAAAAATCCTGCAAACACCTTCTCAGCCTCTGGAAACCCTTCTTAAAGGAAACCCTTTGAGAAACCAGCAGCACTCTTGGGATTGGACTTGCAAAGGCTCGTGGGATTGCTAGACGCTGTTTCTGCGCCATTTTTGTTTGCCACCTTAAGTGCCAATTCTGGGTTTGGGTGACACACGTGTAAATGGGGAGTTGCCCACATAAAACGCTGTCGAGTATTCAGTCCTGCCGCCACACTTTCGTAACCAAAATAAAGCACCCCTCGTTTCATCGATAATTAATTCTATTTTTTATTTAAATCCACAAACTCTGGTTCATGAAATGACATGCTGTTCCCCACCCCCCTCCCCGTGCCTGAAAATCACACCCATAAAATTAAACGTTAGAGATATAAATAGCAGTGTCTCTCTGCTCAAGCACCAAGGGCAGAGGAGAAACAGGAAGAACTGAGGGTAGTTGGGGGTCTTGTGGCTCCTTGCGTCGTGGCCCAGCCACCGCACAAGAGGCTCAGTTGAAAAGACAGTCCCTGCTGCTCTCCTGGAGAGCCTTAGCACCCAAATAAGACTTCTCTATATACAGATAATCTAAGAATCACATTCATTGTTAGCCCTAAGATGCTCCGCAGTGGGAAACGGCACAGGCGATGCCGTGACCTTCCTAGCAAAAAGTGACCTAGCTGGGAAGACTTGGCAGCTGAAAAGCTCTCTCTGCAGCTGACTCCCCAGCATGAAATTTCATCTCCCCAATATGGGGCATTAAGATCGTGGGGCACCGGAGGGAAAAAGAGAGGCATTTCCCACCCCACCCCTTTTGCTCCTCCCCTAACACTGAAAAATTTAGAGGGAGACGGATGCGCCGTTCCAAAGGGGGAAAACAAATACTTTTCTTTTCCTTTCCCGAAATGTACAGAAGGTTAAGAAGGCGGAAGACCTCCCCACACACCACGTTCCCCCCCCCCAAGTGTGAGTGAGTGAGTGAGTCAGTTGGCATGTGTGCAAAAGTGTAAGGCCCCTGCAGGGTCAAAGGAAAACGTCCTGTCCGGATTCTTCAGGAAAAGTCAGAGGTAATGAAGAGGCTGGATGTATCTCTTCTCTTGCACTTGAAATGTCGACCAAGATGATCTGTGGGGCGGGAGAGAAAAGAATGAATGTAAAAAATGGATTGTCAAAGGCCTGGAGACAAATTTGTTGACCTCCAGGTGTTATTCAAGTAAGAATGCAAGACGAGCCCTTGCAGGATCAAGTCAGGGGCTCATCTAGTTCAGCATCTTGTTCTTAAAGTGGCCACCCAGATGCTTGCAAGCAAGACCAAGGAGGCAGAGCGCTGCTTCCATGTAAAAATACCTCATTTTTCGCTCTATAAGACGCACCTGACCATAGGACGCACCCAGTTTTAGAGGGGGAGAACAAGAAAAAATAATTCTCCCCCTCTCTGCTCAGTGCCCCTTCAGCGAAGCGGCAGGAGAAACGGAGCCCCTTCCATTTCTCCTCCCGCTTCGCTGAAGGGGTGCTGTGCAGCTCTCCCTCTCTGCTGAAGCCAGGAGAGTCTTGCTCTCCAGGCTTCAGCGAAAGCAACGCGAAGCCTCCGGAGCACGGAGGGAGTGCTCCCTCTGCACTCCAGAGGCTTTGCGTTGATTTCGCTGAAGCCAAGGAGCCTGCATTCGCTCCATAGGACACACACACATTTCCCCTTAATTTTTGGAGGGGAAAAAGTGCGTCTTATAGAGCAAAAAATACGATATGTATTGTCAGAAGCGGGATTCAAAAACGTGCCTCCAGGCGAGAGGCTGCAACTTGAGCCTAGCGCCTTAGGCCCCTCAGCCATCCTGGCTATAAGACTCCCATCATATCCAGGTTGGGGAAGGTGGGCTTAAGAGTGACCCAGGTCCAAAGCATACTGGGTAATTTTGGGTCAGACACCATCTTTCAGGGTATCCTATTTCCCAGAGCTGTTGTGAGGGTTACAGAGCAGAGAGTTCCGTTTACGCTGCCCTGAGAAAGGGCAGGATTTATTTACTTCTCAGATAAAAATACACCCCACCAAGGGTTGAGATTTGAGAAACAACCACCCAGGAGAGCTGGACGCTGAGAGGCTGGGTGGCCATCTGTCATAGATGCTTCAGTTCATATTCCTGCATGGCAGAGCGTTGAACTAGATCACAGTCAGAATCCCTTCCAATTCTACAATTCTATGATCCGCACAACTGAATCTATGCCTTGTTAAAGAAAACCCTATTTGCAACCATCTGTCCTGCTAATTTAATAAATACTCCTGCAAACGCACGTTGTCGTTTTCTCAAACCCAGTTTTGGGATTATGGGAATGGAGGAAGAGGAAAAGCCTGGACACATTACCCAGCTTTCCCCCTACAGCTCTTGAAAGATGCTTAAGTGAAAGATGCTAAGTTAATGCAACTGGCAGAAGCGAGCGGGGTAGGATGGAGCTGTGGTTACAGATTGGAAGCATCCGTTCTTACCTTCAGTGTATCAGCGATTCCTGAGCTGAATGGCCTCCAGTCTCTTCAATTGGTGCTGGAAATAGAGAAGGCAAAGTTTAGCCATAAGTGCAGGGGGGCGGGGAGGGCTCTGTTGTCGAGATGCTCCCAGGAAAGACTCGAGTTTAGGGTTAGATAACGGGAAAGAAGTGACTTACTGGTGAATTTCTCCCGCCGTCGGCAGCGGGCGTAGATTATGATGCCACCTATCAAAACCGCCAGAGTTAAGGCGCCCAGAGATGCTCCCACCATAAGCCACATATTGAAGTTGTCTGGGAGTTGAGGGTCTCCGCCTGCCAGAGAGAAGAGAGAGGGAAGGGTTAAACTTAGCCGAGTTTCCCGAAAGCCTGATCCGCTTCTGATCCCAGCACTTCTTCCTGGGGCTCCCCTCAGAGGAGAGTCTCTTCACAATTTGAACCAGACTTGTCTTCAACAACATCCCCTTTTCCTTCCTGCTAAACCATTTCCCACAAGGCCAGTCGCTTGACCCACGGCTGGAAGAGGAATGAAACGGTGCCAAAAATAAAAAGTTGCAAATCTCAGCTTCGAATTCAGGCTGGGGAATGTCGCTGATCTTTTTCTTTTCAAGCCGCAGGCTTTTTGGGGACCAGATTTCAGCACATACTTATGCCAGCTGGGAGGAGCAGGGGTGCAGGGAGAAGAGAAGCAAAACAAAACCCCAAACAAAAAAAATAATGTTTTTCAAATTCTGTTTAATGTGATGAAGATCTCTTTCTATGTACATTTGATATTTGGTCCTCCTCTCCCTGGATTCATGCCAGTTTTTCTACACCTGCCGTGCACAGAGTCCTGCACCCTTCAGTGTCAGTGCGGTATAGTGGGTAGAGAATGTTAGATTAGGGCCCGGGTTCGAATTTCCGTTCAGCCATAAAGCTTGCCGGGTGGAGGGGTGACACCCAGGCCCATCACTGTCTCATAGCCTGGCTTAAAGGGCTGTTGTGAAGGCAATGGAAGGAGGGGCGTGAAATAGAGAGGGGTTCGGTGCAGATCACCCTTGCAGGTGGAAAGATACCATTCCTGGTTTCCTGCCCTCAATCCCCCCCCCCCAAATCCCAGTTCTACTCTCACAAATGGCTTGTCGATATAAGAAGTCAATGCAGCTGGAGCAACCCAAGGTTCCTGCCCCAGTGCATGGTGGGTAAGGGTTGGTGCCGGCCACTCACATGTGGTGCAAAAGTCATTCTTGTTTTGACGCTGGCAGACAGAGCAGTCCATGCATTTCTCCAGGTCTGGGCTCCAAGACTGGCCTCCGGGGCACACGGAAGCTGGAGGGGGGGGGGGAGAGAAAAGGAAAATTTAGGCAGGAGTCTCTTGGCTGTGGAAGCACTGACATCTGTATCAGCCTAACCTTCCTCACAGGGTTGTTGTCAGGATAAAATGGGGAGAGTTACATATACCACCTTGAGCTACTTGGAGGAAAAGGTGGTTGTTGTTGAAAGGTGGCTGTTATTGTTGTTATTATTATTATTGCTATTATTATTACTATTATTATTGTATTATTATTATGGCTGGGTTTCCCAGCCACTCTGGGCGGCTTACAGCATATATAAAAACATAATGAAACATCAAACTTGAAAAAAAATGAATGTTGCTAGTACATACAGGTGTTTTGGTAAGTCACATCCAGCAGGTTTATACCTCTGTAAGAGTCATGACTCCCCCCAGCACAAGAATCCTGGGAACTGTAGTTTAACCACAGACAGAGAGCTACAATTCCAAACAGCCTTAGCTATGGTTCCCAGCAAAGGTGACAACTTGAATAAAATATGGGGGGGGGGGAGGTAAGCCCTGCCCCACATAATTGATCACATGATGCGACACCCCCCCCAATTTGAATGGAAATGCCCATCAACTTTCTTCGGGGGGGGAATGACCCCCTCAAATATTTTAGGGGGGGGGGTGAAAGGACCTCGGCCCCTAGGAGTTGGCTCTATGTTCCGTGGGGGGAAGCCATGGGTGGTATGAATGTGACATCCGTGTTGGCTGGCTCTGCTGCCCTCCAAAACCAGCTTGGAAAGGCTATAATTCAGGGAGAGATGAAGGGGTTGGGGGGGGGCTGGGATTCGCAAGCAGGCTTCTTTGGAAGCCAGGCCCGCTGGGCTCATTGCAGCCTCTGGACTCCCGAGCAAATCGCGGCTCAGGAGGAGCGCGCTGTAAAACGAGCCGGGGTGGGAGAGAGAGAAAGACGATTAGGAAGAAGCTGAATGAATGAAAGCAATCAAGCGACAAGTCAGAACATGAAGACGCTTAACAGCTGAATGAAAAAGAAGAAAAAGATCCATACACGAGGCTCTCCTGTCCCTCCCTCCCTCCCTCCCATGACATGAGGGTCTATTTCCAGAGGGGTAACGTCAGTAGGGAAAGGGGTGTCGTGTTTCGCCCCGAAACCTGAACCAGCCCCGAGCAGCAGCAGGAGAGCATCGGGGGGTCAAGACTGAGAGCATCACGTGGCGAAGTTGTGGCGCGGGGGAGGACAAGGACCCCCTCCCCCCCTTTCAAGTGACTTCATTGATAAAATATGCCCCGTGCAAGCGAGCAAACAGATGGCGCCGGGCCCAGAAGTGGGACGAAATAGACGGTGGGGCGGAGCCGGTGGGTGAGTCACCATGTGGGTCGCCTGATGCAGCGGGCGTCAGATTTCTCTCTCCCCACCCCCCAATTGTCCGCTGCCCGGATCCTGCTCTCCTGTCCCAGTTTCCTCACTTGTGACTTGCGGAGAAAAAGGAAACTTTCACCCGCAAGGCAGCCAATGGGGAGGCGGCGGTGGCCGAGGGGGCGTGGCACCGAACTCATGGAAATTCCAACGCGGACCAGTCTCGTTTCTGCCATTGATCTTCTTTTCGCGGGGGGCGGGGCTCCGCGCCATTAACTCGCGGAAATCGTGAGTGTCGAAAGCGCCTCTGGGCATGGGCAGACGGCCTTCCCTTTCCTAGGCGGGCTAGAACCCCGCCCCCTCTCCCCTTCGCCTCTGCTGTGGATTAAGCCGGGCTGGGGGGGATCCGTTCCAAACATTGGACTCGTCACTTTCCCTGTCCCCGCAGCTATGTGTCGTTGGCAGCTCCGCTACAGGAAAAGATTCAACAGGTCGAGCCCTCTCTCAGACGCGAATGGTTTAAAAGGTTGCACCTGTTGAACTTCTGCCTGGAGAGCAACTGTTAGAGCAGCACAAGAGAGGGCTTTACACCCACGCAGAGGAATGGATGGAAACGCCGCTACGTCTAGACACAGGGCTGTTGAACGGAGTTCTGTGTGATTCGAAAGCTGACATACTCGCTTGGCCCCTTCGTATCTGGGTTGCTTTGCCACTTCGCGTTCTCGGGGGGACAGCCCAACAGCCCCCATCCCTAGCCCACCCCGTCGTCAAAGATCCAGTATTCTCAGGTGGAGCTGGGACAACGGAGAGCCGCTACACTGTCAGTGTAGACAGTAATAAGCTCGACGGACTAGCAGCCGGCAGAGGAAGTTCAACCGGTACAGCCTCCCCATCTCCATGCCCGGGAGACGAAGTTTCACCTCCTTGCCTCCTACCCACCTTGGCTTTATAGCTGTGAAGGCGGCTGGGTGAGACGACCCCACTCCAAACCATCCCACCCCGCCGCTTCCGGAGACCCCTTTACCTGGAACCGGCTCTCCCGAGGCTATCCTGCACAGGAAGGGGAAAAGCCCCACCAGGACGGCTCCCAAAGGCAGCAGCATCTCTCGACCGCTCTCCCTGCCTCCGAGGATGAGAAAAAGGAGCGACTGAACCGCTGGTCTGTCTGTGACTCAGCTCCAAAGACTTTCCTCGGCTCACTATAGAGACGCCCACGCAGATCCGGAAGGCCAGGATTGGCGGGCAAGGAGCCAGGACTCCTGGGTTCCATCCTTTGATCTGGGAAGGGGGCGAGGGAGGCGGGGGGGGGGTGTCTAGCAAGTTAAAGCAGGAAAAGCTCAGAGCGAGAAATTGTGGATTTTCTGGGCAGGGCAACGAGTCGCCTGGATTTAACCGGGGACTGGGAGGCGGGAGAGCTGGGTGCCAGGACGCCTGGGTTCCCCAAATAGAGGGTCCCGCTGAGGTTTTTGGTTTTTCCTTTAACCCACAAAAACAAGCCCTACAGCCTGTTTCATGCTGCTCCTTGATTTTGTGGCTTTTTAAGTTTATTATGCTTAGGGGTTTTCTTTCCTTTTGGAAACCGCCCGGGGAATATGATCGAAGGGCGGTATAAAAATATTTCTAATAAATAGACGTTAGATCAAAGGGGATATGTCAGAAGCCGAAAGCTGCTCTGAAATGACCGCTGCTCTAGGCGGTTGTTTGTTTTAATAAGGTTACTTTTAAAAGGGGGGGGGGGGAGCGGTGCATAGAGAATGAATGAATACAAAGAGCTCCTGTAGGAAACGGCAGGGGAAAGGAGTTTGGGAGGGGATGGTATTGGGTTAAAGGAAATAACTGGGGCTTCTGAGTTCTTTGGAAAACTCCGTCTCCGGGACTGTCTGGTCTGAGAGGTTTAGTCAGTCGCTAAACGAATGGAACCACTCTCGTTAGAAGCACGACTGCTGCTTCTTGTTTTTACCCCAACGCAAGTGGAAACAAATTGAAGGAGATATTTTAGAGAAGCCACCCTAGAGGAGCCTTGTGGTTACTGAGTGGATATGAAAAGACATTCTGTACATGCTTAAGAGGCACCCTCATCTTCATTCATCCAGACTTTCCTCTGCTGGATTCTGGGAACTCTGAACAGGTTCGGGTGTGTGTGTGTGGTTTCCAGCCTTCCTAAATTCTCTGGAAATCGGGAAAAAGAACCCACTTGGTTAGAACATCCTGGCTTTCAACACTCAAAAGTTTTCCTTTTTTCATTACACGTTTGTATCAGTTTTTTCAAAATTAAAAATAATAAAGTAGGAGAGTATGTATGTAACTTTGAAACTCTCACATTTCTGGGTTCAGAAATGCATATTTGCCCCTCCGCATTCCAAAGGAAATAACTGGTACATGTGTTTTACATTAAGCAAATTTCTTTTTTTTTTTAAATAAAGTGGAAGCCGTTTCCCTGGCTGTTCTACTAGTGCCAAAGGTGCCCCCACCAACTCATGTTTGAAATCCTGACTTTGCCATACACGGTTTCTCCCAACACCCCCCAGGAAAGACACATCTATGCTTTAGGTGTCCTAAAAGTGTACATTTTAGGTTGCCATACGACATCTCACTTCCACAGTGCAGAAATGCCCTGGATTTCAATAGGCAGGAGACTCTGGCGAGATGGTTGTGCAATCCAGGAATTCCCCAGTGAAAGAGGACAAGGTGGGGGTGGGGATGTCTGCCTGCCAAAGAGCTGCTACAACCAGCAGGCAAGTCCAGTACTTGGTATACCCTCCACTTGGTGCATATGAACAGCCAGAGCTTAATTGGATGAAAGCCCAAGAGCCATTTAATATGTAGAGGTGGGGTATGCGAGTTATTTGCTCTGCCGCTGCTAAATAACCACAGCTCTCCCCAGGTTATGCCTTCATAGGATGCTAGCCTGAGGGCATGTTTCCCATCACCGGTACTGACTACTCCAAAGATGGGGGAAATTACCTTCCAGGTGTTCCTGGACTCAGTGCCGGATTTATGTATAAGCTAAACAAGCTATAGCTTAGGGCCCCACTCTCTTGGCCCCCCCCCCCAAAAATTAAAGGAAAAAAAAAACACCTGGATGTACATTTCCAAAATATAACACACACAAAAACAAATTAAAAAAAACTGCTGAAAAAGTTTGCTGTCCCCTGGTGTAAGTAATGGTGTAAGGCTTGCTAGCCTGCTCCCTAAAATATCACTGGTTAGATACCCATTAGATCCATAAATTACCATACACTGGTTAGCTACCCATTAGATCCATAAATTACCATATAGCATATATTCAACACAAAAAACAGCGACAATTTGTTGTTGACTAAGGACAGCTGGACATATAAAGGGCCCCATTACCTTCAGTAGCTTAGGGCCTCATCAAACCTAAATCCGGCCCTGCCTGGACTCCATCTCCTATCAGCCCCCACTATCCTTGGAGCTGAAAGCCAGCAACATCCCCAGGACCACAGGGTCCCTGTGGCTGGACTCTTCCCTGACCAACAGGAACTCTCCAGCTAAGGTGGGAAGATGGGAAGGCCGAGAGCTCGGTGGCAGAGCCCATGCCTTGCAAGCAGAAGGTCCCAGGTGAGAGAGGTGCTGCCAGGCTGTGCAGATGTGGTCTGTCCCCCCTTTAGGTTGGTCTCTGCCGGCATAAGGGTGAATTCTTCCATCAATGGTATTTGGTGTTTGTTTGTTTTTTAAAAAATTGATTTTACAAATAATAAAATTTTAACAACACAACCATACACATCCACATCTAAACATTCCTCTGAATCTCTGGACTTCCCACTTTCCCCTCTATGGGTCCTATTGTTAATCTTTTCAACTGCATATTTTTCAGCAGTCCATATTTTATGTAACTCCATTTTCTCCATAGTACTTGCTACATTACAAGTGTTATTGCAATCCTGCTAAAGTTTTCATTTGCTTACAGTGTTCTCCAAGATAAATTATATTTTCCCCCCATTCTTTGTTCAAGTTTTGTTCTTCTTGGTTCCTGAGCTTTCTGGTCAGCTTTGCCATTTCGGCATAATCCAACAGTTTAATTTGTCATTCTTCTCTGGTAAGGAACTTTATCTTCTTTCCATTTCTGGGCTAGTAGCATCCATGCGGCTGTCGCTGTGTACATAAAAAGTATTTTCTGCTCCCTTGGAATATCATCACCCACAATTTCTAATAGAAAAGCCTCTGATTTTTTGTGTTTTTTTTAAAAATAAAAGTTAGTTTGGACGTTTTTTCCAGCTCATTATATATCATTTCCCAGAATGCTTTTATTACCTTACAAGACCACCACATATGATAAAAGGTGCCTTCTTTTTTCTTTACATTTCCAGCAGATATTTGTACCTGTCTTACACATTTTTCCTAACTTACTAGGAGTCAAATACCATCGGTACATCATTTTCATAAAGCCATCTGTGGTATTTTACCCTGACATGTTTCACTCACATTGCAAAGGCAGGATCTCCCTTCTGCCACCCAGGCCGTGGGGAGGCAGGGATCTTATGGGCACATGTGGTGGAGTCGTGCCAAAGTTCAGAAATTCTGTGATCGAGTTCACTTATGGGGTCCTGGACCCTAAACTGTGTATTTTTTCCTAATTTTGATCAAGGTAATGTGGATCTTTTATGTGAACAGTTAATGGTAGATCCCTTGGTAGCCCCTCGATTAGTAATCCTCAGGGCTGAAAAGATACATCCTGCTGTTATAAGAATTAAGGTCTCAAATATATAAATTAAATGTACAAGGCAAACATGTACATAAATATACACACGTGTCTGAATCAGTACAGGAAGACAGTCCTGAAACCATTTTAACTCTCCCAAACTGACCAAATGTTTCTCTGCAAGGAGGGAGGAAATGAAAAAAACCTTCCCATTGTCTCTGTGCTCACCAATCCTGCCTTAAGGGCACATTTAAGATATGAATAGGGTGAGCCTGTGACCTGGATTCAGGAATTAAGTAGTTGTAATAGCAAAAGAATGGCCAGCCTGGTCTGGTGATCCAATCAGTGACCATTGACAGGTTTTCTGCCAGACAGGATTTTGCTGGAAACCACCTTTCTATGATGTATGTTTGATGTTTCTGAGGGTGGTCTGGAGTTTGAGGGTGGGCAATTTCAAAAGTCTACATAAGGGCGAGCACACCTTTTTTCTGCCCCCCCCCCCGGTGTGTGTCGGGGAGCACCCTGTTGCAACAGCTTTAATAAAGATCAGGCTTACTAGCTGCTTTGCTTCTCAATATTCTCTGGTTGCTTCCTGTTATTTTCTCCTACAGATAGAAAACCTACAAAAAGACTCTATGGGCTCTTGAGTACCCCATAAGGGAAAAGGAGCAGGTTTTTTTTCTCACAACACTGCTATACCCTAGATCTTCACCTGGTGAGTTGCAGCCTGACCCAAGGAGCACTTTGTTGTTGTTGTTTAGTCGTTTAGTCGTGTCCGACTCTTTGTGACCCCGTGGACCAGAGCACGCCAGGCACTCCTGTCTTCCACTGCCTCCCGCAGTTTGGTCAAACTCATGCTGGTAGCTTCGAGAACACTGTCCAACCATCTCGTCCTCTGTCGTCCCCTTCTCCTTGTGCCCTCCATCTTTCCCAACATCAGGGTCTTTTCCAGGGAGTCTTCTCTTCTCATGAGGTGGCCAAAGTATTGGAGCCTCAGCTTCAGGATCTGTCCTTCCAGTGAGCACTCAGGGCTGATTTCCTTCGGAATGGATAGGTTTGATCTTCTTGCAGTCCATGGGACACTCAAGAGTCTCCTCCAGCACCATAATTCAAGACCAAGGAGCACTACTGCCACCCAAATATATGGTAGCAGATTAAGAAGTGGTTCTGCAGATGCATGTTTGGACTAAAAGTGGGCCTTAGACCGAACAGGTTGAAGATACCTGCCATAGATCACTGGTTCAAGAATGTTATGTGGATTGCTGCCTCAGATAAAGTGATGTAACATTCAAGCAATGAAAACCTAGACAGCATCCTAAAAAGCAGAGACATCACCTTGCCAACAAAGGTCTGTATAGTTAAAGCTATGGTTTTCCCTGTAGTGATGTATGGAAGTGAGAGCTGGACCATAAAGAAGGCTGATCGCCGAAGAATTGATGCTTTTAAATTATGGTGCTGGAGGAGACTCTTGAGAGTCCCATGGACTGCAAGAAGATCAAACTTATTCATTCTTAAGGAAATCAGCCCAGAGTGCTCACTAGGACAGATCCTGAAGCTGAGGCTCCAATACTTTGGCCACTTCATGAGAAGAGAAGACTCCATGGAAAAGACCCTGATGTTGGGAAAGATGGAGGGCACAAGGAGAAGGGGACGACAGAGGACGAGATGGATGGACAGTGTTCTCGAAGCCACCAGCATGAGTTTGACTAAACTGCGGGAGGCAGTGGAAGACAGGAGTGCCTGGCGTGCTCTGGTCCGTGGGGTCACGAAGAGTCGGGCACGACTAAACGACTAAACAACAACAATTAAAAAAAAGAGAGACATGGTGCTAAGGGATAAACTGTCTGGAAAACTACATAAATGAAGAACAAAGAAAAAAAATGTTTAGGGGCACTTTCATTTTCCTTTTCATATTTAAATACTGCCCCTCAATGAGGCCAAACTTAGATTCACAAAATGTTTAGGAGTATGTGTACCCCTGCGTCCCCCCCCGGAAAAAAAAGCACTGAAAAGCTCCATGGTCGTCATTGCCTTGGCAAGGATGTTGACGTGTCCCGCCAAACCAGCAGTCTGGGAGTCCTCAACACCACCTTTGAGACCAGCTCTGTCAGCTCAGGGAGAGAGACTGCTGGGCAGCAAGGTGGGCAATAAACCTGCAAAATCCCAAATGTGTCCTAATTGCCTCATGCCAGGAGCACCGAACCTTAAAGACTCCCACAACCAGGTGGGGTGGGGGTGGGGAGACACATCACACAAGCCGGATCACAAGCACAAAGCATCATAGCATCCAAAATATCTGGAGAGCACCAGGTTGGCAAAATCTAGATTTTGGGGGTACCCGTGACCGGCTTACTATGTGTGGCCAGGCCTGCCTAGTACTCTTTGAACTGAACCGGATTGAACTGAGAAAGTCGCGTGCTCCTGGCTTGTCCTTTATTGGAGATCTCGGCTCCCCAAACTCAGCCTCCTGCAAATCCATTCATACCAAACTGGGCAATGGAGGTTATGGTGGGAGGGACTCAGAGTGGCAGCGCCGTTCCCTATTGGTTTCTTTCACTGCCATTCACCCTTAATTCCGAGTCCTCTACTCTGTACTTGCCATCCCCATTCACACGCTTCCCCCACCCACCCTGCCGGTGAGAGGTGTTTTGGCGCCACCTGCTGGCTAATATTTCAATTGCTCCTTGTTGCTTCCACACCTGCAGACTCTGGTGTGGCTTGGAGAGTTAACCCAAGATGTGCAGGTAATAATAATAATAATAGGCAAGTGTGGGAGGGCTAGTGATGATCAACGTGTGAAAATCAGTTCAACAGAAGATGGCCTAGCTAGCGGGTCAGAAAACAAATCTGCAAAAGATTGTTACCAACAGTCACCAACATTAAAAAACAAACAAACATTGGGTTGTACACAATAGCTAAAAAAATCACATTAACCGGCAAATTCAGGGGGGGTGCAATGAAAGCTGATTTGGAGCTCTGGTGAAACTTGCTCCTCAAAAACCGAACTTTTTCCTATGAGAAAAGTGACCTGGGGATTCATTGGAAAGTGTGGGGCGCCACTTGCTGGATGCAACTTTGTCTAATTAAACTCCCTACGAGCAGTTCAGGATGGATGCTCATTCAGAAGACAACTGTTATCTCATCTCTCCACAACCAAATCAGGACAAATGCTCAACACACAGTTTGACCAGAAGGTGAACAGTTAGCATGTCAGTCTTGGAACTGGACTAGAAAGAGACACGGAGACCGGACTTGCTGTCTGCGAGAGTCTAAAGCTATGGCTTGGGGGTCCCTCCCTAGAAAGCTAATGGAGGAGAAGGATCTGCTGGGGTCTTAATGCTGCGTGAACCTTCCACCTTCCATTCAGCCTGTATATCTGTGGAAATAAATCTTTTACAGCAGAAAATGCCATCAGCCTCCAGTGACCTTCATTCCAAGGAGACCAAAACTCTGCTATGCACCAAGACCTTGGTGATCTCTTCCTGCTTTGAGATTGGGGTGTGCTTAAAGGTAAAGGTAACGGGACCCCTGACCATTAGGTCCAGTCGTGACCGACTCTGGGGTTGCGGCGCTCATCTCTCTTTATTGGCCGAGGAAGCTGGTGTACAGCTTCAGGGTCATGTGGCCAGCATGACTAAGCCGCTTCTGGCGAACCAGAGCAGCGCACGGAAACGCGTTTACCTTCCCACCGGAGCGGTACCTATTTATCTACTTGCACTTGGATGTGCTTTTGAACTGCTAGGTTGGCAGGAGCAGGGACCGAGCAATGGGAGCTCACTCCGTCACGGGGATTCGAACCACCGACCTTCTGATCGGCAAGTCCTAGGCTCTGTGGTTTAACCCACAGCGCCACCCACGTCCCTTAGCAGTATATAAATGCATCCAATAAGTAAAATAAATAAATAGCAGTTGAAGACAGCCCTACCCTCTGTGGATCTGTCTGTCCCCCTGTAAAGCAATCACTGTTTGGCATCAGAGGGAGATTTACCCACTAGATTTCAGTCTCTTGCTGTACTGACCGAGCTACCAAGAGAAGGTTAAGGGGAGACATGATAGAGAAAGCAGGTGTGATTCCAAGGCTGTAATGGAGGTACTTATATGTATCTACTCACAGGGAAATGTATCCACATTGCAGCCAAAGCAACCTGTGTGTTTGATCACCCCTGGAAGTCCACACTGCTGTTGTAGCTGCTTCTAAGTTGCGGCAGGAAATTCTGTTATGTTCAGAATTTCCGAGTTACGGAAGTTGGCGCTAATGCAAGAAACCCTATGCAATAGCACAGAGGGCTGAGTCCTGACTCAGAATAAACAGATTAAGCAGGCAGAAAACCAGCTTAATGTGTAATCCAATTTCGTGGAGCAAAACTGGAGCCCTGGAGGTTCCCAATCTGCTGATTGGTACTTAGCGCTTCAAGCAACAGATTTCACTGTCAGGGCAAATGCCACTGGAAAGAACGGATAAGCTTGGGATCCCAATCCCACCCGTGTTGGAGACGCAAGGAAACCAAGTCCTCTGAGAAGCAGCTGAAAGAGCAGGACAGTTTAGCCAGGTGAAGACAAAATGAAGAGGAGGCGCCACAGCGCCCTTCAAATATTTGAAAGGGTCGTCACACAGAAGATGGGGGAGACTTGATGGCTCTCCCTTTGTGGAATGTGTTATGTACTGAAGTTCTCACCCTGGGCCAGCAGGGGGATACTGTAGATAGTTATGCAAATGAAGGATCGAAAAGTGACATTCAGTGATTGGATAGTTTTAGAAAATGGCAACAGTTACATTGTTCTGGAGCTCTATATAAGCAGGCTGACTGAGCTCCTCAGCTTAGTTCTGTTCCAGCTTACAAAATAAAGAGCTGCTTTGGAGAAATCGCTGTGTCGTCTGCTATGTCAACCCACAACTTAACAGAATGCTCTCCCCAGAGAAGCTCATCTGGTGCCATTCATACATATCTTCAGGCACCAGACAAAAATATTCCTTTTTAACCAGGCCTTTGGCTTTTAACTAACTATGGCCTATGGGTGGAATGTTTCAACATATCCTCCCCAATTTTAATCTATGCATTATTATTTTGGGGCAAGCCATTTTCTAAGTAGCTTTGAGCTGCCATACCAGAAAAAATGACTAAGAAATTAATAAGTGGTCCAAAGGCAACAGCTGTTGGACAGCGGATCAGACTCTCTTTCTCCACCAGCAGGGATGCTGTGGCTGTTAAGTTTACTGCATTGAGCAGGGGTCACTAGATGATCTCCAAGGACTGTTCCAGCTCTAAAATCCTGTTCTTCGACTGACAAAGTCGCTGCTCAGGAGAGCAAGCAACTGGATTCAGGTTTGCTCTTTTTAGAAGCAGTTCTGCTGCATCACAGTGGCAGAAATCTTTAATTCCCTTTAATTGCACAGCTCCATGTTTCCTGCAATGTGCTTCCTTCCTATCAAATACCATCTATCTAGAGACACCTGTATGCCTCGTTCCTTGATGAAAAGATTTTTAAAGTTTCACCTGCTCCTCCCTGTTATCTCTATAGGCTATCTTGAGTTCAATTTCTTGATAACGCCAGAGCGTGACATGACCTGGGGAAACTGGCTTTTGTCAAGTGGCATATCACAGGGTAGCGTAAGCAAGCAACAAACAAGCAAACAGGCATATATCCCTGTGGAGAGGGGTATGGAAAGACCTTCACTAAGGGGAGAACACAGGACAAGAGACCAAGGGAGGTCATACTGTTACGTGCAGCCCAGTCTCAAATAGGTGAGAGAGTTCACGGGTGGCAGCAGTTTTTTATTTTCTTGGAATAAAACTCATTGGAGGCTGTGGTGTCTTTTGTGTATATATGGCTTTATTTATACACATCTATACAGTCTGAACAGAGGGACGCGGTGGCGCTGTGGGTTAAACCACAGAGCCTAGGACTTGCCGATCAGAAGGTCGGCAGTTCGAATCCCCGTGACAGGGTGAGCTCCCGTTGCTCGGTCCCTGCTCCTGCCTACCTAGCAGTTCGAAAGCACGTCAAAGTGCAAGTAGATAAATAGGTACCGCTCCGGTGGGAAGGTAAACGGCGTTTCTGTGCACTGCTCTGGTTCGCCAGAAGAGGCTTCGGCATGCTGGCCACATGACCCGGAAGCTGTGCGCCGGCTCCCTCGGCCAATAAAGCGAGATGAGTGCCACAACCCCAGAGTCGGCCACGACTGGACCTAATGGTCAGGGGTCCCTTTACCTTTATACAGTCTGAACATAAGACAGAAGGACTCATAGCATTGGCACTCCAATAAATCTTGCTTTCCTGTTAAGTTTTCAGGGACATCCTCCCCAAGCTATATTTTTGGTTGTAGCAAAGAGAGCAAATTAAGCCTCTCTGTCTTCCCTACTTTGGATGTGACTAGCCTGAACTAGGCCCTGGCCTATTGCTCTCCTTCCCCTGGAATTACGTATATGGCATACAACTGGATGTGGAGGAGGCCTGCCTACTCCTCCAGAAGGTACTGCTAGCTGGTTGTTTCTATGGCAACACATCTTTACTTGTCCAACTCTTTAGACATGTAAAAAAAGAGGGTTTGACAGGCTTAGCTGGGGCCATTAACTTCACCATGAGACTGGTCTCACCACTGCAGCAGCTCCTTCCACCACAGAACCCCGCCCCACAGATACGAAGCCACAGGCTTGGATGGGACCCACAGATATCATCCCAAATCATCACTACCTCCCATTCTATAGCAATGCAATCAAATGAGTGCAGCTAATATGAGGGGTTTGTGAAAGGATCACAGCACCGCTTAGCAGAGCACCTCATTTTTGTGCAGGAAGTTCCTGGTGATGGGAAAGACTAACTACTGCCCTGGAGGTACCACATCAGAGTCAGCCATCTTGGTCTGACTCCGGGTAAGCCAGCACCACACATTCCTAGTTTCTTGAATCCTCGCCTTTGTTGGAACAACACAAGAGCCTTTGTTCTGGGCAGATTTATTTTGGTCATTCGCAGCCTACATGTGAAAAGAACGTGCCAGCTGATGGGTGGATCTTTCCTCACATTTCTACTTCCCTTTTGGGAAAGGGCTGCAGCTCTGCCAGAAGAGCATCTGACTTGTGTGCAGAACGTCTCAGGTTCAATCTCCAGTTAAAGCTGGGAAATGGCCCTGCGTGATGGCCCTGGAGAGCCATCATTGTACAGCTGGACCAGTGGCCTGACAGAGTTTAAGGCAGCTGCCTATGGACCATTTCCCCAAAGGCCCAGAAGTCCGTATTAACTTGCTACTCTAAATCTCCAGGCCAGAGGTTTTCAGCCTTTTGGGGTCCACAGCTCACTGCATTCTTTCTGCGGCACCCCTGTGGGGCTCAGGAGCCCAGTTGTGTCACCCCTTGCCTGCAGACCTGGCAGCCTCTCACCCTTTTCCGAACACCCTCCCTTGGGGTCCTCCTCTCCTCTCTCTTCTTTCCTTGGGAGTCCTCTGGGCAACTGCTGCTGCTGCAACAAACAGCTGTGCAAGCCTTTGGGAGGCAGAGACTTGAGAGGGCATCAGAGGAGGGAGGGAAGGAAAGAGGGACAGAGGCCAGTGTTGCCTGCAGCACCCTTGACCATCAGTCAAGGCACCCCAGGGTGCCACAGCACACGGGTTGAAAACCACTGCTCTAGGCTCAAGTCCCTTCCTGAAGAAGTTCTCTCTCTCTCTCTCTCTCTCTCTCTCTCTCTCTCTCTCTCTTCTCTACACACACACACACACACACACACACACACACACACACACACTCTCCATGCTTGTTTCCTCAGAAGTAAGTCCTACTGTGTTCAGTAGGGCTTCCTTGTAGGCAAGTGTGCTGCCACAGCTTCTATGTTGAGGTGGGGAACCATTTTTCCAGCCCGAGGGTCACATTTCCATCTGGGAAACCTTTTGAGGGCCACACGCCAGAGATAAACACAGACGGAGCGGCAAATGTAAATTTTGCCTTTAGGGGTCATAGGGACAGAAGTCCCTTCGAAAGATGATTAAGTTGTTTATATATGTTACAACGGCAGCTAGGATTCTCTGTGCACAAAAATGGAAATGAGCAGAGATACCCACTCAAGAAGAACGGATAAGCGAGGCGATGGATTGCGCAGAATTGGCAAAGCTAACAGCTAAAATAAGAGAATCTAATGATGAAGGTTTTGTGGAAGAACGGAAACCCATTTCGGATTATTAAAGAAGTATTATTATATGATGAACGTGTGAGCAGGATTTGAACTATGAGCAACAGACGGGATCTAAGATTCCAGCAGTTTTGTTAAGGTTTAGGAGATAGTAGACAGGATGCAGCAGAGGGAGAGGAACAGAAACACCATGGAAAAGAGGAAGGGAAGTTGGGGCAGAGTTTTTATTGAAATGTATGTGTGAAATTCGTGGGGGGCCCCCCCAAACTTTTACCCTCTTGCACCCCTGGTCTATTCTTGATCCAGGCAAGCAAGAGGCCTTATGAGAGTTCAAAGACACATTCCCAGCTGGGCAAAACAATAGTCAAGGAAGGGTGCCAGGCAGGGCCAATAAGGATGTAGCCAGGGAGAGTTCTGAGGGCCACATAGAGAGGGTTGGAGGGCCCCGTTTTGCCCCAAGTTTCCCACCTCTGCTCCATGAGGAGGAGCTTTTGTTGACTTCGGCTCCTCCACATGGAGGACTACTACTCCCATCACCAAGGGCTAATGGGAACTGGAGTCCAAAACATCTGGAGGGCACCAGGTTGGCTGACGCAGAGAAGACGGCAGTCTAATTTGAGAAAGCAGAGGAAGTCAAAGCCAGAGGGTGGGGAGAAGGGTGGTCCATCAGGGGGATGCCGAGGGCCCACATCCATGCAGCTGTGTGGAGGCGTTAGCTCTGGCAGCTATTCCCTTCTCTCTCGGGAGTTTCATTTCAGCTTTCCCTTTGTCTGCGGCCGGCCTGTTCCGTGCAGGGGACTTTCTGATAATGTGGAACCAAAAAACAACCCCTTTCCCCCCCTAAAGCAGAGCACAAGAGGCAGAACAGATTGAAGAGGACGAAGGAGAAGACGGTGGACAAACAGAAGAACTGAAGTGTCAAGTCGACTCTAGAGGAAAAGGTAAAATTAAAACAGGCAGCAACAGAGTTATATTTTATGCTTCTCAAGGGGCCTTTTTATCGTTGGAGACAAAAGTGGATGTTTCGTCTCTGCACACATGGGGGAAGTGAGTGCAGGCGGGAAATGAAAAGGCTGTCAAAGGCATTGTGTTGGGGGGGGCTGAAAATGATGAGTGGTTGCTTAAACAGGGACTGTTAGGGGCCGTCCTCAAAGGGCAACACAGGGAAGTGAGTGTGGCCCTCCCAAATGGCCACTGTCAGGGAGGCTCTTGCAGGACTAGTCTTGCTAACTTGCCTGCAACCCCACAGCTCCATGGCCAAATCCTCAGTCCTTTGCAGCCCTGCTTCCTTCTTCCTAGAGAACCCAGGAGTCCGGCTTTCTACCTTAACCCTGTCCTCATACAGATTTCAGGAATCCGAAGACAGAACCCAATTCTGAAAAGACACAGGCTTGGCTTAATTTAAGCCTAGGCTTAGCCCCAGAAGAACACACACACACACACACACACACACACACACACACACACTCTCTCAGTGTTCAGTGCCAGGGCTTAAGTCCTGGAACAAAATGAATGTTTCTGAGCATGTGTTGAGTACTTTTTACTCTCTGCTGAATAATAATAATAATAATAATAATAATAAATTAATATTTATACCCCGCCCTTCTGGCTGGGTTTCCCCAGCCACTCAAGGCGGCTTCCAACTGAACATCAAAAACAATACAGCATTAGACATTAAAAACTTCCCTAAAGAGGGCTGCCTTCAGTTGTCTTTTAAAAGTAAAATAGTTGTTTATTGCCTTGACATCTGCCGGGAGGGCGTTCCACAGGGCAGGCGCCACTACCAAGAAGGCCCTCTGCCTGGTTCCCTGTAACCTTACTTCTCGAAATGAGGGAACCGCCAGAAGGCCCTCGGCCTGGATCTCAGTGTCCGGGCTGAACGATGGGGGTGGAGACGCTCCTTCAGGTATACAGGACCAAGGCCGTTTAGGGCTTTAAAGGTCAGCACCAACACTTTGAATTGTGCTCGGAAACGTACTGGGAGCCAATGCAGATCTCTCAGGACCGGTGTTATGTGGTCCCGGCAGCCACTCCCAGTCACCAGTCTAGCTGCCGCATTCTGGATTAATTGCAGTTTCCGGGTCACCTTCAAAGGTAGCCCCACGTACAGCGCATTGCAGTAGTCCAAGCGGGAGATAACCAGAGCATGCACCACTGGTGAGACAGTCCGCGGGCAGGTAGGGTCTGCAGCTAGACTCCTGGCAGCCTGCATTAGGATGAGAAGGGAAGAACTGGAGTGTTTGTTGCAGATGATGATTTTTCATAAGACCCTGGAGTTTTCTGGGTCTTGTTTTATAGGGTAAAACCCAAGAGATATTTGGAACCAGGTTTACTGGATAAGGGTCTTTGTGTCTTATATAACATAATAGAAGTATGTGTCTGAACCCACATGCGTGTACATCACTCACATGTATTCATACACACACTTTTAAAGAGGTTTGCGATATTTTGTTGGAATTATAATGTGCGTCTGTTTTTTGAATATGTGCGTCACCCTTAACCGTACGCCCACAAGAAATTCTTATACAAAGGAATAAAGAAAGCTTGTTTTATTCTATGAAATGAAAGCAACAGAATAACAGCAAAGTTACAATTTAAGCAGGCAGCAAATCCCACAACACAAACCTTGAACTAAAGAGGGTGAGAATGCCTACATATTCTCAAAAGCCTACAGAAGTGAGCATGAAAAAATTGTCCCAGAACTCACACTTCTTAATAAAAGTTAAGAAATGCCACTGACTACAAATCTTAGGGTTCCTTACAGCCATTTCTTCATTTTGAAAGGAAAGGGCCCTTCAGATGAGCATTTCTATCGCCTTTTCCTTGCAATTCCTGCTCAGCTTCATCGCTCCCATCTTGCAAATTAATTGTGTTAAAGAAAACCACCTGGTGGGTGTTGGCTAAACAAACCGGGCATCCTTTGTTTGCTTGCTGCCTTCACACCATCTCACCTTTATCTTGATGGCCCCATTCAGGTGGTGAGTAGACTACACTGGCAACTAAATTTACACGTGCTCACCTTTATGCAAGGTGTGAGGAACACAATATGTTTCCTGAATGCCTTCAGGACATGGTTTGAGACCAGGCTGGTACCAGGGTCGCAAAAGTTCATGATGGAGGGTCTCCTGTCATTTTAGAGTTATGTCAGTTTTCTTGCCTGTTCTATGATCTAAACCACAGAATAAGTTCAGATTGACACACGATCCTATTCACAGTTTGAAATGCTTTAAATAATATTTGGAGGATATCTGGCTGGTGTAGATACCGGCAGGAGAAAAGGGGCAGAGTCCAAAGAAAGGTAAAACAGAGATTTAACACATAGATTATGATTAATAACAGTAAGATAATAATAGCCCAACCTACAGGTGAGATGCAGGGTCAATCTTGTTGGAAATCCTTCATTTTAAAGTGACGCCTTGATAATAATTTACCATCTAAAAGCCCTAGAGCAGGTGTGGGAAACGTTTGGCCTTCCAGATGTTGCTGAACTACAACTCCCATCAGCCCTTCCCATTGGCCAGGCTTGCTGAGGTTGCGGGAGCTGTAGTTCACCAATATGTGGCGGACCAATGGCTCCACACCAACCTGTCACAGAACAGTAGTACAGGTACTTAAAAGGACCGGGGCACTAAATAGTCTAAAGAAATTTCAGTAGTAAAGGGTGGGAGTGGATGATCCTGGAAAGAAGCTGAACCAAATTCTGTAGACCCACCACCCCAATGTGCCTGGAAAAATACTTGCCACCTCCCCCCCCCCCCCCGTGCCTCTCATAGGTGTGGTACAGGTGCAAACCCAACAGGTTAGGCCTTTCCTAACATAAAGATGCTGTAATGGGGAAAACGTCATTTGATGAATTTCTGTACAGTGGTACCTCAGGTTACATACGCTTCAGGTTACATACGCTTCAGGTTACAGACTCCACTAACACAGAAATAGTGCTTCAGGTTAAGAACTTTGCTTCAGGATGAGAGCAGAAGGGCAGCGGGAGGCCCCATTAGCTAAAGTGGTGCTTCAGGTTAAGAACAGTTTCAGGTTAACAACAGACCTCTGGAACGAATTAAGTACTTAACCCGAGGTACCACTGTATTATGTATTTGTTAAAGGCACAAAGGCCCTAAAAACCAGTTTTTAAAAATGTACATGTAAAAAAAGGTAAAAAAAGAAGAAGCAGTGCCCTCCATTCAAAACAAAACAAAAAGCCTATTTGCCATTCTGAACTCTCTCAGGCCTCTGAAGACCACAGAGCAACCAACTTTTGCGCAATAATGTTTAGAAAGGAAACTCATCTTCCTCTCATCTCATCTCTTCCCTTCTCTCAGCAGATGGCTGCTGTGGTCGCTGGTCTGGCTCGGCTCCTACAGCCAGCCATGATGTTCCCTGGAGGTGAGCCTGGCTGTCGAGGCCTGGCCCCCTGGTATCTCCTTCTGGGGCTACGGCTGGTGGCCCTTTTCATCGCCGACGGGCCCTGGTCCTCTCCCAGCCCCGACCTGGTCTGCAACTGGACCTCGGTGGAGGCGGACAGTCGGCCTTTCTGCAGCGCACTGTGCTTCAACCACCACTTTCCTGCTCCCGTCTCCTCTGCGTGGGGTTTTGCCTTTTTGGCTGCCCTGCTCCCAGTGGGGCTAATGGGGCTCGTAAGGACTGGATCCAAGCACCGGAGAAAGGCGGCAAAGGAAGGAGACGAGGAGCTCACCGACATCACTAGTGTGAGCCACGACATGGCCGCCGGATCCAGCATGGCTCCCAGAACGATTCCTTTGCCCAACATGGTTCCATCGGAACCCAAGATGTCCCCTCGTTGCACCTGGCCCTCGGCGGCCTTCGTTTTGTGCGTGTTTCTCCTCCTGGCCACGGAGCTGGGCTTCTTCTGGGTTGTGATATTTCTGCAGATCCCATCAGTGCTTCGCACAACCTTCTTATGCCTTCCAGGAGCACACTCCTGCCCCGAGGCACTCGAATGTGCCCTGGCAGGCCAAGCCGACAAGCACATGGCACTGTGGACGCTGGCTTTCACAGCTATTGTCAACATGGCGGCTTGCCTGGCCTACCTTCTCCTGACTCTAGGGAGGGCTTTCCGATGCCACAGAGGAAAATAACAGCGCCAAAGAAGAGAGCAGGGCCAGTCCACCCATGAGGGAAGGTGAGGTGACCGCCTCAGACAGCAGGATCCACAGGGGCAGCGGGTCCCAATGCAGTTCTTTATTCCCCCATATTCCTGAGGTAGATCTTCACACCTTTTCCCCTGGTGGGGATGGCTTTCCAACCACCATTTTGTGGTTTGCCTTGGGTGGCAAAATTTATTGAGCTGGCCCTGGAGAAGAGAATGCAAGAAAGTGGACTGTGAAGGAGACCAATGACATATTCCGGAACTACCCATCCACATGGATTATTAACACGTCGGGGAACTTTTATCAGCATTTTAGTCTGAATTTCTACCAGTAAACATACATTTGTATGCAGTTTTGACTTATGCACATGTTTTTGCAAGGTCATCATGCATACAGTATTTGTATGCCATTTTTACTAACATTTTTGTAATGCATTTTGGTAACCATTTGTTTACTACATCCTAAAATATGGACGGTGTGAATTTCAAAGGTTGGCTGTCTTTCACTTCTCATGTCGTTATGGAAAGCGTGCATTTCATAGGCTTGCCTTTAAATCTGAATATAATCCCCCCCCCATCCTTAGTGGTGGACAGCAACCAGGAGAGCTTTAAAAGAGAGGCTTAAGACAAATGCATGCGGGGTAAAGCTACCAGCATCTTACAGCTACAATGACTATGTTCTCCTTCCAGCCTCCGTGGCAGGGATGCCTCTGAATGCCAGTTGCTGCGAATCGCAAGTGAGGAGAGTTGCTCTTGTCTTGCACGCAGGTCCTGCTTTCAGGCTTCTGACAGATGTCTAGTCGGCCGCTGTAAGCAAATGATGCTAGTCTAGACGGGTCGCTGGCCTGAGCCAGCAGGCTCTTCCTATTTTATTATCTCTCTGTTACCCTCCTAGTTGCAATAAGTTTGCTTCTTTTTTCTGAAGTTGATTTGTTGCATCGAGGTGACAAAACCCTTTCATCTGTGGGGTTTGCAGCCAAATCACTAGCACAGGGCTAGTACACAGAGAGTTCTTAAATTTCCTAGAGAGGACCCTCTGTGTGGCCTCTTCCCCTGCCTCTTCCCTCTGGGTGGGAATTCTGTAACAAAGGAGATAATCCTTTATACAGTGGTACCTCGGGTTAAGAACTTAATTCGTTCTGGAGGTCCGTTCTTAACCTGAAACTGTTCTTAACCTGAGGTACCGCTTTAGCTAATGGGGCCTCCCGCTGCGCGATTTCTGTTCTCATCCTGAAGCAAAGTTCTTAACCTGAGGTACTATTTGTGGGTTAGCGGAGTCTGTAACCTGAAGCGTCTGTAACCTGAGGTACCACTATATTTCCGTCTGCCTCTGAGGAGGCTCTCTGCCGTCATGCTTCCAAACTGATCACATGTATGTCTGGGGTCTCCCCCAGACACACACGGCCCATTTTGAAGTCAACTGTTGTATTTCGTACCTGATACTTTTTCTTAGCTGTATCATATTTGCTGCTTGCATTGACATGTCAGTAAACCATTTTTGTTTATCTTTCTGAAACGTGTGGTTCGTTCTCTGCAACGGGGATGAAGAGGGGGAGGTCAGCCGACCACAAGTAAAAGGGATAAAAAGGTGTAATTGCTTTATTCCTAAGATTTAGTAAGCTGCAAAACGTTTTAAGCTTCGCAGCCCTCTTACTTTTCGTCTTTCTCCCGCACACATGGGATAGGAGGCTTAAATTTTAATCTGCAGATTTAATCCTCCATCTCCGACATAATCCACTTTAACTGCACAAACCAACATTTCATAGAAAGCACTTTAATCCTTCCTGTCAAACACCAGCAGTCTGGAGCTGTCTTGAGTGCTCTCTTCCTGAGAGGAAAGTTCTTTAAGGGTCTTACCTGCTCCAGACCTGATGGCATCACTCCTGCCAGCTTCATGGCCTTGTTTTCCATTCCTTGGTAGTGCCAGAATGTGACATGACCTGGGAAACTGGCTTTGTCTGAGGACCAGAATCAGTGCTCCCTGCACACATGGCATAATTCAGTAGGCCACTGTGAAAACAGGATGCTGGTCTAGACGGCCTGTTTTTATATTTTAAAAGAGAGGAATTAAAATGCCCCCCTCAGTCTTAATTAATTGTGAACCTTGGATGCCTTTGCAGGCATCCAGGAGGAAGATAAAGTGATGAGGGGTTATGCACACAACAGCAGCTGTAGGAACAGCGGAGCCTGGTGCATTAAGGGGTTGTTATAAAAATTTAAGGTCTCAAATATATAAATTAAATTTAAAAATTGTCCAGTAGCACCTTAGAGACCAACTAAGTTTGTTCTGGGTATAAGCTTTCGTGTGCATGCACACTTCTTCAGATACACTGAAACAGAAGTCACCAGACCCTTATATATAGTGGGAGGGTGGGGTTTTTCTCAGAAGGTAGTGGGAGATGAGTGATTGACTCGATGGGTATGGTAAACCTGTTGACGACTGTTGAAGAAGTGTGCATGCACATGAAAGCTTATACCCAGAACAAACTTAGTATCTAAGGTGCTACTGGACAAATTTTTATTTTTTTATTTATTTCGACTGCGTCAGACCAACAAGGCTACCTACCTGAATATAAATTAAATGTTCATAAATTTACAAGGTAAAACACATGCATATGTATATAAACCACGTGTCTGAAATAGTACAGGAGCGCAATCCTGAAACCGTTTTGAGTCTCCCAAATTGACCTCAAATGTTTCTCTGCAAGGAGGAAGGAAATGGGAAAGCCTCTCATTGTCTTTTGCTCACCCATCTTTAGGGCATCTTTGTGTATGAATAGGATGAGCCTGTGACCTGGATTCAGGAATTAAAGTATTTACCATCACAAAAGAATGGCCGGGCTGCCCAAGTAAAGCAATCACTGGCCATTGTCAGGTATCCTGGCAGACAGGATTTCTGTTGTAGACCGCCCCCCCTGTGATGTATTTCTGCTATACCCCGCCTCCTTCTGTGATGTATGTATGAAGTTTTTTGGGGTAGTCTTGAGCTACAGGGTGGGCAATATAAGTTTATATAAGGTCTTGTGCACCATTGTTCTGGGTTCCTCCTCCCTCCTGCGTGGGGTGAGTGAAAACCCTGTTGCAACAGCAGTAATAAAAATCCGGTTTAATAGCCGCTTTGCTCTGACTTGATTGTGGTTGATAGTTTCCTTCCTCTGACTGACAGGTAACCTTTTAGATTCTTAATATGGGTTTCCCGGTAAGCCTCCTGCAGGCAGAGAAACAGGTTTACTGAATACCGTTTTCAGGGTGAATCGGGTGTTGCCCAGCAACCTAAAGTCCATCCCCCAGCCAGCTTCCCCCTGCCTGTCTTCTTACTTACAAGCAGTCCATTAGGCTGGTATTGCTACAATCTGAGACTGTGCCTACATGTCTACCTTTGCTCCTCCCGCTTCATGCCTCTCCTGGTCCTAGGAGACCAGAGGGGAGGGCAGCTTGCTGCAGCAGGAGAGGGAGACCCTTATGACTCTACACCAGCCTGACTCATCTTTGCCTCTGGGCCTCCCTCCTCTTCTGCTTCAGCTTCTGGGCTTTTCTCTGCCCTAGACTCTCCCAGCTCACTAAGCCCTGTTACCGCTTCAGCTTCTGACACCTCCTCCCCCCAGTCTGCTCCCTCTGACCACTCATGGTTGTCCCACCACCACTCCCTGAGCTCTGAGCCTTCTTCCCTTGGGGGTTCCCCAGCCAGTTCCTCCCACCATTCTTCTGCATCCAACCAGTCCCCAACACTGCATGTATCTGTATCTGCAAAAGCCTACAAGCTGTATGTATCTATATCCACACTGGTTTGTTGAGCCTTATCTTCTGCAACAGTGAACTCACTGAACCTTTCTCTGTTTCTGTGTGATGACTGGCACTGGGAGAAACTATCACTGTGTGGGTATCTCCCCTGAGATTTTCAGCAGGTACTGCCTATCAGTTTCCTCTTCCTTCATCACAGACCTCGGCAGGGAATCTTCGGAAAAGCAAAACTCTGGCCTCAATCTGTGCATACAGTTAGGCACCTTACACCTCTTCTTCAGGGCTGAGAGAGCTATCAAAGCAGCATCGCAACGCAGTCTCCCAGGAGCGCTGCCTATCTTTTTTCTTTTTTGCTATCCATGGTCACAGTTGCTTCATATCATGCATATTATATCTTCAATCAAACCTAACGAAAGCTTGCCGAAACACATCCTGATGTAGACAAGGTTTTTCCCCCCTCCCAGCTCCTTTTGAAAACAAGTTATATCTCATAAGATGATCAGATAGATACTGGGCTAGGCAGCCTTTCCACCTGCAAGGCTTGGTAAGAAGTCTGACAGCGGCATGTAGAGAGGCAATAAATGCAAAATCCTTTCAAGGTGCTGTCACCTTCACCATCATCTTCATCATCATCGGTCTTTGCCAGCCGGGGCCGGCCCATGCTGTTTTGCTTCCTGCTGCAGACACAGCATTAAAAAACCAGTTTTTCCAGCTATGGCAACAAGATGATGGTGGTGGCTTTTCCTACTGTGGTAATGCCCAGGTGGGGCTGCCTCAGATGCCACCTCACAGTGCCTCGTTCTCAGAGCAACGTTGTATGTGGCCTTCCTCGCATTGTGGGGCGAGATTTAAGATGGCAAATGCTCTTTGGGACTGGTCAGCCTATGAGCCAACCTCGTAGATTTCTCAAAGAATTGTAGCGTTGGAAGGAACCCTAGTTCAGCTCCCTGCAATGCCCAGAGCCGTCCCTGGGTGGACTCGAACCACCAACCTTCTGGTTCACAGCCAAACACACTGACGCATTGTGCCACTGGAGCAGCTGTGCCCGGTATATGGGGCACAAGGGGCTTCAGCCCCCTCGATATTTTGAGGCAGGGAACGCAGCTCGCACCCCCAATATTGAAGGGGCTGCCATCCCCTGCCGCCCTGGGGCAAACGCCGGCGTGCCAGGCGGGAGGCTTGGGAGGGGGGCGTTTCTCGCCCTCCGCGCCACCTGCTGCGATCGCCAGAGCATCCCAGCAGGTGTGGCCCACCACAGGGCATTGTGTGTGTGATGTCATGCATGCGCAACAGCCCCCCTAATGTGGGGCCCATGTTGACACGCCTGTGCCGCAGGCCTATTCCAGCTTTGTCCCCATGCGCTCCCTGGATGAGTTCTACAAGAGGCAACACTGAGACTTCGGAGGATGAAGCTGGCAGCCACTACCCCCACCCCCTGGACTGGCTGTGAGCAAGAAAGCAGGCCGGGAGGGGCAACAAAGGCTTGTGGGGCATTTCCCCGTTTGCGCCAGATTCCACTGCTTTGGCATGTGCCATCAAACCCCAAGTGGTTTTTGCCACTATGGCGAAGGAGCAGAAGTCCTCCTAGGGACTGGCGGCTGGCAACTCTTGCCTTGGGTTGCCTCCCTACCGCCTGCGATGATTGTTTATTCGATTTTTGGCACTGCCGTAAATGCACAGACATCTTAAGAAGCAAAAAAGTGTCTCTCGTGTGCCTTTTATTTGGAGTGGTGCCTGGTAGCCATTGGGATTGGTAGGGCAGAGGGCAGGGAGGTCAACAGTAGGTGGCGCTAAAGCCAAGTGCAGGCAGAGGTCAACTACTTCTCATGTCATCCCTAGCTAACAGGACCAGTGGTCAGGGATGATAGGAATTGTAGTCCCAAATATCTGGAGGGCCGGAGTTTGCCTATGCCTGCTTTGGAGTGAATGGGTGGTATTCCTCTAGGGCCCCAGATTTGGCTGCAGAATCTCTGTTGCCTGATCCCGGCAATAAACTGTGATGGCAATGAAAAGCAACAGCATTCTCATTTTCGGCATTGTGGATAAGACCTCATTAAAGGCACTTATTTATGCAACAGGGTGTAATGTACATGGCTTTCCAGTAAATATTTCCTCAGTGCTTTCGTTACATGCAAATTTCCAGAAGTAGTTGTGTCTGGCAAGGAGACGTTTCTGTGCTTTCCTCCGCACCCCCTGCTTTAACAATCCTATTTCCTTTAATAGTTCTCGCATCCTCCTGGACGCTTGAATTATTATGCATTATTGAACTGAATCATTAGGCTATTATGAACACTCATGTGTCCATGAATTATGATGTCTAAACAACCCTAGATCAAAAACAGAGCTGCAGTTCAAAAGACATGGCACAAAAAGAAAAAGCGATGGGAAGGGAAGAGGAAAACGAGCTGTCAGGCTTCATGTGTTTAAAAGCTGCATAGTTCTTATAATGGCCAGAGTTAACAGAAACAGTTGAGGGAGGGAAGGAGCAAAACAGCAGCTGGTCTCTCAGCTGAGCTGATTTAGGGGAGTCCTGCCACCACACTTCTCTCTTCTTTTCTGCAGCCTGATAGAATAGCAGCAGCTAGCTCGACAGGCCCAATTTCCTACATTTTCTAATGTTCTGCATTTATTTATTTTTATTTTTTGTCTTAAAAGAACGCACACAAACAATCCCGGAACTTTTACATTACCAGCTGATTCTAATTAGCCGGCAAAGTCAATCTGTCAGTCAGATTCTATCACTTAGGTGACTAATTAAAAATAACAAAAAATGCCAAGACTGTTTGTTATTCTGAAACATGATAAATTGCTTACTGAGAACACAATTAAAATTGCATCCCTAAGGACTGGATGGCAAAGAAAACATTAAGTAACAACATCTCCTTTCCATCAGCATTGGTTGATCATTTCACAGTCCAGAGGACCTTGGTGATTGTTCCTTTTTAAAATTATAGTCTGGCTGAGGGTTCCTGTGATCTGTACGCTGGAAACAATGTTTTTAAAAGCTGGCTTCACCTTCCATCCATGTTGTTTGCACCCCGTCAGGTGCTCCCTCTGAACGCAGCTCTGGGGCTGGGGCAGGTGTCCTGGGATGTGCTGAAAGGGCAGGTTTCGAACCCAGCGCATGAGCTGACAAAGCCTGGAGTAGCTTCTTTTTCTGGTTTTACTGCTGTTGTTATTCCTGCCCAAATGGCTAGCGTGTGTTACTTACCACGGAACTGGGTACCTCCAGGATCTCAAACAGGGATACCCTCTTGAAGATGGGCCCTCTTCCAACAACACCTTTAAGTGAAGCTCTTTCCCAGTCTCCCTCCTCATCGGAATCATTTTAAAGACACTTTATTGCTCTGTGGTCTGTGGTTCATCTCCCTGGGCTCCTTCGGGAGGAAGGGTGTGATGTAATGAATTCAAAATTGTAATCATAGCCAGGGTAATTAATAAGAGGAAGATACAGAGGTCATATTGAGAAGCATGACGGGGAGAATTCAAGGAAGGACTTACACGAGTACTTGACATGAGCACATTAAAAAATTCCTCCATTCAAATGTGCAACATCAAGAAGAGGAAGGGCTGGCCGGGATCAGCTAAACCAGTTTGTTGCTCTTTCTTTCAGTAAGAGTTGCTTTTGCCCAGCACCCTTGGGAGATCACTGGATCTGCCTGCACCTTGTGCCCTAGGCACCAGCTCCTAGGGACCAGGTCTCTTCCACCATCACCACCATCCCAGTTGATGGGCATTGCCTTCAAATGGTGTCTTGTGGTTGATGATGCAGGGTGAGGCTTACCCAAAATTTTATTCCAGTTGGCACCCCTGCCTTGGGATGAGTTGAGTTCATGGTTGTCCTAGCAGAACCTCGCTTCGTCTGCCTCTGAGCTGCAGACCACTGCTGGAAGATGCTGTCCAAGCTGTCTGCCAGAGACAAGGTTTCCCCAGCCTTCCCAATCTCTGGAAATGCCCAAGGGACAGCAAGTATTTGCTTCAGCGCTGAGCTATGGGTCCCTCCCCGTGGACTGAGAATGGCTAGAGGGATTCAAAGCAGCGATGTCCTCTGATGTTCTGAATTCCCAGACCAGTCTTGGCTCTTCATCCTCCTGGGCAGGTGGGAAGGAAGATCCTTCCTATGGTCCACTCCAGCTCTCCAGCTCTCCAACAGTCCTCTGACGAAAATAGCGACATCCTCTTCCCCATCAGGAAACCTCTCCTGTGTTGGATCTCCTGTACACATAGACACCATATACGCATTGACGCCTGTCGCCTCGAGCCTATTGCAACCTCTCTGCCAAGCCTACCTTGCAGGATTGTTGTAAATAAAAACTGTGCAAGGGAAGGGTATAACACCTTCCGCAGATAAATGGAATGAAATACAATTGTAGTTGTAAGCTGCCTTGAGTCCCCGTGAGGGAAAAAGATGGAATAATAATATTAATAATAGAGGAAACTGTGGGAATGATCAGAACAGGGAGGAAATCCTATTGAACTTGGTGGGACTTAGTTCTGAATCAAAATGCTTCAGATTGCAGTGTAAGGCTGCCCAATCTTGACCCAGTTCCCTGGGAGTCAGTTCCATTGAATAAAGGGGGCCTATATCTGAGTAGGGGGATGCGGGTGGCGCTGTGGGTTAAACCAAGAGTCTAGGACTTGCTGATCAGAAGGTCGGCAGTTCGAATCCCCACAACGGGGTGAGCTCCCATTGCTTGGTCCCTGCTCCTGCCAACCTAACAGTTCGAAAGCACATCAAAGTGCAAGTAGATAAATAGGTACCGCTCTGGTGGGAAGGTAAACAGCATTTCCGTGCGCTGCTCTGGTTCGCCAGAAGCGGCTTAGTCATGCTGGCCACATGACCTGGAAGCTGTATGCCGGCTCCCTCAGCCAATAAAGCGAGATGAGCGCTGCAACCCCAGAGTCGGCCACGACTGGACCTAATGGTCAGGGGTCCCTTTTTACCTTTACATCTGAGTAGACAGTGTCAGGCTCCATTTACAATTCCATGGTTGTTGAACGTAATCCATTCCGGAAGACTGTTCGACTTCCAAAATGTTTGACAACTGAGGCACAGCTTCCGATTGGTTGCAAGAGCTTCTTGCACTCAAGTGGAAGCCATGTTGGACATTGGGGTTCCAAAATATGATAGGAAACTGGAGCATTTACTTCTGGCAGCCGAAACGTTTGAGTAACCGAGATTTGCCTGTAAAGGAATCAACACTCCCTGTGTTTCCTAAGAAATGGCTTGCTGTGGAAACATTGCAATGAAAGGACTGAAAGTGGACTGGTTGCTTTTTCCTTCAACATTACAGGAATGGCTTTGTATGCCAACTTCACCATTTCCTTCATTTGTTGCAGGGATTTTATTTGCAGCATAAACCATACTCCATTTTTTGTACCCACACACACCACTTTTAATTGCTCTCTGAGATGCAGAAGGGAAAGGATGAGAGGGACATTCAGGGATCAAGTCCGAAACTCGGATGGCTTCCGGGACTGTCCCTAGAAAATTTGGACACCATGAGGGCTCCATCACCCCTCTTGACATGGGAGCAGCAGCAGCAGCCCGGTCTCATGACTCCATCTTTGCTCTCCTGCATCTTTCCAAAAGGGTGACCGGGAAAGCAGCTGACGTCATTCCTTCATTTATTGCACTCCAAGAAACATATTGACCTTGGGTCACCCACTCCAAGCTCTTCTTCCCCTGCTTTAGATAAGAGGAGTGTGACCTTTCCGGGTGGTTGTTGTCCAAATGCCCGTTGGATCATGGGCCAAGGCAAATGCTTCCTCTGTTTGGGCAACCGCAACACCTCCTTGTGTTGCACAAGGAGCCATTGGGGCAGCTCTTCCCATGCCAAGAACAACCTTGTTGTATCTGCAGCTGCAAACGTGGTTGGTGGGCGAGAAAGGACGGCGGGTGGACTTGATGCAAGCTTTTCAGAGGGTGTGGCAGGGAGAGAGTAAAGCTCTACAAAAGCCAGGAAGCGTGCATGCCTTGAGCTAACTTGTCTCAGAATATCCTCTCACTGAGAAGCGAGAAAGCAGAGACGCAAGATGAAGTTCTGGGTGACTGGTTTGGGTCTTGCCTTCCTCTACGCTGCCCATGCTATGCGTTATGACTTTAAAAAGTGTGACCCAAATAAGGTAACCACCAGCTCTGGTCTTCTGTCGAGCTCCAACCGAGCACTGTGGCGGGACAACCCCAGGGAGGGGAGACACCATTTGGGGAAGAATTTGGCAATGTCAGATGGCCCATTCCTCAATGGACACTTGTTCCTGTACAAATAGAAAATGTTCCAGGTCCATTGGGGTCTTTGGAGGGTGTGCACCATGATGTGTGCACTTGGCCATTTCTGCTTACCATCTGCATGGACAGGAACTCCTCATAATCTTCAGATAAGTCCCATTATTGGAAGGGAACACTTGTACCAGGTAGGCAGTCAGGAATTTCTGCTTGGAGCCCCAGTGTTTTACTGCACCTTCTGAAAGGGCCACTCGTCTTTTGTCTTCAGCAGTTCCCAAAGACCTGGTACACACAGATCTTCGCCACCAACAGCACCCTGCTTTCCGACTATTTAGATGGAATGAGCATGGTGGCTGCCAACTTAACCATCACAAAGGATGGAAACTTCAATGTCTCTTCCACTTTGCCAACGTAAGTTTGCCTCTTGTTTGCTGAGCTGTTGTAGTGTTGCCTACAGACAGAAGAAAACCCTGGGGTGTGGTTGCTCTGGTGAGTTCTTTTGCTCACTATCAGGTAGAAATTCTGAATTTGAACATGTGAATTTGAAGATTTCCCTGTTGTGATTTTGAGAGATAAGATAAAATTAGAGCAGCACTATGTATCCACTGAACAAGTTTTAATTTGAATCTATGGTTGTGCATCTACTTACCATGGAGAAGAGGGCTACTGATGGCTGCGAACTATGCTTCCAAATACCAATTGCCAGAAATCACAGGAGAGGAAAGTTGCCCTCGGGCTTGAATCCTGCTTGCTGGTTTCACATGGGCATCTGGTTGGCCACTGTGAGAACAGGATGCTGGACTAGATGGGCCATTGACCTGTTCCAGAAGGCTCTTTTTACGTCCTTATTTACAGAGCCTAGGACTTGCCGATCAGAAGGTTGGCGGTTTGAATCCCCGCGACGGGGTGAGCTCTCGTTGCTCGGTCCCTGCTCCTGCCAACCTAGCAGTTCGAAAGCATGTCAAAGTGCAAGTAGATAAATAGGTACCGCTCCGGTGGGAAGGTAAACAGCATTTCCGTGCGCTGCTCTGGTTCGCCAGAAGCGGCTTAGTCATGCTAGCCACATGACCCGGAAGCTGTACGCCGGCTTCCTCGGCCAATAAAGCGAGATGAGCATTGCAACCCCAGAGTCGGTCACGACTGGACCTAATGGTCAGGGGTCCCTTTACCTTACTATGTTAGAATCATAGAATTGTAGCATTGGAAGGGAGCCAAGGGTCATCTAGTCTAACCCCCAGCAATGCAAATTTGGATTTGCGATGACCTTGAGTTGGGCGGCCACTTTCCAAGCCAAAGGTGACGAAACCTCTGTTACATTCCCTCCAGGATTTTCCCCTGGGAAAATAGGGACGTGCTCTTCCATCCCCTTCAGCATTTCTCTGATGACCTAGGGACATGCTATTGAAAGGAAAAGTGGGACATTCTGGGATCAAATCAGAAACCTGGATGGCTTCTGTAATTCCAGGACTGCCTCTGGAAAATTGGGACATTTGGAGGGTCTGAGGCTGGCCTGATTCAGCCAGACTTTTCTGATGTCCTTACCAAGTCCAACGCCTCAGATTTCACAACTGCACCACTGCTCCTCGTGACCTGACCCCTTTCCTCCCCGTCTCCTTTCACAGGCCCTACGGCTGTCTCAAAATGGATATGGCCTTTACCAAAGGGAAAGATGGAATGTATACCTGCAATAGCGGTCTGTAAGAGCGAAATCTCGCTCAGTTTTAACCTGTTACAGCTATTCACCCAGCATCCCTAAGCAGTGTGAGAAGCCCCAGGGGGCAGACCCAGGTTGGGCTCCCTTTGGAAGGGAAGAGGACGGGAAACGTGAGGCGTTTCTGTAATATTTAAGTCAATTTGCATGTTTACAAGTTGAATGTAGTTGTGGTCTTCAGCAGCAGCTTGATGTTTCCAGTGGCAGGAAAATCTGCTGCCCTCCTATAGGGCAGATGGGCCAGTTTTGTTGTTGTTGCTTAATCGTTTAGTCACCGGGAACCCGGTGGCGCTGTGGGTAAAACCTCAGTGCCTAGGACTTGCTGATCGCATGGTCGGCGGTTCGAATCCCCGCGGCGGGGTGAGCTCCCGTTGTTCGGTCCCAGCTCCTGCCCATCTAGCAGTTCGAAAGCACCCTTAAGTGCAAGTAGATAAATAGGTACCGCTTCGGTGGCAACGTAAACAGTGTTTCCGTGTGCTATGCTGGTGCTGGCGCGCCAGCTGCAGCTTCGTCACGCTGGCCACGTGACCCGGAAGTGTCTTCGGACGGCGCTGGCTCACGGCCTCTTGAACGAGAAGAGCACGCAACCCTAGAGTCGGACACGACTGGCCCGCACGGGCAGGGGTACCTTTACCTTTACCTAATCGTTTAGTTATGTCCGACTCTTCATGACCCCATGGACCAGAGCACACCAGGCCCTCCTGTCTTCCACTGCCTCCCGCAGTTTGGTCAGACTCATGTTTGTAGCTTCGAGAACACTGTCCAACCATCTCATCCTCTGTCGTCCCCTTCTCCTTGTGCCCTCCATCTTTCCCAACATCAGGGTCTTTTCCAGGGAGTCTTCTCTTCTCATGAGGTGGCCAAAGTATTGGAGGCTCAGCTTCAGGATCTGTCCTTCAGGATCTGTCCAGTCCAGTCCTTCCAGTGAGCACTCAGGACTGAGTTAGGCATCGCCCAAAAGGAGGACACCGATTGGCACAGCCAAAGGAAAATGTGTAGATGCAAACCAAGCAATCGTTTTAAGGTTATCTTTAAGCCAGACTTGAACTAGACAGCCCATTAAACAGAGGACACCTTCCATAGAATCCTGGAACCACAGAACCATAGGAGTTAGAAGGAACCCCGAGGGTGATCTTGTCCAACCCCCTGCAACGCAGGAATCCTTCACCGAAAGAGGCCCCCAAATCCTCTTTAGTCTTAGGAACATAAGGAGGAGCATCCCAGTTTCCACAGCAGCCAAACAGGTTGATCCCCACAAACAGTGGTGACAGGCAGCCATCTTTATGGTTAGGTAGCCGCTGAAAGCCTTATTCCCCTAGGGTTACCATATTCCAAGAAGTAAAAAAACTGGACACAAAAAGTTTTTGAGCTTTTTAAGGACAATCGCCCAATAGCCCCTCTGCCACCGCCGACCCTGAGCCACCCACGCCAGAGCCCACAGGAGCCAACTCCATAATTGTGGGGGCTGGGTACCCACAAAGTCAATGAACAAATGGCCTCTTACGAGAGAGAAGCAGTTCAGCTTCCGCCTCCATGGACAGCCAGAGAATCAACTTTTTTGGGGAGGCGGGCACCCTTTTCCTCCCTATGGAACAGGGTGCCTTGCTGGTGGTGGAGACCAGAGCTGAACTTTCTCTCTCTCTCTCTCTTTCCCACAGCTGCAATGCAGACATTCAATGTCACACGCACAGGCCTGCATGTAATGGGTGTGACGTCACACGCACAACATTGTGCGTGTGATGTCACATGAACTATTCAATAACACCCACACCCACACCCAAGTATTATCCATTCTTGTTTTCTGTTTTAATGGTTTGATGATTTAATGCGCTTTTAACAGCTTACAGCCATGAAGGACAGATGAGTCAAGTTTATTCATTTATTTTTAAGGGAAACATTCCCGTTGGTGCTAAATTTCGCACCGAATGAAGAGTCCCCAATTCATTACGCATGCCTTCCTCTCTCTTTTTTCTCCAGAATGGGGTAAAGGCGTCGTCCTAGATGGGGTGACAGATTGTAAGAGCTACTGCGTTGTCACGGCTGCACACACACGGGATGGCGTCATGTCTGTTTATTTGACCCTTTATGGTATGTAGCCAAGGAGACTCCCACCCTCACCTTGAAGAGGGAAGAGAGAGAACATTTATTAAGTCGTTACATTTATACATATCACCATTCCGCCCATATAATCAAGGGGATTTGCAATTCAAAATAATGGTGTAGGACAGCCTGTCCCCTCCAGAAGCTTCGGATGACAACTCCCATCAGCCCTAGCTAGCATAGCATAACTTCCAAGTGTCCTGATTTTCCAAGGACTGTCCCGGAAGTGCAAAAGCTGCCCCAGTTTCTGATTTGATCCCAGACTGTCGCGCTTGTCCTTTTCCCAGACCCCCAAGTACCTCGAATTTCCAGGGAAAGTCCCAGAGCTACAGAAGCCATACTGGTTTCTGTTTGGATCCCATAATGTCTTGTTCTTCATTTTTCCTCTTCGCCTTGGGGAACAGTTAAAAGTGGCATGTATAGGTGCAAAAACAGAGTCCTGTTTATCCTGAAAATAAATTCCCCGCACCAAATGAAGGAAATGGTGAAGCTGGAATATAAAGCTATTCCTATATTGTTGAAGGAAATGGTCACCAATCTGCTTTAAATCCTTACCCATTTCATTCCCATTATGTGTGGAAAGTGTTATACACCATCCCTTCCCTCTCACATTTTTTTTTGCCACACTCTTGTGATGTAGGTGAGGTGGAAAAGTTGCAATTGGCTCAAGGTGACCGATGTTGACGTGTCCATGGCAGCTATTTGTGCAGCAGAAGCTTTCTGGTGTAGAACAGGATGTCCCTATTTTCACTGGAGAGATGTTGGAGGGGGTTGTATTGTGCCCTGAACATCATCACCTCACATTCCTTATTTGGAAGACTTGGCCAGAAATTCAATCTTTTCCCTCTTCCCCTTCCAATATTTTCCATACATTTTTTAGCTGCACAAATGCTGCCTTCTAGCGACGGGAGGTATGAAACGCATGTAGGGTTCAGGTCTTGTCTCTTTTCCAGGTATTGCAAAAATTCCCACGCGAGAGTCCAAGCAGATCTTTGCAAAACAGTTCGCAAAAATGGGCTTGGAAGAGAAGTATTTGGTACAATTTCCTCCAGAAGGTAAGACCTAAGAGAAGTTGTTCTTGTATGTCCCAGTGAGGTGGAGAACATCCAGTTGTCAGGTACTAAGGAACAGATAACTCCACTGGGATTAGAAATTTAAAAACTTTCAGGGGGGCCTCAGTTTTGGGGAAGGGAGATATCAGATTCAAGAACTGTGGAAGTGAAGACTGGTGTAAAAATGTGATTTTGTGCACGTGGGGAGAATTCCTGCATCTCTTTGCCCTTTTTCTTGCACAACAAACTCGCCAGTTCGTTCACCGCCATGTCGCCCTGTTTCTGCCTTACCCAGACAGGTGTCCTCCAGGTGTTGCCTCCATCAATCATTGGAGTCAGCCTGGCCAATGCTCAGGGATGATGGGAGTCCAGCTAGAGGCCATTGGGCTGGGGCTGGGCTGGGCGAGTCACACACAAGCTGCCTTCTAAGCTATGAAGGCACCAGACACATCCGGAGCAATAAGCAAACAATGTTTCCCCACTTTGGACCACCAGTAATTTTTGACGGATGCAATAATCTTCTTTGTTGGTTTGTTTCCACAGTGGCCTGTGCAGACTAAAGACAATAGGTGAGATTTCTTTAAGGCATCGATTCCATTTAGGGCCAAGGCATAAAGAGGAGCAGGCCCTTTTGCAACTCAATGCAGTTTGTGTGGTGGCAGAATATGGGCACAGAAATAAAAAGGACATATGTCGCTTTAACTAAATGCCCCTAAAAGGTGATATTTGGGGGCAGGCAGAGCCCAATCTGTTGATCCACTTCTGGATGCCTCAAATCACTACTGCATCTTAGAGAATGAGGGTTGTTGTTGTTTGTTTGTTTACTCCATGGGTAGGCAAACTAAGGTCCGGGGGCCGAATCCAGCCCAATCGCCTTCTAAATCTGGCCCGCGGATGGTCTGGGAATCAACGTGTTTTTACATGAGTAGAATGTGTGCTTTTATTTAAAATGCATCTCTGGGTTATTTGTGGGGCATAGGAATTTGTTGTTGTTTTCTTTTTTTTCAAAATATCGTTCAGCCTCCCACAAGGTCTGAGCGACAGTGGACTGGCTCCCTGCTGAAAAAGTTTGCTGACCCCCGGTTTACTCCACCTATTCTGCTTCTCCACCTGATACTGGGATATGTTCTGGGTTCTCTAGATGGACAATGAGCAAGTTGCATGAGTGACACTTTCTGTGATGGCACACACCATAGATTGGAAGTACATTTAAAGCACTCCCAAGGAATCCTGGGAACTTGTTAAGGGTGCTTGGAATTGCAGCTCTGTGAGGGTTTTTTGTGGGGTGTGTGTGTGTTGCTTTAGATATATGGTGTCTGCAGCTTAGTCTGTTTTCTGCTTTCTGGGTAGGAAGCTTTGCGTAAGAGGGGCAGTGGGCAGAGGAAAAGATGAGAAGCCCTAAGAATTTTGCTGGTGAAAGTGAGGGTAGAATCCACTTGCAGAGATGAATGTCTGCTGCAAACGGCATTCCTCTTTCAACAAAGTCTTCGGGATGTGCTTTTCTGGGTGCGGCCATAGCTTAGTGGCCGAGCACATACTCTGAGTGCCGAAGGTCCCGGATTCAAGTCTCTTCATCTCCCATTAAGAGAACTCAGAAAGACTCCTCTCTGCTTGACCCCATGGAAAACTGCTTTCCGCCACCAGCTGGTCAGATCAGTGTCTTGACTCAGGATCAGGTTAAGTGTAGGGATGCAATAAGGGAAACACTTCCCTGAAACGTAGGTTTATACAGTATTGGGGGCGGGTGGGGGAACGACAACAATGATGTTATTAGGATGTATAAAGAGCTAAAAACTTCAGAAGATAACCTCTTCTTAAACTAGATGCCTAATTTATGGGGTTTGACCATTGGTCAAGGCAAATGGATTCTCCATGCCCTCCCATCTGTAAAAAATTGCTATTGATACATTGTAAGGGCAAAAATATGGCCCTCATCAATCAATGCACAGATGATATGACAACTCTTGCAAGCAATGGACTCTTGCAAGCCTAAGGTCGAAGATGATGCATGGACAAATTTACTGATATTTGGAATGTCTTTGTCGAAACCACAGTGACACATGGATTAACATATACAATAGGTTTATCCATCTACATATATACTATCTAGTTTTGTGGCCTTAATTGTATTTTATGCTTTTTTTTCTTATTGCTGTTTCCCCCTGCTTTTTAAAAGGTTTCTAATATACCGGTATTCTTTCCCCCCTTTTTTTCTATTCTTCCTCCCCCCCCTTTTTTATTTGGTTTAATCTACTAGAACAATCTCAATAAAATTATAAATATTTTAAAAAGTGTCGGAAGGTGGAATCTGTCACCCTCCAGATGTCCTTTTTCCAGCTGTCCCCATCCTCGTGCTAGCAGGGGCTGGTGGGGGCTGGAGTCCACCAACAGCCAGAGGGCAGCACTTTTCCAGCCCCTGACTTAGGGGTCAAACACTAGGGAAGTCTCGTATTCAGGGCTTGTCCACATTTGGCTTACCCCATGTCTATAAAGCATGAAGCCGAGCAGTTTTCCATTTGCCCCACCGCTTTCCCTGGGGGAAACGCTCTATTGACCGCTGAATTGGAGCAAACATCCATTGGGGGAAACCCGATGGAAGTTTGCTCGGTTTGGCAGTCAAAAGTGGGTGTTTGTGGCTCATCCAAAAGGTGGTCGTGCTGGAAAGGGAGAGAGAGGCTGCAGCCTTTTAGAGTGGACTGCATTAGGCCAACTTAATGCTCCTGTTTCACAACCCTTCTTGTCTTGTAGGTAACAAAAGCCAATGGGACAGCAGATCAGATGATACCACCCGCTGCTTTTCCTGCGCAATCCCCTTGCGGGCTTTGCTAAACTCCTGGGGCGGAAGACACCTCTTGCTCTCAATAAATAGATCAAGAAACAGCGGCTTATATTTTTGTCTGTATGTGCCAGAAGGGCAGAGGTGGTTTAAGAGGGTGGGGAGCTGCAACCGGGTATCGCGCCACAGAAATAACGCTGTAGAACAGACTGCGAGAAGCACCCAATTTTAGCGTCACTGAAACTGGAGAGCCCCAAGTTGGCCACTGGGAAGGGACCCCAAGTTGAAAAGCCAGGATTGTATTCAATGCTAGTGCTACACAGGGTAGACCCATTGAAATCAATGAGCAGAGCCAAGGGTTCACCCACAACTTCTACTTGACCCACCACTTCCCCCCAAGGAAAACCTGCTCTTCAGCACGGAATCAGAGTAAATGCCCAGCGGGTTCAAATTACAAGAAAGGTGTTTCCAACTCAACATCAGGAAGAGCTTTCTGATAGTCTTCTTCTTTGGCGATCACTCGTAAGATTGTCTTCCATGAACACGGTTTTAACAGTGAGTCCATAGATGACTGTGGAGGCCAGTTCTGGATCCACATGTCCTTCCACCGTGGGGACATATGTTTCTGGACAGGAGTTGATAATGGTGAGGGTTTGCCAAGCATGCCTTCCTCTTAGCACGTTTCTTGAGTCCTGAGTTGGAACGTCTTCAAAGCCCATGACACCTTTGGTAAAGGCTGTTCTCCAACTGGAGTGCTCACAGGCCAGTGTTTCCCAATTTTCAGTGTTTATACTACATTTTTTAAGATTTGCCTTGAGAGACTCTTTAAACCTCTTTTGTTGACCACCACCTTTCCATTTTTAAGTTGGGAATAGAGTAGTTGCTCTGGAAGATGATCATCAGGCATCCGTACAACAGTCCAACGAAGCTGATGTTGAAGAATCATTGGTTATCTTTTCTTCTTCCAGTACACTGGCATTAGTTCGCCCGTCTTCCTAAGTGATGTGTGAAAATGGTCAGAGACACCAGTGATGGAATCTTTCGAGGAGTTCTTTGACCATGGAATTGAAGTTTGTGAACACTCCTTCAGTGGAGGTTTTGAAGTAGAAGTTGGATGGACATCTGTCATGGATGCTTGAGCTGAGATTTCTGCAGTGCAGAACTAAAGGACCCTTGGGATTCTTTCCAACTATACGATTCTATGATTCTATAATCCTATCTAAACCATCTAAGCTGGTGGTCATCATGGCTTAACTGTGTGCCGTGTGGAGAAGTTCTTCTTTACGGCTCCTGAAACCTTCCAACGTTTAGCTTCCTAGAATGACCACAGATTCTGGTGTTATGAGAGAGGGAGAATTTCGCCCCCCCCCTTTCTCCATGCCATGCATCATTTTATACAGTAAATGTGTATCATGTCATCTCTTCTTCGCCTTGTCTCAAAACGAAAAAGGAGCCTTCTCCATGGCTGCCCTGAAGGATAGCTCAGTCAGTAGAGAATGAGACTTAATCTGAGGGTCATGGGTTTGAGCCCCATGTTGGGCAAAATTGCAGGGGGATGAGCTAGATGACCCTCAAGATCCCTTCCAACTTGGTGATTATGTGGGAGCATAGGGTGAACTAACAAACTAATTAACTAATTATTTGGAATTCTTGAAATACCTGGGTTCATAATACCCCATGATTTACCTAAATAAAGTGGAAGTACTAAATCTTAAACCATTCTTCCACTTTGTTTCTATATTTATTCATCCTTTATTCCTTATAATTTTTTTAAAAAAAATCCAGTTGAAGGAAGATGCAGTTATTCTGGCTGGGCAGGATACCTTCTTAAAAAAAGAAGATGACTGCAAAATTGACTCTTATATGTAGAAACAATGGAAGGGGGGGTTGGGTTTTCCTAATTTGAAGCTTTGTTGTTATGTCGTTCATCTGAAAAACATGAGTCTTGTTGTGAAAGGTGATAACTAAAGGTTTCTTCCATATGACCCCCTTTTAAAATCATCCTTGTCAAAATATAAGAACAATGACGTCTAACAGTTTAAAGGTTGGAAGGAACAAGGTCACCATTATTTTAAAGATTCCTATCGATCTGGCATCCATCCCGTGCCAATTACTGAGCTGAAGGACAAACTGGGTACTGTTAGTCGTACATGACTGCTGTGATATCAGGTGCAGTATCTTATTTCCGTGCCAATAATTATGCAACGAATCCACGGGCCTGCGTTGGGAATTTTATTTCCCTCAAAACGATTTCCTGCTGAAGTCCTTTTATCTGAGGTATGTCCTCACCTCCGCTTTCTCCGCCACTTTCCCCAGGGAAAACCCACAGTTTCCCACTGAATTGGACCAAACAGCAGAACCGGCCCAGTCTTTAGGCAGAGTGGGGCCACTGCCTCAGGTGGCAGAAGCCCTCAGGCAGCACTCCCGCAAGTGCCACGCCTGCCCCACCACCTCTGGCAGCGGCAGAGAATTGGTGCCACCACTGGCACCAATTTTCGGCCACATTGCATCCGTTTTGAGTGAGATCACTGTAATTCCAGTACTGTCCCTGGAAAATCAGGACACTTGGAAGTTCTGTACAAGGAGTGTGCTTTGAACTCAGGGCTGATCTTGCAACTGGGTGGGAGCAGGTTTCTTTCTTCACTTCACATTTGTATACTGCCGTTCTATTTTACTATACACAAGGCGATTTACAGCAACAAAATATACAACAAAGAACACACATCATGTAACAATCTGATCCAATGCAAAACATCCTAATAAAACATAGCTTTAAAATGGAATGACTTATATCAAATAAAGTAGTATTAAATATAATAGTACACAATAAAATTAAATCTCAGAACACCAGCAAATATAGTGGTGCCTCGCAAGACGAAATTAATCCGTTCCGCGAGTCTCTTCATCTAGCGGTTTTTTCGTCTTGCGAAGCAACCCTATTAGCGGCTTAGCAGATTAGCGCTATTAGCGGTTTAGCGGCTATTAAAGGCTTAGCGGCTTAGCGGCTAAAAGGCTATTAGCGGCTTAGCGGCTTAGAAAAAGGGGGGGGAGCGAAAAAAAATCTCAAGACTCGCAAGACATTTTCGTCTTGCGAAGCAAGCCCATAGGGAAATTCGTTCTGTGAAGCGCATCGAAAAAAGGGAAAACCCTTTCGTCTAGCGGGTTTTTCGTCTTGCGAGGCATTCGTCTTGCGGGGCACCACTGTAATAATTAAACAGAAATTCACTCTTAACAATTACAATAAATAATTACTTAAACTATGATCAATAAAAATAACTGAAAGTCACAATGCATCAAGTACAGTAATACCTTGGTTTTCAAACAGCTTAGTTCTCGAATGTTTTGGCTCCCAGATGCCACAAACCTGGAAGTGACTGTTCTGGTTTTCAAATGATCTTTTGGCAGCTGAACATCCGGTGGGGCTTCCGTGGCATCCGATTGGCTGCAGGAGCTTCCTGCAGCCAATCAGAAGCCACACTTTGGTTTCTGAACGTTTTGGAAGTCGAATGGACTTCTGGAACTGATTCCATTCGACTCCCAAGGTACGACTGTACCTGCTCTGGGTTATGGGTTGGTAACTGGTTATTATACTGGCCAGATTGGGAACCACAAGACGGAGGCTGCGTACTCCATGCAATATGTTGAAAGCGCATGGATTTCCCCAAAGAATAATGGGAAGTGTAGGGTTGGGAATTATAGATTTTTTGAGGTATCTCCCACCATTTGCAGAATTCGGATACAGAATTGTAGGCTGTGAAATCTGGGGGATTTATTTCTTGCAACCAAGCATCCTCTTAATTCAGGGAATAGGGCGCATCCTGACCTTGGGGCTGGATGTGGCCTTTGGAGCCTTCCCAAGGGTCTTCCCTCCTTGGTCCCTCTCACTGCTCTTCAAATTCCATGCTGGCTGCAGGGTGGTGGGGTTTAAGACATTGTAAGTGATGGGCCCCCCAAACTGGGTTGGAACCCCAACATGGGGCAGGAGGTAGATGGCCTTTAACAGCTGGAAGAGGAGAGGTGTGTAGATGCCAGAGGGAGTCTTATTTGTCATCACTGCGTGTCAGTGTGTGCGTGCACATACACACACGCCCCTGCCATAGGCCGGAAATGGGCGTGTGGGGTGCATATGATTGGGTGCTGAATGGGGCGCAGCTTAGCACCCCAAGCCTTAATGAATTTCAAACACTTGCTAATTCCAGGGATTAGAAGTGTCTAGGACACAGCTTAGCATCCCAAGCCTTAATTAATTTCTAACGCCCGTTGGACCCAGGAATTTAGGGGAGTCTGGAACTCATAACAATATATTAGATGGCTTTTATAAAATAAAAATACTAAAAAAAAACTCTCTGTCCCATTGGAATCATGATCCAGATGGTTTAAATGGATCCTTTTTGACAAAGCAAATGGCAGGCTCCACATCAGGGTTAAAGCCCGTCTGCTCCCATGGCAGGGTCTCAATATTAAGTGTTCTAATGTCAGGTATACTTACTTCGTTAAAATGAACTTTGAACTATATAACTATATGAACTATATTAGTGTCTTTTTTTTTTTTAGGATTAGTAATATTCTGGCTGTTGAAAGATCACCTGTTTTCCAAGATTCCATACACTCTTTGGTCATTTGTGCCCAAATCTTAATTGTAATATTACTTCATGTCATTGAATCAGCAGATTCCCTTTTATCTCGTCATGCATTTCCTGCCTCACGGCTCCTCCTCTTCTTTTACAAACTTCCCAGAGGATCACATTCTTCCATGGGAGTGGCTTTGAGTTTTGTCTAATTAAATTTTATAATACCATCAAAGCAAACAACAATGGTACATTATTATTTTTACACACGATACAAATCACACCACCGATGACATAAAAAAAGAAAGCAAAGAAGCAAGGAATGTGTTTCCACTTAGTAAAGAAGCAGGCAAAACAACAGGACTTATGTGTATACACTGCTATGGACGAAAACAAAGACAATCCACATTTGAAAAGTACCGTATTTTTCGCTCCATAAGGCGCACTGGACCATAAGACGCACCTCGTTTTTAGAGGGGAAAATCAATTAAAAAATATATTATTCCCCCCCCCCAGCCCCAAAGAGCAGCTGTCCACTTTTCCCAGAGCTTCTTGGGGCTGCTGGGTTCCCCCCCCCAGCCCCAAACAGCAAAGAAGCCAAGACAGTAAGCGGGATCCATCCCGCAGGCTGTCTTGCCTTCTGCCATAGCCGCGAGCAGTCTCTCCTGGCAATTCCCCCACCTCCCGCAAAAGCCCACAGGAGCCACACACCCTTTAAGGAGCGCGTGGCTCCTGCGGGCTTTTCTACGAGGGAGAAGGGACTGACTGACCATGTCAGTCCTTTCTCCCTCCTGGGGAAAAGCCCTCAAGAGCCTCCCTCCTGCATTCACTCCATAAGACGCACATACATTTCCTCTTACTTTTTAGGAGGGAAAAAGTGCGTCTTATGGAGTGAAAAATACGGTAATTATGTTGACCAAAGTATTCTAGAGATAGCACACCTAGACTTAAAACACCAGGAGGCCCCTCCCAAAATTAAAAAGAATAGTAGATGGTTGGGGTTCATCGGGGCAACGGTGTAGCTAGCTGCTGGGGTGCCTGGTGCGGGGGCGTGTCCTGCAACCGGGGGTGGGGCAATCCGGCTATAGGGGTGGGGCGAGCCTCTCCGATGCTTGGAGCCTCTCCGGCACCTCCCCCTCAGTTGTAGGGTGGCAGCACGGAACCTGCAGGCACCTAAGCCACCATGTCACTCCTAAAAAGTTTCATGAGCCCAATTTTTTTTTTAAAAAAACAAACTCATTTTGTCACACACACCCCAGTGATGACACCTGGGGCGAACCCTGCACCCCCTCCCTCCATCACTGCATCTGGGGTAAGAATTGACAAAAGAAATAAAAGGGAACCAGTTGCCATGGAATTTGTCTCATTCAATTTCACCCCTACAGAGTTGAGCTATCGTCCGCGAGGTCCTTTGTCCACACTCTGCCATACCAGTTCTGCTCTTCCACAGAAATGCAATCTTCATTCAAGGAGCCATCAAAATGTGTAGCTTTAAAAGTTTAAATAATGTATCTTTACTCCCAAAGGCACATTCTTCCATCCTCTACCGAGACAGACGAATGGCAAAAATTTGCTCCTCAAAACAATTAAAGAAGTGCCAATCCAGGATTTATAACCACCTGTGCAGGGGATGGACACTGAGCTGTAGATAGGGTGGAAGCACACTGGAATGAATCAAGTATCACCCATGAATCAACTCGAGTGATTATCCCTTCACGAGAGCTGAAACCGATTTGAAGGATGACACCTGCCATAGTAATTTTCAGTCTCCCTCAGAAATTTCTCTCCCGATATCGGCCTCCCAAATTGCTCAATGCCCCCTCCCTCTCCAAATCAGGTTGCTACTGATCAAGGAGGATTTGGCGAACAGTGGTCACATCGCCCTTCGCCTGTCTTGGGTGGTGCTGATGCAATTTCTCAAATAGTGAGGGGTCCTGGCACACGACACCATCTTCTAGACTATGAGGCTCACAAAGGTTCCAGCAAATTATCTAACTGCTGAGAGATGCTTACCTCTGTGAAACAAATCTTGTACAGTGGTATGTTAGTTTAAGAACTTAATCTGTTCCTGAAGTCCGTTCGTAAACCAAATCCGTTCTTAAACCAAGGCGCGCTTTCCCTAATGAGGCCTCCTGCCGCTGGTGCCCTTCCACCATTTGGCTACCGTTTGTAGACCGAGGTAAAGTTCGCAAACTGGAACACTACTTTCAGTTTTGCGGAGTTCGTAAACCGAATAGTTCATTAACAGGGCTGTTCGTAAACCGAGGTACCACTTTAAGTATTTAAGTATTTTTCTCCCCACTCCTTATTTTGCTTGTATTGACAGGGGTCACAAAATTGTGGATGATCTAGAAATGGGATAAACATGGAGATAATTCAGGGATTAGTCTGTGTGCCCAAGTGCCCCACACTTTGAGGGCTGAATGAAGGAACTGATTCTGAATCCCTTGGAGATCTTCTCTCACTGAGGGTAAAAAAATGGATTTCTCTAATGGTAGGATAATGTGGGCTAAGTTCTGAACTAACTCAATGAATTTCCAGTCAATTTTTGATAACTTTGAACAATTGCTGGATCTGAAAGGCATCATTGTACAATCTCAAGCTAGGTACCCTGAACCCGCAGTTCCTGCTACTTCTATATAGACCAGCTTTACTTATGCAAACTATTTCCCTCTCCTCCAGTAAAAGAGTCTATTTTCTCCCATCTTTGAAATTCATGGTTAGAATCTCTATCAGGAGCCTTTAAATAACGAGAAATTGGGAAGCAGTGTCATTTTAAATACGGCATTCCGATTGACCCAAGAAGGTTTTTGTTTCTTCCTTTGGGACGGGTCCTTTTGCACTTCAGTTTACAAACCCATATAATCCCTCTTGTTTAATCTCTTTTGTGGAATGGATCCCAAAATGTTTTAAACTGCTGAATTTCAGCGGACATCTGTTGGATTTGCTTTTGCGCAGGCAGGGATATATGAACTCTGATTTATCATTGTTAACTACCAGACCTGCTACCCTCCCAAAGTCATTAATTCTAGTCCAAAGGGCAAGAACAGCAGTTAAGGGACTATTCTAGCATCCATAAAACGTCACTGTCAAATAAAGTAATACATTGGTGTCTCCCATTAATGCGCAGGTCTGCTCCAGTGGAAGAAGGCCTCCACTACGATTGCCCTAGTTACCATAGTAATTTGGAACTCTTGCAGTTCCCTAAGGCCAACTGGCATCGTGACTCTGGACCCTCAATAGAGTTGCCATGCAGCTGTTTTAAGGGTAAAGGAACTCTGCCAGGAGGGCTGCAAGCCACAGGACACCTGGGTCCTCTTCAAGGGACAAGCCTGCAAAGCAGGTTTAGGGGTTTCCCCACTGGGAACCTATGAACGCTGTGATCATCTGGGCTGGGACTGTGTGGGAGTTCTTATCCTGGCAGCAGGTTCTTCCAGTTCAAAGTTTAATTTAGTTAGATTGGCTACCTCCTTGGGCAGAGTTAAGGGTGACAGGGTGGAGCCATATTTCATAGGGAGATTAAGTGCTTCAGAGGGAGGAGAGGAGCGAAGGAGCGCAACCATCGGGAAGGAGAAGGATCTTTGAGCAAAAAAGGTACCAAGGCAATCCTCTACCTGGGAGGGAGGAAACTCGCTGAACATCCAGAGCAATGTGAGGGAGGGAGGAGATGTCCTTTTTGATCTTAGAACTTTCCCCAACATGGTGCCAACCTGATTGTTTACACTTTGGCTCTGACTGATCCCCAGCAGCCATGGTAGCTGATGCTGATGTGTTTGTTGTAGTCCTGGAGGCCTCACACTGAGGAATCTGAATGACTAAGAGGAGAGACAGGAGAGAGGCGAATAATTTTATGGATGGGGAGGAAGAGAGTAGATGGCAAGAGGCTTTTCTCCTTCTTCTCATATAAAACTAGAGCACAAAACATAAGAAGAGCTTGCTAAATCAGGCCAGTGGCCCATCTAAGCCAACATCCTGCTCTCTCAGATGCCCGTGGGAAGCCCACGAGAAAGACCCGGGTGCAACGGCGACTCTCCCCTCCTGCTGTTTGCATTCAAAAGCATACACTGCCCCCAAGCCGAAGAGGCACAGCATAGCCATTGTGGCTAGTAGCCATTGTCCTCTACGGCTTTGCTTAGTCCTCTTTCGAAGCCGTCCAAGTTGGTGACTACTGCTGCCTCTTGTGAGAGCAAATCCCAAAGATTAATTCTGAAGAAGTCCTTTCTTTTTTCCTGTCCCAGATCTTCCAACATTCAGCTTCATTGGAGGTCCGCCTAAAATCCGGGTGGGCAACAGGGAGTCAGTCCTTTTTCTTCGCAAAACTCAAGGCTGATTTGCAGAGCTCTCTGCCAGGAGATGGGGCAGTGATGGTCACTGTACTGGCTTACTCAGTTTTAAATGCTGGTTAGATGGATTCTGGGCTATCAGTGGTTATGAATCACGGTGTTTTGGGCCCGTCTAGGACACTTCCACTTGTCCTGGAAAGCATGGGTCCAAGCAGCTCTCTTGGTAGGGGTCCAAGCGATTTTGCCTTTTCCCTGCCACTTTCCCCTGGAAAACCTGCTCTTTAATGCTAAATCAGAACAAATAGCAATCTGCGGAAAATCCAATTGCTCCAATACAGGGCTAAAGATCAGGTTTCCCCAGGGGCAAAGCAGCAGGGAAAGAGGTGTGGAGAAGCCCTGACTTGAAACTTCCAAGTTCAGAAGCAGGCAGCCTTCCTTCAAATTCCGCAAGTTTGCCGGGAGTGGGTTATCACCTTCATGTCTGTTTGTGGGCTTCTGAGAGAAATGGGATGTTCGGACTAAATGGTCTGATCAGCAAGGGCTAATGTTCTTACATTTCACCTGCCTTTCTGTGCCCCCTGATTTTCATGATGGTATCAGTTCATAGTATTTTCAGGCAAACTCAATGCAGAAAGCTCTGAAGCTACAGATAACTCAGTACTCTTCCGAAAGGAGGAGGAAATATTCCCATTGCACTTTGGAGCTCCCTGCCTATTGATGCCAACGTAGTCTTTTCGGCACTGCTAATATATTTTTTTTGCTTAGGCAGGCGGTATATGCATTTTATGAAAGAACATTAATAAACAATCTCCAGCCCATTCACATGCTGAGGTGTAGTGTGTAGGATATCGGACTAGGGCTGAGAGGAGTCCAGGGAGTTCAGCCACAAAGCTCAGATGTGCAGCCTTGGGCAAGACATTGTCACCCAGCCTAAACTGGTTCACAGGGATGATGTGAGGACAAAATGGAGGACGGAGGTTGGGGTGGGGACCCTATTTGCCACCTTGAGCTCCTGGGGGGAAAGGTGGGTTAAAAATGTAGCAATGAAAACAAACAAACAAACAAGCATGGCAAAACACACAGGGCAGATGGAGAGTTAGAGGGTGCCCCCATCCCTTGCAGAACTTTGTGCTCCAGTTTACATTAACGTGCCGCCAATCCTACCTGTACCCTCCAGGTGTTGTTGGACTCCAACTCCCATGATCCTTGAGTGTCGGCCATACTGGGAAAGATGGATGGATGCTGGAGTCAAACAACGACTGGAGGGCCACAGATAACTCTTTTGCTGCATTAGCGGCTGGTACTTTTGGGGGACTGGAAGGGTGGAAGGCTGCCAGCAGTAGGTACAGCCAGAGCCGATGACAGACAAGAGTTAGGCCCCAGATTGGTTGTTAAGTAAGAAGGCAGGCAGGTTGGGGGCTGGCTGAGGGCAGATTGAAGTTGGTGCCCCTTTGCCCTATCGGATCAGCCTTCATCGCAGCTTCCCTGCTGCACACGGTCAATGCTTTGAAGGCAGAAATAACAGCTGGAAAACTGTCAATGGGAGAAATGACAGAGGTCACCTATGTTTCCTGTGGGCATCATAACACTGACGCTCCCATGGTACCCTGGTCTGCAGTGTTGATGCACTTGCAACTCCAAGCAAAAATGGTCTTCTGCCAGGAAGGAAATAGTTCCTAAACCATGGGTAGACAAACTAAGGCCTGGGGGCTGTATCCTGCCCAATCGCCTTCTAAATCTGGCCCATGGATAGTCCGGGAATCACATGTTTTTACATGAGTAGAATGTGTCGTTTTATTTAAAATGCATCTCTGGGTTATTTGTGGGGCATAGGAAATCGTTCATATTTTTCCCCAAAATATAGTCTGGTCCCCCACAAGGTCTGAGGGACAGTGGACCAGCCCAAGGCTGATAAAGTTTGCTGACCCCTGACCTAAACTATGAAAGGGCGTATGACTATAGATTCAGAGGGGGGAAATCAGTTTCCAGATGGACATCCAATTGTATCTATGGAGCTATTAGTTTATTGCAATATAGTGGTACCTCGGGTTACAAACACCTCAGGTTGCAAACACTTCAGGTTACAGACTCTGCTAACCCAGAAGTAGTACCTCAGGTTACAAACTTTACCTCAGGATGAGAACAGAAATTGTGTGGCAGCAGTGGGAGGCCCCATTAGCTAAAGTGGTACCTCAGGTTAAGAACGGTTTCAGGTTAAGAACGGACCTCCGGAATGAATTAAGTTCGCATTTAAATTTTTAACATGTGTAGTTTGTCAACCTTTTACTTTATTACAGGTTTTTATAACTCAGATGATCAATTAAGCCTGTTCATTTAAAGGGTATATTTTGGTTCTGATTAGATACGCACAGCCTGATCCTACGCATGTTCACCTGAAAGTAACTGAAATGCAGTGGTGTTGAAAATGTCAACTGACAGATCCATTTTTCATTTTCACACATAGTTAACATGTTTTATGTCATTTTAAACATAATTTCCCAAAGTTTCATTATTTTTCCAAAATTTATTCACATTTTACATGTGAATAAAGCAACCAGAAGCTTGACATGCAAGATGACTCAGAATCTCTCTATTTCTTTCTCTAACATTAAAGACCTCTCCAAGAAAATAATGTCCCTTTATTGCACCAATGGCGAACTAACAAGAATTTTTTATGTTAGGAACAAAAGCAAATGAGCTTAGAACAATGGAACTTAAATAAGTCACAGAAACTCATACCGTCCCCCCCGCCAAACAAATGAAAAGAAATATCTGTATTTGTAAACTTTATTCTCTTCTTTTAGGTTTTTAGTATTGAGAGCATCTCGCCTGCATTTTATATGCAACATTTCTTCTGATCAACATACCACCGCAATGTGCAATTTACGTAGCATAAATGTGTTGCCATGTGTGTCCTTTAAAGTTTGTCACAGTTCCTTCCCATAGAAATTAATAATTTTTAGGCTTATTACTTGTACCATACCATCTATGTAGGACATCTTTCAGTTTTACGAAAAGAAATAGGCATCTGCCCTCAAGAAGCTTAACATGTGAAAGAGAAGTCAGATAAGGGTGGAGTTGGACACATGTTAATGCTTTTAGAAGAGAGATAACATATCTCATGTGTTAATATATTTAGTAATTAGATGCCTGTTTAAGTTAATTAACAGCAACTTCAACTTTGGCATGGTTTAGAAAACTGCCAAATTTATTTTTCTCTACTAGACCCCATCCGTTTTCTTGAAGCTTCTGTCAGTTTCCCTTCACGAGCTGGAATTCTGTACCCCTCACAGAGTTAAAATTCCCATAAACCCTTCTCAGACTACAGCACCCAGAATTTTCTGAGAGGTAAAATGTGCTTTGAAGGTATAGTGCAGGGATGCAGCCAAACCACTACAGTGCAGTAGCTGCCTGTATAAATTTTAACTGCTTTGTAAAGTATTATCGGTGTCAACATCTAATACATCTAACACACAACTTGGCCTTGGAACAAAGCACACACGCAGGCAAAGGTGTTTTGTTTAAACATGTGTTAGATGTTTAACTATATACTTGTTAACTATATACCTCTTAACTATATACCTGAAGAGCGTCTCCACCCCCATCACTCAGCCTGAGGTCCTCCTCCAAGGGTCTTCTGCTGGTTCCCTCCCTGCGAGAAGTGAGGTTACAGGGAACCAGTCAGAGGGCCTTCTTGGTAGTGGCACCCTCCCTGTGGAACGCCCTCCCTTCAGATGTCAAGGAAATAAACAACTATCTGACTTTGAGAAGACATCTGAAGGCAGCCCTGTTTAGGGAAGTTTTTAGTGTTTGATGTTTTATCGTGTTTTTAATATTCTGTTGGGAGCTGCCCAGAGTGGCTGGGGAGGCCCTGCCAGATGGGCAGGGTATAATAATAATAATAATAAATTATTATTATTATTATTATTATTATTATTATTATTATTATTATTATTACTGGGTCAATTTTAAATCTCACACCACCATACTTAATTGTAATGGCTTTATTTGTTTTTATAATTCTGTATTTTATTATTGTGTAACCGGCCCTGGGACCTTATGGTGAAGGGGGGTAAGAAACCTTATCAATATACATATACATATATATATATATTTATGGAAAATAGATTGGGAAAGAGGATGTGAGTAAGGGGAAACAAAGTAAGGCAGAAAGAATGTGGAACTGGGAGGGAGATATCCTGGATTCCAGGAAAGGATCCCAAAGGTTTAGAATTGCAAAATAAGTTCAAAATAAGTTTGTTTGGGGAACAAATATCTGGGGAACAACAACTGGAGAGAGACCTGTTGGAATGTAATGTAAAAGTGCTGTGTAAAATGTATAAAATATTATTGGAATGGGAGACAAAGGATGAGCAAGTAAAATCCTCAATGATACATTGGGCAATAGATATTGGTCATAATATAGACATGGAAGCATGGGAACGATTGTGACATATGGATGTAAAATTTACAGCATGTTATTGTCCAAAAGAAAATTATACGAAAATGATATATCGATAGTATCTAACACCGAGTAAATTGGCAAAAATGTATGAATCTAAATCAAGTAAGTGTTGGAAATGTAAAGAGAAAGAAGGTTCTTTTTATCACATGTGGTGGTCCTGTAGTAAGGTTAAAGCTTACTGGGAAATGAGATATAATGAATTGAAAAGGATGTTTAAAATAACGTTTGTAAAAACAACAACCCAGAAGCTTTTCTTTTGGGAATTATAGGGACAGAACTACCTAAACTGTATAGAAACTTATTAACGTATGCTACTAGAATGGCAAGAATGTTACTCACCCCAAAATGCTAAGAGGCAGAAGTCCCAGGAAAGAAAGAATGGATAAAAAACCTTATGGAATATGCAGAAATGGCAAAACTTACCAGAAGAATAGGAAATCAAGATAACAAACTTTTTATAAAAGAATGGAAATGGTTTATTGAATATTTGCAGATAAATTGTAAAAAGATAAGAACATTGGAAGGATTATTGTGATAACCTGCAGTTTTATAAGAGTATATATTTAACACAGATGAATAAATGAGCAAATTGAGATCATTTGGATATGCAAAAGATATTAAAAATAAATTTAAGGAACCGCAGAAAGAGGGGGAAGGAAGTCAAGTTTTGAAATGTTAAAATGATTGTAAAATTAGTGAAATGTATAAACTTGAAAAGCATTAATAAAAATTTAAAAATAAATTGATTAAAAAATAATTAAGAGATAGGAGGAATAAGAGAATACAAGAGAAAAGGAAGTGGAGTCTTGCAGCCTCCTCTTTAGGCTCGAATAACTTCCTCTTTATTTACCGGTACTTCCTGCCTTCGCAGATGGCGGCCGTTATCGGGGGGATTTCCCGTCTCTTCCAGCCAACGATTGGGGTACTGTCTGCAGAGAAGTTATGCCAGGGTATCAATCCGTGGTACTTCCTCATTGGCCTCCGCATGGTTACTCTCTTTTTTGCCTTTGGACCCTGGGACTCCCTCAAGACCGATATGATTTGCCAGTGGCCCAAAGATACTGGCGATGCAAAGACGTTCTGTTCGGTCCTCTGCTATAACCAGCTGTTCCCCATCCCTGTCTCGGCCCTCTGGACCTTCCACTTCATCGCCATCATCTTCACTGTGGCGCTCATGAAGTTTGTGTATGTTTCAACGACGGACAAATCCGGGAAGCCTGGGGAAGCAGAACCAAAGCCTGGGGAAACTGGGTGCTGCGAAACAGTTGGCAAACCTAAATTTGGCGGCTGGAGATACGGGATCTACATCTTCACCATAGTCTTGATTTTGGCCATAGAGCTGAGCTTCCTGTGGACCCTCATTGGCCTCCAATTACCAATTATGACCCGAGGAATCGTCACATGCCGCCCAAACAACCCAGTATGCCCCGAAACGGCCCAGTGCGCCCTCAACGGACGAGCCGACAAGCAGGCCATTTTGTGGGTTCTGGCCTTTTGCGCGGCAGCCAACGTCTGCGTCTGCATTGGCTATCTGGCCTCACATGGCGGGCAGGCCTGTGGTTTTTGTGGCGGCAGCAGCGGTGGCGGCACAAGGAAGCCCGCGGCCGGTCACTGCAGCAACTGTGATGGAGAGGCCGGGGAACGCGGCTGTCTCCGTAACGGAGCAGGATGTCACAATGCCCAGGGCGATGGCCTGGGATGGGAAGGGGCATATGGCTACCGCAGTGACTGCAGTGCGGCAGGACCAGCGGGATGCAGGTGCCAGACAGAGGGAGCGAATTGCTGCTGCCGCCAAGGCAACAGCGGCGGCAAAAACGCGGCCTGCGGCTGTCAGGAGAATAGGCACTGCCCCTGCTACTTCCAGGGTAGTGAGGCAGGGCATAGCCGGAGCTCCATGCCTACCAAGGAGGATTCAGAGGGGAAACTGCTAAGGGGAGACATAGAACTGGGGCCAGAAAAGAAGAACTGGACTGTTGGGATGATGCAAATGAAAGAGCCAGTGAGGCCTGGGCCCAAAAGGGGCCGAGGTAGCCCAGGAGGAGGGAAGGGGGTAAAATATATGGCAAAGTATGAGATGTGGGGCAAGAGAAGGGTGTAGGGGGGAGCGAGTGATGGGGAGGAAGTGGAGAGCTACCTTAAAGGATTGCCACAGGGCTGGCCTTGCCACGCAGCCGGGGGAAATGCGGCCTGCCTCAAGGGGCATCATAAAGGCGCAAGAGGAGGAACTGAGGAAGGGAAGAATGGGGCAGCAATGCACTTTAAGTGGTTGGCCCTCATGTGGTTGAGTGGGGTGCTATTTGGGCTTCAGGCCACAGCAGGACATGGGCCACCATCATTCTGGATTTTGCCTGCACCGTGTCTTGACAGAACGCCAAGCTTTCTTTTTATTTTTTAAAGAATCGCGTATTTCAAATGCTACCGTGCGCGTAGCGACAAAATGAGTCGAGATCAAAATGACACGTGGAAATGTGGTGCAAGCCCCGCACTCCAGGTCTAGGGTGCTCTGAATTTTCTCCACACACTTTAGACAATTGGACGATTGAAAATGGTAAAATCCCTCTCTTGGATTAGAATAATCTTATACCTTTTTTTTAAAAAAAAATAATACCTAATTATTTAGTCACTAATGGGTAACTCACTCAACGAGCCCAGAAGTTATTTTCTTAGAATATTTATTTATTTATTTATGGGCAAATAAATGCTACTTTTCTGAAGATGGCATGAGAGTGACTTACTAGAAAAGAGAGAGACAGAGACAGAGAGAAGCGGCATAAGCTACAATAATAAATTCTATCTGTCTGTCTGTCTGTCTTTCTTTCTATCTATCTATCATCCATCATCTATCTATCTATCTTTAAAAAAACAGACAAAAAGAAACAAAATAAGGATAAAATAAAATCAGCCAATAAGAACATGGTCAACATCTAGGAGCCAGGAGAAAAATGGGACAGAATGCCTAGACCTTTGACAATTGTGAAAAAGAGGGAGAAATTGCCATTTCACTACCGCTATTAATGGTGCAGGAGCCGGGCTCTCTTTTTCACCTGGCTACCTTACCAAGAACATCGGACTACAGAGAAGGCTTGTTTTCCCAACATCCAGCTAATATTTATACACAAGTTTGCCGCCCACTTCACATAAGTTCGCAAGTCCAGCTACTGCATGCACTTTAGCAGGGGTCAGCAAACTTTTTCAGGAAGGGGCCGGTCCACTGTCCCTCAGACCTTGTGGGGGGCCGGACCCACCCTCTCCCAAAAGCACCAACCGAAAAGACCCCCTCTCCCGAAAGGACTCCCCACACTGGCGCCGCAGCTGCCAACACCACCTTATCTTCGGCAGCGTTGGCATCGTCCTCTGTCTCAGCAAGCCTCTGGCCTGGGCAGCAAAGGAAGCCTCCATGCCGCCGCCGCTGCTTCCGCCCGCTCAGCTCTTCTCGCTCAGCCGCCTCTGGGTGCTGCCCTTTCCTTCCCGCTGAGATGGGCGAATGGGAGGAAGCGGCTGAGCTGGAAGAGCCGAGCGGGAGGAAGTGGCAGAAGTGTGGAGGCTGCGCCAGCATCGCCGCCCACCCAGAGGTGTCCGCGACTTCTGATTGGCTGCAGGAGCTTTCTGCAGCCAATCAGAAGCTGTGTCATGTCGCGGACGTCAGTCCCCATGCGGCAAGGCCTTCTCGCCGCGCCAGTTTAGCACAAGGACTGACCAAGCAGGCAGCAGGGTCCGCAAGGTTCGCGAGTCGGATTAACGAGCCCGGCGGGCCGCATCCAGCCCGCGGGCCTTAGTTTGCCGACCCCTGCACTTGATCTATTTTAAGGTAAAGGTAAAGGGACCCCTGACCATTAAGTCCAGTCGTGGCCAACTCTGGGGTTGTGGCGCTCATCTCACTTTATTGGCCAAGGGAGCCGGCGTACAGCTTCCGGGTCATGTGGCCAGCATAACTAAGCCGCTTCTGGCGAACCAGAGCAGTGCACGGAAACGCTGTTTATTTTCCCTCCGGAGCGGTACCTATTTATCTACTTGCACTTTGACGTGCTTTCGAACTGCTAGGTTGGCAGGGGCAGGGACTGAGCAATGGGAGCTCACCCCGTTGCGGGGATTCGAACCGCCAATCGGCAAGTCCTAGGCTCTGTGGTTTAACCCACAGCGCCACCTGTGTCCCTTTGATCTATATTATCTACTGCCAAACCCAAGAAACAGGCTCATTTGTTTCAGTTCCTTAGGCAGGGATTCACACTTGAAGGATTTACATCAGGAAACGCTACCCCATCCTAATAAACAGATTGCCAAAGCCTATTATTTCAGGACTGGTCCAGAAAAGGAAGCGACAGGATTACGACTTGTTGACTCTTCCTGCAGTGTCCTACGGCCTTTGGGAAAAGCCATAGCTGAGTGGCAGACCATCTGCTTGGTATGCAGAGTGTCTAAGTTTCAATCCCTGGCAACTCCAGGAAGGACTGAAACCCTGGAAAGAGTGGCTGCCAGTCAGTGCGGACAATACTGAGTGAGATGGACCAATGGTCTGGCTCACTGTAAGCCGCCTGTTCCGAAGAACCATGCCAAGATCTGCAGCCCATTCTGGACAAGGCTTGTTTTCTCTCCCAGGCCTTGTAGACCTTGCAGACCTTAAATAAATTCAGCAGCGATGCTCAGCACAACTAGGAATGCCTGAGTTCAGTTGGTTCATATTGCACAATGAACTGGCCTGATTAAATTAGTTCCTCTCTGATTAGTTCCTCTCTGATTAGTTCCTCTCCTAAATTAGTTCCTCTCTGATTTTATCTCTCAATTTTTCATTACCTATATGAGGTAGTCTGAGGCTTGTCTTTTAAAAGCTTTATTTGCAGGTAAAGGCCACTTCAGTTGACTAGGAAGCCTGGCTGCTGCCATCACAATGGCAGTCATCTGTTTTCGCTGCCTAATATTGTGTCCCTGTGAGGAACAAGACACCACCATGTCTGGTCAGTCTGAGGGGAGCATCTGAGGCTCCTTAGCGGTGGCAGCCGCTGACTTCTTGAACCATTTCGAATGGCTTTTAATTATAAAAATTAAAATTAAAAATGGGGAAGTTGTAAAGGGCAGCTCTCAGACCACCTCATGTTACTGTAAATAAATTTCATTCTTTTTTAAATCGCAAATTAAAGAGGGAACAGGACAGGGTGGACTTAGGCATGAACCCATGCAAACATGACTTCACTGTCCATTCCTGAACACACACACACACACACACACACACACACACGCACACACACCTCAGATGCCAACAGTGTGCTCATATTCAGGCTTCATTCAGAAATAACTGTTATGGGACCAAGTAAGATCAGGGTACGCAAAGCATTCATCTGCTTGTTCTCCAACATGATAAATGTTATTGCTTGACCCGTGATGCCCTCCTGCCTTCTGCATAGGCCAGTCTGCAGGGCCGTCTTTCCCTGGGGGTGCAAGGGGTGCAGGACACCCCAGTGCCAAATTCTGGGGGGTGCCAAATGTATTCTGGGTGGCAGCAAATGTATACCTACTGTATACTGGTCTCTCTTGATCGGTGGCAGTGAAAAGCAATGGGGCGAAAGTCCCCCCCTCCCCGTTGCTCTGTTACTCCGTAGCGTCAAATATTCCTGACGAGTCAGGAAACAAAAGCAGTTATTTCTGCTGTGACATTGTAACATGTGAGTGATTTTCCTCCCCCCCCAAAGTCAACAATTTTGGCTTCGCCCCTCCCAAATAAAGCTCAACAACTCGAGTTTGCCCCCCCCCAAAAAAATTGGGGACGGCTAAACTAAATTTGGGGGCGCTGGGCGGATCTTTGCACCCCGGCGGTGCATATGTTTGCAAAAGATGAATGGGACACAAATCTGATATCAAAAATTACAATATTCAGAAACCAGTTGTCTATTTAGGTGCCAGGCAAAAAGCATTTCTCTTCTCACAGGCTTTCGGGCAGTAAAACAATTGATGGCCTTTTAAACTGTTCGTGTGCAGGGGGGAGCATGTGTTATTTCGTTTGTTATTGTGTTTTGTTTTGTTTTTGTATTTTTATATTGTAAACTCCCTGTGATTCTTGGATGAAGGGCAGTATGTATAAATAGACAGACAGACGGACAGTTGTTTAAGCTCCCCAGTACACTTCAGTACACTTTGCTATTAACCAGAAAGCCACCTTTCTTCCATACAAGAACTTTAAAGGGAGACTCCAGAATGAAGAATGAAATTGCTGAACTAGTTAGAGTGTCCGAGTTATGTGTGATTCAACTCCGTTAGTATTCAAGCCATATCAAGGTTCCCCCTCCCACTCTGGAATTGTGTTACCAGAAGTTTTATTATGTTTTATTGTGTTTTTTTATATATATGTTTGAAGCTGCCCAGAGTGGCTGGGGCACCCCAGTCAGATGGGTGGGGTACAAATAAATTATTATTATTATTATTATTATTATTATTATTATTATTATTACCACCACCACCAACATCTAATGATGCCTGCACTTATCTTGTATGCATTTGAGTTTTATGTTAAAATAGCACTGACACTACTTTTACTTTCATTTCATGGCCTTACGGGCCTACTATTGACATTTTGTCCCTCAATACTGGTGCGTTCTGCAAATATGTCAACTAAAATTACAATTAATTCATCTGATGATGTGGGCCTTAGATCTCAAGTGTTTGTGCCCTAATAAATCCATCAGCTGTGAAGGTACTAAGATTCCTTTTTGGTTTTGCTCTAAGTGACTTTTGATACCATCAACACCATATCCTCCTGGAGAGGCTATCCGAGTTGCTTAACAGTGGTTCCAATCCTACTTGGATGGTTTTTCGCAGCGGGTGATGCTTGGGAATTGCTTTTCAGCAGCCTGGGGCCTTCAAGATGGTGTCTCTCAGGGCTCAATTCTATCTCCCATGATATTTAGTATCTACATGTGATACTTTGGTTCTTGAATGTAATCCATTCTGGAAGTCCGTTCAACTTCTGAAATGTTCGAAAACCAAGGCGAATAAACTGAAGCTCAATCCAGATAAGACAGAGGCACTGTTAGTGGGTGGTTTTCTAGACCAGATAGGTGGGAGATTGCTTGCTCTTGAGGGGGTTACATTCCCTCTTAAGGAGCAGGTACATAGCTTGGGCTGCTCCTGGATCCACTGCTGTTGTTTGAGGCCCAGGTGACCTTGGTGGCAGAGAGTGTCTGAAGACCATTCGGAAACCTCAGCTGGTGCATAATGCAATGGCCAGATTGCTCACCAGAGCAAGGCAGTTTGAGCATATAACACCAATCCCATACCCTCCAACATTTATCCGATGAAAATAGGGATGTCCCATTCCATCGTGATAATTTTACTATTTCTACCCCACACATCTTACTGCGTTGCCTCAGCCAATAAGGTCATTGTGGGTCATTCTGGGTTGTGAGGTTTTGACTGCAGTGCTTCGCTGACCCTAATGAAAACAAGACAGAATTTAAGCAAAATTGTAAAAGTTGTGCTACTCATACTAAGCTTTTTTTTAATGATGGTTGGTCATTGTCACCTGGAGCAAGAAACCTTGGCTAATACTGGTTAATTGGTTATTATGTTATACTTTTTGTGCTTTTATACTGTAAAATGCTCTGCAATCTACAGACGAAGGGTGGTATATAAATTTAATCAATCAATCAATCAATCAATTAATAATTCATTGAGGAGACATCCTGAGCTCCTAATCCCTTGCATAAAGTTCAGCACGTGTAATCTAGTTAACAGTAAAATCTAGTCAACACCTCCTGCTACACGGACAAAATGGTAAGATAACTAAGTGAGGAAGCAAACAAGGATAACCAGTTTAGTCATTGCTTGCTAGGATTATATTCTTTTAACTTTTAATTAAGCAGAATAAAGAAAGTGGGAAATAGGCAGGAAATCTGGGAAGAAACAACATAACAATAGAAATATTGGAATTATGGGAATTTCTCACCTCAATTTCTCACTCTTCCCTCCTCCTGGGTCACCCTAATGCCTGATTTCTCTCTCCTGTGGGTAGAGAACAAACACACCTACGAAACAGTTCGCATCTGTTCACAATCAAATCAAATATTCCTTAAGCCTTTTATCATATAGACTCAACATTCCGCCCTAGCCTTAGGCTTCAGGGCAATTTCCCAACTGCTTTTCCAATAGATTTCCAAAGACATAACACATACGTTGAATTCTTCACAGGCTCCTGTGTGTGCAACCACACACGCCCATCCCTGCATTGGAGAATGGGGCTGAAAAGTCTGGTGCTGTTAAAAATCACAGGGAGGCTCGCCTGTCATCTACATTACATACTGGTAGCTTTCGCGTCAGGCAAAAATGTTTCTCTTTACAGTAACGAGGCCTTTGGCTGATTGACATTCTATGGCCTTTTAAATGGGTTTGGCCCTCTTGTTTTTGTATTTTTTATGTTGTGAACCACCCACAATCTTCAGATGAAGGGTGGTATACAAATTTAATAAATAAAATAAAATAAAATAAAATAAAATAAAATAAAATAAAATAAAATAAAATAAAATAAAATAAACCTTAGGCCTGGGTGAATTAGCATCCTGGGAACAAAGATGAAATTCTGCTACCATTAAAAAAAAACATTATTGAATGATAATGGGCTATAAATTACGGGGCAATTAGCGGTTGCTTGTTCTTAACCTGGGGGGGAAATGTTCTTTGGATAAATATGGTGAGTTTGCTGTTCCCTTTGTCTTTCCAGGGTTTGCAGTGAGAGTCAAGAGTGTTAGTGGGATAACTAGGTCAATTATCTGTTGAAACCCTTTAGTGGTGTTATATACTAAGCTTGGATCCTAGAACAATAGGCAAGTAGGATCCTAGAATGCAACAACTGATTGGCTTGCAGGAAAAAACCAATCAGGCTCCAGGAGGAAGTTAATCAGCCTATTAGGCTGGTAGGATTGTAGAATGCAACAACTGATTGGCCTGCAGAAAAAGACCAATCAGGCTCCAGGAGGGAAGCAGAATCAGCCAATCAGACGGGACTCAATGTGTAATTAATGTATATAAAAGCCTGAGGTTTAGGGGGCAAATCAATCACTGTTTTACAAGCGGCAATAAAGAGCATGAAATCACTACAGTATATTTCAGTATGTAGGCTAAGCAGCATCAGACATGCAGAGGCATAGCTATGGCGGAAGGGCCACTGGGCGCCACTTACCGTGGGGCCTGCAGTGTGCCCCAGCCACTCATCTCTCTTGCGAGTGCAGTGGCTCGGGCATCTGCAGGCTCTGTGCTGCCCAAAATGGCAGCATGGGGTTTTCACCTGCCTAGCTGCCAACCTACAGCGGTGGAGGAGGAGGTGGTGGCGAGGCTCCACGTAGCGTGCCCTGCCCCAAATCACCCTACCCAATGGGCGGCTCGCCCCGGCGCAGGGCAAGCAGCTAGCTACGCTGCTGCAGATATGAATCTATGCTCATCCTTAAACCACACCATTTGCTTGCACCTGTCATCTACGTGAGCAACTGTTTCATCCATCATAACCACTCTGTACTGCCTCAGTCAGACCACATCTGGAAGACTGTGTCCAGTTCTGGGTGCCACAATTTAAGAAGGATGTGGACAAGCCAGAACGTGACCAAAATGATCAAGGGCCTGGAAACTAAGCCTTACGAAGAGCGCTCAAAGGAGCTGGGTATGTTTAGCCTGGAAAAGAGGAGACAGAGAGGAGATACGATAGCCGTCTTCAAATATCTTAAGGGCTGTCACGTGGAAATGCAGCAAGTTTGCTTTCTCCAGCTCCGGAAGGTGGGACCTGAACCATTGGCTTCAAGTTACAAGAAAGGAGATTCCTGAGTAAACATAAGTAAGAACTTTATGACAGTGGAGTCATCTGATATTTCGTCGAGGAAAATTATGTGTTCCTTTCTCAGCTCTAGGAATGTTATCTCAATGGGATCATCCTCAATTGCTCAGGGTTACAGTCAAGGTGAGAGGAGATGTCACACCACTCTGGCACCCTCTACTGTTTGGATGCTGCACTGCAGCCACTATGATGTCATTGGAGACGGCACCAAATTCATGGGTGAAAAGTGCTATAGATTCTCCGACCAGCAGCTTCTACTGCTTTTTGAAACCCGCATTCTTTATATCCATCGCGAGGGTGCAGCCAAAGCTGTTGAGTTTTTTTAGGGAATGAAAGTTGTTGAGGTATTCTTGGGAAATCACAGGTAAAATAGGATATTGCTATATACCGTATTTTTCGCTCTATAGGACGCACCCGCTGAAGGGGCGCTGCGCAGAGAGGGAAAGCTGGGCAGCGCCTCTCCAGTGAAGCGAAGCCAGGAAGGCAAGAGGGATCGGTGCACACCGACCCTTCTCCTCTCCAGGCTTCAGCGAAAGCAATGCGAAGCCTCTGGAGTGCAGAGGGAGCGCTCCCTCTGCGCTTCGGTGGCTTCGCGTTGCTATCGCTGAAGCCAAGGAGCCTGCATTCGCTCCATAAGACGCACACACATTTCCCCTTAATTTTTGGAGGGGAAAAAGTGCGTCTTATAGAGCGAAAAATACAGTAATTGTTTTTTTTATGAGGATCATGAAGATTTTATACTTTCTTTTTCTATATTATTCTTTTCTTTTGATATAATGCCTTTTATTATATTTCTATAAAATATTGCTTAATATGATAAATGCCTCTAATAAAATTCTATACTACACAAAACTGAGAGAAACCAAAGCAGATAGATTCACTCATCCCTAAGAAGGATAATACTTCTACAGTGGTACCTCAGGTTACATATGCTTCAGGTTACATACGCTTCAGGTTACAGACTCCGCTAACCAAGAAATAGTGCTTCAGGTTAAGAACTTTGCTTCAGGTTGAGAACAGAAATCGTGCTCCAGCCGCGTGGCAGCAGCAGGAGGCCCCATTAGCTAAAGTGGTGCTTCACGTTAAGAACAGTTTCAGGTTAAGTACGGACCTCCGGACCAAATTAAGTACTTAACCCAAGGTACCACTGTATTTGAAACTAAATTGTCACAAAGAACTGAGCAAGCATTTGTGATCTCCAGAATTCTTCTTGAAGCTGATTTGTAAGCAAAACAACATGCCTGCAACTTTTTACAGGGCTTCAGATTTGTGGTTTGGATTTGCATCTACCGGTATTTCTTCTGATAATAGCACTGCATTTCCTGTATGAAACTTTTTATTCTTTCCAGCAGGGGGAAGCAAGGCACAGCCAAACTGCACACCCTTAAAATATGTACAGATTGGTTGGCATTTCAAGGAACCGTGACTTATGGAATTTAATAACTTCATAGTTTTCTTATCAGAATAAGAAATCTTGCTTTGCTCCGAAAGGATGCGCTCCCCACTGAATACCACAAATTCTCCACATTAAACCTCTTCTGACCAGGGTATTTGAAGGGGTGAGTGCCTGGAACCCCCAGGGATCTTGCTATGGCTTGGCAGAGAGTGGGGGTGGAACCCAACTTTTGTAACAATATCAATACATCTTCTTGTCTTCCTACCAGGAGGGAACAGGGCAACTGAGTTCAAGGAAGGAGTTGCAAGAACAGAGCAACTGAGTTCAAAGGAGCTCATATCCCAGGTGACTGTGCATAGAATTACTGTCAAATTTGATTTTTATGAATTGCAACATGGACGGATATGGCTGGCACTTCCTGGGCTAATGTGTGGAACAGAGTGTTGTTTCCCATGCACATTCACCATTCCTGAATCTTCTGGTACAATTCTTGGATCAAAATGCATCCAGATGCAGTTTTTGAAATGCATATTTGAAGAGAAAATAAAATTAATGTGAAATCCTACATTTACCTGGAAGTAAGTCCCACTCTGAACTGACAGTTAAGCCGAAAACATCATACAATTAAGGCACTCTTATAACACTTCAACATGCATGGCTCCGCCAAAGAATCCTGGAAACTGTGGTTTGTTAATTTTCTTTACAGATTTTTTGGGGGGCGGATACAAGGATTGATTTTTTGACTTAGGCCCTGACTGCCTGAAAGATTATATCTCCAGCTCAGGTGAGCACTTTTTCTCAGTCCGATCAACAGCAGAAGCACAGTTGGTGGTATCAAGAGAGAGCCTTTTCTGTGGCTGCTCCTCTGTAGTGGAATTTCCTCCCGAGAGAGGCTGGATGGGCTCTGTTAAGTTGTGGGTGAACATATCAGATGACACAGCAATTCTTCAAACAGCTCTTGTTTATTCAGAGGCCAGAACACAACTGAGGTGAAGGGTTCAGTCAGCCTGCCTATATAGAGCTCCAGTACAATGTAATTGTAACAATTTTCTAAAACTATCCAATCACTGAACGCCACTTTCGATCCCTTATTTGCATAACTTTCTACAGTATCCCCCTGCTGGCCCAGGGTGAGAACTTCAGTACATAACAGGCTCCCTCTTTGTTATCCTTCTGAATGTTCCTGTTCAAACAGGCCTTTGAAAACGAAGGTGCAGACGAGTATCTTGACAAGTCAAGGGGGTTCTTTTTCAGGGATTCGCAAGCAAACATGAAACACAAGGGATGAAGACCCTCCGTGCAGCTGCAGGGGAGTCCCAGAGATAAAGACCAGCTTCCTCAGGTCTGCATCAAAGCTCAACCTCTGGGTCAAGTGCTAAGTGTGATGGCTTAAATACTTACATCTGACCCCAGGGGTCTCATGGTGGCTGAGCCTGTCTGATGCCCAGGGCAGCAGTCCCAGGTTGGTTGGAAGGCACAGGGCATCCTGGGCATGACAGCATAAATTTGGCAAGCCCCCAGCTGGCTTAGCCCTCCGAGGCCCAAGGCAAGATCTGGGCGGGCTGGTAAACAAAGTAATTAACTTGGGATCCTCCCCCTGCACTACTGCTGTGTTATCTCTGAACAGGGAACACTTCCATAAATTAGGAAATTTGACCTTGAAGGCAAATGAAGTCAGCATGGTGCAGCCTTAAACCACAATCTGGCTTGGGAGAGCAGTGAAGCCTTGCTCCTCTGCCAAGCCGCCTATGATGGTGATATGAAGGGCCAGCTGTGCCAGGTAACCAGGACTTCCTTGAGATAACAATACTGTCTTTCATTGTTTCTACTGCACTCCACCCCTTGGCATTACACAATCTCCTCTTCACATCTTTCTAATCCCTCCCCTTCTCCACTTGCCCAGAGATGACTTGCAGCCTTGAATACAATTGCTTAATTCTGATACACAAGAGACACGCGAATATGAGCAAAATTAGAATAAGATTCAAAATCAGAGCGACTGGATACGGTGAGAAATTCACAACGTTAGTCATTGTTGGGCTCCATCCTGGAAAAAACACGTCCCACCAAATGATGGGTGGTCAAATCTTCTATGTCTTGAGTGATCCTGACTAATTCAGCTCACTCGGGTCAAATTTGTAGCATCGTGCCTTTGTCATTTTTGGATAAGGCTTTCAACTGTGCCTATGCTCTTTCCGATAGCATCTACATATTAAGTCCCACTGGGAAGGTAAAAATTCAGTCTTTAGCTTCCCTTCTTAAGGTTTTAGTTTCATACTCAACTGCCGTATAATATCCAGTGTGAATGCAAATGTTGGTGGCATTAGATAGACATTCTCTTACAGGTGGCCCCATCTTCCTCATAAACCTGATCCAGTGATCCCACGCAGACCCACCCTCTACAGTTATATCAGGGGCATTGTTACCTAGTTGCACCCATACGCAGGCGGCGCTATTGCAGTTACAAGCAAGTGGATCAAAAGGAGCGATGTGCATTGGACAAAACCATTTCTGGAACCCCCATTGCTCACACCTGGTAGTCATAAGAAAGGCGATTGATTCACATATGGGACAGCGGCATACTCCTGCATTGCATGGGGTTGGGCATTGTACATCCTGGTGAAGTACATTAGGTTCTTGTAATATTTGCTTTACACTTAAACGATTGCTCCGTCCTCTTCACTCCTCTCTGTGTTCTGAGAGACCAGGAAGGATGGAAGCTGGTTGGAGCAGGAGAGGGAGACTTACGGATTCTTGAGCAGCCTGCCTCATCTCTGTCTCCTGGGCCTGAGCCTCCTCTCCTGCCTCTGAGTATGGACTGCCCTCTGCCACAGCCTCCTCCTGCTCACTAAGCCCTGTTACCTCTTCAGCTTCCGACACCTCCTCCTCCCAGTCTGCTCCCTCGTCTTCCTCTGATCACACGTTGACATCCCACCACCATCCCCCTGGCTCTGAGCCTTCTTCCCTTGGGGGTTCCCCAGCTGGGGTCTCAAACCACTCTTCTGCATCCAGCCAGCCCATGACACTTTACCATCCCTCCTAACACCTTGATGCCCTTAAGGGCCAGGCCAGATCTGGGTGTGATCCTTCCATAGGTACCATGTGGAACCTTGACCTTCATGCCCAGAGGCACTGTCACTTGTCCTCCGGCAGCTGCCCTCACTACCGCCTCTGACGCTATGAGATCAGCCCCCACACCACCCCTGACAGGTCACATATAATGGTGACTTGCAGGATCAATTGTGCCAGGCGACTAGACCTCCTCAAGACACCAATATGCTGATCACTGAGCTGCTGTCAGACCACACGGTACCATAGCTGTCAACCGTTCCTTCTTTGGCGGGAAAGTCCCTTATCCCAGCGCTGTGTCCCGCTGCTGTCCCTTATTGATGATGTCCCTTAAATTTCCCGGGTTTCAAAGGAAGCAACTCCTCTCCCTCCCTGCCGGCCAGGGAGGAGGGAGGCTCCAACTGTGTTGCTTGGCTGCGTTGCTCACCCAATAAGGCGTCTAAGAACGACTGGGGGCTGGAGCTTGCATGCCTTGTGCCGATCAAATTGGCCGCGTTGCCTGGGGACTTGCCTTTGCTCAGCGCTTCCCAGCGGAGAGGTGACGGTGGTTTTCCTTGCTGCATCCCCTTTGCTGGGTTGCTGCGCTGTGGGAACCACCGCTTGAGGCTTCATTTGGCTGCTGGCTGGGCTTTCTGCCTTTGGCTCGGAGGGGCTCAGAAGTTGAACATACCTGTGCCCGGAAAATCCCTTATTTTGGCTGTTGATCCCTTATTTTCGAGGCTGCTGGTCCCTTACTTTCAAATCTGTAAGTTGACAGCTATGCATGGTACTTTAATTGCTGGTTCAAAGTGTGTTCTGATATATTTTCACTATTGTTTTTAATTACCGCAGTTTGCTTTTATCACTTTGCGGTTTACCGTGATGTTTTTAAATGTTGGAAGCCACCTTGAATCCCAGCTAAGCAGGATTTTAATGCGTTAAATAAATACATGTTTATCAGTAGGCCCCAAGCAATTCACATCTTACTTTAATTTAAAAGATAGAGGATTCTGGGCGGAGGACACTACAAAATTTACCACAGAGACATTTTAGGTCAACCAGGAAAAGCTTTATTAAGCTGGCAGTTGGGTCATTTATTGGAAATTTCATGAGGTGTTAAACACTTCTGGTTTGACCAACCTTTTGCAGAGGCAGATTTGAAAGGTACGTTCTCTCTCCCCCCCCCCCCATTGCTTCATTCCACACCTAAGGGTAGCAGGATGTGATCTTAAAAGAAGCATATTTGCTGCCCCAGCCTTGTGGAACAACATCCAACATCCCTGTTGAGATGTAGCAGGTGCTCAGTATTTGAACCTTTTGGAAACAACTGAGGGATAGCTCAGTTGGTAAAGCATGCGAATATTAATCTCAAGGTTGTGGGTTTGAACCCCGTGCTGGGTGAAAGATTCCTGCATTTCAGGGGGTTGGACTAGATGATCTATGTGGTCCCTTACAATTCTATGTTCTGTGAAGAACTTTCTGCTGTGGCAAATGGGGGGGTGGGATCTACACACACACACACACATATATATGGTCCCCTAATAATAATAATAATAATAATAATAATAATAATAATAATTCCAACATTTAGAAAGCTCCAAGCAAGCAGGACACAGAAGGCCAAAACCTTAAAACATGAGAAAGATGTGTCAGTGCTGAGCTGTTGGCTGCCAACTGAGCTGGGCCAGAGGTCAGGGCCAAGGAGTGAAGCAAGACTGAAGGGCAAATCGAAAGCTAGGATTCAGAAACTATCAACAGCTAAAGGGCTGCAGCAGAGCTCAGGAATCCATGTTGGTCAAGCAAGGTTTCAATAGAACAGGAAGCCTTTTATACTCCTTCCTGCCCAAGACCATCCAATGGCCAGCCTGGGTGAATGGAGTCAGTCCGGGCTTTGAAGGCACTTCATTGAAAATCTGCTATGTCCAGTTCAGCAGATCGTCACACGGGGCAGCTCTCTGCAGATCCTAGTGGCTCCTGACATTCAGGTCCCCTTCAAGACCAATAACGTTATTGCTAGTAGTTTGAACGCTGCTTTCCAGAAAGTAAAAAAGAGAAAAGTCAAAGCTACCACGTGGGATAAAGATTGGCCAGATCAGGGGTAGCCAATCCAGTGTTCGCCAGATGTTTTGGACTACAATTCCCATCATCCCCAGGCAGCATGGCTGGGCAGGGCACTGCATTGGCTTCTCTTGGGGTTGATTATGACATGCTCTCCAGTACTGTGCTGAGATGGGCTTGTAGATAATATGACTCAGTTTGTGGTACAAGACGCCCGTGTCGGAGAGACTTGAGGGTTTCCTCTGTACACTTGCTGAGGAAAAATATCTCGGTAGGTATGGTGAAATGTAGCTCAGCAGTAAACAAGGTCATGGCAGTGGTAGATAACCTACTTTCCGTGTACAGTGGTACCTCTAGTTACGAACTTAATTTGTTCTGGAGGTCCATTCTTAACCTGAAACTGCTCTTAACCTGAGGTACCACTTTAGCTGCTGATGTGCTGCCGCCATGCGATTTCTGTTCTCATCCTGAGGTAAAGTTCTTAACCCAAGGTACTACTTCCGAAGTCTGTAACCCAAAGTGTTTGTAACCTGAGGTGTTTGTAACCCAAGGTACCACTGTACAAGGTTCTGTCTGACCCTACTGGGAAATACTCCCAGGACACAAGATGGAACAATGGTCTCACTTGCTATGAAGGTCATTGGTGCTTTATTCCAAAAAGCGGACAGTTGCCCAGATGAGATGAATTGCCCCACCTCTGTTTCCCATACTGTTTCATAAACCTCAATTTTGCCGCAAGATGATGTACTCAATATGCATGAAATGTCCAAGAGCATATCTGATGCAAGGAAGACGCGATGAGATGCGTGGGATTTGTGAGAGTGCCTGGCAACTGCTATCGCCTGAGCCGTCTTGGATGTTATGATCTTTGACCTGAAAGTACCAATGAATACTGAATAGTGAGAGGAAAATGTCCTGCCAAACCGTATTCTTCTACCACTTGGGTCATTCTGAAACACCATTCAGTTGGAAGAGAGGCAGTATTAACTGCTTATGACTGATTGTCACTTACGGATGTCACCAGGTAAGGAAAGATAAAATGTCACTACAATTAACTTACATTATTTACTAGAAGGCACACTTTCCCTTTTGATGAGCTGCAGCAGCACAATTTCACAACTCCTTCTTTAAGTATATAAAGCTTATAGGAGTCTTGTCTGCTGTCATCCACACAGCACCAAAACAAGCTGGGGAAATCTTTTGCTTTACAAATTCAGCTCATATCCACAGGATATAGACTTCCATCTAAAGCATTAAGATAAATGGGAAATGCTCTGGAAGGCCTGCAAACGCCATCTTGGTAGTCAAGGTAGCTAAGGTAACCCCATAACTAATTGGTAGTTGTTGCAAGAATGACCTCACATATGCATATGCAGTTGCTAATTGGCTGGCTTTGATGCTGTGCTTATCTCTGGGGCCAGGGATACTGGGCTCTGGGCCCAGACATTGGTGCTATCTGTAAGCCTTGGATAGTTGCCACCTGTGCCCTCGTGGGTCAGGTAGATTGATGGGAAGTTCTGGCCAAGCTGACGAAGGCTGATTTTTGAATGGGTAATGCGTATACATTTGCCTGGGTGTGGACAAAGTCATGACAATTGCTTGCTACTGCGGTGTTTATCCTCAGCAGGCTCTGCACACTGAGTTGTAAGTTTACGCCTTTCTTTAATAAAGCACTAGAACGGGTCACTCTGACGTTTTTGACATCCTTCTTTGGCACCCAGCCTCTCCCACGAGCCATCCTTTGGGTCTGCGGTTAAGAACACCAAGCAAGCGTTAACACAATAGCACATCTGGGGGGGGAGCAGGGGGGGTTGCCGAGAAACAGCTTCTTGCCCTGAGGAACTGGCGCAAGCTTCTTGTTTCTTTTGCAGGTCTGAAACTGAAATAGTACTGAAATAGCCCTTTCCAAAATAGCATTCTTGCCTCATTTTCCTATGATGTGACCTCTAGCAGCATAAGCTGCCTGAAAAAGGATGGCTTCCCATTTCTGCTTTAAATTCTCACAACCACACCCCAATCTGGAGTTTCTTTCAATGCAATGATATATTCGCTATATTTCTGTACCTCTTGATTGCAATAAAACCCCAAAGTGCCTTACAAAGAGAATATATATCAGTAAAGGGTGGCTAAAAACAAGTATTTCAAACGTTCAGAAAATTTACTTACATTGACAATATAGTGGTACCTCAGGTTACATACGTTTCAGGTTACAGACTCTGCTAACCCAGAAATAGTACCTCAGTTTAAGAACTTTGCTTCAGGATGAGAACAGAAATCGTGCTCCGGCGGTGCGGCAGCAGCAGGAGGCCCCATTAGCTAAAGTGGTGCTTCAGGTTAAGAACAGTTTCAGGTTAAGAACGGACCTCCAGAACGAATTAAGTACTTAACCCGAGGTACCACTGTAAGCTAAAACCAGATTAGAACACACTGTAGCTTCTACATGCCTGGTTAGGCTTGCCTAAACAAAACTGTTTTTAGCAGTCACCGAAAATAGTGAAAACAGTGAAGGCACCCGCCTGGTGTCTATAGGCCGGGAGTTCCGAAGGCTGGGTGTTGCTACACTAAAAAACTGATTTGCTGCATGTGTGGAACACAGAGATTTGGGGGGGGGGGCGGTACTTTGCTGCAGTTTCCTCTTTTCCCAGTTGTATTTCTACCTTTCAGACATGGGGGGGGGGGGACCCTTGCCCAAAGTTCCTCATTCAAAAGCCACTTCAAAATTGCGTGATTGTAATGCTTTGAAATCCAGGATGATTATTTCCTATCATTCTATATTGTATAAGAGAGGAGATGACACAGGAAAACATCTTCTGGGAAATAGCAACCTTACCTTACTTTACGTTACGTACCTTACTTTGACCCTTACCTTTCCCCCAGTCTTAAGTCCATCTCACCATACCTTCTGCATCAGTTTGCAGGTTTTTTTTAAAAGTCCCCATAAAAATCCATCAGCGTTTGAATGTACATTTCCAATATATGCAATCTTGCCTAATGCACACATTTCTGCAAGCAATTTCCCCTGACATGCCCTGTTGTATGTTATCTTCCCCAACTATGCTTTTAACTGACACTTTCCTGTAATATGGCCATTTTTATTTGCATCTTTGGTTGGATGCTATTTTTCTTATTTAACATAAGGCAACGTTGCTCAGTTTGTTAAGCCCAGAAAAAGAGCCATAGAGACTGGATTACACAAACTTTACTTAGAAGTGTGCTGCCACCAGATTATATTTAAAATAAAAACTAGTCAGATCTTCTAAGCCTTCTTTCCCTTCTGGTGTTACCTAAAACTGATCCCATCATTCCTCAGTTTCTAAATCACTTTTGTTCTGGTTCTCATTACAGTTACACTGCAAACTCCAAAGGGGTGGGGCTTTTGAACTCGAATGGTCTTAGTAGACCACAAACCTAACATAAGTCAACAGCGTGATGCAGTAGCAAAAAAGCTAATGATATTCTAGACTGCATCGATAGAAGTATAGTGCCCAGATCAAGAAAAGTCACATATCCTGCAAGTGTTCCAGGAAAAAAAAAAGCCATCTCATTTCCCCCTGCAAGAGTACAGCAGCCCCTTTGGACACCGTGGTCTCACGCAATTTTGTGCTGAGATCTTGCCCAGAAAAAGTGCTTTCGGGGGACTGTGAGAGCACAGCTCCAAAAAAGTGTGTCTTTTGGGCTCCATGAACTCATGTGGGTCATGGGACTCGCTTGGGAGCACAGCCAGGAAGACACATACCCCAGTTTTGGGATTCAACATGTTGGAGGGTATCAAGTCATAGTACCACTCTATTCTGCCTTGGTCAGATCACAGCTGGAATACTGTGTCTAGTTCTGCGCAGTTTAAGAAGGATAGTGACAAGCTGAAAAGGTTTGAGGGAGTTTGATATGTGTAGCCTGGGAAAAAGGGAGATTGAGAGGAGATAGATTTACATATCTAAAGAGCTATCACATGAAAGATGGAGCAAGCTTGTTTCTTTCCTGCTCTAGAATGTAGGACCCAAATAATGGATTCAAGTTACAAGAAAGGAGGGCCAGCGTGGTGTAGTGGTTAAGAGCAGTGGACTTGTAATCTGGTGAACCGGGTTCGCTTCCCCGCTCCTCCACATGCAGTTGCTGGGTGACCTTGGGCTAGTCACACTTCTCTGAAGTCTCTCAGCCTCACTCACCTCACAGAGAGTTTGTTGTGGGGGAGGAAGGGAAAAGGAGATTGTTAGCCGCTTTGAGACTCCTTCGGGTAGTGATAAAGCGGGATATCAAATCCAAACTCTTCTTCTTCTTCTATTCCACCTAAACATCAGGAAGAACTTTCTGATAGTAGAAGGTGTTTGACAGTGGAAACAGGCTCCATCGGGAGGTTGTGGACTCTCCTTCCTTAGAGCTTTCTAAGCAGAGGTTGCACGGCCCTCTGCCATGGATGCTTTAGCTGAGATCCCTGCATTGCAGGGGGTTAGACTTGATGACCCTTAGAGTCCCTTCCAACCATCATTCTTCATTGCCTTGGTACAGCAAACACCGTTCATAGACAAGAGAGACTGTGAGCAAAGATTCTTTGGAATACATCTACTTTAGCTTGCTGTTAGTTTGCTTGCCAGCTGGAAACTAGGATGATGTCAAAGGAGGAAAGTAACAAGGGGCTTAAGGGACTTAGTGGCAGACCAGGACTGTTTTGACTTTAGGAAATGAAAGGCAACTGCATTAAGAGATGCCCCCCAGCACTGAAAGGCTTACCTGCATTCCTTGCTTTTAGTGGTCCCTGAAGCCATGAGAGCTGGCAACCTACGTCTCAGTCCAGATCACACCTACATAATATATCTAAAGCACTCTTAACAGTCATGGCCTCCCCCAAAAGCATCCTGGGAGCTGTAGTTCATTGAGGGTGCTGGGAACTGTACCTCTGCAAGGGGTAAACTACAGCTCCCAAGATTACATGACTGTTAAAGTGGTATGAATGTGCTTTAAATGATCAGTGTGGATGTGACCCCAGTTTTCTGTGTACAGTACAAAATGAAGTGTTTGTAAGTCTGCACTCCCTTGCGCCAGGAACATCGATACCAGGAAGTGGGAGGGAACCCAATTTCTCTGCTTTGTAATGGCTACCAGGAGTGCTTGTGGTTATTAATAATCGCTGCCCCACTTTTTGAAAATGAACTCTTACTGGAACAATAGAGTTTAATGAGCTAGCCAGCTACACAGGTTTTGACAGGTCTGCCTCCTGTGCCTGTTCCTAATGCAGCCAATCTATAAACCAGTTGCTAATCTATTCCAAGCAACACGCCAAGTGTTAACAGACAAGTGTTCCTTGTGAGCGGTTGGATCATCACTCTTGCACAATGAAGAGGATGCAAGATTGCAGCTGTGCTTGTATACCACACCTTGTAGAGCACATTAGTTGCTACTCCAGGTTTTGCCAATGGAGACAATGAAGTCTTCTTCCCCTGGCACCCAAAAAGCCGAAGTACCTCCCCGACCCACTCACTGCCCCTTTGGCCATGAGGTATTATTAGGGGTAGGCAAATCTGTCAGTTTTGGTTTGTCAGTTCCTCATTTTTTTCCAATTGCAAGTTAAGTGTTTTGGCACAAACTTCTCCTAATATGTACATTTTTATATGCATTTTTGTCAGATGTACACATTTTAGCAAGAAATCTCCCTGATATGGTGCATTTTGTATGTTATTTTCACCAATATGTGCATTTTTTCTGGTGCACATGTTACCAACTACAGTGGTACCTTGGGTTAAGTACTTAATTTGTTCCGGAGGTCCGTTCTTAACCTGAAACTGTTCTTAACCTGAAGCACCACTTCAGCTAATGGGGCCTCCTGCTGCCACCGCGCCGCTGGAGCACGATTTCTGTTCTCATCCTGAAGCAAAGTTCTTAACCTGAAGCACTATTTCTGGGTTAGCGGTGTCTGTAACCTGAAGCGTCTGTAACCTGAAGTGTATGTAACCTGAGGTACCACTGTACATGCATTTTTGTACAGGTTACTGGGTGGGAGAACTGAAGTGCAAAATTCAGAGAACTGTGAATTCCGAAGGACAACTCAATTTCGGTTTGCGTATTGCTTCACTTCCAAATGCAAACTGAATCAAGTTTTCTTCCATCCCTGTGAAGCAGCTGAAGGTGTTTGCCTTTTTCTCCTCTCTCTTTTAAAGTACTTAGAGCTGAGAGAGGAAGTTAGAAGAGTGACAGTTTCCCCACTTCCTCTTTCAGCTCTGTGTGCTTTTCAAGGTTCAAATTAATTCTACTGGACCCAACTTTTACCCAGGTCCCTGGAAAAAGCAAAGTGTGTGTGATGGTACGCACACTTTCTCTCTATCTTTCTGTATATCTGAACTGGAGGAGGCAGGGAAGAGAAGTGACAATTGGGGGGGGGGGGTGACACTCAAAGCATTCACTCAAAAATCCACTTTTGACCATGAACCTAAAAAGACTCTCAGATAAGGCCCCACCTCGACTATACATGTAAAAGAGTATCCTACCGCTTCAAACAGTCGTGGCTTCCTTCAAAGAATCAGGAAATCATAGTTTTTTGACAGTGATGAGAGTTGTTGGTGCCGAGAAGTTTCAGAGCGGTTTAACACTCAAATCCTCTTCCCGGGGAAGTCTGGGAATTGGAGACTGGTGAGAATATTTAGTTATTTAATATATTTATATACTGCCTTTCTCACAAGCTGGGACTCATGGTGGCTCACAACGTATTAAAAATATCCTTACAGCATAAAGGTAAAGGTAAAGGGACCCCTGACCATTAGGTCCAGTCGTGGCCGACTCTGGGGTTGTGGCGCTCATCTCGCTTTGTTAGCCAAGGGAGCCGGCGAACAGATTCTGGGTCATGCGGCCAGCAGGACTAAGCCGCTTCTGGCGAACCAGAGCAGCGCACGGAAACGCCGTTTACCTTCTCGCCGGAACTGGTACCTATTTATCTACTTGCACTTTGACGTGATTTCGAACTGCTAGGTTGGCAGGAGCAGGGACCGAGCAACGGGAGCTCACCCCGTCGCGGGGATTCGAACCGCTGACCCTCTGATCGGCAAGTCCTAGGCTCTGTGGTTTAACCCACAGCGCCACTCGCGTCCCCATCCTTACTGCATACAAAGGAACAAAAACAAACTACAGTAATGTTATGGAAAAATAAAGACAGGAGAAAAGTCATACTCTCACAATTCTCTTGTAGACTGCCTGTTTCTGTGAATTTTCTATGTGTTATGGAAATGATTGGGGGGGGGACATCTTTAAAGTTGTTGTAATGTTACAAATATCATGCCTGAATGTATCCAAATACCTAGCTTTATAAATTCATAGAAAATCCATACTTTAACCCACTCTCCTCATTCAAACGCCATTTTAACCCTTGAAAAAAGGTGACTTTGGGCTCCACCTCCCCCCATGAACCCAGAAGCAGTGACCAAGGGGGCAACAATAAATATCCCCAGAGGCAGTTTAGCAAGTCAGGTGTTCTGAAAGCCCATTTCCAGATACCGGTAAGTAGTCCTGAGGACCAGGATATGTAAAGAGTTTTATTGTCCTTTCGGTGACAGGTACAGTCATACCTTGGGTTACAAGACGCTGCAGGTTGCGTTTTTTCGGGTTGCGGACCACCAAAATCCGGAAGTACCAGAATGGGTTACTTTCGGGTTTCAGCGATCGTGCATGCACAGAAGCGCCAAATCGCAACCCGCGCGTGCGCAGATGTTGATGGTACCAAGAGAAGGCACTCACTAGAGGATCTCAGAACTGGGGCAGGTTTGTAAAGGGAGATATTCAGGTAACCAGAATAGTGGTGCTCTAACAACTCTCAGCACCTTTAACAAAGTCAGTTCCTTGGATTCTTTGGGGGAAGCCTTGACTGTTCCAAGGGGTATGACACTGCTTTAAACGGATAGTGCAGATGGGGCCTAACTTGCGATGCTCCAGCCACACAGCAAGGGTGGGTTTTTTAAATCATAGAATTGTAGTGTTGGGAGGAACTGAAGCATCATCTAGTCCACCCCCCTGCGATGCAGGAATCTCTACTAAATCATGCATACTCTGCTTAAAAGCCCCCAAGGAAAGAAAGTCCATCACCTCTCATGGGAGTCTGCTCTGCTATGAAACAGCTCTTACTGAGGGTTTACTGAGCCAAAGCTATGCTTGCTCTTCACCCGGTTCCTGAAATGTTTTCCTCCCTACTCTCACGTTTCTTTTACTAATAAGGGGTTAAGGATTCTCACACACGCCCTCCTCTCTCCAATCTTGTCTACTCCAGAGGCTTGGGCTGGACACGAAACTCATTGCTCTTTCACTTGCCCAGCTTGAAGTTTAATCCATTAATTAGCAGACTGGGAAGTGACACACTTTTGGCTCATCCAAGGCTGCCTTTTATGCTGTGCTTCTAGGCTTTAAAGTTCCACATCTGAGTGACGTTGTTGTTTTCTATCCCAGCAGTATCTGAATCAGAGCAAACAGCAACTCAGATTGCCATTTGCTCCGATTCAGCAGTAAAAATGCGGGATTTCCTCAGGAAAAAAATCCAAAAACATTCAGACATGGAATTCTGAATGAGCCCTTTGTCTGACAGCTTTTCCTAACTGATTTATTAGAAGGCAGACTAGCAACAAAAAACTGATTTCTGTTCCAAGGTAGGCAAGGAACTGAAGAGAATTAGGGCTCTGCGGATGATGATTTTATTATTTATACTCCCACCCATCTGGCTGAGTTGCCCCAGCCACACCGGGCAGCTTCCAAAAATATAATCAAGTGTCAAACATTAAAAACTTCCTGAAATAATAATAACAACTATAATAATAATAACTATCCTCCTTGTACCCCTCCTATAGATGATCCAAAGGTTGTTTTTTTTTAAAAAAAATTAAGTAGAGGGAGGGCTGTGGTAATGGGACACTGGCAGACCATTTTGGAAGAGGAAGAGGACCCTGGCTTGGCAACCATAGCATTGAGGGGGGAGAGGTCAGGAACCAACTGTGGCAACAATCCGTTAATTGCTCTAATAAGTTGCAGAAGGGTTTCTGGCCGCCATAAAAGCTTTGATCTCAGCTCAGGTTGGCCTAATCTTTTCAACTTTTTCCTCCAGAGAAACTGCTCAATTTTAGCAATCTAACATGGGGGCAAACAGAACACAGAGGCTAGAAGGTGCCAATTCATCTGATCACAGGTGATTAGAAACCAAACGCCAAAAATAGGACGGGCAATTCAACCGTCCCGTTTCCTGTCCTTGGGAATGATACTACGTTATGGTTATAGTTTCTCTAATTATGTTATTCTAATTAGTTTCTCTTAATTATTTTGTTAAGCATTTCCCCCACTCTCCTGAGCAATTACTCGATGAATGTCATCGTTCAAGGATAGAGAGACGGTCCAGGTCATTACGGTGCTTTGAAGCTCTTTAGATATGTCTGTCATCAGTCACTGAGTGTGTTATGCAAAACCATACTTATTTCAATCAAGCTGAATGTTGGAATATTCCTGGCAGATAAAAGAAAGTACTTATTCATGTGGCACGTTGAACAATGGAACTCACTTCCACAGAAAGCAGTTGTTGTTTATTATTATTTTTTAAATAAATTTTTTTTATAAAGGTTTTAAACAAAGAAAAAAGAAAAACAACACACACAAAAAACAATACAAAACTTAACAATGAAAACATAAAACATAACAATTAAAAACAAACTCTCTTTTCCATTTCCAATTTTAAATTACTTATTTTCTGGACTTCCTCATACCTCCCTCTTTTGTATTCCAATCCACATTATTTGTCCAGCAGTTTCTTTTCCACTTTTTTATCCCAATCTTTAATTTAATAAAATGTTAAAATATATAACTTCAACTTTTTTGAACCTAATCCTTACTCTTAATGTCATATAGCTTTAAATTTTTCCCTTTTATTATCAAATTTCCATTTCTTTAGACATCTTTAATCTTAATCTTTAATCTTAATCTATCCTTAACTTTAACCTGTACAGCTGGAAACCACTTATTTTCAATCCAACATCACTCTAACATTCCTTAATTTTGCAGTGTTTCTGAAGATAGTCTTTGAATTTCTTCCAATCTTCCTCCATCGACTCTTCTCCCTGGTCACGGATTCTGCCAGTCATTTCCGCCAATTCCATATAGTCCATAAATTTCATCTGCCATTCCTCCAGCGTGGGAAGTTCTTGTGTCTTCCAATACTTTGCGATAAGTATTCTTGCTGCTGTTGTTGCATACATAAAGAAAGTTCTATCCTTTTTTAACACCATTTGGCCCACTATGCCCAGGAGAAAGGCCTCTGGTTTCTTGGGGAAGGTATACTTAAATACCTTTTTAAATTCATTATATATCATTTCCCAGAAAGCCTTAATCTTTGGGCACGTCCACCAAAGGTGAAAAAATGTACCTTCAGTTTCTTTACATTTCCAACATTTGTTATCGGGCAAGTGATAGATTTTCGCAAGCTTGACTGGGGTTATGTACCACCTGTATATCATTTTCATAATATTCTCTCTTAAGGCATTACATGCCGTAAATTTCATACCTGTGGTCCATAACTGTTCCCAGTCAGCAAACATGATATTATGTCCAATATCCTGTGCCCATTTAATCATAGCCGATTTTACCGTTTCATCCTGAGTATTCCATTTCAGCAGCAAGTTATACATTCTTGACAAATTCTTAGTTTTGGGTTCTAACAATTCTGTTTCTAATTTGGATCTTTCCACCTGGAAGCCAATTTTCCTGTCCAATTTAAATGCCTCCATTATCTGATAATAGTGAAGCCAGTCTCGCACTTTGTTTTTTAGTTTTTCAAAACTCTGCAATTTCAGTCTATCTCCGTCTTGTTCCAAAATTTCCCAATATTTCGGCCATTTGACCTCCATATTGATCTTTTTCAAGGCTTTCACCTCCATTGGTGACAGCCACCTTGGGGTTTTGTTTTCTAACAAATCCTTATATCTTAACCAAACATTAAATAGCGCTTTTCTGACAATGTGGTTTTTAAATGCTTTATGTGCTTTGACCTTATCATACCATAAATATGCATGCCATCCAAATACATTATTGAAACCTTCCAAGTCCAAAATGTCAGTGTTTTCAAGAAGTAGTCATTCTTTCAACCAGCAAAAAGCTGCTGATTCATAATAAAGTTTAAGGTCTGGCAGGGCAAATCCACCTCTTTCCTTTGCATCTGTTAGTATTTTAAATTTTATTCTAGGCTTCTTGCCCTGCCAGACAAATTTAGAGATATCTTTCTGCCACCTCTTGAAACAATCCATTTTGTCCACGATCTGCAAAGTTTGAAACAAAAACAACATTCTAGGCAATACATTCATCTTTATCGCAGCAATACGGCCTAGCAGTGAAAGCTTCAAATTTGACCAAATTTCTAAATCTTTTTTCACTTCTGACCAACATTTTTCATAATTATCTTTAAATAAATTCCCATTTTTTGCTGTCATGTTAACCCCCAGGTATTTAACTTTCTTAACCACTGTTAAACCTGTCTCATTCTGAAACCTCTCTTTTTCAAACGGTGTTAAATTTTTCTCTAGAACCTTAGTTTTTGACTTGTTCAATTTAAATCCTGCCACTTGACCAAATTCTTGAATCAGTTCTAAAACCCTTTTTGTACTAGATTCTGGCTCCTGTGACGTCAATACTAAGTCATCTGCAAATGCTCTCAATTTATAATGTTTAATTCCGACCTGTATACCTTTAACCATCTGGTCCCTTCTAATCATATTCAACAGAACCTCCAGGACCGAAATAAAAAGAAGTGGGGAAATTGGGCAACCTTGTCGTGTCCCTTTTTCAATTTTAAGTTCTTCCGTCACAACATTATTTACAATTAATTTAGCCTTTTGTTCTGAATAAATTGCACTTATACCATTCTCAAAACCTTGGCCTACCCCCATACCCTGAAGATTCTTCTTCATAAAATTCCAAGAAATATTGTCAAAGGCTTTCTCCGCGTCTACAAATATCAACACTGCTTTAGTGTTAATATTCACTTCTAATTTTTCCAGAATATCAATTATATTCCTCAAATTATCAGATAAATGTCTTCCTGGGAGAAAGCCCGCTTGGTCTTTATGAATCTCTTCCAACAGCACTTTTTAAAATCTCTTCGCCAAAATATCTGCAAAAATTTTATAATCCACATTAAGTAATGATATAGGGCGGTAGTTCTTAAGTTGTGTCTTTTCAGTCTCTGTTTTTGGTACAAGTGTAATATACGCTTCTTTCCACGACTCTGGTGCCCTCTTCCCCTCCATAATTTCGTTACAGACCTCTTTCAATGGTTGAATTAACCATTCTTTTAAAGATCTATAGTATCTAGAGGTCAAGCCGTCTGGTCCTGGAGATTTACCCAGTTGCATATTTTGAATGGCACCTTCTATTTCCTGTTCAGTTATTCTGTCGTTCAAAATTAGTCTCTTTTCTTGAGATTTTTTTGTAGTCCATTTGTTTTCAAAAATTGGTCTAAATCTGTTTCTTTCACTGGCCCTTGAGTATATAGTCTTTTAAAGTACTTCTGGAAACAACTTCTAATCTCTGCAGGGTTCTGTATATTCCTTCCTTCCACTTCTAGGTTCGTAATCGTATTTAATTTTTGTCTCTTTTTCATTTGCCATGCCAACAATTTACCACATTTATTAGCCAATTCGAAAGTCTTTTGTCTCATTTGTTTAATCTTCCATTCTATTTCCTGATTCATTATTTTCATATATTGTACTTGATGTAACTTTAACTCTCTCAGAATCTCTTGAGATTTGGGATTTACTCGCAGTCTTTTTTCACATTCATTCATTTTATTCATAATTTTATCCTTCTTTTCATTTTGAGTTTTTTTCTTTATCGCATTCTGTTGTATTAAGAACCCTCTCATAACAGCTTTACTTGCGTCCCAGATTACTCTTTTCTCCACGTTAGAACTGAGATTTATCTCAAAGTAATCTCTTACGAGTTTTTTGGGCCTTCTTAAGAAATTCTTCATCTCTAAATAAGGTGTCATTCATCTTCCATCTGAAGGAGCCAGTTGGTGTTAGTCTCATTTCCATCTTAACAGCATTATGGTCGGAGCAAATTTTCGGGCAGATTTCCACCTTTCTTGTCTTTGGTGCCATTCCTCTAGTTATCCAAATTTGGTCAATTCTTGTCCAAGTCATTTTGGCTTCAGAAAAGAAAGTTCCCTCTTTTGCCAAGGGGTTTCTAATTCTCCAAATATCCACTAAGTCCAAGTTGTCTGTCATGTCAAAAAAAGTTTTTGGTAGTCTACCATCTTTGGTGACTACCTGTCTTTGTGCCTTGTCCATATAAGTAGATACCACTCCATTCATATCTCCCATCAAAATCATGTTGTAATCCATATGGTCCATCAAGGTCTCATGCAACTTCTTAAAGAAATCAGATTTCCCATCATTTGGTGCGTAAACTCCTACAATCAAAAATTTTTCTCCTTGTATTTGAATTTCAATTGCCACAAATCTTCCTTGGTCGTCCTTAAAAAAAAATTTTGGTGATAAATTGTCTTTTGCGTAAATCACAACCCCTCTCTTTTTAACTTTATCTGACGAAATAAATTCCTGACCAAGTCTTTTATTTATCAACAATTTCCTGTGTAGTCTTGTTATATGTGTTTCTTGTAAACAAATTAGGTCCAATTGTTCCTTTTTTAATATATGAAATACTGACTTCCTCTTCTGAGGGGAATTCAGACCCCGACAGTTCCATGTTAAAAGTTGCAGGGCCATGATGTTATTGTTTTAGTTCTCCTCCTACTGCACCTAGTGCCTGTTCCTCATCCGTCGGTGGTATCCCTTCTTTCGAAAGGTCTTTTGGTTCCGGAGATAGTTCTTTTTGTAGGTCTTCTCCGTGGTCTCTACAAAATTTGTCTTTGTCGTCTTCTGATCTTATTTTCCTCTTCTTTCCTTTGTAGCTAAAAGACAGGCCTTGAGGAAGTTCCTACCTGAAATTGATATTGTTCCTTCTCAGCAGGATAACCAAGTCTTTATATTTTGATCTGAGATCCAGAAGATATTTCGGAATATCCTTGAATATTTCCACCCTTGTCCGATGGATTTCCAGTGCCTTCTTAAAGTGTAGGCCCAAAATCTTATCTCTCTCTTCTTTTGTTCGAAAAGTAATCAGACAGTCTCTCACCTTCTTCTCTCCTCTTCTCCCGAGTCTAAAGGCATTTACTATTCTGAAACTGTCTTTTACCAATTCTGGATCCCAAAAGTCCAAAAATTCCTGCGTGAGAAATTCAGCTAAATTGTCCTTTTCCACCTCAGGTACCGCTCTGACCCGAAGGTTCACTTGCTTCTCCTTCAAATCTATCATAGACAGAGTTAATTTGTGGTCTTCCAATTGTTTATGCAGTGTTGGTAATTCCTCTTGAACCTCTTTAACTTCCGTAGCAGAAGTTGTAGCAATTTCTTTAGCCTCTTCAGCAATCTGGCGAATTGAGGCCGATTCCTCTAATAATTTCTGAATAGTCTCTGTGTTAGTATTTACTTTTTGGCCCAAATTATTTATACTTACTGTATTCTGGTTAGTACTTGCTGTATTCTGGTTAATACTTGCTGTATTCTGGTTAATACTTAATGTATTTTGATCAATCTTATCAGAAGCCTCTGCTACTTGTTGACTTATTTTATTCAAAGATTCATTAACTTTGGCCAAAACCTGAGCAAAGGCTTCTTCATTTGTCGTGCTTTTTACCTTTAATTGTGCCGATGAGGTTGTTGATGAGGTTCCAGAGGGGCCTGAGGCCGAAGCTCTCCTTTGTAATCCTTCTTCTGTGCGAAGAATCTTCCCGGATCTTGTAGTCAAAGCATCCGCCTTCTCTTTCCCCTCTGCCATTCCTTAGATAATGCCAAGGTCAGTCACGTATTTGAAGTTAAGCAGTGGAAATTTCCTACCAAGCAGTGTGAGAACTCCTCAAGTCTGCTACAGTTTCAATTGTAACAAATTGTAACAGTTCCAAGTTCCACTAGGGGGACACTGTAACAGTCATAAAAGTTCTTGGATACTTTAATTCCTTTTTTTTTAAGCCCCCCTAGTTTATTCAGGACGAAAACAGTCTATTCAGAATTTTTAACTTGAGACCAGGAGATATAGATTCACATAAATTGTCCAAACTTTTATTTCTTGTGCTGGACTAGCTGTCAAAATATATTACAAGACAGTACCTCTCTTTCTTTCCTGAGATCTGGAGATCTTTTCCCAGGGAGTTGAGTGGTGGTTCAATCCCTTCTTTTCTACTCTTTGTGAAGAAATCACATCCACAATTCTCCCCCTTTTCCCTCAATTTGAAAAGGGAAAAGTCCAGGTTAGATGATTGGATTAAAGTCCGCTAAAACGTACTTTCCAGTTGCTTCCGCTTTCAAGTTCAATGCTTTATTTTATCTACAAATAAAGAGGCTGACTTCCTTTTTGAGCCTCTTTCCGTTTTCGGCCAGATTCCAGTTTTAAACAGTTCCAATTTAAATTGTATCCTACTCACGGATCGTTGATTTTCGGGTCCGGATTTTAAGGAAGAAAGGCAGCGCTCTCCGATCAACAGCTTGCGGCTTCACACCACGAACGAGCAGACAGCCCACAGCACAGCGCTCTCCCCGCTCCGCTTCAAAGCCCGTTGCCGGGCTTCCTACCGGGTTGGGGGGGCGCCAAATGTGCCCGCTGGGTCCCAGGCTCACAGGCTTCTCCCGCCTGTGATTTTTAGGGGTCCCCCGCTACGCCGAAAGCGGGATCCGACCCTTAATTCGCAGTGAGATTTCCTCCGGTGGAGGAAATCCGCCATTAATCGCTGGCGCCGCCTCCGGAAGTGAAAGCAGTTGTTGTTTAGAGCCAGTGTGGTGTAGTGGTTAAGAGCAGTAGACTTGTAATCTGGGGAACCGGGTTCACGTCTCCGCTCCTCCACATGCAGCTTCTGGGTGACCTTGGGCTAGTCACACTTCTCTGAAGTCTCTCAGCCCCGCTCACCTCACAGAGTGTTTGTTGTGGAGGAGGAAGGGAAAGGAGAATGTTAGCCGCTTTGAGACTCCTTCGGGTAGTGATAAAGCAGGATATCAAATCCAAACTCTTCTTCTTCTTCTTAGTCGTTTAGTCGTGTCCGACTCTTCGTGACCCCATAGACCAGAGCACGCCAGGCACTCCTGTCTTCCACTGCCTCCCGCAGTTTGGTCAAACTCATGTTGGTACCTTCGAGAACACTGTTCAACCATCTTGTCCTCTGTCGTCCCCTTCTCCTTGTGCCCTCCATCTTTCCCAACATCAGGGTCTTTTCCAGGGAGTCTTCTCTTCTCATGAGGTGGCCAAAGTATTGGAGCCTCAGCTTCAGGATCTGTCCTTCCAGTGAGCACTCAGGGCTGATTTCCTTAAGAATTTAGGAACAGAAGGCAGTGACCACCAACTTAGATGGCTTTCAAAGAGGAATAGGCAAAGGCATGGAAGGCAAGGCTGTCAGTGGCTACCACCCACATTGCCTTCGTATGGTCCACAACCACTGTCAGAGGCATTATGCTGGGAACTGCAGGTAGCAATATCAAAAGCAACACGATGGCCAGAAACAATTACAATGTGAAAAACTTTATGGAACAATTCAAAACATCAAAACTAACAAACAGAAGTCTCTGAAAGTCTTTAAATGAATCACTTTACCCGGCGGAGAGCAAGCTGTGAAGCTTTGTATAATCAGCAAATGTCTAATTCTGATGTCCAGCTCTGAACTCTGCTGAACAATGTTTCCGGATAACAACTACTGTTTCGTTGAATTCTTCATCAACCAATTAGTTCAACACTCATAAGTAGAAAGATACGTAATTTCTTCATTAACTGAAAACAAAATATTCAAACGATGACCTGCGCATGCATAACAACAGCTTCAAATAGCTTAGAAATTATAAACTGTAACATAAAAAAAGTTACATACCCCATCTTTTCCTGAATAGATATAATATACATGAGAATGAAAAATACTCTGGAGCAGTGCTCTTGCGATTATGTAGTCACTGTTACTAACAACATTTTTTGAAAAATATATATAGCCAAGCCCAGGTGATACGAATAACAAGGAGACAGAGTTTAAAGACACAGTACAAAGTAACAGCAAAGATACAGATAATCAAATAAAACAATTGAGGTCTAATTCAGAGTTCAGTCCCCCTGCAGGTAGGCAGAGTGTTGTTGAGCTCACAGAATCGTAGAGTTTGAAGGGACGTCAAGGGTCATCCAGCCCAACCCCCTGCAATACAGAAATCACAGCTTTCAGCCTTCCTTGAGTTTGATATGCATTCTTGCTTTCTTTGTTGTAAGCCGATTGGAGCATGATTTCTTAAAACTTTTTTTAAAAAATTAATTTTCATTTTTCGCATCACACATAAAACAGGATAACACACAACACATCAACCACTTTGACAGTGGCACGGTCTCCCTCAGGAGGTTGTGGACTCTCCTTCCTTGGTGGTTTTTAAGCAGAGGTTGGGTGGCCTTCTGTCATGGATGCTTTAGCTGAGATTCCTGCATTGCGGGGAGTTGGACTAGATGGACTCTACAATTCTGATTCTATGCTTCTAGGATTGCAGCCCCATTGAAATCCATTTCTGATTCATTTCCAGAACTAACCACTTCTCCGTTAGAGCAATTACCTCTAATGGTTTTAAGATCCAAAGAGGTTAGAGGAAACTTCAAGGAGCATTATTTGCATATGAATCAAAATCTAACTTTGGGTTTATTTTATTAAGCAATTTGGTTTGAGGAAGTGGTTTCAGAGCCAGCTAATTCTGAGTTCACTGATAATCTCCTTGATTAGCTCCTTCTATGCACGTGGGATAATTTTTTATTCACTACAGAAGTGGGTATCTTCTTAACTCTGTGATGAATTAATTCCCGAACTGCCTGGTAAACTAATCTTTTAATTTATGGATGAATTAATTAGATGGAACAAGTTCTCATAGAAGTGAGGAATTATACTTTTTGATCTAACGCTTGATTTACGATGTGAACATCAGAGTACATACCATCCAACATTTCTCCAGTGAAAATAGGGATGTCCTATTCCATTATTATTATTATTCCCCGCCCGTCTGACTGGGTTGCCCCAGTCACTCTGGGCAGCTTCCAGCACATATAAAAACATAACAAATCATTAAAAAAAAACCTCCCTACCATACCCTCCAACATTTCTCTGATGAAAATAAGGACATTCTAAGGAAAAGCGGGACGTTCCAGGATCAAATCAGACACTGGGACCGCTTCCGTAAATCTGGGACTATCCCTGGAAAATAGGGACACTTGGAGGGTCTGAGAGTGTAATAAATAATGATGTACATCTTATAACAATCTAATGCAATACAAAAATGTGATAATAAAACATAACTTTAAAATAGGCAACCTACATTAAAAAAGTAACATTCAACAATCATTAGAATAGTATAAAATAATAATATCAACATATAAAAGTTAAACAGAAATCCACTCAACAGTTACAATAAATAATATCTAAAATATAATCAATAAAACAATGGCAAGCCACAGTACATAAAACAATACAATACACATTGAGAAGCAGAGACTAGAGGGTAGAGCAAGGCAGGTGGAAAGAGGCCTTGCCTGATGGAGTCTCTCCCCTCACAGTTCTTCCTCCAGGACCAGCTCCCTGATGAGGACTCCTCAGATCGGAGGGTAGAGCAAGGCAGGTGGAAGGAGGCCTTGCCTGATGGAGTTGTAGTTATTGACCTCTAACTCGGGTGTGCTGCAGTCCTCCTTGGCCACCCCTTGGCAGCTGGAGGTGACGCAGCAGCTCAGCCAGTTGTGAGCCCAGTTGCGGGCTGTGCTGCTTTTGGGAGAGGCGCACCCACATTGGGTCAAAGATTCCTGCATTGTTGGGGTTGGACTAAGTGATGCTTCTGGTCCCTTCCAACTCTATGATTCTGTGACGAAGGGAAATGACATCACACAGAGCCCTCTCTACCAATTGTATTTCCATGGTCTGAGTATCTGCCTATCAGCAGTACAGCTCTGTGGGCTTGGCCCCTTTCTCACACACGCTAAAGAACCTGCCCATGTTCAAGTAAGAATGAACTGTAGCCCAATTGGCTTCTGAGCATGGAACAGGGACGCTATTTTTTCCTTCATGTGAGGTGGCAGAATGCCTTTCGCTGGCCCTGTACAGAGAGGAAGTGTCTGCTTATGAAATAAAATTTGGGGAATCCCAGGGGTATGAAATAATAGTTTCTGTTGGATCAAACAGTTATAAATCCAGGGTGTAACATTAATTTAATTGATTAATTGGCCAAGCCTTCTTTTTAAGATGGGTTTATTATTTGATGAGACATCACTGCCAATTTGTTCTGAATATCTCTGGTTACATTATTATTAAAAGTGATGTATCTGGTGATCGAGTGAAATAACTTTATGCATGGATCAAATAAGGACATTCAGGAAGTACCGGTAGTTGTTATGCTGTTTAATCTTCTTTCTGTTCACACTCTATTAAAACTGGTTTGTGATTTCTCGGCAGATGTCTACCAGTGTCTTACAAAGAGGTTATTTTTTTAATAATAATTTTTAATTAGTTGTCAATTGCAATCCAATAATAGCCTCATTATAACAATACCAATTTATAATACAATTATTAATACCAATCATTCAAATTCCAAATTATATTATTTAGATAAAGTGGGCCCCCAGCATGCTAGATTTGATGGTTTGATTACTTGCTTTATTTCTGCGTTCCGAAATCTTATTCTTTTCCATTACATTCCGGTCATAATAATAATCCCTTAAACAACAACTGCAATATTAATAACTTCTATTCATGTTGACACATTAAATGATTTATAAAATTACAAGTGAGGAACTCAGCCTATATCCTTGTTCTTCCTGTGTGTGGCAATTATTCTGTCCGTGGTGTTTCTTCCAGTTGTAAGATGCTATGCCTTTCTTTTCCTTGGCTGTTGCTGTTATCCATCATGCCTTGGGCGAAGCCGATATACAACGTAGTGTGTATTTAAGGAAAGAAAATCAATAAATTAGCAATGGCAGGGGCGGGGACAGAGGAGATGTTGAAAGGAAGAGGCAAAAATTTAGACTATAAACTGATGGAAACAGAGCACAAAATGGAGGAGACTAGTAACTATTTTAATTAGAAATACAAACTAGAAATTAGAAAGGAACCAGAATGGGACTTCTTATTACATTACCTCTTAAAAGATTGTTGGATACATTATATGAGGGACAGCCAGTGTGGTGTGTCCTCAGCTGGACTACAACTCCCATCAACCCCAGCCAACATGGCCAATGGTCAGAGACCAAATATCTGGGTAGAACCACAATAGCTACCCCACTTTAGAGTTTGCCTTCTCCTAGATGGGCTGCCCTCCCAGGTTGGTGAGACCCATCTGCCCCTCACTGCCCTTCCCAGCACATGCAGAAACTGCATTCTTGACCGGTGGACCCATTCTTGGTTTCGTCTGCTCATTCCACTGGAGCCTATCTTCGCATGCAGGGTAAGTCCCTAACTACCCAAGGATTTGAGACCCACCGATTACCCTCAGCTGGTTTAGCCAGCCAGTCAAAGCCATTCCTGGGGTATGGTTCTCCAATCTGTTACGGTCATCTAGAATCCCAGTTCAGGAGATGCTGAGCCGAGGGGCATAAATGCTATGCATCAAAAGTCTTATGTTGTAAATTTGATTTTTTTAAAAAAAACATTTTTCTCATTAAAGGAGGTGCAGAAAGGAACCGTTGCTGGATGAGTTCTTCCTAGTTTGTCCTTGACTTGTGAAATGATTTCACCGATAATGAGCAAATGCAAGTTTATTATGGGAAGCCTGTGCTAAATGGAGGGCTGTGGCTTTTTCTCATTTTCCATTGTGAGGCTAAGTGAAGTTTCACTCCAACTGGCAAAACAGAAATGATGGTTTCCGTGTGCAGGTGTCACAAGTTTCCAGAGGAGCCAGTGTGGTGTAGTGGTTAAGAGCGGTAGACTCGTAAATTTGGGGAACCGGGTTTGCTTCCCCGCTCCTCCACATGCAGCTGCTGGGTGACCGTGGGCTAGTCACACTTCTCTGAAGTCTCTCAGCCCCACTCACCTCACAGTGTTTGCTGTGGGGGAGGAAGGGAAAGGAGAATGGTAGCTGGTTTGAGACTCCTTCGGGTAGTGATAAAGCGGGATATCAAATCCAAACTCTTCTTCTTCTCCAAACTCTGCCCCCAAAATATCAGATAGATAAGCAATTGTTTAGCAGGTCAATAAATGACCATCTCTTTATATGTCACGCCAGAGTAAAAAGTTACCCACTCTGTTCTGCATTCATAGAATCATAGAATCATAGAGTTGGAAGAGACCACAAGGGCCATCGAGTCCAACCCCCTGCCAAGCAGGAAACACCATCAGAGCACTCCTGACATATGGTTGTCAAGCCTCTGCTTAAAGACCTCCAAAGAAGGAGACTCCACCACACTCCTTGGCAGCAAATTCCACTGTCGAACAGCTCTTACTGTCAGGAAGTTCTTCCTAATGTTTAGGTGGAATCTTCTTTCTTGTAGTTTGGATCCATTGCTCCGTGTCCGCTTCTCTGGAGCAGCAGAAAACAAGCTTTCTCCCTCCTCTATGTGACATCCTTTTATATATTTGAACATGGCTATCATATCACCCCTTAACCTCCTCTTCTCCAGGCTAAACATGCCCAGCTCCCTTAGCCGTTCCTCATAAGGCATCGTTTCCAGGCCTTTGACCATTTTGGTTGCCCTCCTCTGGACACGTTCCAGTTTGTCAGTGTCCTTCTTGAACTGTGGTGCCCAGAACTGGACACAGTACTCCAGGTGAGGTCTGACCAGAGCAGAATACAGTGGCACTATTACTTCCCTTGATCTAGATGCTATACGCCTATTGATGCAGCCCAGAATTGCACTGGCTTTTTTAGCTGCCGTGTCACACTGTTGGCTCATGTCAAGTTTGTGGTCAACCAAGACTCCTAGATCCTTTTCACATGTACTGCTCTCAAGCCAGGTGTCACCCATCTTGTATTTGTGCCTCTCATTTTTTTTGCCCAAGTGCAATACTTTACATTTCTCCCTGGTAAAATTCATCTTGTTTGTTTTGGCCCAGTTCTGTAATCTGTCAAGGTCGTTTTGAAGTGTGATCCTGTCCTCTGGGGTGTTAGCCACCCCTCCCACTTTAGGCGACACACTTTAGGCGACACACCTAGAGATAGATTCCACTTTAGGCGACACACCTAGAGATAGATTTCTTTCTTGTTTTTAGAATTTTCTAAAAGGTCAGTCAGGCGATTTTAAAATTTGATGGTTGCTGGCCATTATACATAGAGTACAGAGTTCTCTTAGTTCTTAACCCTTCCCACCCCTCCCAGCTCTCACCTGGGGTCTTCCCTTTCTCCTCAGCCTCTCACCCTGGGAGAGCAACATTTCCCTATTTGAACCATTTAAATCAAGGAGGAAGAACCTGTGAGACTCCAGTTATTGTTGGGCTACAACTCTCATCAGCCTCAGCCAGCATGACCAATGGTGAGCGATGATGGGAGCACATCCCTCATAAATATCCATTCTGTGTTTTCTAATTTTTAAGCAGCTCACCTGGGCTCGCTTGCTTGAATGCTGGGTGGAGCCCACATGGGAAGAGGAAGAAAACTCCAGGTGTTCACTCCAGGTGTTGAAAACCTTTCCCACACCCAAAGCATAGTATGGAAGCTTGGATTGTCAATACTGAGTCAGCGTTTGCAATGTTTAAGTGCAAGCTGTTTCTGCAAACGACACCCCGGTCAGGAGCTCTTTGTCTACACGAAGCCGACCAGATGCTCCAAATAAAATAAGGCCAAGCTATGGCGAGCAGTTTCTGGCAATACAGTGGCACCTCAGGTTACATACGCTTCAGATTACAGACTCCGCTAACCCAGAAATATTGCTTCAGGTTAAGAACTTTGCTTCAGGATGAGAACAGAAATCATGCTCCGGCGGCGCAGCAGCAGCGGGAGGCCCCATTAGCTAAAGTGGTGCTTCAGGTTAAGAACAGTTTCAGGTTAAGAACGGACGTCCGGAACGAATTAAGTACTTAACCTGAGGTACCACTGTACTTTGAGACAAGTGGAGCTGAGCTCTCTCAGGTGATAGAACATTTCGGACTTAGTTCGAGGGCTTTTTTTCAGGTGCAACTTACCAGAACTCAGTTTCGGCACATCTCAGGTGGGTGCCATTGACATTATAAGAGAACGAGGGAGGCGTTTATGGTGAGTTCCAGCACCTATTTTTCTAGAAAAACAGCACTGCTTAGAGATCCTACCATTTTTGTTTGTTCAGGTGAAATAGTCCAAGGTAATCTGTCACGTTTCCAACATGTTTGGCTCAGCATAGAATAAAGGTAAAGGGACACCTGACCAATAGGCCCAGTCGTGGCCGACTCTGGGTTTGTGGTGCTCATCTTGCTATATTGGCCAAGCGAGCTGGCGTACAGCTTCCGGGTCATGTGGCCAGCATGACTAAGCCGCTTCTGGCGAACCAGAGCAGTGCACGGAAACACCATTTAACTTCCCGCCGGAGTGGTACCTATTTATCTACTTGCACTTTGACGTGCTTTCGAACTGCTAGGTTGGCAGGAGCAGGGACCGAGCAACGGGAGCTCACCCCGTCACGGGGATTCGAACCGCTGACCTTCTGATCGGCAAGTCCTAGGCTCTGTGGTTTAATCCACAGTGCCAGTGGGTCATAAAATGACATAGCAATTTAGAGAGAGCTCTCATTTTTGAGCACCACAGTTCAGAATAACCATGACAATTTCAAAAGCTCCAGAGTTCGAAATATTTGTTGGTATCTTCCATTCATTTTAAACCCTCTGTAGAAAAAGTGAAATCATTATTTGGTCATGTTCGATGGCCCTCTGACCATGGGTGCTTTAGTTGAGATTCCCGCATTGCAGGGTCTCTTCCAACTCTGCAGTCCTATGATTCTATGTTCACACCATACCCTTAAACCCCAAAAGAATATTGGGAGTTGTAGTTTACCCCCACAAAGCTACAATTCCCAACACTCTTAAGAAACTTCAGTTCCCAGGGTTCTTGGGGGGGGGCACTTTCAATGTTTGTTATTGTTGCTTTCTGTCCACAAACCATACTTCAGAATTTGCATTGCATTTCCTTTGCACTGATATGAATGAGGCAGAGTAATGCAAAGCACCGTAACTTATGTAATTAATTATGTCGGAGGTTTTCAAACTTTTTGAGTCCACAGCTCCCTTGACCAACTACAATCTTTCTGCAGCTCCACTGGGGGATACCTGGTAGAAACTTGTGTTGTTTCATCCTTTAGCGGCTTTTCCTATCATTTTTTAAAAAATTAAGCAGTAGAGCTTTGAAAAGGCTTTAAACAAATTATGAGTCATTTATTGCCCTGCTAGTAATTGTTTTTTTAACGTGGCACCCAATAAAATAAAATTGAAACAGGATTATTAAACATCCTCAACATCTGGCAGAAACTCAGCCACGAAATGGAAAGGAAAGGCACTCTGCACATGCTCAGATACACTCTTCCCCTTCAATTATGACATCAGATATCCCAAGGCTGCTAGGTAGAAGAGCTTTAGTGGGAGCAGTAACCTTAAAAGACACAGACGGGTGTGTTTTGGACTGCAAAAAGTGGGAAGGGGCGGCTCCATTTTATCACCGAGATTAGCATCCCTTATGTAATCGTCGCAACAAGCACAATTAAAAGTGAACTTGCCTCCTGATAAGCATTGCAGTTGGGCCTTAACTGCACATTTCAAATTGTTTATCTAGGGAACAGACTGGAACAAACAACACCAGATCAAGACAAGGTATTTCAAGACAAGGACAGCTTAACAGCAATATACCTGTCAGATCCAGTATGAGAAACTTGGGCTGTGGGCAAATGGAGATACCTGTCAAGCAGCAGGACGGAAGGGATGCAAGAGGGCAGAACGGCAGAAAGAAGCAAGGACTGTGGAAAGGGATGCATGCGTTCTACAGTGGGGAACCTGGATGCATGTGGGACGGGAATCTCTTAATTAACAAAAGCAGCGGGAGAAGATAACTTGTTTGCTTGCTTCTTTGTTGCAGGTGGGATCTTCTGGCTTGCTTCCGGGGGTGGGGAGCACTATAAACGAGAAACCGCAAACTCCTCGCAAAGGTGTACAGGTTGCCTTGAAGTGAAGAGGGTGTTGTAGATTTGAGGGGGACCCTTGCCAAACACTATAAATTAATAAATGGTAGGATTTTGAAGCATGTGAATGGAGAAATACAAGCTGCAGAGGAATTCCTGGCATAGCTGTCAACTTACAGATTTGAAAATAAAGGACCAGCAGCCTTGAAAATAAGGGATCAGCAGCCAAAATAAGGGATTTTGCTATTGTAAACATTGGTAGGATAGACAGATGCTGTCAATCTGGCATGAGGCGGTTGCGCCGCCCTTCTGCTTCCCTCCCCATCCCCTCCTCTTCCTCCTCCCTCAGGCCACCTCCTCAGCTGCCACCACCGCTGCCGCCTCCGGGCTCGCGGGCAGCGTGGGCGAGAGTCTCTCTCCCTCCCCCCCTTCTCTCGGGCGGGGAAGGGCCAATGGAACTCCTCGCACCAGGACGACGGCGCAAGCGCGGTGGAGGACCCTGAGCCGCTGCTTCCCTCCTGAGCCAGGTGAGCATGAAACCCGGGAAATTTAAGGGACATCATCAATAAGGGACAGCAGCGGGACACAGCACTGGGATAAGGGAGTTTCCCGCCAAATAAGGGACGGTTGACAGCTATGATTCCTGGGCTAGCCTATGCAAAATGACCTGGCCAAGCTACGGCCATTAAGAAACAATACAGGGCCATTGGCAATGCAAGAGAATTGTATTTCCCCCTTGCCCTTCAGCAAACCTGATGGAATAAACCCTGCTTCCTATTTCTCCTCCTGATGGAAAGGCAGCCCCCAGATGACAGTCGACCTTTTATAAGCTGAACAACTTGGCGACAGAAGAAGCATCTGCCTTGCAGGCTACCCATGGGCATCTAGTTGGCCTCTGTCGGTGCAGGATCCTTTGGCTTAATCCAGCAACCAGGGTCTTCTTACGAGACCCCAGAAGTAGAACAAGAAAACAAGATCAGTTGCTTCTGCTGGAAATGTTGTCGTTTATCCCTACAGAAAGATTTGCTTCTTTGTTTGCATCTGAAAATGTGACGTCTCGTCAGTGTAACTGGGCTAAAGCAGCCTATTGGACTGGCACATTCAACACCGTCTCGCCCATACGCCTCGGGGCTTCCTAGATGCGATATCTGTTTGGAACTGCAACCAAGCATTCCTGGTAATTCACGCCAGCCAGTGTGAACTGTGTGGGATCTGTCAGCTGCAACATTAATGCTACTCCTCGAAATTGCTTAATTTTCTCTTCACCAGGAGAGAGCTTGATAGGTGTCTTAATTCAGAAGGGTAATTAACTTTTAGGAAAAGGAAGGTAGTGTAGGAAAATGGTTGTTTGTACCTACATGACAAGATGGATGCCAGGATGGAAATTTACTATAGTTTGACCTTTTGATACTGCAGGCTGTGTTAGGCATGATGAGCGCGTGATCGCCTCATGCAAGGAAGGTGATTGGTTCTTATTGTATGGCTTGATAATGGGGTGATCCCCATATTTGGTGTTTGCCTTGCATGATGATTGATACACTGTTGTACTGTTCTTAATAAAAATGCTGGGCTGCAGCTCCAGAGAGGCTTTTCTCTCTCTCTCTCCTGAGGCTGTTAGACCCTTTACAAAAAAGCATCCTGGTGTGAGACTGATTTATTTTTGTGACGAGCAGGCCCTCGTCATTACTGCCCTCGTCATTTGGTGCCCCGTGTGACTACCCTCGGACTCTTCGTTGTTCCTCATCGTTCAGCGCTCGCCACGCGTCTTTCATCCGCTTCGGATCCCGGTGAGCGCTCCCTTTCCTTTGGACTTCGACTGATTTCGGACTTCGCGTCGCTGCGGCCCTCTCAGCGTCCACCACGCCCGGCCAGGGCTTCAGGTACCGCTCATCCTCTCCTAGGATCCCGGTGGGTGCTCCCTTTTTTCGCTCCTTTTCATCCTTTGTGGATCCCTGTGATTTTTTTTTCACTACCCTTGCTATCATGGGACAGTCTCTTTCAGCGCCACAAAAGAAGTTTTTTGATGAACTTAAATTTCTCCTGGCCAGTAACAACCTTGCTGTTTCGGATGCCGATCTTAAGGCACTTCTTCTAGCTTTGGACACTCATTGCCCCTGGTTTCCTCAGGATGGCACTTTGGATTTAAAAGACTGGGAGAAAATAGGACATTTTTTCCATAACCATCCTCAAATTAATGTCAAGGTTCTGCTTGCATGGTTTAAAGTTTATAAAGCAATGTCCTGCCTGACACCAGCTAATATCCTTTTGGCTTCTTCGCCTGCTGCTTTGCCTCTTCCCTCTCCAATTTTATGCCAACCATTGCCTTCTTCGAAACCACCAGTTTATGTACCTCCTAAACCACCGGATCTCTCTCCTTCGGTTCCTACTGTCCTGCCACCGCCTCCCTCTGCCCCTCCTCCGGCTTTTTCACCAGGGGTGCCCAACGTTGCTACCACTCCTCTTCAAGAGTCTCTCCGTGCCGCTGCTCCATTGCTGGCTTTTGATTCTGCCACACCAAATCTTTTTCCTGTAATTGTTCCTGCCGCCGTGGGGGGAGGCCCAGCCCGCCACGAACAGTTTGATTTAAGATTCATAAAGGAACTGTATTCCTCTGTCAGGGACAATGGCTTACATTCTCCTTATACCCTGGGACTTTTTGGCACTATTTTCCAGCAAAATCTAATACCAGAGGATGTAAAATTATTAGCCCGCACTGTTATGCAGCCTCATCAAATGATTTTGTTTATACAAGCTTGGCATTGGGCTTGCCAACGTCGCGTTGATGGCATTCGCAACAATCTCAACAATGCTGCGCAGGCAGCTCACCAAGCCGCGATTGCCGCCGCTGGCGCTCCACCTCCAGCCCCTGTTATGTTGACCCATACTGATGTTTTTGACGGCCTGACAGGTGGGGGCAATTTTCTTACCATCGCCCAGCAGCTAGCCCTTGATCCCATGTATTGGGAAGCCACTACCGCTGCCGCTCAGGAGGCCCTGTCCGCTGTGCCTGATGAAAAGACTGAGCGTGATGGACGTTGGGGCAGCGTCCGGCAAGGCCCTGCAGAGCCTTATGGACAATTTGTCGATCGCTTGTATAACACCCTCAAGCGGCAAGTTCAGGACGTCACAGCCCAAGAAGTGATTGTCCGCCAGCTTGCGTTTGATAATGCAAATGAGGACTGTAAGCAAGCACTGCGCCCTTTGATGACAACGCCAAATATTGCCATTGCAGATATGCTTAAGGCCTGCCAGTCAGTGGGCACTGAGACGCACAAAGCTCGTCTGTTAGCCGCAGCTCTATCCTCTACAGTATCCCAGAATCCTGCCAAGGACAAAACTTGTTTTGGTTGCGGAAAAATGGGACATTTTCGTGCGCAGTGCAGATCCATCACGCAGCAACGCCGCCCTAGCACAAAGTGCCCTATTTGTAAGAAAGGCTTTCACTGGGCTAACCAGTGCCGTTTTGCCGTACCTCAACAAAGTCAACAACAACAACAAAAACAGCAACATCAACAAAACCAACTGACGGGAAACCGGCAGTCGGGCCCACCCCGGGCCCAGGCACAACAATAGGGGATTCAGCATGTTCTCCGGTCATTCCACCGCCAGCACTACCTCACCTTTCTCTAACCCAGGACTTATGCCTGCCAGTCCCCTATGTACCACAACAGGCTCAAGTGTCAATAGGGGCTGGTTTTTTCTTCTTCAGCACAGTGCCTTGTCTTCCCACTGTCAGAGGTTTTGCAGCAAGGGGTCCATCTTGTTCCAGATGTGTTACATGGATTACAACAAAATGACCCTTATGTGACTGTCTTTTCTGATCGCCCTACGCATTTGCCGTCTGGTTCTCCTATTGCCAAGATTGTGTGCGCTCCGGAGACGCTCCAGAACCATGATCCTCTTGTTGCCGCTACTTTTTCAGTCACAGAGGAGCGCCCAAAGATCCAGATGACCCTTGGAGGCCGCATGATTGAAGGGGTTTTGGACATGGGGGCGGATTGCTCCGTGATCGCCTCCAAGGATTGGCCTCCTGCTTGGCCCACCGAACCAGCTTCTTCTGTTGTCGGCGTTGGAGGCTCTGCCTCGGCCCGCCGCAGCAGGAATCCTATTTTGATTCAAGGCTCTCAAGGCTTTGAAATGACTATTTTGCCACTGATCCTGGACATTCCTGTCTCCCTTTGGGGGCGAGATCTGCTTGCTGCAGCGGATACCACCATTTCTACAAATTTATGCTAAGGGCTGCCCCTGCCATGCCCCGGACTGCGCTTTCTCTCTGCTGGACCACAGACACCCCCGTGTGGGTAGACCAATGGCCCTTGCCTAAAGAAAAACTTGCAGTGGCAGCCCAGTTAATTTCAGAACAACTTGAACTGGGGCACATTGAACCTTCCACCAGCCCGTGGAATACGCCCATCTTTGTCATCAGAAAAAAGGCATCTGGAAAATTCCGTCTTCTCCAAGACCTTCGAAGGGTTAATGAACAAATGCAACCGATGGGGACCTTGCAACCCGGCATTCCTAATCCCAACATGCTACCACAAAACCATCAGCTTGCTGTCATCGATCTCAAAGACTGCTTTTTCTCTATCCCTCTGGCACCACAAGACAGACAGCGTTTTGCCTTTACCCTGCCTGTCCTGAACAACTCCCAACCTACCCAGCGCTTTCAATGGGTGGTTCTCCCACAGGGAATGCGAAATTCTCCAACTTTGTGCCAGTATTTTGTGGATAAGGCACTTCAACCATTCCGTGAGCGCCACCCTGTGGTCACCTGTTATCATTACATGGATGATATTTTACTTTCCTCATCGCACATTTCTGATATTCTTCTCGAGGATTTGACCCATGCTCTGATGCAAGCAGGATTGACAGTGGCTAAAGAAAAGATCCAGCGGACCCTGCCTATTACGTATTTAGGACATAAGTTGTCTGCTGCTGCTGCCATTCCAGTTGCGCCTCAACTACAGTTCCCTGACCTTAAATCATTTGTTGTACCCTCACAATAAGGATTTTACGCCTGCTGAACTTCATTTCAGGAAAGAAGAAGTACTGCAGCGCCCTCTAGTGTCTTACAGGTTGCTTCCAGATCCACAGTGGAAGGGTCCAACTTCATTGATTTCCTGGGGTCGTGGATTCGCTGCCATTGACGTGGACGGAGAAACACGATGGGTTCCAGCTCGGTGCGTTCGACCTTGGCGCTCTTCTGTTGCCTCGTCTTCGCCCAAGGAGACACCAACGCCTTGAAATCGTATTCTACGCTGTCTGCCAGTGATGACCTCCCACCTGACTTCAACCCGCGTTGCAGTTGGAGACATCGCCATATTGATGCACCCTGGATAAAGTCGCCTTCTACAGCTGTTCCGGTGTTTCCTGGCACGTCGAAAGGTCATCTTCGTCCCTACCTCATTGACCCCCCTTCCCCCTGGGAAGTCACCATGACTACCAATTACCCCTCCGTGGACACTGTGAAGCGCCGCCCTCGTCGTGCTGCTCTTTTGCAGAAGGCTCGTAAGCCTGAACTTTATCATCAGATTTGGACCAACAATACGTATGTTAGGGACATAAATAATTTTGCTTCTATACTTAATCTTTCCGAATGTTGGGTGTGTATGCATATTCCTCCTCAATCAAAAAGATCTGGCATATTATTGCATGGTATTCCTGTAAATGCTTCATATAAGATTAGTAATAATATGAAAGATAATCGTACTAGTTCACCCCCTGTGTTTTTGTCGCTTGTAGAAACAGCGTCTTATTGTTTGCTTTTCAACCATAATAGTAGTAAATTTTTAGGTCATTATCCATATTGTAATTGGACCTATGAGTATGTTAATGGATCTTCTTGTTTTCTTAATGTTACCACTATGAGTGGTAGGCCAAAAGTTTTAGTTAATAATGTCACGACCAACATGACTTATGAACAACAGGCTATGTGTAGAGATTTTTATGTTTGGTTTGATTGGATGAAGAAAAGCAGCAAATCTACATGTTTGCTTCAATCTGATTTATGGTTATTTTGTGGTACTAGAGCCTACAAAGAAATCCCCTTTGCCTTTTCTGGAACGTGCACCTTAGGAATAGTCATACCCCTGGTCTATAAACTGGACAAGCTCCCAGTGGTTCGTTTGCGTAACAAAAGGGAAGTGCGATCACCTATCTCTCAATATACAGGGACAGCCGTCTCTAGATCTCTCCTGCCCTCTTTAGGTGCAGGCATGAATTACCGTGATTTGCACAAATTGGCTAATTGGACTGAAGCCTTGTTTAATTCTACTATCTTGGCCTTAAAATTAATTAACAAAGAAATGTCAGAAATGAGAGATGTGACTCTTGAAAATCGTTATGCTTTAGATGTAATCCTTGCTTCCAAAGGTGGAGTTTGTGCTTTAATTCATTCCCATTGTTGTATGTATATATCTGATCAATCGGCCAATATTTCTGCTACTATTGATTATATGGAACAAATGATAGCCCATAATCCTTTGAATCCTCCCGAAGGTTTTGATCCATGGGAATGGTTGTCTTCCTGGTTGCCTAATAGAGTGTGGTTAAGAAAAATTTTACTAATTGTAATTTTGCTTGTTGCAGGATTTATTGTGTTGTGTTGCTGCATTCAATGCCTACCCTCTTTGTTTGCTCAATGTAGTACCTGGTGGTATCATCCAAGACCTACCACTGGAGTCACAAGAGGAATTTACATTGCAAGATATCAGCGTTTAGGAAATGAAACAAATGATTCTGATTAGGTTTTGTTAAATTTTATTTTTTACTTTTCATAAAACAAATAAGAAAAGAGGGCATGTAGGAAAATGGTTGTTTGTACCTACATGACAAGATGGATGCCAGGATGGAAATTTACTATAGTTTGACCTTTTGATACTGCAGGCTGTGTTAGGCATGATGAGCGCGTGATCGCCTCATGCAAGGAAGGTGATTGGTTCTTATTGTATGGCTTGATAATGGGGTGATCCCCATATTTGGTGTTTGCCTTGCATGATGATTGATACACTGTTGTACTGTTCTTAATAAAAATGCTGGGCTGCAGCTCCAGAGAGGCTTTTCTCTCTCTCTCTCCTGAGGCTGTTAGACCCTTTACAAAAAAGCATCCTGGTGTGAGACTGATTTATTTTTGTGACGAGCAGGCCCTCGTCATTACTGCCCTCGTCAAGGTAGGTGGCAGAGCTTCTGCCTGGCTTGGGCATTAGAACAATATTTGTCTCATGTAATGTCTCTGGCTGCGTTCCTTTTTCTGGAGTAACATTAGGTCGAATTCAGTCACCCACTGTATGTCTTGTAGACTTCTGCTGGAAGGTCAACCCTGTCTGGGGTTTCTTTGGGAGGGTGTTATTTCTACCACTCCCCACCCCCCCATGTTCCAAACATTATTGCAGAATAAATAGTCAAATTGTTTTGTAGACATTTGGCAAACTCACCTACATAGTTCATCGAAAATACAGTGGTACCTTGGTTTACGAACTTAATCCATTCCGGAAGTCCGTTCTTAAACCAAAGTGTTCTTAAACCAAGGTGTGCTTCCCGTAGCAGCGGGGGACTCAATTTACAAATGGAACACACTCAACAGGAAGCGGAACATGTTCTGCTTCCAAAGCAAAGTTCACAAACTAAAACACTTACTTCCGGGTTTGCAGCGTTCTTAATCCAAGTTGTTCATAAACTAAGCTGTTCTTAAACCAAGGTACCACTGTACAGAAGTATAATTATGATTTGTCAATCTCTACTAGCCATGATGGCTATGTTCTCTCTCCACAACAGGAGAGAGTTTTGCTCCTTGAATGTCCTTCATCAAAAACAACTCTCATTCCTGGAATTGCACATGTCATTGGTTTATAGAGCTCCCAAGTTTGGACAGTGTGTATTAATTTTATGAATTAATTTTATAATTCAGTTTTCAAGACTGAAAGCCAATGCAAACACAGGACAGACTCTTGTCTGTGCTTAGCAAGTTTAGCACTGGTTGGAAAGAAGGAATTCCAGAATTCTTGCTGCTGTGCTGCTGTGGCGGAATTCTGGTGGCAAGGTAATGGGAAAATGAAACAATACCAACAATTACAGATTGGCAGATACTCATGTTAGAATATTTACAACTGGCAAAACTGACGGGAAGAGTTAGAGGAGTATTGAACCAGAAAATATTTGAAGAATGAAGAATATTTAAGGATTATATAAGATCATATTGTACCAACCACACCATATTAGCAGAACTTGAGTGATACTTGTAAACACAACAAATACCTTTGTGGAGTAGACGGGAACAATACTAAGGAATATAAAACTGTGCGGAAAAACGACAGTATAAACAGTACAATGAGAATGATTGGAAGACTCGTTTTGTCAGAAGTCTTTTTTATTTAAGTGTTTATTTAAGTATTAATTAGGAAGATTAAGTTTTTTTATGTACGTAAATCTGCTTTTTCTTTTTTTTTCTGTATTCTCTTATTTTCTTCTTTCTTAATTGTTTTTTCTTTAATTTTCTTTTTGTAGTATGAGATTGTAAATTCTTTGTATATGTGTGTAGTTTAAATTAATAAAGATTTAAAAAAAAAAAGGAAAGAAGGAATTTCAATAGGAAGTCCTTCTGCCATACAAACTGGTCCTTCAGCTTCACCTTCTCAGGTGACACACAGAACTTTATCTGAACGAGCTCCTAATTCTCTCTGACCCTCCTGCGCTCTCCTGTCTGCGTGCCCTCCAACATGCCACAAAGGAAAATCAGGATGCGTGACTTTTGGGGCTGCACTCCCACGCAAGTCACGTAACTCGCTTGAGAGCACGGCCCCCCAAAATGTGTGTCTTTGGGGTCTGCACTCTTGTGGGAGCCAGGTGACTTGCGAGAGAGCACGGCACCACAAAACGGACATCTTTCGGGGCAGCGCTCTCGCGGGAGCCAAAACAGGGCATCCCGGGGTCCAGGCGGAAGCCGGGATGGCTTCTGTAATTCTGGGATGTCCCGCTCAAGTTGGAGCAGTTGGCAGGTGTGCTTTCTGTGCTGAATCACTTCCTTGGCAGTTGTTCCCTCGACCTGTACCTTCCCTTTGAGTCAGTAACTTCCTCTCTCTGTCTGCTGCCCTCTCACAGAGTTCAACATACATGGATATAGTGCAGAGACTTTCTTAATTTTCCCGTACTACACTCTCAGTTCCCCTTGTGGGCCATGCATTTTGGGAATGACCAAAAGAGGCGTTTCTCAAATGTCAGCAACGTGCCAAGGAGTGTGGTTGCTGCCAAGGAGTGTGGTGGAGTCTCCTTCTTTGGAGGTCTTTAAGCAGAGGCTTGACAACCATATGTCAGGAGTGCTCTGATGGTGTTTCCTGCTTGGCAGGGGGTTGGACTCGATGGCCCTTGTGGTCTCTTCCAACTCTATGATTCTATGATTCTATTCTATGTGCCCACCCTACCCCTGCTCCTCCTGCTCTGGAACAGTTACCCATCTGGTTAGGACACCGGAAAAGGAAGTTTCCATTACAGGCAGCAAAATGAATAATCCTTGCAACCTCATTGCCACTCATGACGAAATCCAGTGCTGTGACTGGACTGAGTCAGGACACCTTCCTGAAGTGCAACAAACACTGTTGTAAACAAAATCTGGTCTTGTTCCCTTATGGGATACACAGGAGCCCTTATAGAGTCCTTTATAGGTTCTCCATCGGTAGGAGAAAATAACAAAGGCCAACCAGAGAATATTGAGAAGCAAAGCAGCTAGTAAGCCTGATCTTTATTGAACTGTTGCAACAGGGTGCCCCCTTCACACGCAGGAGGAGAAGGACCCAGAACCAAGGTGTGTCCACCTTTATATAGACATTTTTAATTCCCTGCCCTGGAGCTCAAGACCACCCCTCCATACATCATACATACATCACTGAAGGGTTGTAACCCAAGACCACCCCCCACAAACATCATACTTATATCACAGAAAAGGTGGTCTACAACAGAAATTTGAATGTTGTTGTGTTTTCTGTCTGCCAGGTGAGCAGTGTGATCACACTGGGTGCACAGCCAAAGAGGGTGCCTTCTCAAAGCCCGGCTTCAGGAAGGAGGCATGAGGGCTCTGACAGGATCCTAGAGTCCTTCTGCCTCTTCCCAAAGCCGGGCAAACACTTGCCAGGCGTTAAGAATGAAGTAGGAGGGCTCTGGGACCCTGCCATTGTCTTGTTCCTCATTCCCAAAGCTTGGCTTAAGCTGGAGCCATGAGGGCTGGGGGGAGGGCATCAAATACTGGCCTCACACAGAGCGGCATATTACCAAGGTCCGCCCCCGAGCTCAGAATTGTAAATACAAATGTGACCAAAGGAAATGACTCTGAAAATGATAACAGCGAAAAAATGTTAAATACAAAGTAAGGAAGATATTTTGCTCTAGGCTCTAGCCTGGACTAGGGCTGGCCAATGTTGAATATTCTAGAAAGAACTTGAGAATTGGTCTTGAACAGGTTGCTAGGCAACAGAAACATCTCCCCGGCAACAGGTGCCTTTATTAAGGGCATGTGGTCAATAGAGGTCAGTCAGTGTGTAGATGAACAGAAGTTGTAAATGAATCAGCAATTGAGTCTCTGAGCCGGATGGCTAGAGGAGAAGGAATTATGTTGTTTTCTTTGTTTTATTTGACCAGTGTAAGTTTTGTAAATAAGGAAGATGTGTTGTTCTAGGCTCTGGCCAGGACTAGGGCTGGGCAATATATCAATATATCGTCCAAACCCAGTTTGTATAGCATGAGTCATGGTGTGTGTGTGTGTGTGTGTGTGTGTGTGTGTGCTATGCACAAATCAAAATGTGGGGAAAACCGTACAGCATGTCAGTGATTCTGGTTTTCCCCCGCAGAAATTTTTATTGGAGTTTTCACAATACAATATATCCAGATTCCTGCAGCCCCTGTTAACTCTATTGGCTCAGCTACCCTCTGCCTCTTATGGAGGGCAGCGAATCACAAGAGCAGGCACAGGCAAAAATCACAATGCAGGAAAAATCATGAGAACAAGAAGCTGGACTAGATGAGCCAGGGGCCTGCTCTTGCAGAGCTCCCTCTGCCTTAGCCTCTCTGGATGTTGATGATTTCCTTGCTGGTATCTTAGGGTTGTGCCCCACGTTAGTAATACTCTGAATCACTGAAATCGAGGGACCTGACTAACGCGGGTCCATTAATTTTGGCAGGTCCACTTGGAGTATAACTTTAAATGGGCAACAACCCATAGGCGACTTTTTGTGTTGAATTTCCTTTGGCATCAGTTTGCACAGCAGGACATACCGCTTCCTTTCCTCACCTAGCCTTGGCATAATCTTAATATATTCCATTCAGGGACGAGCAGGAAATAAGTTAGAACCTGCAAATACCTGGGGCGCAGAGCAACCCACACACGCCTAAGCTGACTTCATTGCCTGCAAGTCTTTGGGTTCACCCCAATTGCATCCTCAATTCCTCTCTCGCTATCACATGTCACAGGAGGACTTGAACTCTGCCCAGGATGCTCCGAGATAGGAGCAAACAGTCATTGGCCACAGATGCTTTTGGTTTCGTTCTGATTTTCCACGATAAGACTAAATCCAGATAACAGGCGGAATATAGGCTGGGTGCTGTGAAAAACAGGTGCATATGAGCAACACCGATTCCAGAATAAAACACCTGTCTGGAATGGAGATGGCCAAATGTATCCATTTTGTTTTCTCTCAGTTTCTCTTTTTTCCTACTCTAAAGGCCAGTTCTCCACATTTGCGCAACCGTTTGAGATTGGTGTTTGTTTGTTTTTAAAGACCTCCTGAAAATTCACCAGCATGTTAGTACAAATTTCCTTAATATACACATTTATGCAAGGCAATTTCCGCATATACAGTGGTACCTCAGGTTACGGACACTTCAGGTTACAGACTCCGCTAACCCAGAAATAGTACCTCTGTTTAAGAACTTTGCTTCAGGATGAGAACAGAAATCGTGCTCTGGCGGCGCGGCAGCAGCAGGAGGCCCCATTAGCTAAAGTGGTGCTTCAGGTTAAGAACAGTTTCAGGTTAAGAACGGACCTCTGGAACGAATTAAGTCCTTAACCCGAGGTACCACTGTAATGCATTTCTGTATGTTATTTCCACTAATATATGCATTTTATGCACACCTTTAAATGCAAACTGAATCAAATTTCTCTTCCATCCATAACGTGGAAGCACCCTTGGTTTTGTACATTGCAAGAACTCTACCTTTTTGCAGGAATTTTGTGGCCATGATTCCCTCCTCTGAATCAGCATATGAAAGCTAATGAAACTGAGCCATTTGGCAAAACAGTTTATTCATCACAGCAAGCAGTTTTTACTTCTAATAATAAAGCATCAGGTTGAATCCTTCCCGAAACACCAGTTTCCTGTAGTGACACACACACACACACACACACACACACACACAGACGCTAATAGAGCCATGGAAGGGGCACTACACAGGCACCATTTTGTTTTTGTGCTCTTCCCCTTCCATGGCTAATTGCAGCTTCAGGAGGCATTTGAATTGGGTGTACCGGTTACACTCCCATTTATTTTGCTTGCCATTAATCTCAGTGGAAGACCCAGCCGGCTATCTTCGGGTGGTAACTTTGGTGTTTTCATCCAGACAGCATAGATTATTCAGACCTCCAGCTATTCCTTGAAATGGTTCAGGCAGCCAGATTTCATATAGATAGGCAGGGCTGGCCCAGGATGTTTTGCCCCAGAGGCAAAACAGAAAGGATGCCTCTGCCGCTTTGCACCTGTTCCCAGCCAGCCTCTGTACGGTCTACGCTGTTAACGGAGAAATCTGAGGGCTCCCTTGGACAAAAAACAAGGACACCAGCCAGGAATACCAGAGCAAAACCAGTAGGCTTGGTCTTTATTGAAGACTGTCACGACAGGACTCCCACCTGCCACAAGGTGGAACAAGATGGAAGCCCCGAACAAAAGAGCCCCCAAACTTTTATTAGCAGCTAATCCCCATGTTACACCCCCCCAAACTACATCACTCATACATCACAGTTACATCATGAAAGGGGAGGTCTGGTGGCAGTAATCTGAGCATCCTGGACCCTGCCCCATGGTTCTCCTTGCCCTCCACCAAACACCCATCAAGTGTAACAAAAAATATATTTACATTTCCCTGTTTCCCAGCCAAGTTAATCACACCCTTTTGTCTTCATCTGGATTTGTTATTTCTGGAATGGCTACCTGTCTGGCACTCAAGTATCAGGATGCCAGGGATTATCACTCAGGCAGAGGGGCTGCTGAGTAGCTGAGCTCACATGTCTATATGAATTTCTGAAGTTTTCCCAGTGAGCCAGTACATAGATACATTTATCAGTGAATTGTTACATTTGGTATCGTGCAGCAAAGGCCCTTGAATAGATAGGAAGAAACTGTGATGAAGTGTTTTGTGGGGACAAATCACAAAAGCGATTGTGCTGATTTTGGTAGTGGGCTGCCTGTGCATGATATCTGCTGGAGGGGCAACACCCCCACCCCCAACCTATACATAAATTCCTGCAACAACGCAGTTGGCAAAAGTGCAGCGGATTAGGAAGCAGAAGTGACCAAAAAGCACAGGAGATGGAGCGACAGCTCCTCCCAGTTTCTGTGTCTCACCTTGCCTCATGGGTAGGCTGGCCCTGTAGATGGGACAAAAGGGTCCTCATTTTAGAGGCAGTTTTAAAAGGTGCATCTCCTACAAGCTTCCCATTGGTTTCAGGGTGGGACCTAGCCAGTCTTCTAATGTCTGTCATTTGAGTGTTTTCTACCCTATTGCCGTGAAGGCTTCAGGCCTTTCGATACACCTCCAAAGGATCAGAGCAGCCACATTTCAGAAAGATGGGATAATAGGCTCCCACTGTACAGACAGTTTTGAAAGGCACCCAGCCTGCTATAAGCTAAACAGAGCTACAAGGCGACAGAGCGGAGGAATGAGCAACATCTCTAAGAAAATATCCAACAATCTGATAGTTATTCTGACTTGGAGGTGCTGCTAAGAAAAGAATCCTACAGATAAAACACTTTCCCACTCTGACAATTTCACTGCTCTCTCTTCTCTTCATCCTTCTCTGTAACCTTCCCTTTACCTGAACAGACTGTTCCAGGGCTGCCTTAGGAAATACTGGCCTAGATGTAAAAAAAATTGTCTGATAAAGTATCTGGCAGTTTCCTGCACACAGTGGCTTCTGAAGCACACGAGTTTATCTTGGACGTGCTAGTCTTGATGTCGCAGGTACCATTTTCATGCATCAGCACTGCCAAGAAGACCAATTTCTTCATCATCGTCTGTGCCGTTCTCAGCAAGACTTCTACACCTATCAGTGACTTCTACTGCAATAATAAAATCCCCAAACTATTATGAGTTTGCAGCGCTGTTTCTGACCCGCTGCAATTCATCTCATACCAAAATCTACATTGCTTGTCTCACTGTCCACCGTGGCAAAATTATACAATTTTGCACAGTGAATTACATGTCATGCATAACTTACAGAAATTGTATTGTCCCTATGTTGTTCCATTGCACTATGGAAATGCAATGCAAATGTTATTCCACTCCAGTATGGAAATGCAAAGTGTAAAGGAAATGCAATGCAAATGGCTGAAAAAACATAATCATGTATTGTTTGCAGACCAAAAACAATTGCATAACAATTGCATTTACCGGATTGATTTCCGTTCCAGGCCTAGGACAAATAAGCAAATATCTGCAATATCCACACCCATTCCCATTTCCTTTGGAATCCTCCAGCATCTCTATCCTATTGTTCTGGAGGGACTGAGTGAAGAGGTTAATGGGAGAGCCAAACCTTCAGCTGTGTGATTGAAATCCACGAACAGTCATTGACCTCTCCTGAAGGAGTGTCTCCACCCCAATCATTTAGCCCGGACACTGAGGTCCAGCTCTGAGGGCCTTCTGGCAGTTCCCTCACTGCGAAAAGTGAGGTTACAGGGAACCAGGCAGAGGGCCTTCTTGGTAGTGGCCCCCGCCGTGTGGAATACCCTCCCATCAGATGTCAAGGAAATAAAGAACTATCTGACTTTTAGAAGACATACAAAGGCAGCTCTGTTTAGGGAAGTTTTTAATGTTTGATGCTTTATCGTGTTTTTAATATTCTGTTGGAAGCCACCCAGAGTGGCTGGGAAGGCCCTGCCAGATGGGCGGGGTATAAGTATTATTATTATTATTATTATTATTATTATTATTATTATTTCTCAAAAGTCTTTCCACATGCATTTTAAATACTACAATGAACTATGCATACAGAAGAAGGGAGGGAAAATGAGAGGGCTGATGGAAAACAGTAAGAATAAGGTTTCGCTTATGGCAGGTAGTGGGAGATGATGTATTAGTCACTGAACTGCTGACAGAAACACCAAGAAATTACACCCATGCCACCAGGTGACTATGGACATATCTTTTTGATGTTCCTGCTGCACGGGGGCATGGGAATGTGGCTCTGCAATTGAGCACTGAATTGATGGTGGAAAATTCTGCTCTGAGTGTTGTAATATGTCACAAGACATAAAAGACCCATTGTTCCCGACCTTTACCTTGTCATTCCTGAATCCTGAGTGCCTTCAGAAAATCAGCTGTGCCAAAAAAATCACCAAGTAAAAACCCCCATCCATGATGCAACCCCTTTTATTTTGCTTCAAATATTTCCTTTTAAACAATAATAATTACAATATTCAGGTTTTTCAATAATGGCTATAGTATTCATTAATATTAATATTAATATTCATTAGTATTCAGTGCTCTTTCCCCCCCTAAAAAACATGTTTAAGGTTTATTCTAATTTTCTTACTCATATTGAAATACTGCCCCTCAATGAGGCCAAACTTAGATTCACAAAATGTTTAGGGGTATGCGTCCCACCAGAAAAAAAGCAATAGAGCTATTAGTATGGGGGTGCCAGACCCTTAAATTCCTGGATCCAATACATTCTAGAATTTAATCAAGCATCCTGAACCCCTGGGTCCAGCAAGGGTTGAAATATAAGCCAGGCCAATTTCCTGTTGAGATAATTGCCTGGGAGATGATCCAGTAAGAAAACAAAAGAAAGGTAATGAGCCCTTCAGAGAGCCAAGGAGAAGGGGTGGGGCGCCTCCTCCAGCTCAGAGTTAGTTAGAAGACAAAGCCAGAGTTTGAATTAGAGTCTTTAGGGTTGGCTGTGATGTGAACTAGAGGAACAAAAGTTGCAGGCTGATAAAGGCAGCAAGCTGGAGAGCAGGTCAGAGTGTGGTGGTTGATTTCTGCTTGAATCCAAGGCTGTGGCTGTGGGAGAAATAAGACCCTTTTAGGGTGCTGGTGCTGTGAACCCCTCCATCGCTGACTCGCGTTGTATATATGTGTAAAGAAGCCATATATCCTAAAAACACCAAAGTCTCTGCTAGGCCTCATTCCCAAAAGGAAACACAAACCCTGGGTTAAGCATCCTGACCCCCTTGGAATCTTGCACCGCTCAGAGATAGGGAATGGTGTTATAAGAATTTTAAGGTCTTAGATATGTAATAAATGTTCATTAATGTACCAAGCAAACACGTACATCAATATATAAACCACATGTCTGGAGCAGCACAGGAAGACCGTCCTGAAACCATTTTGACTCCCAAACTGACCAAATGTTTCTCTGCAAGGAGGGAGGGGGTGAGTTAATTTAGTAATCCCTATTTCAAAGGAATGGCCAGACTACCAGGAAAGGCAATCAGATAAGGCATTATCAGATAACCTGGCAGACAGGAAAAACAACAACATTCAAATTTCTGTTGTAGACCGCCTTTTCTGTGATGTAGGTATGATGTTAGTGGGGGGTGGTCTTGGGTTACACCCCTTTTGTGATGTATGTATGATGTATGGAGGGGTGGTCTTGCGCTCCAGGGCAGGGAATTAAAAATGTCTATATAAAGGTGGACACACCTTGGTTCTGGGTCCTTCTCCTCCTGCGTGTGAAGGGGGCACCCTGTTGCAACAGTTCAATAAAGATCAGGCTTACTAGCTGCTTTGCTTCTCAATATTCTCTGGTAGGCCTCTGTTATTTTCTCCTACCAATAGGGAACCCATGTAAGGACTCTATACGGGCTCTTGTGTACCCCATAAGGGAAAAAGGGCAGATTTTGTTTACAACAATGGCATGCAGCAATACCTCCATTAAATAAGGCTTTTTAATTACAGCTGGAATACGCACAGACAGAACACAAAAAACGCACAATATTATAGCAGTATACCAAGGGTTGTATCCAATGCTACTGTTATTCACGGTAGACCTATTGAAGTTAATTAATACAGCTAACTTACTAAGAACAATGGGCTTGACATATCGTCTGAAGCATATTGTCTAATACAGACAACCACCCATTCAATATGTGGGTGACTGCACACATGTGCATCCTGGTGAACCCAGAAATGAAAACGTCACAAAAAAGGGGGGCAGAATGGGGCAGGGGCAGGCAGAACAGGGTTTTTACAGGCTTTTTCTACAGTGTTTCAATTTCACTGACACATGCCAAGGTTGTGACTCCTGCGTAAATGGGGGGGATTGCCTGTATGTCTGTCAGCGAAGTACTTCAAATTTCAAATTCAAATCGAAATAGGTGTTGATCAGAAGGTCGTCTGATACATGTTCCTATTACAGCGCCATTGCTTCAGATATTGATGAGACCTGTCATCAATTTGTTCAGCTGGTGTAAAGGGCGGCACCTACAAAACATGGGGAAGGCGTTGGCCAAATATGATTGGCTGTTGTCCAAGGAAATGGCACTAATACATTCTGTCTACTGTTGCAGAATCCACAGTAATTGGTGGCTCACCTGTCACATGACTTTCTCGGTGCCTTAGGACAGAGGGGAACAATCACATTTCTTCAGTGTACCACTGCAGGAGAGTCAGTGGAAAAATACACCTTGTGCGGCTATGTCTTCTTTTATTTTTCTCAATTGCTTCTCTCATCACTGGCTTCTTTTGAAGTTCTTTCCCACCAATGTGGGGATTTTTTCTCCTTCGTTTCCACAACTCTCAAAGCACTGATTTCACATGTTAAATTCTTCATTGCAACACTCCTCATATTTTGGCATTCAGGAAGAATCCTCCAGGTTGCTGCAGCTGAAGTTTTTTCCAGTACACTGGTACCTCGGGTTAACTACTTAATTCGTTCCGGAGGTCTGTTCTTAACCTGAAACTGTTTTTAACCTGAAGCACCACTTTAGCTAATGGGGCCTCCTGCTGCCGCCATGCAATTTCTGTTCCCATCCTGAAGCAAAGTTCTTAACCCGAGGTAATATTTCTGGGTTAGCAGAATCTGTAACCTGAAGCGTATGTAACCTGAAGCGTATGTAACCCGAGGTACCACTGTATAGGTGCAATCGTTTGCTCCTTGTTTACACTGCCATTAAAGAGATGAATTGAGCCTCAGAAGGTCAGCAGTTCGAATCCCCGTGACAAGGTTAGCCCCCTTTGCTCTGTCCCAGCTCTTGCCAACCTAGCAGTTTGAAAGCATGCCAGTGCAAGTAGATAAATAGGTACCGCTGCGGCGGGAAGGTAAATGGCGTTTCCATGCATTCTGGTTTCTGTCACAGTGTACTGTTGTGCCAGAAGCGGTTTAGTCATGCTGGCCACATGTCTGTGGAAGAACTCCAACTCCCTCAGCCTGAAAGCGAGATGAGCACCATAGTCACCTTTGATTGGACCAGGGGTCCTTTACCTTTACCAGACATGGACAACACCTTGTGTTTTCAAAACAATATCATTATGCAAGATATCATGATGTGACTGGACTCATCAGGTGTGGCTTTTAAACAGTATTGTTTTAATATTATTCTCTTTTATTGTTATTGCTTGTGTCTACTTACAGCTCTGCTATACTCCTTGCTGTCAGCTTCACCACCTTCCTCTATTTATATAAAGGAGGTGGTGTAATTTACTGCACCCCCCCCAAAAAAAAAAATTATCCAGGAACCCAATCAAGTTTGTAAAATGTTTCTGCACTTTGTTGGTTGGAAGATATAGATATTTATCTGTGTATGTTAGAGATGGGGCCAGACATAAGCTGCATAGCTAGGCTTTTAACATGTTAATGATCTCTGGCATTATTACAGAAAGATCAAGAGACAGATTAAAACTCAAAGATGGAATTCCTAGGAGGAATAATTAAAAGCAAAAACAAGCTCAGGATAAAATAAGAAGAAGCCTGTTTTACTCTTGATCTTGTTGATTAAAACAACCCTAGAAAAACAAGAACCCTAGAATCTTTCCTCCAGATCTTTGCTCCTCCCTCTGTTTCCTGCCTGTTTAAAAAGCTTGTGTATTTGGGTCACTGTTTCGTGGTGGTATTCAGTCACACCCCTGCAAATCCAGGCTGTGCAACTCAAGCTGGTTTGGAGCTCTTGTGAAACAAACACACTGACCCCCAAAAAGATCTGGCACTTTTTCCTTCTTGGAAAGCAGTAGTGAAATGCACTGGAAAGTGTGGCAAAAGTGTGTGTTTGCTTTGTCGCAACGCCAACTGAAAGCAAGCCGACTCAAAGGTTGCACAAGGCAGGCCGAGCAGTGAAAGCAGGAAAGGCCAAAATACAGGTGATGTGGAAGGGAGATCTCTGATCAGATCTCCTGACATTTTGTGTTTTCCTTTAAAGTAGCCACAGGGATTGAGGTGTGTGGTTGTAGCCGTGTCCAGATTCGATCAGAGCATTGAGGGTTGGATGGAGTTGATTCAGAGCCTCTGTAGCTGCTCCTGAACTAAAAATACTAGGACTGTTTCATGATCACCTGCTTCCAGTTTGTCACATATAGGTGTGTTGAGATCTCCATTGGAGGCCTGGATCCACATGCTCAACTGTCTGCGTGCCAGTGAGTAGGCAAATGCAGGACTGCATTGTACATTTGCCATTGTTTACAAAGTGGGCAGCAAAAAAATAATACTTATGGCAGGCTCTTGTGATTAAACTGCAAAGGAGGAACATACTGTGTATTCTCAGAGGTACAGTGGTACCTCGGGTTACATACGCTTCAGGTTACAGACTCCGCTAACCCAGAAATAATACCTCGGGTTAAGAACTTTGCTTCAGGATGAGAGCAGAAATCGTGCTCCGGCGGTGTGGCAGCAGCAGGAGGCCCCATTAGCTAAAGTGGTGCTTCAGGTTAAGAACAGTTTCAGGTTAAGTACGGACCTCCGGAACGAATTAAGTACTTAACCCAAGGTACCACTGTATTCTCTTCAGCCAGCCTAGCTAAGGTTACATACCACTCAACTAAACCGCTTTAAGCGGGACATCCTGAAATTACAGAAGCCATCCTAGCTTCTGATTGGAAGTCCTGCAAAAGTGCGGCTCCAAAAGACTCCCATTTTTGCAGGCCACGTTCTCGCGTAAGTCCTGTGACTCACACGGGAGTGTGGCCCTGAAAAACAAATGTCCCAATTTTCCTCTGCAGCATGTCGGAGGGCATGAGGTTATATGTGGGAGGCTCCCTTTTCTAAGAACAGTCTTGATTCAAATCAATACTAGTTGAAACTTCATATGGCTGAGGTTCTCTTTATTACCCCTGTTTGAAAACAGCTGCATTGGTTGTCAGTTCATTTCCGGGCCCAGTTCAAGATGTTCACACGAGAGCTTAAAGCCATAAACAACTTATGCCCCAAATATCTGAAAGACAGTCTCCTTCGCTACAGACTTTCTCAGGTGTTAAGAGTGGCAGAGGGGGCTCTCTTGGTAATTCCCCTCAGAAATATTGGGGGGGAGTGGCGGCCTGGGAGAGGGCAATCTCCATGGCAACTCCTTGGTCGTTCTTCCCCCAAAAAGTGTGCCTGGCACCTTCACTACATAGTTTCCACCATATGCTGAAGACACACCCTTTGGCCCTGGCCTGAGATAGGCATTTTCAGGACCTACTCTATTCCTGTGACTGTAATTTGTTTTAATTGTTTTCTCTGTAAGGTAAAGGGCCCCCTGACTGTTAGGTCCAGTCGTGAACGACTCTGGGGTTGCGGCGCTCATCTCGCTTTACTGGCTGAGGGAGCCGACGTACAGCTTCCGGGTGATGCGGCCAGCATGACTAAGCCGCTTCTGGCGAACCAGAGCAGCACATAGAAATGCCGTTTACCTCCCCACTATTTATCTACTTGCACTTCATGCTTTCGAACTGCTAGGTTGGCAGGAGCTGGGACTGAGCAACAGGAACTCACCCCATTGCGGGGATTTGAACCGCCAACCTTCTGATCGGCAAGTCCTAGGCTCTGTGGTTTAACCCACAGCGCCACCCAGATTTTACATTGTTGTAACCCGTCCTGGGACCTGATGGCATAGTATGGGTAATAAGCTGAAATAGCAACAGCAATGGGGGCACGAATCACCTCAGATAGACCATAGCTCTACAGGAGGACCATGTTGCCTCAGATGAGCTTACCCATCAACTGAGATATACTTCTGAAGCCCTACTCTAGATGCCTCCACCTTCAGAGATTAAGCAAACGACTAATAGGAAGAGGGGGCCTTTTCAACAGTTGTGGAACAGAGTCCCGAAAGAGCTACTGCATTTGCCTGCTGATGTATTTCTATACTACAGATGCCAGTCCATCCTGTTTGCCTGGACTTTTAATGCTAACCAATACCTGCACATCACAATGGTGTTCAGCATTAAGCCTTGTTTAATCTGTTGCTAAGGGCAGCTCTCCTTGTTTATTCTTGTTGATGAACGATGCACAGCATGCAAACTGCCCAGGAGGCTATGTTGAGGGCAAAGGCGGGGTAAGCTTTAAAAATCACATACATACATTTAACCATCCTTTGCCTCTTCCATTAAGAAAAACATAATCTTAATGTAAGATGTGGCATAGATGCGGATGGGACAGGAAGGGCCGGTGCCTCGTGCATCCTGTTCCTGCATCTTCATCTTATTTAACCTAGGATGTCCTCGTCTCCCTTGCTGCAGGGGATGCAGCAGCTGGGATTAGCTGATGAGCCACAGCTTTGTATGCATAAAAAGATTGTTCCTCGGCATCTCCAGATGGAGGATCTAAAGCTCCATAGCTGATGAATGGGAAGTACCGGTAGCCAATGGGAAACCATTTTAAACACAGTGGGTTCGAGGAGAGCTATGAAACTGCAGGCTACCTGGCTTGACACCTGTTCTGGAAAAGCTGGCAGAAAGCATTATTATCGGTGACATTATTCCAACCTACAGAAGAAAATAAGACTCGTTGAAGAAGGATCGCCATGGGAAGGGTAAGTCCTGTTTCACTAAATGTTTTTGAGAATAAATAAGCATGTGATTGGAGTGATCTGATAAGACAGCATGTATTTTGACTTTCAAAAAGCTTTCGATGTAGTCCTTTGCTAAAGGACAACTGTGCAAACTTCACAGTCGTGGGATAAGAGGAGGGGCCTGTTCATCAGTTGATAACCAATTAAAGTGCAGGGGAAGATTGCAGACTGTTGCAATTTTCATGAGGGATTCATTCACAAAGTGGCAAATTCAGATCGATCAGAAGCTCTTGAACAAGAAAATTGCTTCCCCTGCACTAGAAAGAGTGAGACGGCTTTTGCTCGATGCAACTTCGTCTACTCTCCCAGCAAACAAATCAGGGCAATTCTCAATAAACAGGTCATCTGGAAGAAGAGACTAAACAGTTCTCACAATGGGCGGATGAAAGACATGCTCCCCGTCCCTGCGAAGGACTTCTATTTTGGGACCATAACTTTTGAACTTACTCATCCATGAACTGCAGACAGGAGTGAGCAGCGAGACAGCCAAGGATCCCGATGACACAATAGTAAAAGCAAAATGTATCCATGAAGAAGTCCAGAAGGATCCGCCCCCAGACTAGAGGAATAGGCATAAAAATTACAAATGTGGTTCAGTGTAAAAAAGCGTGAAGCAGGGATGGGGAAAACCTGTTGGTTTCAGTTTCTCATTTTGAAAACCTTAAGTTCAGTTCTGCACTTTTCCATATTACTTTGGGGTTGTTGTTTTTTTTTTTAAAAAAAGTCTTCATAAAGCTCAGCAAATTTCACCTTAATATACACATTTTGGGGGACAGGGAGTTCCTTAATGCATGTTATGTTGTTTTCACTAATGCACAGGACCAGATTACCAAATAGGCAGAGTAGGCACCAGCCTATGGGCCTTTTGGGTTCCCCACAACAGCGGATCAAAATAATATTGATTTGATCTTGAAAGAAAACTAAAACCTTGTTGTTGTGCCCAATATTGAGCTGGAAGCATGGATAAAATTATGGAATATTGGTTTGAGATTTACAGGATGTATGGCTTTAAAGGAGAATGTATTAAAAATGATGTATAGATGGCATTTGACGCCAATAAAATTAGCTAAAATGTATAGGAAAAGAGACAGAAAATGTTGGAAATGTAGGGAAATAGACGGAGATTACTTTCATTTGTGGTGGACTTGTGGCAAGGTAAAAAGATTCTGGGAGTTAATCTATAATGAACTTAAAAAGATATTTAAGTATCCTTTTCCTAAAAGACCAGAGGCATTTTTGCTAGGTCTGGTGGGAAAAGAAATTAAAATAAAAGACCAGAACTTGTTCATGTACGCCACAGCCACCGCAAGAACTTTACTGGCCCAAAGATGGAAAACACAAGATTTACCAACCATCCAGGAATGGCAGGTGAAGATGATAGATTTTGCGAAACTTGCCAAATTGACAGGAAGGATCCGGGACCAAGAGGACCAGAGATACAATAGCAATTGGAATAAATTTGTTGAATATATAAAGGAGAACAACAAAAATATTAAGACACTAGCAGGACTGGAATAACACCTCCAATGTAAAACAGTAGAGTTATGACAATAATATACGCAAAAAGTATGTGATGTGTATACCAGCGGTCGGGAGGGAGGGAAGTCAGGACTCTGCAGAGTCAAAGGGATTATAATGTGACAATAAGGATTGTTGGAAAAAGAATTACAAGCTTTCTTAGTTCAATGTTATCCCACTAGAGTGATGCACGAGGGGGGACCTGAGATTTCAGCTGCCTAGGAACCTTCACAGGGTTTAATCTGGCACAGCTAATATATGCATTTTAAAGTAAAAATTGCCCAAATGTATGCATTTTGCACACATGACTTGGCTGGGGGAACTGTATTGCAAAATTCAGAACGTTGCACATTTTGAAGGATGGCTGTTTGTTGGTCCATGTATGGTTCTGGCAAGCGTGGCGTGTGAAGGTTCACCTTTAAATACAAACTGAATCAAATACAGTGGTACCTCGAGTTAAGTACTTAATTCGTTCCGGAGTTCCGTTCTTAACCTGAAACTGTTCTTAACCTGAAGCACCACTTTAGCTAATGGGGCCTCCTGCTGCTGCCGTGCCGCCGGAGCCCGATTTCTGTTCTCATCCTGAAGCAAAGTTCTTAACCCGAGGTACTATTTCTGGGTTAGTGGAGTCTGTAACCTGAAGCGTATGTAACCTGAAGCGTATGTAACCCGAGGTACCACTGTATCTAGTGTCAAGTCATGCATGTGGGGCAGTGTAGGAAGCCTAACTCCACATATCCATTGCTGACAGTGACAGATCAGGAAAGGGATGTTCAGGCCATGATGAATATCTCAACCAAAACATTGACTCAGTGTGCAGCAACTGTGAAATGGGTGGGTCCCATGTCAGGAATCATCAGCCAAGGGATTAAAAATAAATCTGCCAGAATGAGTGTACAAGTCTATGGTGCAACTGTACTTGGAATACTGGGTGCCGTTCTGGTCGCCCTGCCTCAAAAAATATGCTGTTGGTGGAAAAGGTGCAGGAAGAAAGCAATCAAAATGGAGGTTGGGATCTGTAAGAAAAGGGAGTTTTAAAACGGCAAGAGGGGACATGACAGAGGTGTTTGAAGTTATGCATAGTGTGGTCGATTGTGTGAATAAACATGGTATAGAGAGGAAATCGATGCAGAGAAGTTTTTCTTCCTCTCTCATAATACTAGACTCCTGGATGATCCAATAAAGGTGAATTGAAATGCTCCTTTCCCACACCGCACACTCCCTACCACAAGATGTGATGATGGCTGTCGGCTTGGGACAGCCTCTACATGGGGATTAGGCAAATTCACAGGGAATGATATAACAATCTCTAGTAGTCAGGGTGGCCTATATAACTTACCTGCAGCACTAGAAGCGGCAGGCCTTTGAACACCAGTTTAATAAAGTGCTTTCCTCTCACCACTGGAGACAAAGACTTTTATCTACTTAATTTGCACGGTGTTCAAGAACATTAACAACTGCAGCAGCCGATGAGTATGAAAAATTAAAATGTGAGACGAAAAGAAACAGTTGCCAAATAGCAACAGCATAATTAAAAACGGATTCAAAAGGTTCCACAGGACAGGGATCTCCCTAAACCGGGGGGGGGGGGGGGACCTGTGGTTCGTCAGATGTTTTTGTTGGACTACAACTCCCATCATCCCTGACTATTGGCCATGATAGCAGAGGCTGATGGGAGTTGGAGTCCAACAACACCTGGAGAACCACAGGCTCCCTCATCCCTCAGGTGGGTTTGGTGTGCTTCCAGGCAAGTGTTCATTTATGGGATCAGTGCTCCTCATTCATGTACAATTTTTGCAGCTGCCTCATGATGTCATAAAATGTTAGCCTGATTTTCCATCCCCCTGTTTAATTCAAATTCCTTTGCAGAGATGCTTTAAAAACAAAAACAAAAAAACTGACCCTAACAACCTGTTTCTGATATCTGAATGATCCACTTCCAACATTAAGTCCCTGTCTGGAACCACCCTCAAGGCCTGCTTAAATAAGCAAGTTCTCAACGTTGTGGGAAGAGATGGGTGTTGATGCAGTCCCCCTATTCTTTACTTTTGGTGTCACCACCAAAAAGGTCCTGCCCTTTGTGTCTGCCTGCCTGCATTACCTCTGATGGAGATGCATACCCACTATACCTTTAAAGCAAGTTTGAGATGCACTCTTTCCCTCAAAGAATTATGGGCACTGTAGTTTGCCCCTCACAGAGTTCTGAGCAACGCTTAAAAACTACAGACCCTCCAAGTGTTCCTAGGGTATGGTAGGACGTCCCTCTTTTCATTGGAGGGTTTGGAGTGCCCTCTGCAAAGCGACCCAGAACACTGCTGCCACCTTCAGCTGTCAGGTAAAGGCAACCAGAGTCTACCAATGGAGGAGGGATCCGCCCAAAATCACTTTGCCCAAAGCCCCCTGAAACCTGAAGCAAGTCCCAAATAGCTGCTGGCATAGAAAAGACAATGGGACACTATGATGATCGACAGGCCCAGCCCTACTGTTGGGCAAGGAGAAACAGGCTTCTTTGGCAAAATTGAGGGAGATAGGCATTGCTGTGAAGCATGGGTGCCTGAACCCTCAAAGTGTCCCAATTCCCCAGGGACAATCCCAGAATTATGAAGGCCACTCCGGCTTCTGATTTGATCCCAGAATGTCCCGATTTCCCCCGCCAGTGCTGCCACTGCCAAGCTCAGGGAGGAGGATGAGCCAGTGGTTGTCATGAGTGGTGATAGCAGCAAGGGGCCATCCCATTGCCTCTCCATGGCCTCTGCATGACTGCCGCTTCCGGCATCCTCCCTTGGGCAGATCATAGCGGCTGCTGGAGAGCAGGTGAGGAGGAGGGGAGGCTGTGGTCACCAAGCCCCCCCCCTCAACGCGCCATGTGACACATCAGCTCTGAGGGGCAGGCGGAGGTCAGGGTCACCCTGGGTGGGAAGAAATGAGGAGCAAAGTCTTGGTTTTTTAATACATAAAATGCTTTGTGAGTCCCCATTTAATCTTGCCCATTTCGTTTCTTTCCCCCCCCCAAATTATTTTTATTATTTTCCCAATTTTTTACAGATTGAACCAAATGAATTTAATACAGTTTCTTAAAAATCCCATCCCTGTTCCAAACATACGATAATCATTTCCTCGCATAGCCACATCATTTCTTATTTAGAGTCCAGTTGACATCCTTCACTTGTCGTTAAACCATTCTTCCAGCTGGCCGCTTTTTTACCTTACAAACAACACCTCCGTTACATCTTATAAATAATCCATTTCATTGTTCTTCCGGACCTCGTGTGCTGGGAAAGTTGATTACTATCTTCCATTGTTTGGTTCTTTGCAGTGTTTATCTGGATGATACAAGGTCACATTCCATTCCTTCCACTGTTTACAGACTAGCGTACGAGCTGCAGTCATAAATTCAGAGTGCATATCCAAACTCCGCCATTAAAGTTCCACTTTGGAGTTCTTCCTCAGCACACAGTTAAAAGCAATATTTTTTCTCAAATTCGGTTTCATTCACCGCATCTGTTCAGCAGCAGTTCATTCCCCATCCCCACTCCATTCCTCCAACAGCACTCCTAGTCCAGTCCATGAATAATTTTAAAGAAATTGCATTCAACCTTGGTCGAATGAGGAAGGCATAGTAAAACCTTGTCGGTCCAGGAGCACCTCTTGATTAATGCCAATTGTCCAAATTATTGAGGAACCAACCACAAATCCTGCCTGAGACAGAGGCTCATCCATGGCAGGGACACACTCCCAGGTTGCACCCACTCTGCCTTTCAAGTTGGCAGACACTGTCGTAGTCCTGTTCTACCAGCCACGGCAGAGAAGAAGAGGAGTTTGGATTTGATACCCCGCTTTATCACTACCCAAAGGAGTCTCAAAGCAGCTAACATTCTCCTTTCCCTTCCTCCCCACAACAAACACTCTGTTAAGTGAGTGGGGCTGAGAGACTTCAGGCAACTGTGACTAGTCCAAGGTCACCCAGCAGCTGCATGTGGAGGAGTGGGGAAACGAGCCCGGTTCACCAGATTACGAATCTATCGCTCTTAACCACTACACCACACTGGCTCTCTGTGTGAGGGGAGCTCAGTTGAGGGGAAGCCAGCCAACCAACCAAGTCTCAGGGGGGAACTTGCCTGGAGGCAGAGTCTGCAAACAAGGTCCAGTCCTTTCCTAAGGTCAGGAGTATCTCAGTTCACATAGTCAGACGATACGGGGGTGAAGAAAGCCGAGGGTCTATGGTCATGAGAAGTAAGAAGCAGCAAGGTCTGGTCAGGAACAACAAATGTCGTTTTCAGCAACTGACCGAGGCTGGAAACTCTGCTTAAGAAAGCTGGAGCCAGCTGGTTCTCATCAGGAGCAAGAAGGCTGATCAGCAGCAGGTAGAGTCACTTCGTCTTCTGCTCCTTCAGGCTGCTGCTCAGCAGGTGAAGCCAACTCCTGGCCCATGACAGACACGGGCTTGAGTGGCGCAGTGGGATGCAGTGAGCTCCCCAGACCCCACTGGGGAACATCTCCAGGACTTTTGCATCATAAATCCTGGCTTTCCCCTGCCTGAACCTCCTCATTGCCCACAGAGAGCAGCAAGGAGTTACCGCCATTGACTTGTGACGGAGCTGGAAACCTAATCTTGCCCATTTCTAACATTTAGTTATTGGTGTGTGTTTTCCTTTTTGTAAATCTACCAAAGAATAGCATAAAATATAAGCTGGATTTAGGGGTTTTCTCAGGACGATGGAGGGTATGTGGGCTGTGTCCCATTGGCATAGTGGTGGCGGCACTTGCCCTTCTTCTGACAGGAAGTGCTCCGCAGTTGGGGGACCAAAAAAAAAAAAAAAAAAAAGGGTTGAGGAGGGTCAGTTGGTGGGGAGTGAGAAATGTCTCTATTTTCATCTGAGGAATGTGAGAGGGTACGTGTGGTGAACCACCTAAAAAAAGCATTGGTCCTAGCATGAGGAAGGTGTTTGGTGCTTTGCTACAGGCTGCAAAAGGCTCTCATTGTCACTGGCATTCTAAGTTTGCAAAAGAGGCGGGTTTGCGCGGGAGTCAGAGGAAATTGGATAATCTGGGAGATGGATGGTTCTTTCCCATTATCTTTAGGAAAATCGGGAGCTGTCAGCTTTTCCCACATTTGCGGTTTTAGGGGCAGAGTCTCGGGGTTTTCTCTGTGTATGCAACAGGAACCTTTGCAAAATATCCTCGGATGCGGTCTCCTCTGTGCAGAAGCCTTAATCACACTAATGATCAGGAGGAGCCTTTGTTTTGCCACAGCAGCCGGAGATGCCCTGTGGGCGGTTGTGGAATTTCTTGGCAGCAGAAGTGAGGCTGCCTGGCCAGGGCAGGAATCCAAGTGAGCAGGGAGTGACTCAATATATTGTCGGGCCCTGCCACACGTTGTCGGTGTCTTCACCTGTGCTCTCGGTCTGACTGACGGGTTGTTTGGCTGCCTCCAAACTAGGATATACACTGCAGGATTCAGGATCAGCTGTGGTTTGGCCAGAGGGTCTGGACTCCAAAGCAGGACGGATGAAAGAAGAAGGGGAAACCCACGTAGCCAAGTTATCAGGTACGGAGAGGAGAGTGAACAGGGGCACGTACATTTATTGGCTAACAGGGACAAGAAGCTAATGTGGCCCAATGGTTTTGTTTTCTGAGAAATAAAGCAAAAGAAGTAACTTGCGAAGGGGGCGACTCCATGGCAGGTTAAGTCACTTCGCGCAAGAAAACTCAGAACCTCGGGACAATACGTCGTGTGGTAGGAAGGCAGCGGAGGTTGAGAGAGCCTTGAAGGCAGCAGTTCACAGCTTAGGAGAATTCCACCGCATTTATTAACTGATTGTTTAAAATGAAGGCGGATTAGAAATCAAAGCATTTAAAAAACCCCAATAATACTAAAAGAAAAATCTCACAAAAATAAGCAAACGTATGTACTGCCAGACAAGACACCACATTAGTGTAAAGTACCTGGGTCCAAGGTTTAGCAGTCTGGCATCCAGTTTAGCTCCCCAAGCCTTGACTAAATTCTAACACCTACTGGACCCAGGGAATTAGGGGAGCCTGGCACCTAGAAACCCATAGCAATATGTTAGTGGCTGAAAGATTCCATTGTTGGGATTAGATGAGTGAAAACATGTGAGGAGAGGCAAGTCAGAAGGAAGGAATATGGGGGCTGTGAAAATGTCCCACCAAAGGAACGTAAGAGAGAAGGAAACTTCCAGAGACAGTTCTACCAGGTCTTGCTTCCTGCTGATAGGAGGGGGCCACAGAGGCATTGGCACCCGCACTAGACGTTTAAAGCAATATCATACCACTTTAAACTGTCATGGCTTTTCCCAAAGAATACTGAGAAGTGTACTTTGTTAAGGGTGCTGAGAATTGTTAGGAGAACTGTATTCCCAGAGCTCCTTGTGAAGAGGGATTGACTGTTAAACCATTCTGAGGATTGTACCTCTGAGGGGGGAGTAGGGGGTCACCTAACAACTCTGGACACCTTTAAGAACCTATAGTCCTTGCCGGGGGAACCATAGGTGTCTAGATGCTGCTTTCACATGGAGCCTTAGGTCTGCTTTGTAACAGTTGCATTTGTATTTACATAGAAATATGCATAGAAAGCACACACACCTATATGGCATCAGATCCAGTATCTATATCAGATCTCTAGAGAGAGAGAGATCCATTACCCCAAGCTTCAGTCAACTCAACTCAACACAACTCCCTCTCTGTGTTCCTGTCTTTCATTCAGAAACAAAGGGCACTGCCAGGTGAGCTGCTCACTGAGCACGTATCCTGATTTGTTTGCAGGGAGATTAGGCAACAACTGCACGTACACCATATCTTTAAAGCACACACCCCAAAGGAATTCTGGGAATTGGACAGACTTCCGGAGTGGCGCCATCGGCAATGGCGGATTCCCTCTGAACTGGAGGGACCAGCTCCACGGGAAACGGGTCTTTTCCGCTACGGCGAAGCGGGGACCCATTCAAAAATCACAGGCGGATGAAGCCTGTGACCATGGGACTCGGCGGGCACCTTTAGCGCCCCCCCAACCCGCAAAGGGACCCACTAACGGGCTCCGGAGCGATGAGGGGGAAGTGGCGCGGTGCTGAGAGTAAACTGCTTCTTCCGTGGAGCAAAGCCACACAGTCGTTGCCGGAGAGCGCTGCCTTTTTCCTGGGACAATTTGGCTTTTAAAACAACCACCCGTGAGTACTTAAGTTTTGGACAATTGGACTCTAAATAAGGATTTGTGAGCAGAAAGGAAAACTGGACTTAAAAGTTTAATTTAATTTGGCACTGAAACGGGAAGGTCTAAACAGGAAGTCAGCCTTCCGTTTCTTTGTAGATAGATTAAAGCAAAGACACAGCAAACTAGAGTTCTGAAAATCGCTTTTAAAGGATTAACTTTCATCATTTAAAATCGTTGAACCCCCTTCGGAAGCAGGAGAAGAGGGGGGATTTTTTCCGGACTGTTTAAACCTGCAGAAGTGAGTGTCAAGTAAAGTAACTTTCTACCGTCTTGATCCTGGAGCGGGGTGTCAGGACTGACGTTTTTTGAAGCTCATTGACCAGAGAAAAACGTTTCTGACAGATAGCTAAAGGAAGAGATACATAGTGATTCCATTGTTCCCCTTCGCATTTTAAAGGAACAAATATTGACAAAATATCTGAAAAAGGAAACTTTGTTGTTAGATCTGTTTTTAAAAGAAAAGAACAAACAGAAGTTCTTCCCCTAGAGGGAGCCTGTGAAACTGTAACCAACTTTGAATCGGGGAGCTTGCAGCTGTTACAGATTACGATCGTAGGAATAGACTTCTGACCTTGCAGGACAATATACTCAGAAGCTCTGTTGAGTGCTTTCTGTAAAACAAGTGCCCTACTGGAACAGCTACATGAGAAGACGGATTTTATGACTGATGCGATTAGAAATTTTGGACAGGCAGTGGGAAATTATATAGAGCCCACCCAGGAATCAGATCAGGAGTGTGCCCTGACAGAACAGATGAGGGAAGGGGACGCTGCTGAATCTTGGGCGCCAGAGATGGAGGGAGCTGCGGTCCAGCAGGAACATGAATTTTTGGATTTGACAAATGAACTTGGAAAAAGCCAGATTTGGAAAGATAAAGTTTGGTTTGGCCTGGAAATGGGGGGTTGGATAGACCCCCCTATGCAGGGAGATTTGGACTTTTCGAGTCTGGCAATGGGCCGTGAGATGTTTGGGGTTGTGGGGGCTCTCAATTTTGGGGGGACTTTAAAACATGTTCTTAAATACCACATGGAGCTTAGTGTGGACTATGGAAAAGGGGCTGATTTGTCGAGAAGGGTCAAAAGCATTGACAAGCTGGAGTTCCCAAGAGTGAAAGAAGTAGGAGATAAAGGAAAATACAGCTATAAATATGAAGAAGAGCTCCGGAAGGGACATGGAAGGGACTTAAGGGCCTCGGACATAAGGTTACCAGGTTAATGCGCTAGATTGATGGGATAGAAAGGACTGACAAAACCCGGGTCCAGGAGGGAGAGACGCTGGATGAAGATTGGATTGTTATTTCTTTTATTATGATTGTTCTATAAAATTGATGAATGTCAGAAAAATGTTGGAACGAAATTATTTGGCTTTAGCAAAAATGTTTAAAGAATTATGTAAGAATATTATGGTAATGAGAATTTGGTAAAAATAAGATTTAAGTTTTAAGTTTTAAGGTTTTCTTAGTAAGATAAGATTAAAATAGATTAAGGTAAAGTAATGACAGAATATTATGAAATATGGAAAGGATTTGCTGCGACAATTAACAACCAGGATACAAAAAAGGGAGGAGGAGGATGTCAAAGAAAGAAGGTAATGATAGTTAAAGATTTGAGAATATTGGATTTGTTTTTAAATGTTTGTGGTATACTTTGTTTTTTTAATTGTGTGGTGTTGCTTTTTGATTTTGATTTTTATTAATCTGTATTGTTTGATTGTGGTTTGTTTTTTCTTTGTTCTTTCTTTCTTTTTCTTTGTTTTTTTTATTGTAATTCTAAAATCTTCAATAAATATCATTTTTTTAAAAAAAGGAATTCTGGGAATTGTAGTCTGTACCGTCAGAGATCTACAAATCCTAGCTCCCATCACAAACTACAGCTCCCGGGATTATTTGGTAGGTGGGGAGTGGTGTCATGTTATTTAAATGTATAGGGTATATGCAGCCAGAAGCTATTTAAAGAATATTCATTCTGATTTCCTTGTGGAGTGGTTAGATGACATTCCTTCAAAGGAAGTGTCACCCTACATTTCCCAGTGCATTTCCCAATAGTTTTGCTTATCACAAAAACTCTGAGCTTTGGGGGGAAGCGGGTTTGCTGAGCAAGGCCTTGGAATCGACAAAAACTGCACAACCTGAGTTTGCAAGTGTGTGACTGAAACCCACCCAGCAATTTCAAGAGTCTGGAGGTGCTCAGGGAGGTATTCCCAACAGTCAAGAGATCATCTCCTAACTATTAGTTCCCATGAATGAAACATCAAGCAACCATCCTGGACTACAAACCAGCAATCTGCCTGACAAAGGAATATTCTGCTAGCAGCTGTCATGCTAATGTTGAAGGAAGTAAACAGGCCTAGCCCTGCAATCTGGGGCAAGTGAGCCGCTTCAAGTGGAGCAGAGGAAGGCAGGGACTAATGCCTGAACAAGGCCTCAAGACCTCGTGAAAGGTTGGCCTTAGCTGTGGGTAATTCAGAGAAAGGGGGAGAAGGAGACAAAAGGAAAGAAACTGATGATGGAACAGGCATGAAGAAAGGAGTGGACAAAAGAGGATGACAGTGAAAGTCAATAGGAAATGGAAGTTGCGGAAGAGGGTCCAATGCTGGCTGGACCAGAGGTTATCAAGCTTAAATCACTGCAGGATTACGGGGCTAGTATGCTCCAGAAAAGGTTTTCCCAAGCCTGGGTTGTTTACTGAGGTTTCACTCTGGAAAGGAGCAGAAGGCTGGAGACAGAAAGCCAGGCGTTAGCGAACCTGGCAGGTAAGGCTTAAACAGGGCACTTCCAGACCGCCACAGTTTTCGGTTGGGATTCGATCACATACCTGCCAGTTCAGGTTGCCCAGTTGCAGTTGGTCAGGAGGTCTTGCACAAAGGAACCACTTTCCCAAATGTTTGGACTTCTTCCAACCAGGAAAGCTTTGGGGAAATGCTTTGGAAAGTGTGGCATAACTCCTGCTTGGTGCAAGTCATCTAACCTCCGCACGCGCAAATTGGGTTGCATGTAGGATAAGGCTGTCAATGACGACAAGCCAGCAATAAGCCTCTGAGCACTAGTTCCTGGGAATCACAAATTGCAAACAAAGTGTCCTGATTTTCCAGGGACAGTCCCGGAATTACAAAAGCCATCCCAGTTTCTGATTTGATACTGCAATGTCCTTATTTGCCCCACCAGCACAGAGCTCAGAGAGGAGGATGAGCCGGTGCTGTGGTAGTGCAAGGGAGCATCCTGTTGCCTCTTCATGGCCACTGCTTGCCGGCCTTCCTTTGGCAGCTCAGAGAGCAGGTGAGGAGGAGGAGGAGAAGCTGCCGCGTGACAGCCAGGGCTGAATGGAGCGGACTGCGAGGAGTCTTGATTTTTTAAAAAATATATAAAAAATGCTTTGTGCATCGGCATCTAATCTCACCCCTTTCTAAAATTTATTTATTGGTGTGTTTTTTTCTTTTTGTAAACATACCAAAGAATAAACTAAAATAAAACCAGGATTAAGCAGTTTTCTCAGGACGGTGTGTGCTGTGTCTTGGTGGTATCACTTCTAAAAGGAAATGCTCTTCGGGGCATGGGACAAAAAAAAGAGGGGGTGTTGTGCAGGGTCAGTTGGTAGGGAGTGTGGAATGTCCATTTTCATCTGAGGAATGTTGGAGGATATGATATTAGGAAAGTGCTGTTGCGTTCAGGTCCTGCGTGGCAACTGTGAGAGCAGGCACCTGTCAGGGACCGTGCTGAGGAGGGCTGCAATGAGGAGGAATGGTGGGAGCCACCTCCTCCCCCTGCTCTGCTCCTGAATCTTCCCAGGAGCAGGAGGACAGTATAGATTTAGAACAGTGGTTTGCAGAGAGGCATAGTTCAGAAAGCAGAAGCTGGGAAATACTGGATGGGGAACAGCTAGCAGAAGAAGCACTGGGAGAGAGAGAGTTAACAGATTCACAGTCTTTGGAAAGTATCCACACACACACCCATCTCCAAAGTCATGGAGAGCTCAGAAAATGTAAGAACAGAAAGCCCAGAGGCTACAAACCCAGAATACAAGACGTAGGAGTGAAGTAGATTAATAGGGATGGAGGGGGGAGTGACCCTTAATTGGGAGTACCTCCATTCTGGGTAGACGCTCTCTTTCGTTCTTCGCTGTGTTTATTAAAGAAACTAACTGGTAAGAACTCCTTTTGCTTGATCTGCTCATTTACGGCCATGGGGGAGGAAGCTGATTCCCTGAAGCCTGACAGCTGCAGGACTAGATGGGCCTTTGGCCTGATCTGCTGGGGCTCTTCCTATGTCCACCCTGGAAGCTGAGGAAGAGAGTTCTGTGCTTTTCCCCTTCGCCCCACAGCCCAGTTTGGTTCACCCCAAATAATGCAAGCACATTGACTAGATTTGAGGGGGGCAGGAGGCCTTCTGTGGGCACCCCTCCCCGAGCAAGTCCATCTTCTCTATGTCACAGTGCCTGCTCCCCATTTTTTTGCCATGAACCCAACGTGGCTAACACCCAGAAGGAGAAGGCAAGGCAGATATAGAGAGCCACTTCCTCTCTTCGCTTGTGTGGTTGCTTGCATAGGGCAGGTGAACAAGAAGTGAGGGCAAGGAGGGGGCTAAAGGCTCTGTGGGTCGACAGTGGGGCCTCTGTTGTGGAGTGTACCTCAGTTATTGCCCAGTGGTACCAAATCCCAGTGCTGGCCCTGGGTAGAATTCCAATGCAGGTTCCTGCCTGAGGCCTAACCTCCCCTTTCCCACCCCTACCCCTGTCTCTCCACAGATGTCCATCATCCTCTCAGGTCTTATCCATCTCTTTCGACCATTGCTATCCTCCCTCTCCGGTGCACTCGACTGCGAGGGCTTGAACCCATGGTACTTCCTGCTGGGCCTCCGCATCATGGCCATCTTCTTCGCCAACGGCCCCTGGGACAAGATCAAAGACGACACCAGCTGCAGTATCACCGAGGGCGAAGGCGACCTGTCGCGAGACTTCTGCACAGCCCTGTGCTACAACCAACATTTTCCCGTCTCCATCGCAGCAACATGGGGGCTGGTATTCATCGCGTTGATCCTTCTCGTAGGGCTCCTGCGGCTCACCACCCCCAAGGAGAAGAAGAAGAAGAAGAGGAGAGAGAAAGAGGATAGGGATAAAGGGGAAGGCTTGGCCATTGTTGCCACAGCATCCCACAGTGGCGTCCCCGACATATCCACCATCTACAATGTTGGGCGCCGTGGTCTCCCTAGGCACTATGGCCACGACCATGCCCACCATCGCCACCATGCCCACCATCCTTACTATACCCACTGGGATGATTGGCATGGGGGGCATGCGGCTCCCATGGCTGAAGGGTATGGCCCCAGTGTGAGCTACGGTCCAACGGACACTAGGCAAACCAAGATGGCCGCACATCAAGGTCACATGAGGCAAACCACTGCGGCATCCTATTGTGGCGAAAAGGAGCAGTGCCACGTGGCCACCAAGAGCACCTCGGCCTCCCTTAGCGGCTCACCTTACAAAGGCAAAATGTCCCCTCAGTCTTGGTCAGGTGACGAGCACAGAGAACCCCTCCATTGGAGATACGCCAACCCTCAAGAATCGGGTGGTTTAGCTAATGATGGGTATGCTATGGGCACACCTAAAAGATACATCGGCCAAGGTATCCATGATGATGGCAAATACCGCACGGCCACCAAATGCAAGTCAGACACCGAAGGCAGCATGGGCTATGTCCCTGCCCATCCCTGGGTAGATGACAAAGCAAACATGGCCATCAAACGCAGGCCAGCTCAGGGGTGTAAGGTGCACGGCCAGCGCCACGTAACCTTTGACACCACAGGCGGGAGTGATGGGAACTTTGGAGGCAATGTGTGCAACCAGCCATGGATGGCTGGAGACTCCCACTGCAAACCCGTTGGCCAGGCACAGGTCATGTCCGGACCAGGCATGGCTGCCGGACCGATGCTGTGTTACCATGGAGACACGGCCTGCACATGCACCGAGGCTGAGCCATGTCACGCGACCCCGCCGTGTGAAGCTGCCCACCACCATGACCGACACAGAGAATCTTCTTCTAGGCGGAAGAAGAGGCCCAGGATCACTAACATCTGTGGTGTCCCCCTCTTTGATATCTGGGTGGGACTTATCCTTGCCTTGGAGATCTCTTTCCTCTGTGTCATTTTCATCTTCCAGATGCCCAGGCTCTGGAGTGCGTATTGGGTATGCACCCCGTCGACTACCAGGTGCCAGCAGAGAATTGAGTGCACCATAAATGGCAGGGCTGAGAAGCGGGTGGCGCTGTGGGGGCTGGTTTTCACCTCCATCCTTTTCATCATCACCTGCGCCGGCTACTTCCACCTGCGGATGTGCTGGAACGAGAGCTGCCAGAGAATGTGCGGGGAGAAGGAAGAGGAAAGCCACGAAGAAGTGTGCTCTGAGGAGTCGGAGGAGAAGGATGACGACAACAGAGGGCGTGAAGTGGGGGTGTGAGAAGGGTGGCGAGAGGCCCAGACAACCACCTCAAGCCTCGGATCACAGGCTCGCATCAGAACTGAGCGTTCCTCCATACAAGAAGTCGTCCCTCTCAGGAAAAATCCACAGGAGGATTCTGGGAACTGTAGTTTATCGAAGGTGCTAAGGGTTGTTGGGAGACTTGTATTCCCACCCCAAAGCTATGATTCCCAGAGTTCCCAGTGAAGAGGGATTGCTTGTTAATCTGCTCTGTAAATGGCAGCTATGAGTGGGGAATACGGAGGGTCTCCTACCAACTCTCAGCATCCTTAACAAACTACAGCTCCCATAATTCTTTTGGGGGAAGCCATGACTGTTTAGTGGTATCACAATCCTTTAAAAGTAAGGTGTGAGTACGGCCTCAGTCTGGTGAATTCCAACGTGCCACCCTGAAACTGCAAAGTGTGGAATTTTGTCACTTCTACATTAACTTAAAAGTCTCCGTTTTCCTATTCCAGGCCTTGTTCTCTTTGAGATTGTCAAGGTGTGTCTGGGGAGCAGCCCATGCAGCAGCCTGAAGTTTAGGCTGTAGATGGCGGGGTCTCACGTGACTGAAGGTTCTTCCGTTCAAAATAAAATCTCTTACATACAGAAAACAATAGATTCTCCAGGTCAGTGGGGGTTTTATCAGCCGGAGCAAACTGGAGCGCAGTTCTGGCACCTCTCTCATGGGCGCCACTTCTGTTGTTGGAAAATCTTTGCAAAGTTTAGACGTTGCTTGATTTTCTTGTGCTGTTGTTGGTGGTAAAGAATGCTAGCGATGTATTTATTTTACTTTCTTTCCTTTTTTGTTTTAAAATGTACCATTTCAGTGCAGTGCTTATTTGTGACAGCTCATGCTGGTTCAACGAACGGGGAGTACCAATTAGTCTAGAGAGTTTTTTGTGGTAGATGAGAGTGGTATAAAATTAAAGGGGCTGGGAGGAGAGAATAAAACAAGATGCTTCCTGAGCCATTTCCCTGCAGCAAGTTACCTATAATGACTTCAAGAAATCCCTTAAGATCTGGAATCAAAGGAACTTCATTTGGATGAAGTTCAGATGAAGGAGCAGAATGAATTCATACACAGGGAAGGAAGGAGAATTTCATTTCTTTTTAAACCACAGCACGCTCATTAGTTTAATTAGCCTTTCACCAACTTTGAGCAAAAGGGAGGGGTTACAACTTCATTGAAAGCACAATCAAGAGGTAAGAAGTACATACAACCGCCACCCTGAAACTGTGCCCCACCCCAGCCTGTAATAATGGCAGGCAAATCAACCCCAGGGTTGATTTAGGCCCCTAACGCAGGACCAGGCCTTCTCCTGTGTACCCATACAGATGAACAACCAGTGTCTATTAAGGAGAGCCCAGGAGTCCTGCAAACTAATTGCATGCAAGATAAACACCACGAGCAGAGATTAGAGCAATTAATTCCAGCGTTCTGAACGCCGCCTTTGTTTTCTTTGAGATGAAGAACTTTTGTTAGATCACTTTTGCACCTTCATTGGCAAGATTTGAAAGGTTCAAATCATCAGGATATGGATGCTTAAAACTATTGTTTAATTGTTTTCAATGTACTTCCGGGTTAGCGGAGTCTGTAACCTGAAGCGACTGTAACCTGAAGCATCTGTAACCTGAGGTACCACTGTAACCTGAATTTTAGTATTATACAATATAAAAAGATGGGTGTACTGTGTGTCAGCTACATTGTCACTTGGAACTGATTGAAATAGTGGGTTTCGACATCGTTCCAAACCACACTCCAAAAAATTAAACCAAAGTAAAACTTCTTTATTGATATATTTTGATACGGCAACACACAAAAATAAATCTCTGCAAAAAAACCACAACAAATTGACACAAACAGCAATTGAACATATAGTGAACACTAGACAGGGTTATCCAGAGGGTGAATGGAGGAGAGACAAGTAGGGAAAATGGCAGATGGCCTCTTGCACAGCTCTTTCTATTTGTTTCATTGGGGCTTGTGCGGGCAAACACTGTCACAGATTATGACCTGCAGCAGAAATCTAAACTGGACCAAAACCAGAATAATTGCCATGTTTTCTCCTCCAATGAACTTTGGAACCTGTAATTCTGTGAGGATTTTAAAGCATCTATCTTGTGGTGCCCTAACACTGGCTTTCAGAAAACCAGTAAAAAACTTTTGTAGATTCTTTGGTTTGGTTTCCCTAAGTGCCTATTCACAAAAGTATCATTAACTATTTTGTACTAATAAGTACGAGATGATTACCACATGTTATCTCAGCCAAAACAACAGTGTGGCTTCTTTCATCTTAGGCAAACAAATTTTGTATGTGGCATAAGCATTCGTGGATTAGAAGCCACTTCATCAGATAAAGAAGATTCAAGTTCACAAAAGCTTGTGCCGCTATTAATCCATTTGTCTCTAAAGTGCCCTAAAGCCTCTTTGTTGCTTTTGATGCTGCACACTAATGTATCTACCTCTCAGGAAATTGTTGCCTCTCACTCCAAGGGAGTTAGAAACATCAACTCCTGGGTAAATAAATCACGGAGAACCCACGTCCCACCCACTCCAGCGCCTTGATAATTGGTCCAAAAGAATGACCGAAGCATATTAAGAGGCAACAATCTGTAATAATGGGTCCTGAAAACCCACTTAACTGTAATGGTTATCCAGAAATAAATATTGCCCATTACTCCAGCTACACTCCTCCCATTTGTGGTCTACTTTAAATTATGAACATCTATACTCCGCTTACCCTGCAACAGATCTTGGAGAATTGGCTAATAAGGGTTCGTTCACTGGCTGCTTGAAAAGATGTACTTTTGATATGATACATAGCAGTAAGCTGTCTGGTTGGAAAGATTTGGGATGGTACCTGCATTAAATGAGAAGAGTGTCCATATGAACCTACATGCCCACTGGCCTGGATAGATTTAAAGAATAGGGTTGCGATATCTGGCTAGCCTATTCGCACTTCTGCGTTAAAAGTCCCCTGCAAACTGGTTCTGATAATAGGGCTCATCACCCACAACCATTTTCAATGTTGTGGAAAATTGCAGCAAATTTGATGTCGTCAATTTACCCTCTTTCTGAAAATGGCAACCAAGACTTTCTGCTACAAATAGAAGGCCGTTGTTTCTCCAGCACAACCTCCCTCCTCTTTGAAGCCCTGGATTTTCCACCTGTACAACCACACCAAGGTGTTTTCCACACAGCTGCGAAAAAGCAACAGCTCAAACCCCTTGTCTTCTAGAAGGGAAAAGAGGTTTGGTGAGACTAAGGCAAAGGTGGCTGGGAAACCAGGACTCCTGGTTTAAGATCACTGTCTCTACCTTGCAGATACCATACAAACAGGAAAAAGGATGTGGTCGGAAACACTGATGGTGCAAGCGTTTCTCTCCTGGGCTCCTCCGCCCTTCCACCAGCTCTGAATGGACCGGGAACAGGGCCAATGGAGTGTCCTAATCTACTGGAAGGGGGGTAGAAAGGGGCATAAGAAGTGTGTCCTCCGTTGGTCGTTGAGGAAGAGGCTACTCCTGGTTAGCTGGGGGTGGGGGGAACACGATCTCTTGAGAGGACTGCATGGTGGATTCTGAGAGTCTACCATTTGCTTTCCCAGAAGCCTCTGGGCTGGAGCCTCCGCCAGCATCTCCACAAAGCAGTTTCTGGTTCTCCCCGCTCTCTCCTTTCTCGCCTATTTCCTCCATGGCTACCGAAGGCACCCTTGACTGACGCTTGCCGGAGAACGTGATGAGTGTGTTGCGCTTGGTCTCCTCTTCCTTTGCAGGCACTGCCCCTTGCTCCACATCCCGATCCAAGGCCGAGTCGTCTGGCAGCGCCACCTGGCCTGCCCACCCCTCGTTGAAGCTGGTTGAGCCAGAGCGGCGCCTTCGCCAGCAAAGGAGGATGGCAATCAAGAGGATCAGGAACAGAAGGGCACAGAGGACAGCGGCCACAATTATTCCAGTCTGGCTGTTGTTCTCAGAACTTGCTCTTGGGCCAAGGACAGCGCTTGTTGTTTGGGGGACAGCTGTCGTGGTTGAGGGCCACTGAGCAGGCCAATGGGTGCGGTTGTCCATTGTTTTGGTGTCATCTACCACATCTTGTTCTGGCTTCGGACTTGGCTGTGCTTCACCCTTGGTAGTCTGTTTTGAATTTGACCTTGGTTTGATGCCAGATGTACTCCCAACAGTAGTCTCGAGAGGGGCTGTTGTTGTATTGAGAGGGTTTGCCACGCCACTGGTTGTACCAGTTTTTTGTCCCACAACAGCTGCTTCTGTGGTAGGTCTGATCGCAAATTTTTGTCCCACAGCAGCTGTTTCTGTGGTAAGGCTGATCGCAGGGCCGGTAGAGGGATGGGGGCCTGATGTATTGTTGGTGATAGTTTCATCTTCATCTGTACTGCTCTCTTGGAGAATAATCTCTGTAGTGGCTGTTTTTAGAGACAGTTTTTTAGCTGCAGCAGTGGACTGAGACAAGGGGAGAGCTGAAGGCTTGGCTGGAGAGGGTGAGGTTGCAAGCTCTGTGTCCACCCTTTCAGTTGTGAAAGTTGACGTGGGGGGAAAGATGGTGGTCCCCACAGGCCGTGTGTCTGAAGTAGCAGAAACTTGCCCATCAACATGTGCAGCCACGGTCAAAAGAATAAGGACGCCAAAGGGCATGCCGTAGCCAATTATTTGCCTGAGAAGGGATCGCGTTTCCATGGCGGCAGAACTCCAGAGGGCAGGGCCTGCTTGGCTAGTGATATGTAGTGGAGCAACACGGAACAGCAACCTGAGAACAAAATGTGAAAAGTTTTTTAAAAACATTTTCCCCCCTGGAAGATTGCACTGAAAAGAGAGAGGAGTAAGAGAATATCTAAACACCTGGGTTTTTTAAATTAGGGACCCGTGAATTCTTCTGATGGGTTGGGGACTTCATGCTCAGATCATGTGGAGCTACACATCATGGATGTCTCCTAGGGCATTGTGTCTTGTTTGGCTCAGGACACCCCACAGCAAAATTCCTTTCCAGCGTTTAACAAGGTCTGGAGCTGACCGCACCCTGTCTCTAGTCTTGCAAACTAGTTTTATTTGGTGAATTGATTTGTACAGTATTGCTTTAATGTAAAAGATGTTCGCTAGTAACATAAAAGGAAGCTGTCTTATACAGAGTCAAACCACTTGGTCTATCTAACTCAGTGCTGTCCCCACTCACTGGTAATGGCTCTTCGGGATTTCGGACAGGGATCTTTTCCCCAGCCCTGGGGATTAAACCCGGGACATTCTGCACTCAAAGCAGATGCTCTAACCACTGTGCTATCAACCTTCCCCAGCTCTTTGAAATGAACATGATATACATTGGATAAGAGTAGGGCCATCTTAAGCATATCCAGCGCCGTGTGCAAAGATCCCTCTGCCGCCGCCCCCCAGCAACTCCAAAACAAGGGAGGGGGCGGTGGAAAATGTCCTCTGCCTCCCCCACCGCCCCGATCCCTGGCGTGGTGGTGGCGATCAAGCAGGAAAACGTGCTGGAGGACATGTTCTCTGGTGTCAGGCCGCCCGAGAAGGCAGCCCAGGAAGGCTGCGCACCTCCTTTTGCCAGGAAGCAGGAGGAGGACAGCGACCGGGAGCAGGGCCATCTTTAGCAGACGCAGAGGCTTGGGAGGGAAGCTGTGTGTGCAGCTCCCATCCTAAGCCTCTGTGGGGATCGCTCTCCTCCTGTGGAGGCTTGGGAAGGAAGCTGCATGCCCGCCAACCATATAGTTGGCGGGGCGCAGCTGGCGGGTGTGCAGGGAAAGGGGAGGCTGCTGGTAAAGCCGCGCAGCTCCCCCACTCACCAGGGCACCCCTGAGAGGCCAGCACCCTGGCACAACGAACCACTAAGTCCAATGAGAAAGACGGCTCTGGATAAGAGAGGAAAATATAGATAGCTAGAAAGAAAGAGAGTTGTAAGCAAATCTAGAAGGACAGAAGCATATGATGAATAAAAGGATGTATTTGTGGGATCCTCAGTCCCATATAACCAACGTGCTTAACTCTAATTAATGCATGGAGGGGTTAAGACCACAGAGTAAGCTGTCCTGACAGGCTTAGGTCACTCTCTCTTATCTTGGGAGAAAGGGTTATCAAGCTTTCATTCTTCCCATTACACCATTTGCACTCCTGCAAGTAAGGAGGCTAAGCTTGGTTGCTCCAGCTTAGCTTCATGGCTTTCTGCAAGCCATCCTTTTGTTTCTAGGCAAATAACCATTCACCACTTTAGAACTTTAGTTTTACTGCCTGTCTTTTTCTGACTGCTATATGAGAAAGCACATGAACCTGATCTTTGAAGATTTTGTATGCAAACCATTTTTAACTTGCCAAACATGTAGTCTCTTTCTATGCTAAGGGAAGAGGAGGACTTAGGAAGCATCTTAGAAAGGAATATTTTAAAGATCCACCAGCCTATATTTCCACGCTTTACTTTGCTGTGTATTTTTAAAAATTTTAAATCTCTGCTTGGGTTCTCTTACCAAAGAGTACTTGTGCCAAACATGGATCTTGGCATCTGTGAATTCTCTTTTAAACCAGACAACAAATGAACCAGCAGTATTTTCAAGTCAGGTGCGTGAGAACTTTAAAAAAATGGGGCTCCAATCAAGAGGAATTCCTAAGGAATATGGTGGACAGGAGCACTCACTATTTTGTGTCTGGGGCTTGGTTGAGGGCAGAACTGCCTACAACTGTTCTAGGAAGGGTTACCACAAGGAGTGGCACTTCCTACCAGACAGACACATTTCTCACGTCTGAAATCCACATACATCTGCAGGAGGGCAGCAACCGATGCATCACCGGAAAAGGAGGAAATGCATCACTCAAAAAAAGTTAACAAATGATGGCACATATAATTTATAGGCATAGCTGAAAAATTAGAATGATGGGGAGGGGCTGAGAAGAGAAATGTTAATTGTGTGTTTCATGACATATGGCCAGTTAAGCAGTTAGGTGGAGAAACACAGCCCAGTGTCGACAGGTGGGCAGAATAGCCCATTTGTCAATCATGTAACACCACTGGGGTTTCATGTGACTGACAGGCAGGTTGTTCCTCCCACCTGTCAAAATCTCTTGTGTGAGGTTCCCAAGCACCCGACAGCCAGCTTAACTGTTGGGTGCTTGACCCTTTGCTTATTTCTTTTAATAAATAATTTTTATTGAGTTTTCAGTTTCTTACATTTTTTTTTTTACAAACTTTAAAATATCCAGTGACTTCCCTTCTTCTCCTTTCGTGGTTCATGTTACATACCATACATTCCTGCATATTTTACTATAACCATTCAAATCAATTTTCCACTTTTACACCAATCAAATATTGTTTACTCTGTTGAATGCTGCCAGTGTTTTCAGCTTACAATTATTTTCCATATATTCAATAAATATGTTCCACTCTTCTTTAAATATATATTCTTCTTGCTCTCTTATTCTGTGTGTTAAGCTTGCAAGTTCTAACATCTTAAGTTGCCAATCTTCTTTACATGGGACCTCACTCACTTTCCATTCTTGGGCTAACAGAACACGGGCCGCTGTTGTTGCATACATAAATAAACTTCTGGCACCTGGGAAATTCTGTCTGGGTTATTCCCAACAAAAAGGACTCTGGTTTTTTGGGGAAGGTAAATTTAAACATTTTTTTCAACTCATTATAAATCATTTCCCAATATTCTTTTACCTTTCTGCATGTCCACCACATATGAAAAAAAGTTCCTCCCATTTCTTTACATTTCCAACACGTATCTGATTCAGCTTTATACATCTTAGCCAACCTACTCGGAACTAAATACCATCTATGAATCATTCTCAAATAGTTCTCTTTCAGAGAATAATGTGTGGTAAATTTCAAATCTCTTTTCCAGTGTTTCTTCCAGAGGTTTAGGTCGATATTGTGTCCTATATCTATTGCCCAGTGTGGAGTGCTTGACCCTTTGGGAAGTACTGAGCAAAGGGCTAGAAAAGTGTGTCTTTCTCCCCACCCCACCCCCCAAAAATCAGCTGATAGAGGCGGAGATAGAAGCTCAGATTTTGCAGGTATCAACAACATGGAGAGGAACTCCTTCGTACAGCCCACAAAATGCTTCCAAAACAAGGCACAGGAGCACATCTTGCTTCAGGCAAAAGAACAAGTGGGACTTTCCTTTAAGCTCCCAGTAGTTCCTGTGAAGCCACATCTGGGCATGGTTTGGGGGGAAACAGCTCTCATGGGCCAAACTGGGACCTCTGGCAGGTCAGGTTTGGCCCATGGGCTGGTGGTTCCCCACCCCTGATTGAAGGGATCTGTTTTAAGACTATTAGGGTTCAGGGTCTAGAATTAGCTCACTGTGCCACTTGGACGGGACACACCTTCCTACAGAGGAGCCATTCAAACAAAGGGCTGCTGTCCTCTGTAAAGTAGGAGACAGGACCAGTTTATTTCTGCAGCCTTCTCAAGTCTTACCCCACAAATCAAATTGAACGAGGAGGAACTGAAAGAGACAGGAAAGGGCGGGGAGCAAGGCTGATGAGGTTTTCGGGGGGGAAGGAAGCAGGGATTGGGAGAGGAAGGTGTGGAACGAGCCGATAGCTGAGAAAGACAAGTGAGGAAGACCACATACGAACAGGTTTCTATGCTCCAGATTTCCCTTGTGGTTTTAATTTGAATGCATTATAGACACGAGCATTTTTTTTACATTTCAGAAGCTTCCAATCTTTGTTAGAAGCCGCCCAGAGTGGCTGGGGAGACCCAGCCAGATGGGCAGGGTACAAATATTATTATTATTATTATTATTATTATTATTATTATGCAGATTGCATGAGTGATGGCTCAGAGCTCAGCAGCAGAGCCCATGCATTGAGTACTAAAGATCCCAGGAGCTGCAATGTAAAATGAGCCCTATCAGACCAGGCTGTTCGGGACCTGGAGAGAGGCTCTGTATAAATGCCATGCATATATTTGGGAAAAGAAAAAAAAACCAGAGAAGAGTCTAGAATGGAGTTGCCATCTTTGGAATCTCATCTGTGCTTATGCATTTTTCAGAGTTATATCATGCCTGAGCTCTTTTGTGGCAAGAGCCTGCTGTATCAGGCCAGTGGCCCATCTAATCCAGCATCTGTTCTCACATGCAGCCAGAGTGCAACCCTCCTGTGGTTTCCAGGAACTGGTATCCAGCAGTATTACTGCCTCCAGCAGCGGAGGCAGAACAGAGTCACCACCATAGCTAGTCATTGATAGCCTTGCCTCCATGAAAAGGTCTAATTTTCTTTTACAGCCATCCAGACTGGTGGACATCCAAGCTGTGGCCTAGCCAGTGAGGCTGCCAACTCAATGGTTCGGAGGGACAAAATCTCCCCACCCAGCAAGGCTACACCCAGGATTTTCCACTCAGGAAGAATAACATATTTTGCTGACGGAAGTGGCCTGTAGTACGAGCGGCAGAGCTAACCGCTCACAACGCCACCTCGCCATCCGGTACTAACGGGCAGCTAGGGGGCAGGAGGAACCATTCAATTCTGTCCTCATTTAAAGGCGAGCCTTTCACTTTCTGAAACAATACATGAACCAAAATGTAGCCGTCCTTTGCAGTTCGCCAATTTTGCAGCACGGTTCTCCAGCCGAGTCACGCGTACAGAAATGCAGCAAAGTGTGCACAAAAAAATGCACATGTGGGTGAAAATATTGTACAAAAATGCATTCTACTGGGGGAATTTGCTTTGCAAAAATGTGTAGACTCGGCACAACTGCATACAAAAATAAAAATATGTATATTAGGAGAAATTAGCACTGAAATTTTCACCTAGACTCTTTTTAAAAAATTGTCAGTTGATGTGGAAAAGTGAAGAGTTGAAGATATGAGAAATGGAGGTAAACTGAAAATGGGCAGATATACCCATCATTCCTTCCCGATCCAGTGGGTGTTGTCAGAGGCAGATTTGGCTACACTGGGCGCTGAGTATAGGAAGCGGTGTAGGTGTGATATAGCAAATGGAATGGAAGGCGAGAGGTGGGGCTGTCAAATTTTGGCCCTGCAAAGGATGCCACTGAAATTTGAAAGAGCAAAGTCCGCTCTTGCTGTGGTCCAAAGGCACATGAGTCTACTCCCTTATGGATGCAAAGAAGGCTTAATGCTGATCAGTGCCTGGATGGGAGACCAGCTGAGGACTTACATGTACACTGCCTTGAGTTCCATAATAAGAGAAAGGCAGGATACCATTGTAAGAAGGACGGTAGGAATCAACCCAAAACCTGCTGAAATCCCATGCTGCCTTGATGCTGCGGAAGAGAGCAAGCAAATGGCCCAGTCCTCATGCCCGCCCAGAGGGAGAGGCTAGCAGAGACTGCAACTCCTTCAGCTCACTTGTCACATTTTCCTCCCTCACTCAGTGAAGGTTAGCAAAAGGTGGTGGCAGCCAGGGCTGGCGGTTAGTCCCCTGGTCAGGAATGGGCCATGACACCTGCCCAGCCATACCATACCCTCCAAGACCTTGAAACCAAAATCCAGGACGCCATCTTCCTGGGCTGTATTTTCCCATTTTTTATCATGAAAACATCATGGCCATGGTTTCCCCCCCTCCAAAAAAAGAATGGGCAAGGCACCCAAAAACAAGTGCTTGGGGATACCATGTGAGATCACACCCAAAAGAAAGCACTTTTCCGGGGGTGGGGGGATTGCGCCGCAAAATCAGGCAAGATCACAGCAACCCAAATGGCCACTGTTCTCTCGCGATAAAAAAAAAAAGGATGCCCCATTTTCCCCCGGGACATTTGTGGGGTATGCAATATCAACGTCTGACACTTCCACCATGCCCCAGAGCTGGGATTAGGAATATGTGTGTATGTGTGTGCCTTTTGAATAGGAAGCTGGCAACTGGTGGTGGCCATGAGGAGATTTCTTCAGATAAAGGACCGTTTCCTCTCATGGGAACCTGGTTGCTCTTCCATATCAACAGGGAAGACCCAGGCTAGGCTTTCCAGAAAGCAACATCCAAGGGTGGAGTCTGGAAAGTTAAGATAGAGCACATGACATAGTATTTGAGGGAATACTTCAAGGGCAAGTGGTATTGCTAGGGGGTTGGGTGACGCAGTGGAAGCTGAAGCCCACTGAGGCCATCTTGGTCAAAGCCTCCTGTGAAACCTTAAACTGGCACTGCCCAAGGCCCTACCTGCTGCCACTTGCAGCTGAATAATTTCCCTCATGTGCCCAGTCCAAATATCCCTGCCAACCACCTTGGCACCACAGTAATTATGGCCATTAGAGAATTACTGTAAACTCAGAGGCTCCTGATATATTGCCACCCTCCACCCTCGAACGTTTCCTTCATCTTAACAAGCTGCCAGGCAAAAGGAGACGGCCCTTTAGGTATCCTAGTCTGACGTTGAGACATTCTCTTAATGAGATAATTGTGTGGAAATGCTGCTTGTGTGCTGCAACACTGTTCTGTTGTGTACGTTTATTATATTTCTATCCTGCCTTTCAGCAGGAAACCACAATGTGTCTCATGGAAGGAACGTAAAACAAAAATGGGTCAAAGGAGGCCAATGGAAGGGGCCTCACTGTGTGCGCCCCACAAAATGGCTGACCGCTGAGAGAACCTGGGGAGAGGAGGGGCCGGGTGGCAGTTGTGTAAGGCGGGTAGATGGAAAGGGCCGCTCCCTCTTCCTGCCACAGCCTGCTGCTTCTCTTTCTAGTGTTTCTCTCATACTGCCATAATTAAAAGAAATAGAAGCAACAAAATATAAGTAAGAAAGAAAGAAAGAAAGCTGAATGATCAGGGTTGTTCCAGCCCACGGCAGTTCTCTGCCCGAAGCATTGCCTCATCCCTGCTAGGCCCAACCCTCTAAAAAAATATTGCAGTGCCATTTGGACACCCATTTCATGTTGTCTCTCTACAGGGCAGGCTCCAAGTCAGGGGAAGATCCTGGTATAATATTCCTTGGAGCAGCTTATCCTCCACCCTGAGGATAAAGGATGAATATATCTGCCCATTTCAGTTTCTCTCAGTTCCTCAGTTTCCCAGTCTTAAACTAACATCTTTGCATTTCCACAGCAAATTGCAATCTGTTTTTTAAAAAATCCTCATGAAAATTCCTCAGTTTTTTGAGTGCAAAATTCTCTCCAAAAACCCCCCATATTTTTTAAAGGTATGCAGTTTTGACTATTGGGCACATTTTTTTGTGTAAGCGATTTCCTATAAAGCAATGGATTTTTCTACATTATCTTTCCTAACGTATGCATTTTTGTGCCTAACACAGGGTTCCCATATTGTGTTTGCGGATTACCAGTGGCCCATAAGCTTCATTCAGGTGTTCTGTGCCATCTCTGCAAAGGACACTTGCACTCTGAAGTCGTATCAAATTCTATGGAATTTAAAGTGCAATCAAATACAGTATAACAAATAAAAGCAGCAACAAAAATGCATTTCAAAATCATGCAGTGTCTAGCACGGCGCATTGCAATTGCTACAGCAGGCAGGGGAAAAAATCATCAAGACCTTCAACAATTCATGTGGGAGGTGGAAAATTGGAGAAGCACTAACATATGCATTTTTGCACACCCTCTCGGTTTGGAGATCTACACTGCAAAATCTGGAGAGGTGCAAATTCCAAAGGATAATTAATTGTGCATTGGCTTGAGAAGCGTGGATTAGGAAGTTTCTCATTAGAATGCAAAAAAATCTGAATTTCTACCTCATCCCATCCCTTGAGGGGCCAGAGAAGTGCTATAAGAGGCTGCCCTGAAAGAAATTCGTCCTCTGAGTGCTTTCCCTGCAGTTTTTGGGAGGGGGATTCCCCACATCTCACCACAATGGACCATCCTCTGTCAGTTCCTGCGTAGGAAGCTCAGACAGGAGATGCCAAGCGTGTGCACGTTGTGTCTCCTCCACTGCATCTCTTCTGAATCTACTGTGAGATATCGTAATCGAAGGTGGGTGTAGGGGAAACTTGAGGGCTGTACAGCACTTTCACTCATCCATGCAGCATGGAATCTGTGACTTATCACTATAGAAAAAGGGTGCTCATTGACTTTCCACGTTTCGGCATGTGTTATTCATGAGCAGCGAAGAGTTTAAGAAATGCTTCCAGCATCCAGGAAGGAAAATGTGGCTGGAGACTATAAAACTATATAGCTGCCTAGATTATAAGGATGAAATCAGGACCAGAAACCTGATTTAGTCCTGTGGAGACTCCTGTGCCAACTCAAGTTATTTTGCCGCCTGAAACTGAGCCCCAGAAGTACCACCTCCCTTCTGTTAGGGCCGGCACTTCAAAAATTCAAATTCCTGCCTTTCCCCATCTCTCTATCATGGTCCTGCCTGAAGCAGATTTCTCTATTTTGCCACTTGGTCGAGATGCTGGATTTTCTGCATATAGCAGCCTCTTTTCCACTGTTCTTCCAGCTCTTTCAGCTCTTAATCCCAGCTTGGGGCAGACTACTTAGCAGACAAAGTGTTTGATTTAGAGCCAGGTTCAAATCCCGCCTCGGCTAGTCGCTAACCTACCTCACAGGTTTCTGTGAAGATAAAATAGATGCCCAACAGAACTCCTTCGAGGGATGCCAGGTGGACGATACAACAAACGCACTTTAACAATGCACCTCTCATTTCCGCAGCTGCCACCCCACCTTCCCCACAACCATTTCCACACGATACTTTGCAATTTTGCTCTATCCCAAATGACCAATGCCCCACCATCCCGCTCCCCTCTACCTTTTGCTTAGGAAGAAGGCTTCACGCAACGCTGGTCCCACCTGTTGAGGGAAGGTTCTTGTGGGGCAGGCCTCAGCTTTGCCTTCGCCTCACCAATATTCTGTTTGGCCGGGCAGGAAGGAGTGAATGAAACCGAGGAGGAGGTGGCGGTGGAGAAATACTGAAAAAGAAGAAGCAACCGTTAAATGCACACAGCGAGAGGAAGTGGTGTAGTCAGCTTGGCAATGCATCGCGGGTGTGAGAGGGGCCTGCCCACGTTGGGACATGTGGGGAGACCGAGAGGCTCTTGGAACCAAGGACCACCAAAGTTATCCACCCTCCCACACAAAATGCTAGGGCGGCCGACGTGAAGAAAGGATGCCTCAGAGCTCATGCAGAGTGCACTAGCCTCACCAGTAAGCAAGCACGATCAGCCCCTGCTCAGCTCTGCTTCCTGCACCCACAGCGGAGGAAGGCACAACCACAGAACGGCCAAGGAAAGTAAGATGGATGGGCTGCCAGGCAAGCAGACTGGCCGTGCAAGTGGATGGTGGTTTTCATCCTGCTCAGACTAGGGCTGTAACGTCCCCTTTTAGTCATCTAGATATCAGTATGGCAACCACAGGCTCCCTGAAGCTGGCAAGCGCTTATCTCCTTTTGCACATCTTCCCCTTACTGCTGTGGGACTGGGTGGGGTATGTGTGTGGGTGTGGTACTTCTCTAAGTCTTCCTCTAGAACATCCAGACTTGAGAATATCTCGGTGGTTCCACTTCCACCATCTTTGGGCAACCACAATGGAGAGGGTCAGTGTGGTGTAGTGGTTAGAGCATCAGACTAGCTGATGGGAGTTGGAGTCCAACAGCACTGGGAGAAGCACAGCATCCCCATCCCCGTTTTAAATGGTTGGCCCAAGTGCTACAAGCCCATTTCAAGCAGCAAAACCACTGCTTGGTTTTTGTTTTTGTTTTTGTTACCTCCACAGTCTCTGTACTCACCAGTGTTGTGGCGGATGTATGCAAATCTTGTGTGTTGTGCATGTAGGACTACCAGACTAACCTGGTCTTCTAATAAGGAAAGTGCATTGCACTCTAGGGAGTTTACTCCCAGATAAGTGGAATTAAGTTTGTAATTAGACTGGGTCCCTTTCTGGCCTGCCCCATGTCTGCAGCCTGGTTCTAGTTTGTCTAATACAGTGGTACCTTGGTTTTCGAACAGCTTAGTTAAAGAAGAACTTGGAACCCAAACACTGCAAAACCTGAAGTAGGTGTTCTGGTTTCCGAACTTTTTTTTGGAAGCCAAATGTGCTCCGTTTTGTGTCCCCCTGTGTGTTTCCTGTTGCGCTGCTACTTTGCGTCCCCCCCAATTGTAATTCAAGCCTTCCATTTCCGACTGCAGTGTTCTAAGGTGATATTTGGAGCTTATATTTGGTGCTTTTGTTTTTGCTATTTATTTTGCGTTTTTTTTATTTGAGGCTTTTTCAGTTAATTTGTTTTTGTGACTGTGTGAATCCCAGTTCAGCTATTGATTGATTGATTGATTGATTGATTGTGTGACTGTGGAAATGGATAAAAGCCTCCCATCCAAACAATGACTATCATCGGTGCAGGTAAGAAAGAATTTTTTTTAAAAAAAATAGCATCTACAATACTGATTTATTTATTTTATAGTACAGCTGAGGAAACCAGGAAGTACAACATGTCAAAATCCTTTGAACAGTAAATGCAATCCCATGATTACACAGCAAACTCAAATGATCAGGAAAATCCTTCCCCAATATCCTCTACACTCCCCAAATAATATTTATTCATTTGATTGATCATAAAATATTTATATATTTGTATTTACTATCTATATATTCCACTATTCATTTTAAAAAAATCAGTCATTTTCAACAATCATATAAATAATCACACACATATCAGAAATCAGCCAACTATTTTGAAAAGATGCATTCTTCATTGCCTGCATAAGCCTGACTGAATAGAAAAGTTTTTGGCAAGCTTTCAAAAACTGAAACAGAAGGTGCCTGTTGAATCTCTGTTGGCAGAGTATTCCCAGGACTGAGCTGATGACACTAAAGACTTGGTTTCTTCCCAAGCGACTCTTGGGAAGACAATATAAAGACAATATAAATAGATGCTTCACTTTCAGAAGTAGAATTCAAGGCTATTTTAAAATAAGCACACACTGAACCCCTGGCCCACCTCGCCTAGTCTTGTACCCTCTGTGCAGTATGGGCTCTCCAGGGTCTTCAACACTGCGCCACCATTATGTATTTGAGCTGGAAGAGGGAGCTGAACCATGGAAAGGCCATAGCTCAGTGGCAGAGCAAACACTCTGCTTTGCCGGTTCAATTCCCAGCATCTCCAGGCTTGGAAGCACCCCTGGTGGAAACCCTAGACAAACCACTATGCTCCCCCATAGGACTCCCTGCTCAGCTACCCCTGAATTGTGGCCCAAAACATGGAGATTCAAGGAATTGGACCCAGGGCCTTGTGTGCCCAGCCCCTGAACAAACACCCCACTCCTAGTGGTGCAGCAAGAAAACTGCTAGCACATTTGCAAAGCTAAGCAGGGCCCAGTATGGTTTCAAATTGGATGGGAGACGATGTGTTGAGATGCATGCATCGCAGTGGGTCAGACTACATGGCCCACGGGGTCCCTTCCAACGCTACAATCTTACGATGAACTGCTACGCCACTTGGGCCTCATGGCGGACCCTGTCAGCATGGTGTGTTGGGAAGGCAAATTTAAGCCTTTTCTCCCCTGTTGCAGTCTCGAAAAAAATGCCCCTCCCCATGGTTGATTCCAAATGAGATGTCCGGCTCATTTGGGGCCTCAGCAGGGGTGGCAGAGCAAAAGGCTTCTCCAGGCACCGAGATAAGCACAAAGGGAAGCTTTTCACCTGCTCAGTTCTGGCATGGCAGTGTTTTGTTTCAGGCCGCAGGGCACGAAGAAACGAAAGTCATAGAAGGGATGCCTGTCTGGGGCAGCCTGATAAGGGCCCATGAACTGCAACGGTTGAACAACAAAAGGAGTCGATAAGGCAAGACCAACACAGGAACGGCTGGGTGGTTAAACTGCAAAGTTAGACGGGTTAATCTAGGTCTTCAAGGATGCGCTGGTGTACATACGAAACTCTTGAGGTGAGAGGAAGGTAATAGAGGAGTAGTACAGTCTCACCACTGTAACACAGTCTGAGAGCTTAAAGGGCTGATCTCAGAGCGATTCTTTCAAAAAACATAGAATTTATTTCACACAAACACACACTATATTTGGGTCTTAGGTGTTTGGAAGCGGAGGAGATGTCCCAGGGTGTATTTTCAGCATTACTACAATCCTACCACATCCCTGAGTGAGTGGACTTCATGGTTTGGAAGCCCCACGTCAACCAAGGGGGTCAGACAAGGGTCAGAAGCAGAGCAGGAGAGAGAGGACCACTGCCATGATGATTCCAAGGTTTGCTGTCAGACCACCAGATCCAGCTCTTGCAGCTGGTGTGGTAGTTGATGGTCGGCAGCCAGCCCCACAGCCCCTGTTACCATGGGTTTGGGTTGAATTCCTCTCATCTGACTTAGGCGATGCCCTCATTTCTCCTTCTCCCTTAGCCTGTCCTGGTTTTGCGCTTGGTTTTTTGCCGGGTGACATCTCAGTGGTGCTGATGGTTGCATTCAGAGGCCATTTTGCAGCTGCAGTCAATTCTTTGGAAAGAGGCTTCAAGGCAGCAGGATACATTTCTCCAGAGGTTTTGTTCTTTCTACTTTCTCTGGACGTATGAATTGTCTCCGAAGCGGTTGCATTTTGAGAAGACGATTTGTTAGCTGCAACAGTGGGATGAGGCAAAGATTAGTCTGGGGGGCCACCAGGTGGGGCATTGGAAGATGGCCGACAATAACATCTCTCTGACCCATACGAGGTACTAAGGGGCTGCTATGGGAAGTATGCAGCCTTCCTAATCCCCCTCAGGATGTGGGGGGGCACTGTCCTGCCAGCGGTGTTCACAATGCACCCCCTGAAACGAGAGATGGGGGTGCCGAACACTTGGCACAGGCCACCGGTGAAGTCAGATCTTCCTGACGCCGATTCCAATCAGCGCGTGCTGGTTGCTTCAGCTTGGAATTATAATTGGAAACATACGATTGGAAATGAAGCTGAAAGCACATACATCAAGTAAAGCTCGACTGATAAGACTGCTGATTAATGGATCTCTGCGACCAGGAGTGACGGACGGATAAGTAAATCTTCTGATGAATTACCACAAGGAGACGGTATGTTTGGAATGAAGGGGGGGTGGAGCTTTTAACGTGCTTGTGAAAATCATCGGAGATCGCAAAGAAAGGAATTTATGATAACAACAAGAAGAGAAAGGAAGTAATAAAGGACTATCCGGATCAAACTGGACAGAACTGTCTAATTAAAGCAGTAAGATAAGTGATGCTGTTTTGGACTCGTGCGGAGCTTGATGTATGGGTACCCCCAACAAAATGTAAAATTTGGCTGTATAATTTGGAATTAATGTGATATGGATAATGTGATGTGATTGGCCTGTTAATAAAAATTATTTAAAAAAAAAAAAAAAGATTTGTCTGGAGGTTGTGTGGTTGCATTCTCCTCACCATTTGTGGCCACGGCCAAAAGGATAAGGAAGCCAAAAGGCATGCTGTAGCCCATTATTTGCCTGAGAAGAGATCTTGTTTCCATAGTGTCAGAACTCCAGAAGGCAGTGGAGCAACAAGGAACAGCAACCTGAGGACAAAACGTAAAAGAAATATCCAAGAGCTAATTGGGTTGAATTAGCAAAAATGACAGCAACAATTAGAATGCAATCTAATCAAAATCTCAATCAGGAATGAAAATGTGTAGAAGAATACATGACCAAAAGATGCTCCAACAAGAATTTATTGATATGTATAGACTGATTTCACAAAGTTAAGTTAAGCTAATCAGATATATAAGATTGAATGTTTAATTATTAAGATACAAAATTATAATCAATAATAAAGTTACAAAATAATAACAAGGAAGTCACGCAGGGTGGAGGGAAGACACAGGGCAAGAAATAAGAAATGGATAAATGTTGGTACGTAATGAAATGTGAAAGTGTGAATTTATGAATATAAAGTATATGTATCATTATGTAAAGATTTCATATATGTATGGCAACATTAATAATAAATAAATAAATGGGGAAAAAGAAATATCCAAGAGCATGCATTGAGAAAAGAGGGCAGCCAGCAGCTACCTCAACTCATAGGCTTTTAAATCAGAGAAGTGCTAGTTTGAAAGGGTAGTTGGCGTTTGGTTCATTGGTTTGGAAAACGCAAATCTGATGCGTTTGAATTTCTACCTAATTGGTTATGAATGAATTCCTCTCCATCTCTACAGTTCAACCCCACCATCATGTTTTTCCAGTTGCAAGGGTTTCGTTATGGCCTCTGCCCATGTGACAGAGTTTGGGTGGAGATGAGCTTTCCCTTTCATGCATCAACAAGGATGGCGATGCCTGTCTCCACTGGCTTCCAGAGAGATCACTTGCCCCACGCAGCAACTGACCGAGGATCTGGACCGAGGATTTCTACAGCGCTTGGGGACACGGCCCTATTTAGGTGGTATCAAGGTGGTCCGAGGGCTTGATTCCCTGCTGTAACCTGGTCTGTGGAAATGCAGGGAAGCAGCTGCACCAGGTGCCAGAGGGGTGAAATATTTTAAATACATATAATTAGCATTCGCAACCCACAGCTCAACATATTAAAAGGGTGCAGGTGGTGAATCCTAGAATGTGGCCAGGCGTGCAGAATCCGGCTGAGACGCTGGACTTGCCATGTTTCAACAGGCCTTCCTCATCATGTGGCAATCTTATCGTTTCTAGACAGCTGTCAGCTCTCCATTTTCAACTCACGGCTGGCGCCGCCACCAGGCAAAGCCGGGCATCTGTCATTTGCGTGGCCCAGAAAGCAAACAAAAGATGGCATAGATTTATGAGGATTTTGCATGTGTAAATGTATATGTATAGCTGGTATATGTATAGCTGCAAACTAAAACTAACATTGACTGTCGGTGACCTGTCTATCTCCTTGGCCTATTGTTCATATTATATATTAATATATTAGTTATATCCTGCCATAAAGGATAAAGTTCTGTTCTACTATTAATTCGGTTTGTTATGAATTTTTTTCATAAAGAACAGAATGTATCTCTTTATGACCTAGTACTATTATCAGTATTATTATTCTATATTCCACCTTTTCTACAAGCTCAATGTGGTGTGCATGGTTTCCCACCTCGTCATTTAATCCCCACAACATCCTTGTTAGGTAGGTTAGGCTAAGAGGCAATGACCGGCCCCCACAGGTGAAAACAGGAGCCTATTTCAGCTTTCATAATGCATGAGGGCAGCTGGGGAGCAGCAGGGAGAGGAAGACTGGATAACTTTATTAGCCCCATTAGATTTATCTGTGGCTGAAACATCCTTTCTGGCAGAGCTTCTGTGTTCATGGTTGCAGTGGGTACAAGCTCCCCTCCTCTGGCATGAAGGCAGCATACTACACCTGTTGAATTTCTACCTGCCACCCAGCTGCTAAATTGCAGAAGACCCTTGCCAGGGCTCCACAGGCTGTCCTGCGGGGAACGCAGTGCTGGCCTGAGACTTTTTGCTGCTTGAAGCTGAGTTCAAATTGTGGGCATGCACGCACATAAACACAGCTAAAAATTCAAATTAAAAATTCAAATTCCTGCCTTCCTCTATCACAGGAAAGAAAAAGAAGAGACGAAAAGGTGGGACTCGGAACAGAGCAAAGCCTTACCCACTGAAAAACGCCATTCCCAACCCTGTTTCCGCCCCCACCCTTTTGAAAAGCAAAAACCATCAGGGAAGGGCAGCACTGGCAGAGACCAAGCGGGTGCATTGGGGGCGAGTGGGGTGGCTTCTTCGCCATACCTGCCAATGGTCTTGTCGAGCAGTTGCGTCCAGACTAGGCTAGCAAGGTCCCTCTCTGAGCGTCTGCACATCTGCAAGGCGACAAACATTTGTTGACGTCCTCGGCTGCTTATCTCCCCTTGCCTGTCTCCTTATCGGCGCTGGACTGCGGGTGGTGGGAGGGCTTTATCCAGGTCCTCCTCCCAGCATCTTAACATCCAGTCCAGAGAATGGTGCCACCGTTATTCGGCAGCCGCTATGGAGAGGGCATGGTGCTGGAGGAGACTCTTGAGAGTCCCATAGACTGCAAGAATTTCAAACCTCTCCATTCTTAAGGAAATCAGCCCTGAGTGCTCACTGGAAGGACAGATCCTGAAGCTGAGGCTCCAATACTTTGGCCACCTCATGAGAAGAGAAAAAGACCCTGATGTTGGGAAAGATGGAGGGCACAAGGAGAAGGGGACGACAGAGGACGAGATGGTTGGACAGTGTTCTCAAAGCTACCAGCATGAGTTTGACCAAACTGTGGGAGGCAGTAGAAGACAGGAATGCCTGGCGTGCTCTGGTCCATGGGGTCACAAAGAGTTGGACATGACTAAACAACAACAATGGAGAGGGCATTCTCAGGGGTGGTCCCACAGCTAGCTGCCTCCCGGCCCAACAACTCAAGGAGAAGCATGGGCTCCCCGGCCCTGTCTGAGATAGTTGCTGCATGTACTTGGGCTCTGCTTCAGGCAGCAAAATGCCTTGGGCCTTATCTTTGTCACCTGCTCTCTCTCTGCCCCCATCACTGTGGTTGTGGCTAATATCTTTGTATGCTCTGGTCCATGGGGTCATGAAGAGTCGGACATGACTAAACAACAATAAACAGTTGTGTGTTGTGTATGATGGCACTAGACTAACCTTCATAGAGTTTTTCTCTCTGAGTGAATCTGGCAGTAGCTAGTGTAGGTGCCTTTCCTTGCATTGATGGGCTGACTGTTGCAGGAGCATTTCATGGGCCCATCACCAAAGTCATTTGGCGATATGCTAACCCAGCAGCCATTGTGTGTCTGGCGCCCAAGGAGACTTTCTCAAAATTCCAAATATGCCCACTGGCCCCCCAAATGTTGGCAACTTACATTGTTCAATAGCTATTTTCCCCCACCCGCCAAAGCCACTGGTTGCCCAGAAAATTGATATGACACATACATTATTATTCGAGGTAGTAGTAGTATCTTTTTCTAGAACAAAATGGTGCACGTTCCTAAATAAATAGTATTAGCATCGAGGGCAGCAGGTCCAAACCCCGTTTTACCTGTACTTGTGACTGGTGCTGTGATTCAAATGAGTTTTAAAATGCAAAACTTATTCAATAACAGAATGCAATTCCTTATTCTAAAATCAGTTTTAAAAACCAAGCATCTAAACCAGTTAAAACTTCTTGAAAAACTCTGAAAAACTTCTTTGAAAGAGTAAGCAGTGTGGGCAGGGATTATTGGTGGGATTGTCCCTGTTTTCTTGTGACATTAGCAACCGTCTAAAAAATGGTGAGATTTAGCAGAAATTTATCCAGGTATGGGGAAAGTGTGAAGGGAAGATTTTCTCCTGCTCAATGTTGGCATGTTAGCCTGTCCTTAAATGTTGTGGGGCAAGAAAAACAAAAGAAACATGAGGAGGCGAGGTCTTTGACAACCTGAGAATGGCTTGAGTACAGCAGGAGCTGAGATAAACATAGAAGACACCACAGGACCAACCACAGGAAAGGCTGGGCATGGGAACTGCAAAGGTTTTGCGAGATAATCTGGATCTAGTGTGTTTCGAAGGATGTGATGGCGCGTTTATATCTGAAAAGCCTGCTTCTTAATATAAGCAAGAAGTAGATAGTTGAGAAAAGATGCAGGTAATCTAGGGTAAGACCAGGCCCTCTAGCCCAGCCAAATATCTTGAGGGCCAGTGCTCGGTGCGGCTGCTTCCAGAACATATAGAGGCCACATTCGCATGAGACATTGAAATTTCTGTGGTACCACTTTAAACTGTCATGGCTTCTCCCAGAGAATCCTGGGAGCTGTAGTTTGATAAGGCTGCTAAGTGTTGTTAAGAGACCCCCATTCCCCTCCCAGTTACAGTCCCCAGAGTTCCCTGTGAAAGGGATCATCTGTTAAATCGCTCTAGGGATTTTAGTCCTGTGAGGGAAACAGAGCTCTCCTAACAACTCTCAGCAGCATCCTGAACAAACTACAGCTCCCAAGATGCTTCGGGGGAAGAAGCCATGATGACTGTTTAAAGTGGCGTCATAGTGCTTTCAGTGTGAATGTGGCCAGAACGTGCTTCTTATTCACATACAACCCCTTGCTCTGTTGGGGGTTGGTGTGCGTGTGGAAGTCAAGGTGCCCCAGGGGGCATATTTTCAGGTCATAAGGCAATCCTCACTGATCTGGCGTCATGATTTGAGCCAGTGGGCCCATTTTGCCAGTGAGAGTCAGAGGGGGTGAGAGCAGTGGTGCAGCTACATAATTTTAGTCCATGTGGACTGCCTCATTTGTGAAGCACACAATTATCATTTATTTTAAATCCCTCCTGTAATCCACTCACTCAAGGATGGCTTTGGATCAGAAAAATCCAGATGCAAAGCAGCCCTAACCTCCCATTAGTCAGTTCAAACAGGCAGCTTCCCACAGCTTCTTTACTTAAAAAACAAAAACTAAGATGGAGGCATCTAACTGGGCCCTAGTCAGGAGGCCAAGTGTGCAGAAGGCCCTTGTCAGTTTCACATCTGAGGTAAAGTCATAATGCCTGCGTAGAGTGAAGGGCCTTCCCCCACAGACTAGTCACTTTCAATTCCCCTGCCAGAAACAGCTCCCTTCCTCACTGGAGTGAGCATCATCTATGCTTTACACCTACTTCTATCTTCCTGACAGGTTACAGCAGAAGGAAAAAAGAAAGATGCTAAGTGTGTGTGGTTATCAGTCATGAGTACAGGTATTAACTGGAACTTGCATCTGCTGGCATATTTGTTTGAGAACAAGCACAGTTCAGAGCAGCGAACCATGTTAAAACCATCGTCTCTTTTAACCGTGGTATTTAAAAGTCTGAGCAGTGCAACAAATAAAACTTCCAAATCAAATACAGCTCCGATATTTAAAAAGTCCTAAAACATCATATGAAAAGCCTCCCGCATAGCTGCCAACTCCCTGGGGCCTTGAGCACCCACAAAACTCCCCATGAAGGGGCTGGGCACCCACAAACTTCAGTGCCAGGGCCATGCACGCTGCATGGCACCCACGGCCCTGGCCACTCATGGGGCCAGGCTGGCACTCCTGGCCTCAAGGTAAATTAAAAGCTGGACATAATTGTCAGGGAACTGCCATCGGAAGGAAGGGAAGTGAAAGGGAGCTGGAGGGATGGCTCAGAGACACTTCCAGCGAAAACAGTGGGGAGGTTTCAGGACCTCCTGTAGGGACACCCACTCCTCGCCGGAAACTGTCACGCAGAGAGTCCAGAAGACGTGTTTCCGTTAAGGAGCTTTTATGTTGGAAGCGATTCCGAAAGCAACCACTGTCGGAATCTGCCAGCGACTGACGGAGCCATGTTTAAGGGGCTCCGTTACAGACAGAGGTTTGCAAACTTGACCAAACTCTGAGGGACTAGGATTTTACACACAAGCAGCTCATCGTCCCATCACAGCATTCCGACAGTCTCCGTGAGCAGCTTGTGCAGGAGAAGGCATCATGAGCAACCCAGCCGGAACCGGAGAAGCAGGAGCTGGAGCGGGTCCAAGCCTGGAAGAAAGGTACCGGGTGTTGGAGGTCCAGCTAGCGCTGCAGACGGCGAGGCTTGAGGAGAGGAGGGCTCAGGATGCAGACAAAAAGGGGAAAGACACCCAGCTCGTCAGAAAGGTACCAGGATTGGTGCAGAAGTTTGGGGGGGAACCCAAAGACTATCATGGCTTTCGGACAGAGATGCAATATGCCCTCAATCTGCAGTTTGATGAATTCCCTGACGAGGAATCACGAGTGGCTTTCGTGATTGGGCATCTTGAAAAGGGGGCGAGAGACTGGGTTAGACCCCTGATGGCAGCGAATAGTGACGTCCTAAAGGACACGATGAAGTTCTTTCGCGCCATGGATCTGATGTTTTCCAGCGATATTAAACAGAGAATGATGAATACGCCCAGAATAAGCTCAGAGGTCTTAGGGGTGAGGGAGAGGAACCAGGGGGTTTCGAGGAAAGAAATGGAGCTTTGTATTACAAAGGGGCACTGTATATCCCTGAAGGAGACTTAAGGGGGAGGGTACTCAAGCAGTTGCACGACAGCCCCACGGCGGGGCATTTTGGACAACACAAAACCATGTGGTTGGTCACCAGGGAATTTTGGTGGCCTAAGGTGAGGGAAGATGTACGGGAGTATGTAAGAGGGTGTGAGCAATGCCAGCGAGCCAAAGGGGAGAGGCAGGCACCGGCGGGGCTATTAGAACCCTTACCAACCCCAGAACGACCTTGGGAGGCAGTGTCGATAGATTTTATGACTGATCTGCCGAAGTCCAAGGGGAAAACAGCCATCATGGTGGTGGTAGACCTACTAACAAAGATGTGCCACTTTGTAGCCTGCTCGCATGCAGTCACGGCGGAAGAGACAGCGAAGTTATTTGTAGAACACATTTTTAGGTTGCACGGGGTGCCATTGAGGGTGGTCTCAGACCGAGGAAAACAATTTACTTCCAGGTTCTGGAGGAAGCTCATGAGCTTACTGCAGGTGGAGGTCAACTTTTCGACTGCCCGGCACCCTGAAACCAACGGGCAGGCGGAAAGAGCAAACGGGGTCCTCCAGCAATACCTGAGGTGTTATGTCAATGACAGAGAGAATGACTGGGTAGAAAAGTTGGCGCTGGCGGAATTTGCCTACAACAATGCCGAGAATGTGTCCACAGGGATGAGCCCCTTCTTGGCTAATTATGGGTGTCATCCCAGGGCTTTCCCAGGGGGAGAAGGGGAGAGATGGGGTGTCCTGGCAGCCGAGCATTTTGTAGAAGAAATGGAAGCAATCCATCGTCAGCTCCAACTCAACTTAGAAAGGGCGAAGGAAGAATACAAGAGGCAGGCAGACAAGAACCGAAGGGAAGGTGAAACCATAAGGGTGGGAGATAGGGTGTGGCTGTCAACCCAAGGGTTGCCGTTCAAAGGAGGTTGTAAGAAATTAAGACCCAGGAGATTGGGTCCCTTTGAGGTCATTCAACAGGTCAACCCAGTGGCTTTCAGGCTCCGGTTACCCAACCACATGAAACTGCACCCAGTATTTCACAGGTCGTTACTGTCACCGTATGAGGGGGGACGAGAAGGGATGGCCACTCGGGGACCGGTCATAGAAGAAAGGGAATGCAGCAGCCATGTGGCAGAAATCCTCGACGCCAGGTGGAAGGGGGATCAGGTGGAGTATTTGGTAGCGTGGGAAGGAGAACCGGAGTCAGAAAACACTTGGGTAATGGCAGAAGATATCAATGACGAGGTATTGATAGAAACGTTCCATCAAAGGTTCCCAAGGAAACCTCAGCCTGTGGAGAGGTTCCGGAGGGAATACTTTGGGACCACCGATGAGGAGGAGGAGTTGGAAGGATTCTCGGAATCGGAAGGGGAAGGGGAGATGGACTCTGAGGAGGAGGAGTACTTCGAGACCAGGAACCGCAACAGGTGGAGATAAGTGTTCGGGACATCGGAAGATGAAGGAAGTTCATTCCGGGGTTTTGCCTCCTCACCGCCCGTAGAGGAGGGGGCGAGAGGGGATGAAGGGGGCCCTGGAGGGGAGGTGGATGTCAGGGAACTGCCATCGGAAGGAAGGGAAGTGAAAGGGAGCTGGAGGGATGGCTCAGAGACACTTCCAGCGAAAACAGTGGGGAGGTTTCAGGACCTCCTGTAGGGACACCCACTCCTCGCCGGAAACTGTCACGCAGAGAGTCCAGAAGACGTGTTTCCGTTAAGGAGCTTTTATGTTGGAAGCGATTCCGAAAGCAACCACTGTCGGAATCTGCCAGCGACTGACGGAGCCATGTTTAAGGGGCTCCGTTACAGACAGAGGTTTGCAAACTTGACCAAACTCTGAGGGACTAGGATTTTACACACAAGCAGCTCATCGTCCCATCACAATAATGTTACACACACACTCTATCCCCAAGTGGTGAGAGATTCCAGGGGTTGTAAGCGCTGTGTTTCTTTTTGAACAATGAGGCACAGCAGAGACTGTGGTGTCTTTATGGTGCATGGTTTATATACACATCTACGCAACCAGAGTCCAGATGGGGCGGCTCAGAGCATCATTTTCCAAGAGGTTTCTGTTCTTCTCGCAGATGCAGCCTTGCAGCCCAGCGACAAAAAGTCATGTCCTTCTGACCCCCAACTTCTGTCAGCTTGCATCACGATGCTCCTCCCAAGCTTTCATTGCCTCTGCCTTTTCTAACACCCGCCAAGGCCCCACTCCTTTGATGTGCAAATGGCTCATTCTCCCCAGGAAATTAGGCTGACTCTAGTCTAGAACCTTTCAACACATACTGATTTCCTAGGATTAAGGAGAACCTAATGCACAGGACACAGGTGGCGCTGTGGGTTAAACCACAGAGCCTAGGGCTTGCCGATCAAGTCGGCGGTTCAAATCCCCGGGATAGGGTGAGCTCCCGTTGCTCGGTCCCTGCTCCTGCCAACCTAGCAGTTCGAAAGCACATCAAAGTGCAAGTAGATAAATAGGTACCGCTCCGGCGGGAAGGTAAACAGCGTCTCAATGCACTGCTTTGGTTCGCCAGAAGCAGCTTAGTCATGCTGGCCACATGACCCGGAAGCTGTATGCCGACTCCCTAGGACAAAAAAACGAGATGAGCGCCGCAACCCCAGAGTCAGCCACGACTGGACCTAATTGTCAGGGGTCCCTTTACCTTTACCTAATGCACAGTTTAGGAAGTTTGTGCAGCAATAATTAGGTTCCACACATGCTAATTAAATGATTAGAAGCAGCGAGTGCAGAGGTCAAATACACAAACGGATCTGCCTTAAACACACAAGTCTGGCTTTTTCCTGGTTCTAACACACAAGCTCTAATTAAATTCCGATGTTTGCCGAACCCAGACATTTCGCACCCTAGATCAATAAGGAGAGCCTGCTGGATCAGGCCAACAGCCCATCTAGTCCAGCATCCTGTTCTCACAGTGGTCAACCAGAAGCAGGGCTGGAGCACTCTCCCTTCCTGCAGTTTCTGGCAAGGGGTATTCCGAAGTGTTGCCGCTTCCCATTGTGGAAAGAGAGCCGAGCCGTCACCTGCCATCAGCGAGGCTTCTTGAGAACATCTCACAATGGCAGGGTGTTGGGTGGCGATGACAGAAAAGGCTTTTTTGCGTCACTTCAGAAAGCAGTAACAAAACCCTCTGAGAATGACGAGATAAAAACCCAGCAGCCCATCACTGAGTTATTTTAAATTATTTATTATTTTCTATACAAACTTAAAATGCTGCCTACTGTAATACAATATAAAACAAGCCACAGGTCAACCATATTTTTTTTTAAATCAGCATATTAGCATAAATTGCCAAGAGCACAAGAACCATTACAAAACATCCACCATTTTGCTTCGTTGCCACATTCACTCTTGCGCATGTCAGACGCACAGTTACAGTTTTTGAAAGCCTGCTTTCATCCTGCATCAGCAGCGGGTTGGTCTAGTTGAGCTCTGAAGCCCCTTTTAACACTGTGACCGTACGATCTTCCTGTTTGGGCAGTTTAATGTGCGGGGAGGAAGTCCTTAAGGGCTGGTCACTTGTAGGAAACCAGAGGGCCCCAACCCTTTAAGCCGAAATGGCATATTTTGCATGGGAGATGTATGAAATGAGTCAGGTTGGAAAGCTTAAAAAATGGGTATTTGATGAAGCAAAACGTCTGTGGGTTTTCTCATTACTTATTTTTTTAAAAAACAACTTTCCATTTTTGCCTCCTTCTCTAGCACACCGAGACGTTAACTCCTTGGTCCCAGAATTCTCCTTCCCGGTGTCCTCTAATCATAGCCTATGTTTACACCAACCAGCAGGGTATTAAAAAAACCCCAGATGTTTTCTTGCCCATTTCCCACACACTCCCACCCAAGCCCTAACACCCCAAGAGTGAAATTTTCCATCTCACACCCCACAGTGACCTTTGAGCTTTCTTGGATTCAGGAAGGAGTGGAGTGGGCAGGGAAGGTTTTGGGCGCCTTAAGTGAAACCAGCCACGGAACACTCTAGGTACCCCGACCGCTGTGCTGGAAAAAGCTCTGTAGGTCCTGCAGGGTGACGCGTGGCTGTATCCGCCAGGTGGGTTCGCCGTCATCCCAGAAAGGGGCCGAGCTGCTTGGGCTCTGCGTCTCCATCTGGGTATCTTCGGGGGAATCGCAGCTCCCTTGCTCCAGAAACCAGTCATTTGAGCGCTGGATCCAAAGGGGCACCGTTTCTGATGGCCTAGATAGGAGATCTGGCTCCCTGCGGCTCCTGGAAGGCTCGATCCACAGCGTCCCGCCTTGCCTCCAGACAGACGGCAGCCCCCTTCTTTCTGAGGGCAGGGACCCACGGAAGACCCGGTCGCAGAGGATGGCCGAGATCACGATGAAAAGGCCGGCAATGAAGGCAATGCCTGTCATGATCAGCAGGCAGCTGCCACACTCACTGAGCGGGGAGGCCACAGAGGAAGGAGGCATCTGGGCTCCCGTCGAGGGGGCCGGCGTTGACAACGTAGCAGGGGGTGGACCACTGCGATGGAGCCACATCAAAGCCGCATCCAGAATCAGAATGGGCGCGTCAGGTAGAAGCCAAACTGTGAAGAAAGAGGGAGGAGTCAAATCACCGATTTGTATCAGGGCGGTCGTACTGGGCTTTATTTTTGATGTAATCGAGGGTTGTGGGTGGAGCGGTATTAAAAAATATAAATAAAACCTCAGCCCTTTTTTAAAAAGGAAAAGAAAAATACAGTGGTACTTCAGGTTAAGAACTTAATTCGTTCCAGAGGTCCATTCTTAACCTGAAACGGTTCTTAAGCTGAGGTACCACTTTAGCTAATGGGGCCTCCCGCTGCCGCTGCTGTGCGATTTCTTTTTTCATCCTGAAGCAAAGTTCTTAACCCAAGATACTATTTCTGGGTTAGCGGAGTCTGTAACCTGAAGTGTCTGTAACCGAGGTACCACTGCAGTTGTTATTCTGCAGCTACAAGTCCCAAAGCTCAACCTGCTTGTGAAGTCCCGCTCAGTTCCGTTCCAGTTTTCTGAGACCCTCCCAGGATGGCTCAGTTGGTAGAGCAATGAGACTCTTCACCTCAGAGTAGTAGGTTTGAGGCCCAAGTTGGGCAAAAGATTACAGGGGCGGTTGGACTAGATGTCCCGTGTGGCCCTTCCACCTCTACAATTCTAGGATTCTCACCCCCTGCTTAACTTTGCAGCCATAAAGATGTGATAATTTTTATTTTCTACCCTGCCCATCTGACTGAGGAGAGTAGATGCTCTGCCACTCTCCCACAGCAGGGCTGGGGAGTTTGTGGTCTTCCCATCAGCCCCAGCCAGCATGCCCAATGGTTAGGGGCGATGGGAGCCGAGGCGCAGCAAGGCATGGAGGGGCCCGGATTCCCCACCCCTGCATGGGCCTCTTCCTCTGGGTGTTTTCCACATTGGGACATTAAGAGGAAACTGTCTCCCACCTACTAATGGCTGAGTCCGGTAGAGGAGTGGGGAAGTGGACAGCAATGGGAAGACCAAAAAAATAGAAAACCTCACCTGATAAACGGTGGATTCCTTGGTTTGCAGACCCCCAAGTGTGCAATTCTGCCTTAGACGAACTTCCCCAACAAAGCAAAGGTTGCCTCCACTTTGACAACAGTGGCAGAAAAGGATGTGGTCGAGGCGTCCTGATCGCATCATTTCCTGAGCACGCCCTGCGAGGCCGGGAGCCCACAGATGGGCACTTCCTGCTTCCAATCTCACTGGGGCAGGTGCACACCCCCAAACCGCCCCTCAAAAGCAAGCTGCCGCCCCAGCAGAACTGGAAGAGGGATCCAGATGTGCAACAGAGTTGCCAGGAAAAGTGCATTTACATTCAAAGGGTCGAATAATAATAATAGTAATAATAATAATAGGAAGAGAAATTTAAAAAAATCACAGGAGAAAAATACACAGCATAAATTTAATTCAGCTACCATGGAGCACAATTAAATTAGGAGGGGGAAAAAATTATTACAGCCAAGACAGTTCAAGTTTCCAGGTTGTTGGTTGTGTTTTTTGTTTTTTTCATTTTCTTTTTCAGGGACAAAGGAAAAATGCACACACGCACACACGCATTCTGGATTTGAGTCTCTAAAAACCGACGGGGTCATAAATTAATAAATGAAACTGAAAAAATTAAGAATAAAAAAAACATCCAACAGCCGCCCTCCCCCGCAAAAAAAAGCCAGGAAAACAACATACAAATTAATTAACAACAGAAGTATGAAAGTTCAACACCCCCACCCCCGGCTAAAAATAACAAACACACAAACCAAACACACACTAGGAGAAAAGAGGTAGATTTTCGAACGGGTGTGGAAATAAGGAAGGAATAAGTGTCCTTGAGGAGTGCTAAGAAGTGGGGTGCTTTTCTGGCTGCAGAGTGGGGTGCTGGGAGAAGGAAACTTCCAGAGATTCTGCTGACAGGATGAAGGCCTAACTAAACTATACAGTAAACCCCAGCAGTGATTTTTTTTAAACCCCAGCAGTGATTTTTCTTTTAAAAGGACACGTTGGGAGATGCCAAAATGGAGCCAAGTGGTACCTCAGGTGTTTTTCTTTCTGGGGTTGGTGGTGGGACAACTGGAGCAAGCAGACAAGGAAAAGGTTGGGCCCTCTCTGCCACACACACTTCAAATCCCTGCCCCATGCTTTCATTGTAACTTTACTTACTTAAAAACCTATTGGTGTTCCATCACAGATCATGTTTACTTAGGCCCAGAGTCCCCTTTTCTGATTGTAAGAAGTGGCAGAATATTCAGTGTGAACAGTTAAGAGAACAATATGGTTGATAAAGGCTGTATGGATACCAGCTAGGAAATTGGGTTTCTCCCCCCCCCACACACACACCTGTGGTTCTTTTGGGACAGAGCATTTAGGGGAATAAAACATGCCGCTTATTTACGGGACGGTGCCTTGCAGAGAGGAGTGAAGACGCAGCCAGTAAGATGATCCTTCACTGATCCTAAAGAGGATTTTTTTTTGAAGGAGTGGGAGAACAGCAGGGTTTGGTGCAGAATGGGCGGAACATACTGAGAAAAGCAAACACCCCTTCGCTCCAATAGCTGCAAACCCTCTAGGGGTAGCAATACAAAACCCTAATAATACAGGAACAGAGAGGGAAGGGTAACTCAGCCAGGAGATGGGCAAATACAGGCGTGTCAGGGAACAGTGCAGATTTGGGGGTGAGTTTGCGGACAAGGAGAGTTGCACAAGGAGAATACCTACAACCTAAAGGGTTTTCCAGTGCAGAACAATAAAGGTGGAGGGAAAAAGACATCAATTGATGCAAAAAAACAATCCCTTCCCAACCCTCCCACCCAGCCCAAATAATATTAATATTCATAATAAAAAAAAAGACACAGACGTTTTCCCCCCACCCCAAATGTTTGTCCATGAGTCAAAATATTCAAGAGTGCAGGATTAAGAAGAGTGGTTGTTTATTCTTCTTCTTCTTCGTTCTCTCTCTCCATCACCCGATGAAAAGCCTCTCTCATTCTGCCCTTCTCCTCCTTTGCTTTCCCTTTTTCTACTTCTCCTTTCTTCTCTTTCTCCCCACCCTGTCCACTGGGCGCCTTCATCTCTCCTCCTTTTTGGACACTTTGGAGGAATGCCACGCCGTGGAGCTGCCGAGTGGAAACAAGAAGAGTTTAAAGACCCTCATTTCTAGGCCAGAAACCCACTCCTAAGGTATACCTGAAGGAGCGTCTCCCCCCCATTGTTCTGCCCGGACACTGAGGTCCAGCGCCGAGGGCCTTCTGGCAGTTCCCTCGCTGCAAGAAGCCAAGTTACAGGGAACCAGGCAGAGGGCCTTCTTGGTGGTGGCACCCGCCCTGTGGAACGCCCTCCCACCAGATGTCAAAGAGAACAACAACTACCAGACTTTTAGAAGACATCTGAAGGCAGCCCTGTTTAGGGAAGCTTTTAATGTTTAATAGATTATTGTATTTTAATATTCTGTTGAAAGCCGCCCAGAGTGGCCGGGTAAACCCAGCCAGATGGGCAGGGTATAAGTAATAAATTATTATATCATTATTATTAAGGTGTGGGGGCAGCACCGCACACTCACCGGATGAAGGTTTTGAAGGCAGCCGACTGGGGGTTGATACAGAGCGGGACGCGTTTCCCTCGCTGCTGGTCCAAGATAAACCTATGCACCAGCTCTGGAAAGGGAGAAAGGGGTCCCTGTCATTCCACTCTTCCCATTTATTCGCCTCTCTTTTCCATTCCCAGTTCACCCGCAGCCTCACCATTGCTCTCCCATCCCAGCTCTATTCTTCCCCATAGTTCAAGCAGCTCTTCATATCTGTAATTTTGCCTTAAAACTTGTTCCTTCCCACCCAGGGCTCCTTTCTTCCCCGCCCCAAGGCCTGCCAGACAATGGACACAAAACTTACTGCCGTGGTTAGCATATGGGGGTGGCTATTGACGACTGCTTGCAATCCTCCATTAGTCCAAAATAACAGATCGTTTAGGCTGCTCGCTGGGGCCAATCTAAGCCACGGATAGGCAAACTAAGGCCTGGGGGTCGGATCCAGCCCAATCGCCTTCTCAATCCGGCCCACGGACGGTCTGGGAATCAGCATGTTTTTACATGAGTAGAATGTGCCCTTTTATTTAAAATGCATCTCGGGGTTATTTGTGGGGCATAGGAATTCGTTCACCCCCCCCCAATATAGTCCAGCCCCCACAAGGTCTGAGGGACAGTGGGCTGCCCCCCTGCTGAAACGTTTGCTGACCCCTGATCTAAAAAAAGCCATTTTGCCAGCTCTCCACTTAGCCTTGCAGGCCGCAGGCCTCTTTCCGAGCTCAGTTCAGTGTGCTGGTGTTTGGCCTTTTATTTAGTTGCTTTTATATCCCACCTGTCACGGCGCTGGCAGGCAAGAATGCCCCTGTGGTGCTCTGGTGTTTTGATTACCTTTTGCTGTTTCAACAACCTTGTTGCTGTGTGTTTTCCCCCACACAGACGCACATAGGAAACCACAGGTTGAGCAAGCCTGCAGGGCGGGTGACAGACATGGGTCAAAGTTGGCCAACGCAACCGTTGACTCACAGTGCAGCCCGTGCCTCTCCAGCCTGGAGCCCTCCAAAGGTTTGGGGCTGCAGCTCCCGTCGTTGAGCCTGGCACCATTGGCCAGCACGGCGGGGCACTGCCCAAGAACAGCAGGGGCTCAGGTAGGCCCCTCACAGCCCCGTTGCTCATCGCGGAGGCTGTTATAGCGGTGGGCAGGCAGGGTTAGCACGTCAGCATGGGAGTGAAGCTCAACTTCTGCCCGGGGGAGCCACCTGCCATCTTAATTTACCCAGAATGCAATGCTCCTCAGCCGATGCAGATTCCAACCCCGGCCAGTGAATGGAGAGAAAAGGGACTAAGGGAGCTGGGGGGAAAGCACCCCATTACACCCTATAGAAAAATGGCTGATCCAACTACAGTGGTACCTCAGGTTACAGACGCTTCAGGTTACAGACTCCGCTAACCCAGAAATAGTGCTTCAGGTTAAGAACTTTGCTTCAGGATGAGAACAGAAATCGTGCTCCAGTGGCGCGGCGGCAGCAGGAGGCCCCATTAGCTAGAATGGTGCTTCAGGTTAAGAACAGTTTCAGGTTAAGAACGGACCTCTGGAACGAATTAAGTACTTAACCCGAGGTACCACTGTATGTGGCTGGGGGGGGAGGTCAGGGCACGGTGCTGAGGACCTCCTGAAGTCTGGTGCTGGCCCTGCCCCTCATTTAAAACCACTGGAGATGCAGGCTAGGGCTGGTGGGAGATGGAGGGCGCCAGGGTAGGGAAGGCTGGCCTAATCCTGCCTGCTCCTAGATCCGGCAGACGCTCCTTCTCCTGACCTTCAGAGCCCTCCCCCCCCCCCCCGTGGCCTCCTTCCCCCTTTTCTCCCTCGTTTCAATCGTGGCTCCTCCACCTCCTTATCCCCCTTCCAGGGCCTGGGGGTCTCCTGCTCCCGCATTCCCCCTTACGAGTAATGTCGGAATCTGTCTTCTCCTTTGCTCCCTCTGGCTCAGCACTGCCCACACTGACTGGCAGCCGCTCTCCAGGGTTTCAGGCAAGGAGACTCTCCCAGCCCTGCCCTGGGAGATGCCCAGAGTTGAACCTGGCAACTTCTGTACACCGAACATGTGCTCTAACCACTGAGCGGCAACCCTTTGCTGCCCTGCCATGCTTAGAACGGCCTCCCGGGTCAGCGCCACGGTGCCCCTCCCTCCCTCCTCCTCCTCAAAAACGACATTTTCCACAACCCGTTTGGCGGCACATGACCCCGAGTTCCCAGACTCCTCCTGTGACTCAGCCAGTAACTCAGCCCAACAGAAACACACAAGCTTCCCCATTTCCTTCCACTTTCCCTGCTATTTATTTCAAGCCGTTAACATGCTGCCTTCCTTGTTTGTTTTAAAGCAACTTTTCATTTCTTCAAAAAAAAAGCATTGCAACAATTAAAAGACACATTGCGAGTTTCAGAATCTAACGTGGCGGTACGCTGCAAATGTATGGTTGCAAATTCTCCTGTTTTTAAACCGTTGCTGTGCTTTCTTTATAAATACAAAATATTTTAAAAGATACGTGTATGCTGCCTTTCTGAACAACAACAACAATAATAAAATGCTCCCAAGCAGCTTTTTCCACATAGGCGTATCAGTTGGGTGCTGTGACAGAGGGTGGGTCCCTGCCAGATTCTAGATTATCTCCTCCTTGAAGTCAGGACCTGCCCTGCTGATGGGCCTCAGTATATATAATTTAACAAACCGCCTTGTTCGTGTTTCCATGCAAGTAAGTCCCGCTGTCTCCAACTGGACACACCCCTAGCAAGCGAGCCTAACTGTGCAACCTTTCTGGATTATCCAGGAGTCCAAGTGGGGCGCAGGGGTGGGGTGGGGCAAACCTTTGGCCCTCCAGATTTTCGAGACCCACAACTGATGGTGGGAATCACGTTTCCTACCCTTGTCTCAGTTTCCAGGCAGTTTTCCTCTGCTCATCTTTTCCCCCTTCTGCTGCTGTTTCAAAACGTAATTATTACAACCTAATTGCATACGCTATCAGCATCGGTTGCCTTGGGGATCCTGGTGTGGCAAGCCAAGATAGAAATTAAAATAGCCAAAGAGGAAGGACCTTTTGTCTTTGTCCATGGAGTTTTCTTGGCAGGAGTGGCTTGCCGGTTCCTGCTCCAGATGGATCACGTTTGGTCAAAACTCTCCACTATGACCTGTACATCTTGTGTGCCCTGCACGGCATAGTTCATAGCTTCTCTGAGTTATTCAAGCCCCTTTGCCACGGAAAGGCAGTGATCCATGAAGGGGAAGGTCCTTCCTCCTTGGCTATTCGTATAGTTATAGGCTATTCATATAGGTCCGTATAGTTAAAGCTATGGTTTTCCCAGTAGTGATGTATGGGAGTGAGACCTGGACCATAAAGAAGGCTGATCGTTGAAGAATTGATGCTTTTGAATTATGGTGCTGGAGGAGACTCTTGAGAGTCCCATGGACTGCAAGAAGATCAAACCTGAAGGAAATCAGCCCTGAGTGCTCACTAGAAGGACAGATCCTGAAGCTGAGATGCCAATACTTTGGCCACCTCATGAGAAGAGAAGACTCCCTGGAAAAGACCCTGATGTTGGGAAAGATGGAGGGCACAAGGAGAAGGGGACGACAGAGGACAAGATGGTTGGACAGTGTTCTCGAAGCTACTAACGTGAGTTTGACCAAACTGCGGGAGGCAGTGGAAGACAGGAGTGCCTGGCGTGCTCTGGTCCATGGGGTCACGAAGAGTCGGACACGACTAAATGACTAAACAACAACAAGGAGGAAGGAATAAAGCCAAGGGTGGAACTGCCTGGGTGCTCAGAGTCCCTGGCGAGGAGGGAGCCTGGGGAAGAGGACACTCTACCTTTGACCTGCCAGACGGAGGTGAGGTTCTTCTCGTAGGATCCATCAAACTTCGGGTCGGCCCGGGGCTCAAAGTCACTGGTGTAGACGCGGCCCGAGGACACGGAAAAGCAGCAGGTGCACATGCAGGTGTGGTAGCGGAGCCGGCCCTCATCCAGGTAAGGGTGCGAGAGGGCATCCTTCGCAGAGATCCGTTTGGCCTGCAGGCAGGAGGAGGAGAGTCAAGACAAACATTGAATGTTTTTCACCGCTATTTGAACAGCGGAAGCTGAATATTCAAATGAGAATGAAGCACCTTGCACTTGGCATTTCACACCTGAAAAGCAAAGCTTGGCTCACCACAGTTCACTTTAAGCACTGCCTTTGGTCTGCAACAAAACATTTCTCTTCTAAAATTATACTGACTTCTGCATTAAGGCAGGGCTTCTGTTGAGGGCAGCTCTTTGGGCGATCTGCTCTCGAATGGAATTCAGGTGGTTTGGATTATCAAAATCAGATAATCTAGCACTTCAAGGAACCTGCAGTGGGTACCAAGAAACCAGTAGGTTCTCAGGCTCAAGCCTGGCTGGCTGGCTGAGAAAGCGAAGGCTGTGTTGTGACTGTGGAACGGAAGAACATACAGTCGCATCTTGGATCCCGGATGCCTTGCGAGTCAAACATTTTGGCTCCTGATCGTCGCAAACCCAGAAGTGAGTGTTCTGGTTTAGGGACTTTCTTTGGAACCCAAATGCCCAACGCGACTTCCGCAGCTTCTGATTGGCTGCAGGAGCTTCCTGCAGCCAATCAGAAGCCATGCCTTGGTTTCCGAACTTTTTGGAAGTTGAACGGACTTCCGGAATAGATTCCGTTCGACTTCCGAGGTACCACTGTACACACTTGGTGCTTGCAGGTGGTGGCAGTGAGGAAGCATCACCAGAACGGCTTCTTTCCCATGCAGTGGGCAGGGGAGAGAGCAGCAGCCTAACGTTTCATAGTTTATTTTTATTTCATTACTTTTACATCCCGCCATTCTTCCCAAGAGCTAAAAAATGCAGACATAGTTTCCCCCCCCTTCCTGTTTCACCCTCACAACATTCTTGTGAGGTAGGCCACCCCAAGAGGCCGTCACCGGGTCAAGACCTTCCCTGACACCAACTCACCGGGTCAAAGACCAGCATCCGACAGAGCAGATGGACGGCTTCGTGGGTGGCTTCTCCAGAGAGCATGTAAAGGACAGACAGCGATGGCTGGAAAAGACAGAGAGGGTTGAGACTGCGAAGAGGGGCACATGCCTGGCGCCATTCTCTTCCTCTTTCCCTCCCTCCCCGTCCTCACAGTTCCCCCCCTCCCAACAGACAGTCCCAGCTGTACTCACTGGCTTGTGGTTGCCACGCAGAATGTGGGCCCGAGCGCCCTCACAGGCTGAATGGAGGGCGGCCACAGGAGGAGTCCCCAGGAGGTCTGTGATCAGGTCCAGCTGCCAACCGCAGAACAGTGCAAAGGAACCACGAGGCCGGAAGGGAGAAAGAGGGAGCGGCGAGAGGGAGCAGGAGGACAGGAAAGAAAGAAATTTACTGCTCCTGCGTTATGATCAGCTACAGAGTCCCTCCGCCTTGAATGCCAACAGGTACAGTCCATTACGTTGCCAGCCAAAGACGGGGCCTTCTCGGTGGTGGCCCTGCCCTGCAGTTGCAGAACTTCCTCCTTATGGAACTATCAAAGGCACTTTCAAATACGCATCTTCAGAAGCAGCTGGAAATCCAGCCTGCCTTTCCGTTTTTAATCACACCAATTCCTGATTCTTACGATGCCAGATTTTTAATGTGTGTTTTTGTTTTCTAAACCCATTGAAAAGTATCTCAATCGGACCTCCTTTAGTTGCACGCCAGTCCCAGGTTTCATCTCCAGGCTGAGGTGGGAACACCCCTTGTCCGCAACCCTGGAGAGGTTGCTGCCAGACGGCAATACTGAGTGAGATGGACGAGTGGTGAGACCAATAGCAGCCTATGTGACAGGACTCTGGCTGATGCATCCATCCGGCCCCACCCTCATTGCCCTGCCTCACCCCAGTGCCTTCCAGGCACCTGGTGTCAACTTGGGAGTGATCAACATCCTTAGAAGCCTAATATGCAATGTCATTTTGATGTCACCCATCTTTAAGGAAAATGAGAATTTGTCTTTTTCGCATTGTAGGTGGATGGATGGATTGCTGTCTGGTGCCCACTGGTGGCCATTTTGTAGAATTACAAGCAACGGTGATATGGGACTCAGCTACACTGGCAAAGATTTTATAGGCTTTGTTTATGCATTCTAACACTGTGCCACCAGATGGAGCTGTGGAGTCCCGTTTTTGCCAACCCAATTTTCTCATACCAAGTTTACAACACATTTAACTGAAACACTTCTAGATCCAGCCAGGCTCTTTGCCACCAACAGCTTCCCGCCCTTTCCCCAATACTGGCTTCCTATACATTACCTGCTGAATTGGGCTCTGGGCCTGAAAGAGGATACGCCTGCCCAAAAGTTCAGCAAAGATGCAGCCCACTGACCAAATATCAATTGGGCGTCCATAGTGCCTGGTGCCCATCAGGATCTCAGGGGCCCGGTAATATTGAGTCACCACTTCTTGAGTCATGTGCTGGGACTCATCTGGCTCCTCTACCCGGGCCAAGCCAAAATCGCAGATCTGAAGGGATGACAAGAAGTGTGTCAAGCGCTAGAAGGAGGACAAAGATCAAAGACATCTGGCCCAAAGTCCTCTCCAACTTCAGTCTGGTGGAATGAACCGACTTCCTTCAAAGCCACAAGTGACCCTGATTCCATTAGAGGTGTTTGGAGCTCAAGCCTACCAGAAAGTCACGCCCTTTGACCTGGAAGGATTTTCTTATGGATCCCAGCTATGTATTGGTGGGCTGCGGTGATTCATTGAATAGTGAGAAACAAGAAAGCTTTTCTGAGCGTGACACTACGTTCCTTTCCTTCACTGTCGTTTCATGTATTCCACGTCAGTCCTGGCACTATACCGTATTTTTTGCTCTATAAGACGAACTTTTTCCCTCCTAAAAAGTAAGGGGAAATGTGTGTGCGTCTTATGGAGCGAATGCAGGCTGGGTGGCTATCCCAGAAGCCAGAACAGCGAGAGGGATCGCTGCGCAGCGCTCCCTCTTGCTGTTCTAGCTTCTGGCTTAGCCGCGCGAAGCCTCTACCGGGCACGGGGAGCCTTCATCCTGCTGCCCTGAGGAGGCTTCGCACGGCTACCACTGGCAGCCCCTCAGTCCCTTCCCCCACCTCCCGGAAAAGCCCCCAAGAGCTGTGCTCCCTTTAAAGAGCCACACGGAGCGTCTGTGCGGCGCTTGCAGGCTTTTCCCCAAGGAGAGAGAAGGGCAGCCCGTCGCATACAGGCTCTGCTCAGTGCTCCCTTTAAAGAATTATTTTTCTTGCATTCCCCGCTCTAAAAACTAGGTGCATCTTATGGTCAGGTGTGTCTTATGGAGCGAAAAATACGGTAAATGGTTTCTCTCCAAAATGAGAAGAAAAAGTCTCCTGCTTCACCTCCGTTATCAGGGAAAAGCTGCCCTCTGCCAAAATGAGGGTGGACATCTGCAACACTGCTTAATTTGAACGTTTATCCCTGCAGATTTATTCATTATTTACAAAGGCCAAAATTGCCTTTTAATCCTTACTTCCTTTGTCCCCGTGACAAGATGCAGGTCTGTTTTAGTTCCATTACAGACGTTTTCAGCGAGCAAGCAACAACCATGAGATATCCCGTTAAGTAGGGTTGCCATACGTCCGGAATTTCCAGGACACAGCCAGGATTTGGCTGTTGGGAACTGCGTCCAGGAGGAAATCCCTGAAATGTCTGGGAAAATCCGGACGCATGGCAACCCATATCGGAAGTTCTTGAATTTCTTGGAAAAAATAGCTCTGAAACCTGAAAAAATTTTTTGCTCAACTGGCTCAACAACTTGGGCCAAACAAACAAAACAAAAATAAAATTTGCCTTAAAAAGCTCAACAACTTTACTGTCCAGATTTTCACTTTCTGAAATATGGCAAACCTATGATTAGCAATCACAATATTAATTAGTGGGATCAGAGACAATTGCACCCTAAGGGCTCCCCCTAGAGGCTACAAGGCTGAATTACCTTGAGGACACAGTTGCTGTTGACCAGCAAATTCCCAGGTTTGATGTCCCGATGGAGAACACCGGCAGAGTGCAAATATTTCAGCCCTGGCGGAGAGAGAGAAAAGAATTTGCAATGTCACAAAACTTGCCTGCAACAAATGGGCTGACTGAAGCAAAAGGGGAAAGGGCTGAGATGTTTGTTTAGAATGGCTCCAATTAATTTTTTTAAAAAGATGTTTGTTTGTTTTTAAATGTGCAACTACTTATAAAAACTAGAGGGCTAGCACTATCTTAAAAGCACTTCTCTTACAAAGCAGGTAATGCCTTTTCTAAAATGACATCCTTGCGTGATGTAAAAACAAAGAAAAGTACGCTTCTGGCTTCAGAACTATCATTTTACCCATATGCCAGCATTATTGATAAATCAATTAACAACATACAATTAATGGACTAAAACCTGTGGTTAATCCGGTTTTCAGCTCTGCAAAGAACAAAAACCTCAGAGAAGGAAGGAAGGAAGTGATTGAAAGGTGGTAAAAAATACATGAAGCGTGATAGAACGAGGTTGAGAAAGAATTGAGAAAGCGCAGGTGAGGGACAGAAGAAAATAGCAATAAAGTCAAAAGGGAAGAGAAGCATGAAGGAGAGGAGAATAATTTAAGAGGGTGGAAGGAAGAGGTATTCGAGGGATGGAACTTCAGAAATGGGTTGGACATCAACCCTCCTACAATAAAAGGTTGTGGCATCTCCACATCGTACAGAGATCCTGTGGTGGGCACTTCTAGTGGCTTCTCATATCCCTGAGGTTCAGTTGGCCTTGACTACGCACCAAGCCTTTGATGTGGCAGGCGCTGCGCTGTGGAACTCCCTGCCACTAGAAGTTCAGCAGGAATCATCCCTGCCTATTTGCTATAGTAATGGTGTCATGAAAACAGAGTTATTCAGATGAGCTTTTGAAACATGATTCCCATCCCCTAACGAGCTTTTATTGTTGTTTTTCTAGAAGCTACTGTAATTTGGTGTGTTGCATACTGACTGCCTTGCGGCATATTGTTAATGAAAAGCTCACTTTAGAAATGTTTATAGATACTCACCCCTGAGGATCTGATACAGAAAGACCTTAATGTGGTCAGCGCTGAGAGGTTGTGGAGACACAATGACTTTGTGAAGGTCACTTTGCATCAACTCAGTGATGACGTAACTGGTGGACATCGTCAAGGAGGATGCGGGAGATGGGACCAGAGAACGACCAGGTATCTGAGCGCCCAGCCCCTTCCCATCGTAAGCAAAAAAGAAAAATTGGTTCTCCGCCATTTAGTTGAACCAACTGCTTCCAGCAAAATTAGGAGGCAGAAAGCACAGAACACACAAAGGCAAGGGCAAGGCAAAATTAAGGTAAGTCTAAAAAATAATAATTATACAGATGGACCACAGTGCAGATCAAAGACAGGTAAAAGGAAAGTAAAACACACTGCAAAATGAAAGAATGTCATCAAGACAATTGAAACGATGGAAAAGGCCAACATTGGCTGTAAAAGAGACACCAAGAATGAAAAGGGGGGGGGGGCGGGATTATTGAAAACAAAAGCGGAACTAATGGAGGTTACAATTGGGGAGGACAGACAAATAGTGTTAACAGCAGAAGGAAGTAAAATAAGAAGAAACAGGCAGGGGAGTGAATGAATCATATTCTTGAAAGCAAATAGGTTACAGGAAAAGAGAGACACTAAGGTGTGAAGGAAAACAAAGATGATACAAAGAAAGGGACTGAAATGGAGCTGAGAAGAAGCCTTGAAAGAATTGCATGGGGGGGGGCAGGATGGGACTGAGAAATGCTTGACAAACTGTAAATTAAGGAAGCTAAACACAGATAGGAAACAAAAAATAATTTGGTGGAAAAAAGCACGGCAAAAGAATTATAGAAAAAAAACCCAAATCAACACAATGCCTGAAAACTGTAAGAAAAGCAATTTAAAAATAAATAAATGAATGAACACATAAAAGGGGCAGATGGGAAGGAGACAACAAAAAGAAAATACCTATATTGGCCTCTCCGGCAAAGGATAGAGGTGGGGGGCAGAAATGATAAGCAAAGGAATGCTGGGAAGATAACTGAGCAACAGGCTGCACCGGCCTGCGTGTGGGACGAAGGATACATCTCCTCAAAACAGTCAATTTGTGGAGGCTGGAGAATGTCCAACGCTGAGAGGACCTGAGAGAACAAGAGAAAGAACATTCAACAGTTGTGTTTTTGTTTTCGTAATGTCCTGTCAGAGAAAGTTATGTGGGATGAGCTATCTCAATGCATTTCCATTACATCAGCAAACCAATGTAGCTGTTACGGTTCCTCAGCCCTCTTTTATCACTCAGTGGAAAGGTTATTTTGCTACTTCAGATACCCCCGTGAAAGACGGAGACACAGATGGGCTCCAGTCACAACAAAGTGGTCAGGTTTCTAAACGCTCTGTGACTGTGTCCTGGAACAGCTAGTCCAGGAACCAGCCAGGGAAGCAGTGGCCCTGGACTTACAGTCAAACCTCGGTTGTCAAACGTAATCCGTTCCGGAAGCCCATTCAGCTTCTGAAGTGTTTGACAACCAAGGCGCGGCTTCTGATTGGTTGCAAAAGCTTCCTGCACTCAAGTGGAAGCCACTTCAGACATTCGGCTTCTGAAAAAATGTTCGAAAACCGGAACATCTACTTCGGGTTTTCGGCGTTCAGGGGGCAGAAATGTTCCAAAACGGAGCAGTTTGGGAACCGAGGTTTTACTGTAATCGTAAGTGGCAGCCAGGACCTGGCAAAAGATGTAAGTTCTGTAGAACCAATTGGAGACAAGCGACCATTACGTTACGAAAAGCAACATTTATGGGAAGCGAGACAAGTGCCAAGGAAATCCCAAACTAGTCACATTTGACTTCAAAAGAGGAAACCTCCCCAAAATGAAAGGACTGGTACAAAGGCAGTTGAATACCAAGAGGGCCAAACCTCTCCAGAATGTGGGAGCCATGGTATTGTTTTTAATGTTTGGTGTTTTATTATTATTTTATATCTGTGGGAAGCCGCCCAGAGTGGCTGGGGCAAGCCAGTCAGATGGATGAGGTAGAAATAATAAAATTATGATGATGATGATGAAAGCTCAGCTTGACCGTGTACCACAAACCAGGGAAGGTACCGTCAAGGTCCTAAGAACATAAGACCAAGTCAATGACCCACCTCGGCCAGCATCCTGCTCTACCCACTGCCCATGCCATGCGTACTTTTATACTCTTCTATCACGTCGCTTCTTAAACGCCTTTTGTCTAAAGTCCCAATGCTGCAACCTTTTCTTCAGAAAAAGGGTGAGCGAGGGTGGGAACACGACAGACGTGTATAAAAGCCATGCATAGCGCAGAAAAAGTACAGAGTGATGCCACATCAGGGCTACTGGCAGAAATCTGGATGGCGGCTGGCACTGACTGGACCACTTGCTCCCCTACCCCTCAACAGATAGGCCCATGGAGAGATGCGCTGACCCAGCAGAGCAGCCCAGCAGAGGACACTTTGCCGAGCCCCACCAAGCTCCCCTCGCAGCCTCGGCACACTCACGTTGTCGTGCTTGAAGTAACAGAGCATTCTCAACTCCCTGAAGACCCGTTTGCAAGAGACCAAGTTCTGGAAAACGTTGGGCATCTTTTTGAGTGCAACTCGCGACCCGTCTCGGGGATCCGTCACCGACCTGCGGAAAGAAAAACAGAACGCCTTTGAAATGGCCGTTCACAGCTCCCCTGGTCCTCTGGCTCCGGACTGTGGAACCAGTGGTCCTCCAGATGCTGTCGGACTGCAATTCGCAGCAGACCCCAACGGTCAACAATGGTGGGAGTCGAACACCCAGAAGGCTCCAGTTTTCCTGATCCCTGCCCTAGCCCAGTATACCTGAAGGAGCGTCTCCACCCCCATCATTCTGCCCGGACGCTGAAGTCCAGCGCCGAGGGCCTTCTGGCAGTTCCCTCATTGCGAGAAGCAAAGCTACAGGGAACCAGGCAGAGGGCCTTCTCGGTAGTGGCGCCCGCCCTGTGGAATACCCTCCCATCAGATGTCAAAGAGATAAACAACTACCTGACATTCTGAAGACATCTTAAGGCAGCCCTGTTTAGGGAAGTTTTTAATGTGTGACATCTTAGTGTATTTTTGGTCTTTGTGGAAGCCGCCCAGAGTGGCTGGGGAAACCCAGCCAGATGGGTGGGGTACAAATAAATTATTATTATTATTATTATTATTATTATTATTATTATTATTATAGCCCCTTCCTTCCCTGCTTCAGACTTCAACCTCCTCAAAAAACAAAATAAAACCCAGTGTCAGGAGTGAGCCAGCAGTAAATCACACTGAGCAAGTTGGCGTTAATTCTTTACAGTGGTACCTCTGGTTGAGAATGGGATCCGTTCCAGAGTCCCATTCACAACCTGAAAGGAACACAACCCGCGTCTGCGCACGCGCGGGTCACGATTCGCCACTTCTGTGCATGCACGACATCATTTTGTGCACCTGCGCATGCGCGAGCGCAAAACACGGAAGTAACCCTTTCCAGTACTTCCAGGTCGCAACCTGAAAAGACGTAACCTGAAGCAAATGTAACAAGAGGTATGCCTGTATTAGCAAAACCAAAATATGCACAGGAGTATCAGGCCTACTGAGCACAGCAACTCACCTGCGACAGGTCTTGTACCCATGGAGCAGAAGCTGAGACTGAAGGTCTGTGCCTCCCCACAGCTGCCTAAGTCCCCTCCTCTCCAGGGTTTTCCCCAAGCAATCTGAGACTGCGCCTGCATGCAGCCAACCTCTCCTCTGCCCTTTTCATACCTCTTCTGTCCCCCCCCCCCAGTTTTTAAATGCTTTACTGTTTGAAGACTTTATAACAGAAATATGCAATAGATGTTATAGGCAAAATAAGAAATAAAAAACAAACAATTATTCATTCTCTAACGAAGACTTGCTTTGTACATCCAATTGTGATTAAATTTGACAAGACTTCCGATCTTCCCCTTGCGTTCCCGAATTAAGTTCCTTAAATACGCGCATAAACTTTACTTTCTCTGTGTTACTTGACTTACTATAAATTTTATTTTATAAAATTATCCTACTGACACACCGAAGCTCAATCAAGACTTGCCAACAGATTGATCTTTTGACAGTGTTCTTTTACATATACAGTGGTACCTCAGGTTAAGTACTTAATTCGTTCCGGAGGTCCTTACTTAACCTGAAACTGTTCTTAACCTGAAGCACCACTTTAGCTAATGGGGCCTCCCGCTGCTGCCGCTGCGCCGCCGGAGCACGATTTCTGTTCTCATCCTGAAGCAAAGTTCTTAACCTGAAGCACTATTTCTGGGCTAGCGGAGTCTGTAACCTGAAGCATGTGTAACCTGAAGCGTATGTAACCCGAGGTACCACTGTACTCTGTTTATCCCACTCTCTGATAAATTTTTCATACGTAACGTCTCTTAACCTTGCTGATAATCTCGCCAGTTCAGTGTACTCTCTTACTTTGTTTTGCCATTCTAATTAAAAAATAATAATAATAAATATATATATATATATTCATGCCTCTTCTGGTTCTGGGAGACCAGAGGGAAGGAAAGCTTGCTGCAGCAGGAGAGGGAGACCCTTCTGACGCTTCCCCAGCCTGACTCATCTCTGCCTCCGGGCCTCCCTCCTCTCCTGCTTCAGCTTCAGCTTCTGGACTGCTCTCTGCCACAGACTCTCCCAGCTCACTAAGCCCTGTTATTGCTTCAGCTTCCAGGGCCTCTTCCTCCCAGTCTTCTCCCTCTGACCACTCACGGTTGTCGTCCCACCACCACTCCGCTGGCTCTGAGCCTTCTTCCCTCGGCGGTTTCCCTGCCCGTTCCCCCACCATTCCTCCGCGTCCAACCAGCCCACGACGCCCAGCGACCCCAAACTCCTCACTCACCACACCACGCCAAAAGCTCCATAGCCGATGGGCCGATCGGGCTCCGGCTCCACCATGACCGCATTGCTGAGTGGCGTCTGCTGCTGCTGCGGCGAGGCTAGCTGCACCCCATTATTGCAATAATACTTCTGCCCCCCACCTAGCCCGGCTGCTAAAGGGGGTTGTATTAACCCAGTGAGTGCCCCAAAAACATTGCTACAGAGCTGGGCTTGCAGGGGGTGATTTGGGTCCTGAAAAGCCATTGGACAAATGGGGAGGGGGGTTAAAGAAATGATGGTTTTGAGAAAGGGGCTAGAGAGAGCCTGCTTTAGGAATCAGAAGCGGGATGAGCTCTTGGATCTGAAGATAGGATTTCAAGGCACCCTTGGGACAGTGGGGAAGCTCTGAGCTGGGGGGAAATTTTGCAGGTGCCTACTGAAAGGCTGGCTGAACGCAGGTATACAGGGCTGAAGAAACGTCTGCAATATTGGGTGCTCAAAAGTTTTGGGGTGTCCCAGAATCTGCAAAGGAGTGTTCTTGACAGTTGTATGGCCTTAGCAGCACCTGTTCGTGAAAGCTCTCACGACTTAGGACGAAAGGGGAGGTATTTAGGGATACCTTGAATGTGGAAGGATCTGGAAAAAGCGGGTTGCAGGTGGGTGTCTTGGGGTATGGGGCACTACGGAGGCAGTTTGGAGGGTCTCAGATCACTACTTTCAACTCTCGTTGAAAGCGGGGAGATTTAACACAATAAAACTCTAGTTGTCCAATTCACGTCCCGCTATCAGAGATGAAACGCTCCAGGGAATATCTCTAAGGAGGTTTTTGCCTCTGCGACTTTCAGACTGAATTAAATGAAAAGGAACAATCTGTCAAAACAGATTTTTGGAGCCCAGGTTCCAGAATGTTGGATAGGCTGAAAGAATTGTTGGCTTTTATATCAGGAACCTCTAGAGAGTAGGCAGGCACTCAAATGTTATCTCACTATATAACTGAGATTTAGGGAATCTGTTATTACTACTATTTCTGTTCTTTTACAAACAGATGCAAATGCTGGACCCTATAGAAATGTGGTGAAGAATCCCAGGCTCCTCCCTGCTAGAGGGATGGAAAATTTGGGGATCCCCGTAGGCATAAATGGACAGTATGACCTATAGCTATCGGAGAAAGAAATTTAAGCAAGGCGCCCGTCTGGAATCGGGGAATCGGGAGTAATTTCAGAAGTGCACTTCAAAATATAGGGGAAGGAGATCTATTGCCTTTCTAATAAGGTGGGGGGAAGGAAGAGGTTCAGGGTTGTACCACAGAAATCATGAGAGGTGGCTGAAGTAAACAGAAAATTCAAGAGCAGCAGAAATTCTGGACAGCGTCCAAAGAGATGTTTGTGTGATTCTCTACAATTATGACCAGCAAATGTGAATAAGACCCACAAGGGATCTCTTACCCAGAGGGGTGAAATCACTTTTGGGGGAAGCTTATTGAGAATTGGGGGGGGGGGGTCAGGAAAGTAAGATTCCTCTTTGAAAGGGGTTTCTGTTTTTAAATGTGTGTGCAGCAGACTCAAGATCTTCCTTTACGATTTGGAGAAGTTTGATAAAACCTAGGGGTGCCTGGAAAAACCCTCTCAAAGGTCAGCTGTTGACTGGGGCAGATGTTGATGCCTGGGGGTTGCTGATGGTAAATATTAAGGTGCTGGAGGGGGTGTTCTTTTTGGGGGTGGGGGGCTGGGTGTCTCCTAGTGGGAAAAGGTGTTCCTTGGAAATAGAATCAGATAATTTCCGGGGTGCTCAGAGAGGATGAATGAGGGGGGGCGAGGGGGGGAAAGAAGAGCTTTAAAGGAGACCCCCCTCCCGACGCGGAAGCCCCTCCAGCGGTGGTTGCGGGGGGGAAGGTGGGGCGCCCATCGCGGCGGAATGGGGTCCACCCCCCACCCGCCCCCCCGGGTGGGCTTCGCAGAGCCTCAGCAAGGCATGGGGAGGTGGGGGTGGGTGGGCGCTGCTGGCGCTGCTGCTGCTGCGGCCGGAGACAAAAGGGGCTCCCCGGGGAAAGGAGAGGAGAAGGAGAGAGAGAGAGACCCCCCTGCAACCTGCCCCCCCCCCCGCCCCCCAGCCAAGAAGGGCAAACCCGAGCGAGGCGGCAGCGGCGTCTGGGCGGGCGGCGGCGGCGGCGGCGGGGTCTTTGTTAGAGGCGCTGCGGGTCCATCTTTGCAGGCAGGAGGGAGGGAAGGAGGGAGCAAGGAAGGAAGGAGGCAGCAGCCTGGCAGGAAGGAAGGAAGGGGAAGGCAGGCGGCGGGACGCGGAGAAGCCCGAGAGGAGGAGCAGCGGCAGCAGCAGCAGCAGGGAGAGGGGAGCCGGGCAGACCCCATCTACCGGCCGCGGGGAGAGAGGCAGCCTGGCCGCCCAGGGAGGGAAGGAGGGAGGGAGGCAGGCGGGGAATGGAGGAGAGGAAGGGAAAAGGCAACAGGGGGAGCAAGTGAGACGGGGAAGGCGAGATGGAGGCCGCCTGGATTTGGAGATCAGGTCCTAGGAGGAGAAGGCGCCAATGGCCTTTTTCCACTGACTTGTAGATTTATTTAGGATCATTCTTCTAGTCCAACTCCCTGCAATGCAGCTGGCCCGCCCGGGGACCGAACCTGCAACCTTGGCCGTATCAGCCCCGTGCTGTATATGGAACCAACTGGGCTCCCAAAATCTGTTTGGACAAATTGTACCTTTTCATTTAATTCGGTCTGAAATTCGCAGAGGGGAAAAAAACCTCCTTAGAGATATTGCCTGGAATGTTTCATAAAGGGACGTGAATTGAATAACTAGAGTTTTCATGTGTTAAATCGCCCCGCTTTCAACAAGAGTTGAAGGCTGGGATCTGAGACCCTCCAGACTGGATGATCCGGGTGGGATCATCTAGTACGGCCATCTGCAACGCAGGAACGTTTCACCTGAAGTGGGGCTTGAACCCATGATATTGGGTTATGCCTCAGGTGGCCCTGATACCTGGGAAGAGGCATGGCGGGAGGAGTAAGGCCTAGGACAGGTGGGGAGTGGAAAGGGACCGTATTGTATCCAAAAATAGGAGACTGCAAGGGGCACTGGGTTCCTTGATTTTGTACCCATTTTCTCTCTCACACACACACCCCAACTCTTCAGATAGCAGACACCCATATTGTTAATACGTATATTGTGTTTTTATTATTGTAATTTTGTGTTGCTAACTGCCCTGAGATCTATGGGTGTAGGGCAGTATACAGATTTAATAAACAACAATAATAAATACTAATGAAACACTGAATAGGTACGCCTTAAAGCCGGCGATGGGTGCATGCATCAAACCTGTGCTGAATTCAGCTAAAGCGTGTTGCATGTTTGTGGCAGGGAACCAGAATCGCACAAGCCACTTCCTCCTCCTTGCCAAAACATTGGCAAAGGTTGTGTTTGCCCCAAACTGGATCTCCTCCTTTCCTCCCACACACACTCACACAGATGGTCACACATTGCTGTGACGTGGGGACAGGGTGCGGTGGCCTCGGAAGGCCCTTGTCCTCCTAACGCCCTCTGGACATTCCCATGTTTTCTCAGAACAGCATATGCCTGGGATGGGCCAGGCCTGGCACCCAACCTCATCTTGGGCGAGGTCTGCCTGAGTTGCTACTTTCCAGATGTCTCTGGCAATATTCTCAAAGGGCATTATCAGGGCACGGCCCCAGAACGGAGCATGTCCCTCGTTCCTCATTGCTGTCAGGCACGCAGCTGCCTCTGCCTTCCTTCTCCACCATTTTGCTGCTTTGCGATGAAGCCACTAGGCCCATCTTAAACCCAGAGGCCGAGGAGCAGCCCTGTTAAGAGCTTTGAGGCTGAGCAAGGATGTGAACATGAGGAAAAAGAAAACAGCACAAAGCATTTTGGGTTTTCATTTTCTCCTTTGGTCAGTAGTAGGGTGGGCAGAAGGGGGTGTTCTGAAATGGCACGGATGCCAATCTTTTGACTATAGAAAAAAACATTCCCTTCAAGTAGAGAGAGCAAGCATGCCAAGGCTCTCACCCAACCTCTCTGTGCTAATTTTCTAAAAAAATAAAAAATAAATCCCATGTGCTTTTTAGCAATTTACCTCAGGCTTCCTCCCAGGAGCTCTCCACCCTCCCCTTCTAGGCTCACAACGATCCTGTCTTTCAACACACATCTCTTTAATCTTCCTCACAACAATAGTGTGAGGTGGTGACTGGCCCAAGTTCATTCGGCAAGTTTCGTGCCTGAGCAAGGATTTGAACTCGGGTCCCGGTCTCTCATTATAACCACTACACTAGGCTACACCACCCAACAGCAGGCGGACCCAGAGCCAGTGAAAGGCAGGGCCCAGGACCAATGGCAGGTGGAGCCAACTGGTTCTCGGGTTGTCCCCATCCCCATCTTTGCTGATGCCATGTCCCTAGTAGAGGAGTCATCCTCAGAGAATGATGTGCTGGTCCCTGAAGGGAACCATGGAGGAAGAGGCAGGGTCAGGCCTTGCAGCATCCCAGCTGTCACCTCCCACTGTGGGGTGCCCAGATTCACAGGCAGAAGCTGAGACAAAGCAGACTTTTCTCTCCCCATAGTACGTCTTTCCTTGCTGTGCTCTGTGGTTAGAAGGGATCTGGAAATAGTGGTGACTCTGCGTTTGCTGTTTTACAGGTTTATTCCGGGAGAGCCAAAATGTCGGGAGAGGGAGAATGAGAGAGTCATTCCTGTCAGGGTACAACCCAGAGAGTCTCGCCCAGACAAATCACTCCCCCCATGGGGTTCAGCTCCAAGTCTAGGCTAAATCCCTGGGCTGAGCCAGACTAGATCACTCTCAGGAGATTACCAATGGAGCATTCAGACTTCGAAATCAGGTGGAAATTCCACAATCACTGAAGTCATTCTGTTGTGGCACTTTCAGGTTTGAACCTTCCATAGCATTGTTGGAGAAACTTCTTTTAGTGTGTTTTTTGACTTCCCACATTTGATTGGGAACAGCCTCTCAATGAAACCATGAGCAGAATGCAAGGCTGTTTGCATATAATTTCTTGATACGTATGAAGAGGAAGATCTAACTTCCTGATAGTATGGATTGGTTTCATATATTGGGTTCTATTAAGACTGGGAAACAGATGGCAGCCAAGAACCAAGGTGCTGCTTTATTAATAGGAACAAAAATAAAATCTTCAAAGATGTCAACACAACGTGTCCATCTTTTTACCTGCCTGTGCCATTTCTCGTCTGGATTAAGGCATGTGTAAAAGAAGGAACTGAACACATGAGTTCTATGAGCACCTTCTTTTTCAGTTTTTCAAGCACCAGATATTTCAAATAAAAACCAATGATTGTGCCATTTAAATATTCTTCATTTAAGCGCTGAAGATCTTCACTGGCCACACAGCTGCAGTAATGTGAAGATTTGGTGGGAGATCAAAGTTCCCTCCATTTTCCAAAGGCGACCAGGATACATCAGGGTTGGACAATGCTGTTTCCCTTCCATCTTTGGGGCTCCAGGATTCCCCACACCCCACGCTAGGCCCCAGCGCAGCAGGTGGCTGCCATGGGCCATTAAAGGGAGGGCCCGTTTGTTTGGGTCCCTCCCAGGAAAATGCCAATTAAAGTGTTTTATAATAGATGGATGGTGTTTGCCCAGCAGGCAGGTTCCCAAGATAAGGTGGCGCCATATCGTACTTCAGGGACAGTATAAAACCCGAAGCTCCCCTTTGGCCAATTCTGCAGATCTCAGGCACAGAGCACCCAGCCCACCCAAGGACTGCGCAGGCTGCAAGGTAAGTCGGGGTCTGAGCGCAACCCTTTCCGCAAATAATTATTTATTGCATTTGTATCCCACTTTTCCTTGCAGCAGCTGAAGGTGGCATAAAACATGCCTCTCCCCCTCCTCATTTTAGCCTCACAACAGATATTTTTGTGTGTGGGTTTTTTAAGGAGAGGGGGTGCTTCTAGTGGACCCTGTTTTCCAGGAGGCTCTGAAGAGGCCTTCTCTGAGAACAAGGTCTTTCTATAGGGACTTGGGGGTTTCTCTTCAAGGCTGCCTGGGGTTGACTGTTGGCTTTAAGGGGTTTGGACCTGTTGGCTTTTTTTCAAGATCTGCTGGATAGCTCAGTTGGTTAGAACATGGTGCTGAAAATACCAAGGTTGCAGGTTCAATCCCTGTAAGGGACAGCTTCATATTTTTGCATTGCAGAGAGTTGGACTAGATGATGATGATTATGATGATGATGATGATGATTATTTATTTGTACCCCGGCCGGAGCTGGGCTTAGGGCGGCTAACATCATAAAACTAACACAGTATACAAAGAACATCAGAACATAAAAAGATGATTCCAACTCTTATGATTCTGTGATTAAGCTGGCTGGCTAGCTGTTTGGTATGTGGCCCTCCAGATGTTGCTTGACTCCAAACTCTTAAGGACTCCATCTAGCACAGTGGTGGCTCTCCAGCTGTTTTGGGACTACAATTCCCATCATCCCTGACCACTGGTCCTGTTAGCTAGGGATGATGGGAGTTGTAGTCCCAAAACAGCTGGCGAGCCAAGTTTGGCCATCACTGAAGCATGACCAGTGGTGAGAGAGAATGGGAGCTGGAGTCTCCCAACATCTGACTCTCCACTAGTTCACAGAACTAAGGTTGCCAGCATGGGATTTGAGCCAGGACAACTTTCCAGAGGCCACGCTCCAGAAAAATGGTTTAAAAGCTGCAAATTAAGAGGTATTAATAAAGAGAGCAGAGAGCAGACCACTGGCTTAACCACGTCAACATATGCGCAGCCTGGACTGAGCAATGTTAACATGGTTCTTAATCAGAAGCCGTTACCACTCATTGCAAGCTGGTTGCGGTTATTCAAGGGTGAATGCAAGTCACTCTGCACATGCTCAAAAGCACTCCCTCTTTGCATTTTTACAGGGCTGAGAACAGGGCTATGCTTGGTGAATTTGGTTCAAATTATGCTTTGGTTTGATTTCCAATGGAAGCTCAACTTTGCACAAATCATGGCAAAGTCCACGTAGCACAGGGCCTTCGTGGAGTCGGCTGTCCTGATCCTATTACAGGAACTCCTTTTAAAAAAGAAATAGATGTAAAGCTGGCTTGGGTATCAGGTTTGAAAGTGTAATGAAGCAGTGCTCTGACAGGTGTGTCTCAGACCTCTTTGGAACACCTGCTATTTCATAACTGAGGGAAGAGTCACAACTCAGAGCATCTGCTTTGCACAGAGAAGGTCGCGGGTTCGATTCCTGGCATTTCCAAGTAGGGGTAGGAATGGCTTCTGCCTGAAACTCTGGAAAGCTGCTGCCAATTCAGACAGCATAGACAGTAATGAGCTAGATCAAAGATTCCCCAAACTTAGGTCTCTAGCTGTTTTTAGACTACAACTCCCATCATCCCTAGCTAGCAGGACAGGGATGATGGGAACTGTAGTCCAAAAGCAGCTGGAGACCCAAGTCCTTCTTTGAGAAACCTGAGCTAGATGGACCAATGGACTAAGGCAGCTTCCTGTATCCAAAGTGAGTGGGTAGGCTTTGGTTGGAGAGGCCTGTTGAAGTGAGGGACATGAGGCAGGAGTTGATAATGCAGGTGAGCTGCACACAGGTGAGCTGAAAGCGAGCTGCCGGCCAGCCCTGTGGAGCCTCCTTTTATTGAGACAAATATGCAAACCAAGCAGATACATTTTGGGTTGTGACCTTTACACATCTTCCGGTCCCGAGATACTGGGGTGGTACAAAGTTATTTTGGCACCTGTTTCCACCGCGTCATTTTCCCCTTGCACAGTGTATGATGAAGGAGATAAAAGGTCTCAGAGACAAAGGTCCACAGACAGGACACCGCAGACTACTGAGACCGCAAAAGGTTAGACAGAGGCAACAATGTTCAGACAGCCGTGGCTTTGTCTGTGAGGGGTGTGTGTGCTCCGCACCCCAAGGGCACGCGTGCAGGCAGGCTGAGGCTGCCTGCGGGTGGGGAGTGTGCTCCCTCCGGACCCCACTCCCCACTCCGCAATCATCCCTACACCTGTCTTCAAATCCCTTCTCAGCATTCAAATTCAGTGGGTGACCTGGGCCAATTCACCTACTCCCACCCTCTCCTACCTCACAGGGCTGTTGTGAAGGATAAAATTAGAGGAACGGGACCAGGATGTGGATGACACTTTGAAACGGATATGGGAGGGCAGGGAGGATAGAACAAACATGTAAAAGTACTGAAATCAACGCGTTGACTTTTTTAAAAACCGCAACACTCTCTTTTCTAGGATGTTTTGGTTCACTCTCCTTGCGTTGCTCTGTTGCGGCATCACCATCAACACAGGTAAATCCCAAGGGGGGCCGGACGGGGCGGGGAGGGAGGTGTCACTGCCCCCCAGGCCGTGGCGCTGTCCAAGTGCAGGGCTAGGCTGCTGTGCTGAAGCTCATCTGCTCTGTGTTGCTTTGGGTCTTATTCCAGCTCAGCCACGTTCTTCTTCCTATTCTGGCGAGTACGGCGGAGGTGGCGGGAAACGCTTCTCCCACTCTGGGAACCAGCTGGATGGGCCCATAACTGCCATAAGGATCCGGACGAACCGGTGGTACATCGTGGGGTAAGTGTTTGGAGGCTGGTGGGGATCTGGGAACAGGCCGTGGCTTGGCCGCTTGTAGGGTTTGGAGAAAAAGCGATAGGTGGACGGATTGACCTGAAAATAAGGTGAACCCTTTCTTTGCGGGGAAATTTAGGGCAGTCTTTGGAAAGTCCTTTCTCTTCCACACATCCTGTGTATCGAGCATTTGCCCTTAATAAAAATTGCAGGGAGGTTAGATGAGCATCCATTCTGATTGGTTTGCAGGGAGATTCAAGCAATTTTTATCGTATACTTTCCAGTACATTTCCCCATCACTTTACCTTACTGCAAATAGTCCAGGATTTTTTGGGGGAGGTGGGAGCGGGTTTGTTGCGCAAGAGCTCCTGGGCGTTGTGGGAGGGGTTGGGTTAGATGACCCTTGGGGTCCCTTCCAACTCTACAATGCTATGGTTCTGTGGCATCTTTTGAGAGGAAGGGCAGGATAGAAGCCTAATAAGAAATTGAAAAATAAAACAAAATCGACTAGTTTTCCAGCATGCCGCTGAATGTCGCCTGCAAAACAGCAGCAGTCTGGAAGTGCCCTCTGTTCCTTTTGTAGGAGAAAGCACTGAAGATATGTTTGTGTGTAGGGGAAACAGTCTTGCTGTGTTTCTAGCCATTTTAATGTGTGCATACCTTAACCCTCAATTGTGAAAGTGACTTTAAGCCTCATGTCTGAATATGCTTGTTTGCCAATTTGATGCCAGCAGCAAAACCATTTCAGAGCAGTCAAAGGCTCCACAGCAAAAAGAAAACGGAGAACCCGCTTTCCTTATACTAAACACTTGAGGTCCAAGAGTCCAGTGCAGAGCTCTGAACCAGATTATAATACTGGGTTCGCTCTTGTTTGAAATTGGCTACTCAAACTTTCTATCCCTCGTTTGTTTTCTACAGCGTCATCAAATGCAGGACCCTGCCCCAAAGAGCTTTCAACCTAAGTTCTTCTATTTCTGTCACATGTTTGATGCCTCGTTGCATAAAACTAGCAGGAGAACATGTTCTGTTTTGGAGAGCTTGATAGTTGGAGAGGAGGAGTTGTATCATTTATTACAACTTATCTTTCTTCTTCTTCTTTCTTCTTCTTTGGCGATCACTCGTAGCCGAGTAAGATTGTCTTCCATAAACACAGTTTTAACAATGAGTCCGTAAGTGACTGTGGAGGCCAATTCTGGACCCACACGTCCTTCCAGAGTGGGGACATATGTTTCTGGACAGGAGTTGATCACAGTGTGGATTTGCCAAGTGTGCCTTCCTCTTAGCACGTTTCTCCCTTGTGTCCTGAGTTCGAGTGTCTTCAAAGCCCATGACACCTTTGGTAAAGGCTGTTCTCCAACTGGAGCGCTCACAGGCCAGTGTTTCCCAGTTGTCAGTGTTTATACTACATTTTTTTAGATTTGCCTTGAGACAGTCTTTAAACCTTTTTTGCTGACCACCAGCATTATGCTTTCCATTTTTAAGTTCGGAATAGAGTAGTTGCTTTGGAAGACGATCATCAGGCATTCGCACAACATGACCAAGTGTTTCCTGGGTCAAGGGCCACATTTCTCAGCAACAAATTAGGAATATTGGGGGAGGAATGGGGGGTGTCCTTGCAATCGGCAGCGCAATTATGTGAATTGCGCAAGGCAAATGAGTAACAAATGTGAATTGGTTGCGCCAAACGAAATGATAACATGGAAAGGCTGTAGAGAACTTCTAGATCCTTTGGGTACAGGAATCAAGAGCAGATTTAGGGACCACTGAGACCTTCTGTTTTAAGGGGCTTAAGCGTGGCTAACTCTGCACTGGGCTGTTGGCCTATCAGGGAAGAAAGAAGATGGCCTAAGAAGTCGGTCTTTTACCTTATTCCAGTCTCCAGGTCCGTTACGGCAAGGAGTGGAGCAACTACGTGGGGGGTTCTTCTGGCGATCTGGAGGAAATCTTCCTGCACCCTGGCGAGTCCATCATCCAAGTCTCCGGGAAATACAAAAGCTACGTCCGCAAACTTGTGTTCGTCACCGACAAGGGGCGCTACTTCCCTTTTGGGAAGGACACAGGCACCAGCTTCAACGCAGCTCCTCTCTTCCCAAACACCGTCCTGCGTTACTTCAGCGGCAGCTCTGGTTCAGTCATTGACGCCATCGGTTTCCACTGGGACTACTACCCCAGTGACTGCCCCTCCTGTGGAAAGTGAGGGAGCACAGCAGGGAGAGACCAGCTGATCGATGGGGCAGGGAACAGGGACAGCTCAGGGCCCATGTCTTTCCACCCAAATCTCGGGGATTTTCTTTCCCCTCATCGACTGATTATTCGTGAGGCAAATAATTTTCCAGCACATTTTCTGTCACCTCTTTTGTTAACTCTGTTGAACCAACGCCTACCTAAGTTCTGCCCGGTGTTTTCAGAGCTTCCTCTCCTGTCAAACAGCTAGCGCAGCACTGCTGTCGATCGGCATCGAGCAATAAAAAAGCAAATTTGAAAAAAGGGATTGTGGATCTCTTTATTTGTTGTCAGTCTTGAACGTGACATCATCACGGCGGTGTGACATCGTCACTACGACTTAGACAGAGGTCTGAGGTTCTGTTTTAGAGCAAGCTCTACACAAATCCAGAGTGGAGTCCCTAAGATAGTTGGGTGACGACTTGTATGCTTCCTTCTGGCAACTCCTGCAGCCAAGCTGGTGCCAAATGTATTGCTCTGCTTTCCTTTGGACCACATCAGCAAGACCGGGGAGGGGGGTGTCTTGTTGTCTGAGCAGCCCAGGACCTCCCTACACACTGCCCAGCATTGCACTCCAGAGGGGAGTCACTTTAGTACTACTAACACCCCCGGAGGCGCACTCCATTGTCTCTCGAAACAGATGGATGCCATCATAACAATTATTACTAATATTCACTTCCCTAAAATGATGGTGATTGTTATTATTATTAGAATAACCATCATTAATACTGATTTAGCACCAGAATATTCAAAGCACATCACACAGGGGGATAGCAGGGGGGAGGGAGAATCGTCAGGAAAGAACAAATTTGTGCAGGCCACAAATGTAACCTGCAGCCTGGCCTGCTTACATACAGGTAGGATAGTGTCTTGGTGAAATCCTGAGGTTGTAGAGTGGATTGTACTGCTGCAGCCAAGAAGGCAATTTTGGAATATTCCATGAGAACTACCCAAAACTCTTGGTTTTTTTATTTAAAGAACAAACTATCTTGCACGAGTGAGAAACAGCCCTCTCTTTCTCAAGCCTGTTTTCTTGTTAAAGGGAGGCTTTGTTTATATTAAATTCAGAAGAGCATGAACAAAATGTGATTTCCCGTGTTTAGTCTGAAATGGTCCTGCAGCCTCAGAACTCCTTATCGTCTCATTCAGCTGCCGGCGAAAACGAGACCTTGAAGATCTGGCTGTTGACTGGAAGTGCAGGATTCAAGGTTGCCTTGCCCTTTTAGAATTGCACCTGGATTCAGCTGTAAACAAGCCCAAGTTTTAAAATGGTAATACTTCGGCTTCTATTCTTACATGGCCCTCGCTGTAATCTCCCATACAAGGGACTTACCTAACCCTTGCCTGCATAGCTCCTACATAATTTGCTGGACCCAAAGCAATGCTTCTCCCACCCCGAGGTGTACATCATAATAGCTCAAGAAATTATTTACACATTAGGTATGGTGGGCAGACTGAGAAAACCTTTGCAAAAGAAGGGGTATTGAAGAGGGAGAACTGAAGGAAGAAAATGGAACTGTTGGGTGAACAGAGAAGAATGACAGTCCCAACTGCTGCTTCCTGGCAGAGCTTTTGGGCGTTTTACAAATTTATGGCAAACAGAAATTCAGCTGGAAAATTTCTCACTGTCTCTGAATGCTGCAGAGAGAGAGAGAGAGAGAGAGAGAGAACCCTCCAGGTTTTACTTCTTGGACTTCTGCTTGTCTTGGAGTTCAAAGAGCCACTGTGGGCACAGGGATCAGAGTATCAGGTGAGGTCTAGTGAGATCCAGGTTCGGGTCTCTACTCAGCTGTTAAAGTCAGTCACTTCCTCGCAACCTAGCCTACCTCACAAGATTGTTGGGGAGCCAAAAAGGAGGGAGCCATTTCTGCTGCCCTAGAGAGAAGGTAGGGCATAGTTACTAAATGCCCATGAGCCCTACTGCCAGGAGTGGGCATTGCTCTCTCAACCCCAACAGAAAAAGGGAAATGATTTTAGACAAAGGCTCAAGTCCAGGGGTGGGAAACAGCAAGTGCAGATGCTTATTTGCACCAGTTTCTGCTCCATCAGGGCTGGCTTAAGACATTTTGCAGCCTGAGGCATAATGAGCCATTCCCACCCCTGAGGCTGACTAGCAGGGCAACTGAATCTTGCTTTGGCCGCATTCCCACATTCACTGGGAACTCTGGGAACTGTAGCTCTGGGTGGGCAGTAGAGGTCTCCTAGCCACTCTCAGCACAAACTACAGTTCCCATAATTCTTTGGGGGCAAACCATGACAGTGCAAGATGGCGGCCGTGTTTTACACTTATCTTGGGAATGTGGCCTTTGTAAAGCAACGCCCTCCACTGCCCCTGAGGGCAACAAGCTAGCTTAAGTAGGGCAAGGCCGGGCAAGCTGCCCCCACAGCTCCATCCTCCAACACCTTCTTGCCACTGACTCCATGTACCCCCAATGTCTAATGGTAGGGCCAGTCCCAGTGCTGCTCACGTCTCAGAGTGCATCCTTTCAAAGAGGGAACACTCTCCCTCTTCTGCAAATGCCCATCCGTAATACTGTAGTCTCTAGGTGTGGATGTTTGGCGGGAAGAAATAAGAGGAGACAACTTCTGCCTTTATTAACCTTCACACATCCACACACCATTTTGGGGTGTGCCTTCAGCCAAGCTTGTCCATTATGACTCAAACCAGGGCTTTTTTTCAGCCAGAACTTAATTCCGGCACCTCTCAGGTTGGTGCCATTGCCATTCTGAGAGAATGGGTTCCAGCACCTCTTTTTCTATAAAAATAGCACACAGAGCCGTTCCTCAAAACCTATCGCCCTGTTGGCCTTTAATTTAGATATTCCTTGCCAGGCTTTATGCTCAATATCTATTTATTAGACAGGCTCCACACAAATTATATATTGTGTGAAGGACAAGCGGGCTTCAGAGAGGGATTCAGTAACAACAACCAGTGTTTTATGTTGAATCACATCATTAGAAAATACACCAAAAACAGTAAAAACAATCATTTTGCAGCCTTTATTGATCTCTCTGCTGCTTTTGAGTCCGTTAATCACAGCAGGTGGGGGGGGGGGGAGAAACTTCTCAATGCTAACATTGACCACAGGCTTCTCTTACTCATTTGAGACTGTACTATGGCACAGAAATGAGGGTCAGAGTTGCTCTTAATGCTGGCTTGCCTGAGGCCTTTAAATCGACCGAAGGAGTGAAACAGAGCTGTAGTTTGGCCCCTATGCTTTTTAATCTTTATATTAATGATGCAGTTCTTCACCTAGTCCATGTTCTCTGGCATTAGATGTATGCAGATGACATAGGGCTCCTTTCAGTCTCCCACTTGGGACTTAAAAATCTATTGGTGGTTTTTAGTTCATATTATAAACAAGAAAGCCTCTCCGTAAAGTATTCCAAGACTGAGCTGATGGTCTTTGGAAAACACAGCCCTAGATATAAATGGAGTTTGGGTCAACATGAATTAGAGCATTCTTGCTCCTTCAGATAGGGTTGCCATATGTCTAGAATTTTCCAGACATAGCCAGTAATTTCTGGGCGGAAATGGCTGAAATGTCCGGGAAAATCCAGACGTATGACAGGCCATGTCGGTAGTGTAGATTTTGACTAATTTCTGGGCACCACAGTTCAAGAAGGACATTGACAAACTGGAACGTGTCCAGAGGAGGGCAACCAAAATGGTCAAAGGCCTGGAAACGATGCCTTATGAGGAACGGCTAAGGGAGCTGGGCATGTTTAGCCTGGAGAAGAGGAGGTTAAGGGGTGATATGATAGCCATGTTCAAATATATAAAAGGATGTCACATAGAGGAGGGAGAAAGGTTGTTTTCTGCTGCTCCAGAGAAGCGGACACGGAGCAATGGATCCAAACTACAAGAAAGAAGATTCCACCTAAACATTAGGAAGAACTTCCTGACAGTAAGAGCTGTTCGACAGTGGAATTTGCTGCCAAGGAGTGTGGTGGAGTCTCCTTCTTTGGAGGTCTTTAAGCAGAGGCTTGACAACCATATGTCAGGAGTGCTCTGATGGTGTTTCCTGCTTGGCAGGGGGTTGGACTCGATGGCCCTTGTGGTCTCTTCCAACTCTATGATTCTATGATTCTATGATTCTAATTTAATAAGAAATAGCTCATAAACTATTTTTAAAAAATCTCAATAACTTTTGGCAAAACTAAAACAAACAAAAACTTTTGAAATATGGCAACCCTACTTCATATATCTTGGAGTCCTTTTTAGTGAATCCTTGTCTTGGAAGTGGCATATTGAGGCAGTGAAATCCAAAGGGCAGTAAAATGGTAATAAAGTGATCCCGCTGAAGGACCACACATATCTGCTATTTGGGTCCCTGAAGCACAGATTCACACAAAGCGGCAAAACGCTCTTGCAGGTTATTAACAGGATTTTTTATTTGAAGTGCATATGCAGAACAAAGGCACAGGGCGATCAGTACACAACCTGTACACAGTAGTCAGGGTGCACCCCTTTATATAGATTTGCAAAATAGAATACCACCTGATCTCTTGTAAGTCACCTGATTTCTTGTAAGTCACCTGATTTCTGGGAAATCGAAACTTATAATAAGTTCCTATATTACCATATAAAGTCTTGGTCTTCTCTCCCTCCTTCCTGCAACCTCCCTCATCCTGGTGTGACAATAAATCCTTGTTCTTTATCTCTGTCTGCCCAAGCTAGACATTCTAATGAGGGGCCCATTTGCAATGTAACATTTAAGCATGTCCTTCAATAATAGAACAATTATATTGTAATATGCTCCTTCACCGCAAATATTGTGTGGAGCTGAAATTTGAGGTGAGGGTTAGAAATCGTTCAAAATAAATTTCTTAGGAGACTATTCTCCTTACCCAATGAAACATCAGCAGCACTTCTACGTACGGAAGCCGGATGGACAATGGTCAAGAAAAGAGTAGAATGCTCTCAATTCAGCTACCTGGAAAGATTACTTCCTTACCCTTCGAGCGATTTCCTGCCATGTGCTATATGGAACTGGGTGACAGTTATTGGTGGAAATCAAACATTCAACGTTGCCTGTATTATTATTCAGATTATTATTGAGATTTTGATGATGGACTCTACTGGACAGAATCCAGAAGGGACAAGTGGTTAAATCTTCTAAAAGTTCTCTGTGGTTTCCACTCTTAAAAACAGAGCATTTTAGAGCCATTTCTTGCTTGTTCCCTTAAGATTTTCCTTTATTGAGGTGTGTTTCCAAGCAATGCACTCAGCTGTGCTGGATGGGCCTTATAACAAGATTCCATACACAGATACTCTGTATATGCAGGCAACCGCAAATAGAAGACATTCTTCATTATGTGTTACATTGCCCATTATACACAGAACCTAGGAGACACCTTCTAAATCCCCGGTATGTTAGAGAAAGCAATCTCTCCTTGGCGGAGAGGGTTCTGTAACTGCTGAGTGACTCGAACGCCTCAGTGACTCATAAAGTGGCCTATTTCATGCTGGTGGCAAGAAAGAATTGGACAAAATAGTAGTAAATTGTAAGGGAGATTCGGAGGTATAATTTGAAATACACTGTATATAGTCATTGGGGCTCCCCATTTATAGTCTCGCTAGCATTGCATGGTTCTGTTAGTTTAAACAGAGGGTTTGTTCTATATTTTTGTTGACTGTGTTGGTTTTGTCATGGCCTTCGGCTAGCACAGTAAACTGAGCTGAAATATATAACATGTTACAACAGTGATCAAGGCAAACCTCCAGCCGCAAGGACCACTCTTCCACACCAGCTCACCACAGATCTGCACACACCCAGTCCAGGCAAGGATGAACTACAGACCCAAAAGGCAGGTGCATTGTGGAATGATGCCACAGAGATCTTGATTTTTTTTATTTTAAAAAAGTAACTAAAAGCATGAAAGGGGAAAGGCCCACCGTTATGTACTGAAGTTCTCACCCTGGGCCAGCAGAGGGATACTGTAGATAGTTTTCACTCAGGTCCACATATGCAAATAAGGGATTGAAAGTGACGTTCACAGTGATTGGATAGTTACAGAAAATGGTTACTGTTGCATTGTAGTGGAGCTCTATATAAGCAGGCTGGCTGAACCCTTCAGTCAGTTCTGTTCTGGCCTGTGAATAAACAAGAGCTGTTTGAAGAATCACTGTGTCGTCTGATATGTTCACCCACAACTTAACTCCCATGTTGAGCACCACCATAAAAAGCTCTCACATAATTTCAAGATTTTCCTTTGGAAAGATGTCCCAAAGAAATCGGCTCCTGAACGATCAAAACCCGGAAGTGAGTGTTCTGGTTTTCAAATGATTTTTGAACATCTGGCACAGCTTCCGCTTGGCTGCAGGAGCTTCTTGCAGCCAATCAGAAGCCGCGCTTTGGAAGTCAAACAGACTTCCAGAAAGGATTCCGTTCGACTTCCAAGGTACGAATGTACTGCGATTTACAAATTCAAATAGGTTGCCCTAGAGACAAAGGAGTGGGTCTTTTCCTACTCCACCTGGCTGGGTACCTTGTTATCCAAGGAGGAAGAACAATAGGCTGGGGGGAGGGCTGTAAGAGAGTGTGTTGGGCTGATGCTGGAAGCTGAATACACAGAGGGACAACTTACTCTTTGGTGCACTTGGAGTTCCCCTGGAAACCTAATGGGGAAGCAAGATCTATTGGGATGTTAATGCTGTGACCCACTCCACCCTCCAGTGTTATACTCCAAAACTTCTGAAAGGCTGCTTTACCGTACAGTGGTACCTCAGGTTACATATGCTTCAGGTTACAGACTCCGCTAACCCAGAAATAGTACCTCGGGTTAAGAACTTTGCTTCAGGATGAGAACAGAAATTGTGCCGCGGCGGGACAGCAGCAGCGGGAGGCCCCATTAGCTAATGTGGTGCTTCAGGTTAAGAACGGTTTCAGGTTAAGAACGGACCTCCGAAACTAAGTACTTAACCCGAGGTACCACTGTATCCAAAACTTCCAGACAGCTGCTTTCCAGTATCCACACTTACCTGGGAATAAGACCCATTGCATTTGTATTTATTTCATTTTCAAGAAAACATGAAGAGACAGAGAGGAGGTATGATAGCCATCTTCAAATATCTAAAAGGCTGAGACGCGGAGGATGGAGCTGAAGGCAGCAGCATACAGTTAAACCCTCATTTCCAAATTAAGATGCTTGATTAAGATGTGGGATGAGGGAGAAAACAGTTTGGTAGCATAAAAATAAACAAACAGCCTACACTCCGGAGTCTAAATAGCCTACACGAGACAATCTTAAAAGAGAAATCTCAAACTCACCGGTGAGAGGAGCAAGGCTAACCCATGGCGACAATTTTTTTAAAGGGAAAATAGTCCCCATTTAAAACACTGTAGAATCAGAGCAGGGGGGTGATGTGGGGAAGGAGGACCCCCCCAATCTGGGTGTTGCCATGTGGGTTTGGGTAAACTGCAAGGGAAATGGCACAGCTCAACAGGTAGGGCTCCAAAAACTGAACCACCTGGATAGCTCAGTTGGTTAGTGTGTGGTGCTGATAAAAACCAAGGTTGCAGGTTCAATCCCCGTAGAGGACAGCTGCATATTCCTGCACTGCAGAGGGTGGGAATAGATGATCCTTAGGGTCCCTTCTAAATCAACAATTCTATGATTCCATGACTGCTGAGGGAGAAGGACCAGTAGGAATCTTCCACTGCTCAGGAAGGCAGAAATAAAAAGTGTGACATGGGAAAGGTTGCTACTTAGATAAGGTCACTCGCCTCTTCAAATTTAGCCTGTATTCCCATTGTTGCATGGGAGATGCTTGAAATGGGAGAGATTGGTTTTCTGTGTGATGGGGAAGCCTGGCTATCCTTCAGGTTTGCTTTTTATTAGCTGAACCCGGTTGCTCGCTTCTTTGCAGTCGCCCCACCCCCCCCGCTCTTATCCCGTGAGTTTGTGCCTTGAAGGAGCCCTCCAGAATCCCTCTCTCCTTCCATGAGGATCCTGACGATGATCAAAAGTTAATACCTGGTTGCAATGTGCAGCTTTAGCCTTCAGGTGGAGACATTTGGCTGCAAGAAGCCAGCTGCACCACAAGAGATCGGTGATTAATAAGAACCCAATACCTTTCTTAAATAGAAGGCAAAATCAGATGGAAACAGGGACGCTTGGCTTATCCGGAAGTGGTGAATGGTATGATAGAAAGAGGAATAATGGCCACAAGCTGCATCTGTGCCATATATTTAAAGCACATCCCCAGCCCCCAAGAATCATGGGAACTGTAGTTTACTCCTACAGTTCCCAGCACTCTCAGCAAACTATAGTTCCCAGGAATCTTCTTTGAGGGGGAATATGCTTTAAATGTATGGTGTGTATGCAACCGTGATCTCTGAACTCTTGTTCACTGGGAGAAAGGTGGGATCTGATTTCTGTGTCATGAAGGGGCTGGGAGACAGATATGAAGGCTTCTAGGAAGGAAATATTGCCTAGTGGTTGGAGGGGATGGGCTGAAGGAAACCAGCACTCCTGACGGTTTGGTGAAGTAATCCCAGAAACAACATTAAAACCTAAGGTGGCAGGTTTTACAATACAAATCCTTTTGTTCAATTGTAGCAAGGAATCTCTCCCATGACAACATGTTATTTTTGCTGCTGTTTCGTTTAGTGTGTCAGTCAAATTTCCATCCCTTCTACAAACTTCACTAATCACTCAGTAATGAGCAATTGGCATGTAAAACAGAGGAAATGGCACAATGAGGCATTAGCAGCCAGTCAAACTTCATATTCCTGACTTCTCAGCTGAGATATTTGGTGGTGGTGGGATGGTGTCATTTGTAGAAAGAGTGGAATAAATGACCAAGCATAAAAAACCACTACACATTTTACTTAAGAGTGGATGACTAGTGGATATTTAAGTGGCCATCTGCATAAATACATATATGGAGGTGCAGAACAACGTTCCAAAAATGAGCTTCAGAGAATGCTCTAGCTCTTGCCCTTGAGCAAGGAAAACCTGTGTCAGATTGGAGTGCCTTTATTCTTTTGTGTAGGAATAAATGGACACGACTCTGACATAAGTTTTGCTATATTCAGAAACCAGTGGGAGATGGTTTAAAACTCCCCGGATAATCTGTTGTTGACTTTAAGGTAGCCATACTGGGGGGAAAGAAACTTCAGTGTGAAACTGCTAATTTAACACTTCGCTTAACATTGCTTTTTAATAAGAGGTGTTTGGTTTTTTTAAATGAGTTGTGTAATTATAACTTGGAGAGATTATTTTCCACAGGGACATAAAACAGTGCCGTACTGGCTGCAGAAGAGCCTCAGACGATTTTTCCTTGAACTACAAAAGTCTGAAACAGCATAATATATATCACATAATGAGTTTTCTTTACTGGAAAAAAAATTGAATGATTAATTCCCCCCCCCCCCCCAAAAAAAGTATGTTATTAAAAATTGTGTGTGTGTGAATTTGTCCTCTGAGCTCACAAAAAAGGAGATGCACTTTTACAACCAAATGCCACTGAAGGAGACTTTATAGATTGAAACACATGTGTTACACCTGGGCAGCTGTTTCTGTTTTTCATTGCTGTGGGGCAGCCAGCATTTGAAAGATATATTCAGCCAACACAGTTGTGATATTTTAGAATATATTCATGTGATACTATACACAGCTCGTGTACCCACGTTTTAATTCTAGAATCAATGGAGACGGAGGACCAGGGTTTTTTTCCCTACATACAGCAGTCCACACACCATCTATATCTAGTGTACTTTTTTTTTTTTTTTTGCCCCTGGAAAAGTGCTTCTTGAGAAATTGGTTTCAGTCCCCAAATGAAAACTCATTGCAGATTAATTCTGCCTTGCCCTGCTACATTAGGCTTAGTGCATACACAGGCAAAGTGTCTCCATAAAGCCACATTAGATTGGTTATTACTGCATATTCTATAAGCCACAGACTCGTTCCTTGTAAAGCTGTAAGAACTCTTCATACCCATATAAATATACGAGGCTTATTTAGTACCTTATTCTTTTGCAACAAATGTGTTAAGTTTTTAAGCTGCATCAAGATTCTTAGTTGTTTTCACTGCAACAGACCAGAAAGGCTAGTTAGTCCACTCAAGCAGCCTTCTCCAACCTCGTGCCCTCCTGATGTTTTGGACTACAGATCCCATGCTGACTGTGGCTGATGGGAGTTGTAGTTCAAAACATCAAGAGGGCACCCGCTTGGCGAAAGCTGCTGTAGAAGACCTTCAGCAGAAGACATAATAAAAGTGGAAGCCAGTGGAGAGAACGGAAAAGAGAAACAGCACAACAGTAAAAAGGATAAAACAAGTGTACCAATTTGAAATATATTTACATAACATTTTATGCTTGTGTTTATAGTTTAGAACAAAAGATGCTCTTTCATTTATTTCTGGGGCCAATATGGTCAGACATCTGATCCAATAAATCCAGTTGCAGAAGTAGTCAAATACTTTTTCAAGGTTTTAATGATTTCGGTTCTGTTTCATTATTTTATACTGTACGCATATCAGTACAAACGTATGCCGATTTATAGAAATCAACACTAGCATTTCTTGGGAAACCATGGAAATGACCTGCGAGAAGACTTAAACTTCAAGTTATGGCTGGGTAATCCTGGGCCTGCCCTCAAAGCAGCCCAGGGTTGGCTACTGTTGTGAAAAGACAATGTCAGTCATTTTGGAGAATACATTAGGAGTCTACTTTGGCTTCTTGAAAACTCACTACCTGGCAGTGGAAGAAGACATGATCAGCAGTTCCCGAGTTCCTGGGCCAAAAACCAAGATTCAATAAACCAGCTCTGCTGCTCCCATATTTAATTTCCTGTAGGTCAGCTTTCCTGGCAGATCATAGAGAAAGTGATGAGAATCGGCAGGTAATATAAAGCTTTCTATAAATAATAAAGAGTAAGTATTATTATACTTGGGACGCGGGTGGCGCTGTGGGTTAAACCATGGAGCCCAGGACTTGCCGATCAGAAGGTCGGCGGTTCGAATCCCAGTGATGGGGTGAGCTCCCGTTGCTCGGTCCCTGCTCCTGCCAACCTAGCAGTTCGAAAGCACGTCAAGTGCAAGTAGATAAATAGGTACTGCTCCAGCGGGAAGGTAAACGGCGTTTCCGTGCGCTGCTCTGGTTCGCCAGAAGCGGCTTAGTCATGCTGGCCACATGACCCGGAAGCTGTACGCCGGCTCCCTCGGCCAATAAAGCGAGATGAGCACCACAACCCCAGAGTCGGTCACGACTGGACCTAATGGGCAGGGGTCCCTTTACCTTTACCTATTATTATACTTGTATTGAGAACAACTTGTGTGTGGAAATTGTACTGAGAACAACTAGCCTTTCTGCACAAGTAGTCTGAGGAACAACAGAGTCTGTAACACCTAGATTCTTCCCAGTTCATTTATTTCTTTATTTTTCATGTGCAGTTCACCTGTCCTCCAAGGAGCTCAGAGTTGCAGGCTTGGGCTTCCTTCACTCGGCAAATACCACAACGTTCTTGGGCAGCCATTACACAAAGAGTGATAGATTATGGATAACTGTAAGTTGTCCTTTTATACGTGCTTCTCTGGATAGAAACACCTGAAGTCCGTGAACCTCCCTGAGACCTTTGGATGAAGGGCAGTACAGTGGTACCTCGGGTTAAGTACTTAATTCGTTCTGGAGGTCTGTTCTTAACCTGAAACTGTTCTTAACCTGAAGCACCACTTTAGCTAATGGGGCCTCCCGCTGCTGCCGCGCTGCCGGAGCACGATTTCTGTTCTCATCCTGAAGCAAAGTTCTTAACCTGAAGCACTATTTCTGGGTTAGCGGAGTCTGTAACCTCAAGCATATGTAACCTGAAGCGTATGTAACCCGAGGTACCACTGTATATAAATTTAATAAATGAATAAAATAAGAAATGAATAAAGCACGAGCCCTCCCAAAACAGTTAAGAGTGGCTTAAAGCTTTCTGGCAGCCTACTGCAACAAATCTACTTTTTAAAAAAGGATTTTTTGCAGTGTGGGAATGCAAAGGGGACGTACAAAGGATTAAGTGGGAAAGGCGTAAACAAAACCCGCAAGCAAACAAGGGTGAATGCTCATTGTCATGTAACCTCCCTGTAAACAAATGGGAACAAATGCTCAATGAAGTCTAGAAATTGGGAGTGGCTCAGTGGTAGAGCATCTGATTCACATGTCCCAGTAGGACTGGAAGAGATCCCTGTCTGAATCTCTGCTGGTCGGTGCAGATAATCCTAAGCTTGATGGACCAACTGGCCTGGCTCAGTGAGAGGCAGCTTCTGGTCTGCTTCACTGCATAAGCTTTGTGCAAGCAAATCGAGATGAATGCTGAATATCGAGGCATTCTGGAGAAGTCCATTAGAGACAAGCAGCCATGGGGGAAGCCAGAAAAGATTAACCAAAGCACAGGACCTTGCGGCTGGCCAGGGGGTTGTGCTTGCCCCAAACTGTGCCAGGAAACATTTCCAGCAGTGTGAATTTTATGCAAACGTGTTAAAAGATTCATACGGAGCATAGATTATAAAAAACAACAATTGCCCACCAGGGGTTTGGATGACACAAAGCTACCCTAAACTGCAGACAGTGCTAGAAGAACACGGACTCTTGGGAAGCTCTGCGTAGAAACACATTTATTTACTGATGAAAAGGTTGGGCAAGTGTTAATGCAGAGCACAGCTGGAATTGCCAGCTCCACCTAGAGACAGAACCTGTGGCAGAAGGGGCCATAGGACAAAAGCATTGTACAGGAACCATTATTATTCTTTTGCAAATAGGTCTTTCCCCAAGGTGCTGTAAGGAGCAACAAAGACTCCAGAGTTGGTTGGCTTGCTGATTTGCGGAGCCCTGTGGCGGCTTGGGAGGGAGTTTTAAGCTCCCTAGTCATATGGGGATTTATTCTCAAGAGCAGCTAGACTCAAGAAGCAGTGGCTTTGTGTGTGTGTGCTTAAGAACTCTCTGTTGTTGGCTCATCAGACAGCTTTGAAGCTTCTCTGTCATTCTCAGTGCTCCCCAGCTGTAAATGTCAATGTGCGTCTTCCCCCAAAGTCTGGTTTATATTCCTGAAACTTCATTCCGGATGAGAGAGAGATGTGACAGAAATTTTCCCCAGATCAGGTGCAGCCCTGAACGGGTCAGAAGGATGTAGGTCCAGCAAGCGATCTGGGGCAGAGGGAGAAGATACAGACAGGCCAGGTCACTCATTGTGGATCCATCTGGACTCTAGTACAAAACGAAGCTGTTCTGAGGCAAAACCCCGCAGAGAGATCAGCTAATGGGTGACTTGTTTTGAGGAGAGCTGTCTCAACCGAGGCTGACTGCATTAGTGATTTAAAATGCAGTTAGGGCATCCTTTTCTCAGTTTGGATCGAAGCTGGTTCGGGGATGAACACATCAAAACTCAGCATTTCATAAGAAATGACAGGCTCAATTCAGGACAGGGAATAGATATGGATTGTGGCTAACATCGCCCACATCTACACCATACATCTGAATGCCACTGTAATCAGTCATGGCTTCCCCCAAATTCTGGGAGCTGTAGTTTGTTTTGGGTGCTGAAAGTTGTTAGGAGACCTCTATTTTCCTTATAATGCTAAAATTCCCAGAATTGGTTTAGCAGTCAACCCTTCTTCCCAGGGAACTCTGGGAACTGTAGCTCCGTGCAGGGAATAGGGGGCCTCCTAACATTTCTCTCAGCACCCAGGACAAACTACAGCTCCCATAATTCTTTGGGGGAAGCCAAGACTATTTGAAGTGGCATTGCGGTGCTTCAATTGTAGTTTGTGTGGCCAATTTGTGTTCCCAAACCAACAGTGGGAGCACATGGAAGCAAACAGCAGTGTGTACACAGTCTGAGCCCTTTTATATTCCCTGGGTCTAACCATACTTTTGAGGCTCTGTGCTTTAACAGACAAACACTTGGGCCTAGAGCCTCACATGAGGTGACCTCGCCATGATTTTTTCACCTTGTGTATGGTAGGGATGCCATATTTTAAAAAGTGTAAATCCCAAAATTCTCAAAGTTGTTTGCTGCCTCCTTTCCCTGTGTGTCACGGCTGGAAGCCAGGATCAGGACGGATCGCATCTTCTTCTGTCATTGTACATCCCTGTGAGGGCTGTTGTTTTACTTGCTAAATTAACACGCAGCTTGAAGCTGACTGCATATTGAATCCCTTTTCTGTGAGATAGCTGGCTCAGCTGTTTGCAATCACACAGAGAGGCACTTGATAGGAAAAATAAGAGAGCTTAGGTTTATTACTGGAAATGCATTATTGGATAGCAAAGCATTCCTAGTTCTAGCAAGCTAAGTTGGAGATACAAGGAGCTGTGCCTGCTATTCAATCTCAGCAGAAATAGACCCAAGGCTGACCCTTCTTCAAAAGGTCCAAAGGAGAAGTGAAGAGGGAGGCCGGAAGTGAGAGCTGCAACCGAAGAATATTAGTTTCAGGTCAGCACAGAGATCAAAAAAGAATGAGCCAATTTAGGAATTGGGAGGCTCCCTTCTCTGTTTTAACCCCATGCAAATCCTTCTTAGTGTGGGGATGTTAAGGAAGGTAAAAGGTAAAGGAACCCCTGACCGTTAGGTCCAGTTGCGGACGACCTGGGGTTGTGGTGCTCATCTCGCTTTACTGGCGAGGGAGCCGGCGTACAGCTTCCGGGTCATGTGGCCAGCATGACTAAGCCGCTTCTGGCGAACCAGAGCTGTGCATGGAAACGCCATTTACCTTCCCACCGGAGCGGTACCTATTTATCTACTTGCACTTGACGTGCTTTCAAACTGCTAGGTTGGCAGGAGCAGGGACCGAGCAACGGGAGCTCACCCCGTTACAGGGATTCGAACCGCCGATCTTCTGATTGGCAAGCCCTAGGCTCTGTGGTTTAACCCACAGCGCCACCCGTGTCCTGTTAAGGAAGGTAGGAGAGGATATATTGTTTTGATATTATCCCTCTTCATTCGTGCTAGTGAGTAAACAGCAGAGCACATTCCCTTCGCAACTTATTGGAAGCAAGTTGATGAATCCTTTAATTAAGCAATCCAGTCTGGCTTGTCCAGTCTGGCTTGTTTCTGGTAAGTGTCCCCTTTATTTCCATCTTAAAATAATAACAACACAGCACAGTCTTCTTTAAAAGTAAGAATAAAGTTTTACTCACATTCAGTTCACAGCAGTAATCTGAAGGCAGGCTTTATCTTGTGGTTACGGTGAAAAGAAGTCTGAGCTACAGTGAAAAGAAATCTCAGACTTTCTGCTTGTGGGCTCCATCCTATGTGAAGGTTGAGCCATGCACTGGCTGAGAGCCAGGAGAGCAAGAGAGTAAGAGTCCAAGAGACAGATGGCCCTTTTATCTGGTCAGCTAGGGTCATGCCCATCTACCTGGTGACACACAGGGGGAGGAAGCTCCAGAGCAGATATGACAGAATGTCCTCCCTTTCTGGAGCCACATTCCCCTGTGTATCCATAATAGGGAACAGGGAAATGTTGTACTTGACTGCTGTAGCAACAATCCCACGGTCAGAAAGCTAAAGTGAATAGCTTCCAACAAGCATTGGACATTATCAGAGCCGGCTCTACCATTAGGCAGAATGAGGCGGCTCTGTCAGGCAGCAGGTACATGGGTAGGAGAGAGCGGCAGAGCTGTGTGCCATGCAGGCTGCTCCATGCCCACTAATCTAGACTTAGGAAGGTACTCTCCCATCTCCAGAGCTGAAATAAGGGCCAGAGACTAAAGTTGTGTTTGGTCTGGGAAACAACAGAGGGTATTGGGCTGGAAGGTCTAGTCAGTGAAGAAAGATCCGCGAAGAGAAATAACTGTCCGTAGAGATTGGGGGAAAGGCAGTTTGATCAAGGAGGGGTGAGGCAAAGACCAGAGGAAGCCGAGGTGAAAGTGAATAGCTGAGGCCTGAATATTAAACTATTCGTCCCCACTGCATTCACATTGCTTTGATGGTGAAGATCAGAAGAAGGGAGCCTGTGGCTGGATTAGGCAAAGAAGCTGCCTGGTGTAAAGGCTTCACCCGAAGAAACTTGCACAAAGTTAAACAAAAAAATCAGCTAAAATGCTCAAGCAGCCGGAAGTACAAGTGAAGGAACTTTGGGATCAGAGTTTTTGGGGAACTGTTATCAAGCACACTTAAGAACCCAGGGTAAATATCAGAATCCCTTAATATGCATTATATCCATTTAATAAACAAGCACAGTTACTAGTTCATTCTGTTGTCAAATCCATGCCTAAGGCTATCCTAGTAGGCCACAAGAAGGCTTTAAAGGCATTCTAAGAGACGGCAGCAGCAGAAAAGTGTCCCACTGAGGAATCTGTGTTATTGAGGCACAAAGTTCCATACAACCTGAAATATAAAAATTCAAGAAGCACAAATACCTAAATATACACATATATATTCAAGATACTTGAAGGCCTCACAGAAATTGGCCTTCTCTGGGATGAATTCAAGGGTCACTGGAAATCTGGTACTGTAGATGGAGAAACTCCACTGGCCAGGACAGTTACCCAACAGCTAATCGTTGTCAACCTACCTATCAAACAAATAAACAACAAGGGGTCTTCTTTGTTTTGCTTGAAATGAGTAAATTATGTTTCAGATTCATTGCTTTAGGGACTGGAAGTATTTTGCTAGTGACTATGACATGTGCTTCCTTTCTAATAATCACAGCCTCACAGAATGCAAGCGCTCTTTATCGCAAAGCTTCAAGACTGCTTCTTATCCCTCAAATGTTTAAGTCATGTCTCTGTATCAGGGACCCCTCACCCACCGCCATAGTGCCACAAAGTGTAAGAACTCTCTTGGGGTCAAGATAAGCACTAAGACAGTTTCCTCACCCACAACGTGAACCCTGCTTCAAACTCTGTGTTACAAGCATGCATATCAGTAAGTCAAATGCTGGATCAGTGAGACAGTTCCTTATCAAGGAGGTTGTCAACCTTGTATTAACATCTCATGAATCAGGCAGGCTGTCTTTTTATTTTCTTCTGCAGACTGGCACATGAATTTTGATTTATATATAGATTGAGCCTTCAGTTTACCGAAGAAATAAAGTGCAAATATTTTAAGGACAGTTGCAAAATTGCTTAAGGTATCAGAGGGCTGGAAGTGTTCAGGGCAATATCACTGGAACCAGACAACAGACGCTTACCACAGGTGTCCTTTACCCAGTTCAAACTGGACCATAGTGAGAACCTGCAGAACGGTTGTTTGTTGTGGTTGGTTAGTGCTCACCATGGGATAGGAAAAGGTGTTTGTTTGGAGGAAAGAAACAGCACTATCCAAAAATGCCCTTCATCTTGGCTGGATTGGATCAAAACTCTCTCTACTGCAACACCGCCTCACTAATAATTTGTCTCCATGGAAGATCACAAGTAGATCACGATAGGCAGACATCCCCTGCTGTTTGTTTCAGAGAGGTGGAAACCAGACATACAAGTGGGGCCAGCAACAAAATTGTGATGCTAAAAGGAATGGTGCTGTTCAGGATTTTGTCAGAATCTAAGCAGAGCATTCCACTCCTGTTCCACCCCCAACCTCCCATGCTCCATTACTATTTTCCAGTTGGCATTCTACAGAGCAGACTCAGTCTTTAGGATGTATGTGGGAGGGGGAGGCGTTGCCCTCTTGCCAGCTGGGGAACCCAAGGGAAGATGGCTCAGAGCTCAGGGAGTAGTGGTGGGATGACAATGAGGGGTCAGAGGGAGAAGATGGAGCAGACTGAGAGGAGGAGGTGTTGGAAGCTGAAGAGGCAGCAGGGCTTAGTGATGGGAGTTGTAGAGGGAACCCAGAGAACATCTGGGTTGAGAAAGTCTGCTCTAGAGGGTCTACCTTCCTCAGATCCCTCCTTTCCTCTCCCAATTAACCTCCGTCTCCTGAGCTTAGTGGTGGGTAGAAATGTAGAGGGAAAAATCAGCACATCACCAGGGTTTATTCTAAGGTCTCAGATTTGAACCCTGAACTCTCAGGGTCTGGGGTGCTCCTTCTGGCAACTCTGGGGAACAACATGGTCCGTTTATCCAGTCATCCCCCACCGTGCCGTGCCCAATAAATCCCTCAACATAATATGTGCTCCTGAAGAAAGGGAAACAAAAAAACCCCCACCTAAGAACATTTGAGGGACTAAGGAGCCAAGGACTAAGAAAGCAGTGCAATTAAAAATGTAATCATGGTTACAAAAGAAAAGCAAGTAAGAAAACAGAATCCCCCAAGGTTGTGCGTGTGCATAAGAAATATGAGATAATTTAAAAGGATGAGAAAACAAGCTGGAAAGCTCATCTGATTCCACAACATTCTCAGAAGCAAAAATAAAATATGGATTTTGCTTTCAGCTTCTTAAGACAGTATACTAATGAAAGACAAATGTTTTCAAAAGGGGAAGGGAATAATAGGCTTTGGTGATTCAAAGACAGTGAGGGATTGTTAGGCCTTTTCCCCCAATTACTGGACTTGTAGCACAGAAGCCCAGAGAGAGGGAAGAAACAGAAAGTTCAATCTATAATTGAAAAGGTTCTGGGTTCTGGGATATGGGCCATATCCTGAATTTGAGACAGCTTCACCTTCAAACAGAAAACCTGTTTCCTCGGAAGTCCCCGAGGGGCAGAATGACTGGCACACCTTCCAAAATAAATGCAATTCTTCTGACACTTGACTAGTTTCCTGGCTACCAGTTGACAAGGAAAGTGAGCAAATCGAAGAGTGAGAGAAGAAAGGGTCAGAATCCTGCTCTGAGCACAGAGCAACAATTGTTTTCTTGCCCACCGTACACCACACAACAACACGGACCTGCTGGTTACACTCACACAGCAATAAAGCCAGTAACACAAAAAGATTCCAAGGAGAGAGAGAGAGATAGAGATTGTTACTTATGTACCCAAAATGGCGCCACACAAACACACACAAGGAAGGGATCAAACAGCCAAGTGCTGAGCCAAGTGCTGAGTATGACACATTACTGACTGACAGTTGTGAGGGGAGAGAAACCGGAATTGAATAAAACGGCAGGGATCCCAAATGACAGCACTTCACACTTTAACGTTTTGTTGTAGCCCCAAACACCCCTGCCACTGCTAATAGCCAACTATTGACTGGTCCGCCATGAATTTGTCCAATCTTTTCAGAAAACCCTCTCGGATGCAGAAGCTGTGGCTTGGGAGAAACTTTGGTGGGTTCATCCCAGAGCGGTGCTGTAATGTTAAAAGGTGAGGCGAGTCCCTGACAGCAGCCAGGCAGGCAAGAACTGAGCACCAAGGCCCACCTGAGCCAGCCCCATCCAGGTGGTGACAGGGCCTGTAAATGTTACGGCAGTGCCTCAGGACGCAATTATGGAAAAAAAGGACCCATGCTGCCATCGCATACCCTCCAACATTTCTCTGACGAAAATAGGAACATCCTATTCAATAATAATAATAATAATAATAATAATAATAATAATATTTATACACCACTCATCTGACTGGGTTGCCTCAACTACTCTGGGTAGCTTCCAACATATATAAAAACATAATCAAACATTAATCATTAAAAAAACTTCCCTATGCAGGGTCACAATACCCTCCAACCTGTCTCCAATGAAAATAGGGACATCCTAAGGAAACGGCATTTCCGTGTGCTGCTCTGGCTTCGCCAGAAGCGGCTTAGTCCTGCTGGCCACATGACCCGGAAAGCTGTCTGTGGACAAACGCCAGCTCCCTCGGCCTGAAGCGAGATGAGCGCCACAACCGCAGAGTCGTCTGCGACTGGACTTAACTGTCAGGGGTCCTTTACATTTAAGGAAAAGCAGGACATTCTGGGATCAAATCAGAAACCGGGACAGCTTCTGTAAATTCACGACTGTCCCTGGAAAATAGGGACACTTAGAGGGTCTGCCAGAGGTGTAGCTGGGGTGGGGGTGGGCGTTGGGTGCCACAGTGCGGGGGGGTGACACTGCGCCCGAGCCACACATGTCTCCTGGGAGTGACGCAGTAGCTCAGGCGCCTGCCGGCTCTGCGCTGCCCGAAATGCTCTATAGCTGAGAGGGGGGCGGTTGGCTGACACCCTGTAGGCTTTGCGCTGCTCAAAAAAGCAACGTGGGGCTGCAGGGCGCTGGAGCAGAAAGAGGCTTGGGCACTGGGATTCTGGCACGCCCTGGCCCACCCCGCCCCGAAGGCACCTCGCCCCACCCCCCATGCACTGGGCGCCCAAGCAGCTAGTCTGCCACTGGTCTGCCATTGTGATATCTTGAGCAGGGGCAAGGAAGCCTTTTCAGCCCAAGAACTGCATTACCACATGGGCAACAACCAGACAAAACAGAAAAAGGAAAACCCCCATTCAAAACCAGAGGCCGACAAAAGCCAGAAAAACCAATACCTTCAAATACCAGGAATAGCCGCAAGTCCCCAAATGCCCTCTGACAAAAGTGCTTTCCAATAAGAGTGAATTGTGTTGCAGATGTCTAACTTCAGGGTTATCAGAGCATGGATGGCCCTGGCTGGATTATCTGTGTCTAGGACAGGCGGAACTCGGCACACCAGACTAAGCTACTGAGGCTATTTAGGCTTTCAGGGACAAAGATGGATTTATGAGAACTCCTAAATTGTGAATGTGATCAAAGTCGGGCTGCAACCCCACCTTGGGGAGGGCAAACACCAGCTGACCATTCCACGAGAGCCAGACACCAACAACGCCTCCATCTTGTCAGGAGTAACCTTTCGTGTATTGACCTTCATTCCGCTGCTGCTCCCAGATGCTTTGGGATATAAAGGTTAAAAGGGTCCAGCAGCAGGTGGTGGGGATGTCAGATGACCTAGAGAACAACTGGCAATCAAAGCAGACAGGGCTAGACAGGCAAGCGGCCTGATCCAGTACAAGGCAGCTTCATATCTTCAAATTTATGTAGGGATTCACAAACTCAAAAGGAGTAGAATGTATGTTGTGCTGCTCACAGATTCATATACCTTCTTGCAGTCTGTCTATCCTTGCCCATCCTTCCCTATAGTCACAGCTTTATGTGCAGTTTCTATGGTATAGAAGTCTGGATTTCTCAAATCTATATGTTGTTGTTGTTGCTGCTGCTGCTGCTGCTGCTGTTGTTGTTGTCCACCCATCTGACTGGGTTGCCTCAGTCATTCTGGGGCATTATGGAATAATGTTTATTAGGGAATAAACAAATTTACATATGCAGGACATGAGGGCATAATTTCTTCTTCTTCTGATAATCAGAGGGAGCAGCAGAAAGCTTTTGCCCTGCATTCTCTTGACAGCATTCTGAGAAATTCTGAGAAAATGCTGATTTTTTTAACCAAGAAGGTGTGAGGGGAAGGCAGTCTGAACACAGTCAGAGGCATTCCCATCTTGAATGTACTTTGGCATTGAAAACCAGCCCCAAACCAGCCCCAATCCCTGACATTGCCACACACTTTGAAGCCACCCTTTGAAGCCTTGAAAAGGCTAGAAACTTGATTTATTTTTAATGAAAGAGACACTTCTCGGGATACTACATTTTGAACTTTTCTTTTGCTTGCGTCAAGGCACAGAATAATGCACAGCCCCCATCCGTACAGTTGTACATGACTGCAAACATGGCTGGACCAGTTGTTTGAGAAAGGTATTTCTTCCTCTCCTCACTCCCACTCTTTGCCACCAGCCTGGGTCCCCCACCATCTGCCACCAGCGAAAACACAGCTGTCTGCACAATCCCAGCTGCGATGCTTTGCGTTTCGTGACATACCCAAGGGCTGAGCTGCTTGATCTCCCACCCACACCTTTTTGCCACACAGCATCCAACTTGCGGTGAGCTATGAGCCACGTAGTTGGTGCCAAGTGCCAGACCTTTGCTACTCTGCAGGAAAAGGAGAAAGGGAGGCAAAAAGAAAAGCCCATCTCTTTAGATAGAAATACAGTATTGAGCTTGCTCAGACCATGGGATCCTGATTCAGCCTGATGCGAGTTTACTTGGGGGAAAGTCCCAGTGAGTTCATTGGGTTGCAGGATTCCAGCTTTCATTTCCCACCATATAAATCAGATCTTCTCTGGTTTGTTTGTGTGTATAATGTATATAGTGTATATACACCTTCTTCTTTTTCCTATGCTTTCCTTCTTAGGCCTTGTTCATCCCTTTTAACATGTTTTTAAAAAACCATAAAAGAAAAAAATAGTGATGGAATGAATGAATGAATGGTGTGAGGCCAGGACACAACCCACTCTGGGGTACACAGACCCACCAGCTGAAAACCAGAGTTTAAAAGAAAGCCTCTATTTCTGTCACTGAAATAAACACATACTCTTCCCTTGTTTATACCTGCCTCCAGTGTCTTCATTGCCATCCTCTGGAAAAATTCTGTTTTGTTTGATATCCTTAAATCTGAATGGAGGAAAATGTGTCTTGTGGTAACTTAGGTTATGTTCACGTTACTGCTTACTCTGCATGCAATGCGCTGCTGCTGCTGGTTTCTGAAGCCGCATTCACAGGATGTTAGCCACAATCCAGATGGATCCTGTTGTTTTTTGTTAAATACTGCTCTGCAGCGAGTTTCTTACTCCATCCAGCTTCAATCCAACAACAAAATCTGGATGTGGGGTAAGCAGTAATGTGGCAGCCTCATGAATAGCAGTTCCAAGGGCGGCGGAGGTGGGATTGCAGGGCCAGGGAAATCAAAATGTCCACGCACCATCAAGGGAAGTCATTCCTGCAAAATGCAGCTTGAAACGCAGCAGAAGGGGGCTGACCTCACTGCATTTTATGCCATTAATGTGAACATCCCCTTGGAAGACAAATGGATTTATTATGGCATCAGCTTCCATGGACCAGAGCCCTCTCTGTGCAAACCTGTTAATATTTATAAGTCCATTAATATGTAAGATGCCACAAGATTCCTTTTTGGTTTGTCTAAAGCTGAACATGTTCTTTAAATCAGGGGCCTCTCAAAATAATGAGCACGGTGAAACTTTATAGCACTGATGATCCAGGAGGTGGGGTGGTCAGAGCGCTAGGACCTGAGAGACCACGGTTCAGATCCCTTCTCCCTGAGTGACCTTGGCCCAGTTACTGTCTCTCAGCTTAACTACCTCACAGGCTTGTTGTGGGGACAAAATGGAGATGAGGAGAACCATGTTTGCCACTTTCAGCTCCTTGGAGGCAGGTTGAATAGATCTCTTCATACTGTATAACACTTATATCCCAGCTGTCTTCTAAGGAGCTGGATATTTTATTATTAATTACTACTGTTCTTTCCTTTCCCCTCTCTGCTTTGAAGCCTTGATTCCACGAGTTCATCTGAGATGGGGGTCACGTCAGCATGCAACAGGTCAGAGAAAAGTTAAGCGGACAAGGAAGAAAAGAGTCGCGGTGTTATGTATTGAAGTTCTCACCCTGGCCACCAGGGGTATTGTGTACAGTGGTACCTCGGGTTAAGTACTTAATTCGTTCCAGAGGTCCGTACTTAACCTGAAACTGAAGCACCACTTTAGCTAATGGGGCCTCCTGCTGCTGCCGCGCCGCTGGAGCACAATTTCTGTTCTCATCCTGAAGCAAAGTTCTTAACCTGAAGCACTATTTATGGGTTAGCGGAGTGTGTAACCTGAAGCGTATGTAACCCGAGGTACCACTGTATATAGCTTTCACTCAGGTCCACGTCAGTTATTTTAGGCGGGAAACCCTGGGTTGTTGTTGCTACAATGTTGACAGCCGGCTGAGCTGTTCAGTTCAGTTCAGTTCCAGCTTACTTATAAAGAACTACTTGGAGAAATCTCTGTGTCGCCTGCTATGTCCACCCACTACTTACCTGTAATAGCTTGGAGCTTGTGCAGAGTGCACTTCCTCCGTAACCAAAGTCTGTCCATCTCCTTATATATAGAACTGGGAGGGTAGATAGGACCCAGTATCTCTCTTATTTCCTCACGTAATTCATTAATTCAGCACATCAAGGAATATGATAATTTAACTGGTGCATATTAGTTGTTTTTATCACATTAAACCTCAGGAAGCTGTTTGACAGTGGAGCAGATTCCCGCAGAAGGTGATGGACTCCTTCCTTGGAGGTTTTAAGCAGAGGTTGGGTGACCATCTGTCATGTATGATCTAGCTGAGATCCCTGCATTGCAGGGGGTTGGACTAGATGACCCTCGGGTCCCTTCCAACTCTACAATTCTATGATTGCATACCCTCCAACATTTATCCGATGAGAAGAGGGATGTACCATTCCATAATGATAATTTTACTATTTATACCCCGCTCCACACACATCTTATTCAGTTGCCCCAGCCACTCTGGGCAGCTTCCAACATATATAAAAACATCATAATAAACATTTTAAAAAGCTTCCCTATTGCCTTCAGATGGCTCAGGGTCAGATAACTCCTTACCTCCAACATTTCTCCAATGAAAATAGGGACAACCTAAGGAAAAGTAAGACATTCTGGGATCAAATCAGAAACCAAGACGGCTGCTCCAAATCAGAGACGTCCCTGGAAAACAGGGACACTTGGAGGATCTGTGATTGTTTTATTGAAAGTTTCCGCTTTCAATCTGAAAGCTGGTTTGGGGGTCCCTTTGCAGTAGAAAAGGCAGAATAGAAAGTTTCTACAACTTTCCCACCCACCCCAGCCTGCACATGTACCCCCACCTCTCAAATCCGCTAAGCCCTATTCCTCTCCCAGAACCCCCAGAGATCTTGGTTGCCAGCCTTTTTGCTTTAGAGCAACCTGTTATTCTTCAGTCTTTATTGCTGAGAAGTTTTCATCTATTTGAGGGGTGGAAATCACCCCACGCGCAGAACTCTTTGTTTTCGTCAGCATCTGCCAATATTTCTTTTGCCCTTAAGGTAACCCAGCTGTTTATACAAGATTGAGATCAATGTGCTGTTGCTAAGATGGAAGAAGGGGAGACAAGGGTGGAGACGGATGGATGGATGGATGGATAAGATTTCTTATGACTAGGATTCCCAAGAGAGCTACAAATGTATTCCCAGCAGCAATTTACCACAGAATTTACCGAGACAAACCAACACTGTTGTTGAGTTCACTCATTAAGCCAGCGGCACTTTGACATTAACTTGCTATTTAGGAAGGATATTGGCAAGCTGGAACGTGTGCAGAGGAGAGCAATCAAGGTGATCAAGGGTCCAGAAACCAAGCCTTATGAGGAACAGTTGAAGGAGCTGGGTATGTTTAGCCTGGAAAAGAGGCAACAGAGAGGAGATCATGATGGCCATCTTCGAATATCTTAAGGGCTGTCACATGAAAGATGGAGCAAGCTTGTTCTCTCCTGTTCTGGAGGGTAGGACTCGCTCGAACCAATGGCTTCAAGTTTCAAGAAAGGAGATTCTGATTAAACATCAGGAAGAACTTTCTGACAGTAAGAGCTGTTCCACAGTGGAATGGTCTCCCTCGGGAGGTTGTGGACTCTCCTTCCTTGGTGGTTTTTAAGCAGTGGCTGGATGACCATTTGTCTTGGATGCTAGAGCTGAGATTCCTGCATTGCAGGATGTTGGACTAGATGACCCTCGGGGTCCCTTCCAACTCTACAACCACTGGATCACAGAATCTCAGAAATGTAGTCTACCCCTGAGTCCCTCCACCTGCCCACCTCGATGGTTGAAAGAGGCCATTTAGACAGCTCTATAAGGGACGCGGGTGGCGCTGTGGATTAAACCACAGAGCCTAGGATTTGCCGATCAGAAGGTTGGCGGTTCGAATCCCTGCGACGGGGTGAGCTCCTGTTACTCGGTCCCTGCTCCTGCCAACCTAGCAGTTCGAAAGCACAGCAAAGTGCAAGTAGATAAATAGGTACCGCTCCGGCAGAAAAGTAAACGGCGTTTCCGTGTGCTGCTCTGGTTCGCCAGAAGCGGCTTAGTCAGGCTGGCCACATGACCCGGAAGCTGTACACCGGCTCCCTCGGCCAATAAAGCAAGATGAGCGCCGCAACCCCAGAGTCGGTCACGACTGGACCTAATGGTCAGGGGTCCCTTTACCTTGACCTTTTATAAGAAAGTATCAAGCCTTCAGTCCTCCCTGGCACGGAAATAGCTGGGTGAAATAGCCTTTTCCGACACTGTGTTCCTCTCCATGGTTGATTCAAGAGATTAAGCAGGTATTGACTGTTTTTCACCTCAAATATTTCACATTCAGTTATGCTGCTGCTGCTGCATTCATGCCAGTACAAAAAGAGAGGAAGAGAGAGGTTGTGAATAATACGGCGACTCATCGTATCACAAAACGGAGCAACCTGCACATTACTGTGCCTACTTTCTGAAACATCCCACACTCTGGAAATCTCGCCTTTTCATCCTAGATGTGTGGCAGATTTTGGTGTCTCTTCGCTAATGAAGGAAAGGCATTCCATGCATGCTTAAAGGTGCTCTCATATTTCTTCCTTACTTCGCATACCCTACAGCTGACTACTGGCAGCCAATGCAAGTATATGTCCAGTACTTGTTTATTATAGATTTATCCTTTATTATTTGTGCTTACAGGCACCACCAGAAGTGGCCCCAAGGCAGGTTACAAAACTGCCACAACTGTAGGAGGTCACTTTTATGAGAACAACCTCCAACACACATGAGGTAGGAGGAAAAGCCCACCAGAAATCTCATTCTCCTCAAAGTGCCTCAGGGCCTAATTAATCTCTAGGACTCCTGAGCTCTTGCACAAAACCTGGGCTGGAGTTCCTCCAAGACGGTGAACTGGTAAAACTCAGACTGGAATCACTTTAATGTTACGACGACGATTAATAAAAAAATGCATTAAAATCATAAAATAAAAACACAGACAAGGTACAGTACCGCCAAAGTAACAAAACTGCAGTGCAAGAAGAGGGAAATGACTTGGGTGACGGCTTGTTTAAAACCATGCCGTTCTGTGCTCGGTTTTCTAGCCTGTAAAATGGGAGACGTTGCAGCCTTCCTCAAAGGCCTGTTTTATTATGACTCATAAATATTAGAAATGAGGGTGAAGGCGGGTAACGAATCAGAACTATCAGTGCTTGCACAATTAGAAATGCTCTAAAGCGATGACAAAATCTCCTGGCAGTAACTCAAGATTAGTCAAATCCAAGCACCTCAGCTTATTACTACAAAGGCACAGTTTCCTCCATTCTCCAGGGAGAGGGGAAGTCATGCTCAGGCATCAGAAAATAATTACAACATTCCCAAGCAAGCCATAAAACCATCATCAGCGAAAGAAGTACGCTAACGTCTTGAAATAACATTTGTCGCCATCACAAACTCACACAAAGCAGAAATTGTCAGCCCCCAAACTCATTCCCCCCCATCCCTTCCTCACACACACCACAAACTGCAAGGGATTATGCTGAACCTCAAAATGCTAATGGCTCACAGAAAAGCATTGACAAACGATCAGCAAAGGTGCCAGCGACAATTATAGACACCTAAGATCAAAATCTTTATAGCCAGGTTAAAAAAAGGAGTTGAAAGGAGGTGTGCGAAGCGAAGCCACACACAGATAGGGAAAGGAGTTATATAACACATGAAGCAATCCCTGCACATAAGGATTTTCTCTCACTCACTCATACACACACACTTTTATTACAAATGCATGCACCTGAAGAAATTGTCACAGGACGCACAGATAGGAGAGCAATCTTACAGAAAGCCCTAATTATCCCAAAGGGTGCATAAACAGCGGAAATAACCGCACACAAACTTCACCCTCAGGTACCCTCACCGAGACACACATAACAGAGAGTGGGAGGGCAGGTGTGGGGATAACAAAGCAAGAGAGAAGAGGGGAAGGAGGGAGGGATAGGTGGATGGATGGACAAGGTGCACAAGTAAACGGGTTGGCAGGATGTGGGGGTGTGAATGCCGCGAGGGAGACACAGAAAGCAAGGTGAGATGGCTTATAATTAATAAAGGCATCTCAGGTAGAGACTGCGGCAGTCAGACAAAGAGTCGGGAAAGGTTAGAGACGGAGGTGTCTGCGGCTTGGAGCTGACGGAGGGATCCCTGTACAAAACACCACCTACGCCGCCCCCCCTCAGCTGCAGCTGTATTGCAGCTATGGTCGAGGGATTTCACCCTCCTTAGGACAGTCACCCTTTTAGCCTGTGTCTGGCTGCCATTACACACACAGAGGGCACAGCAGTATCACAGGCCAGGGAGGGAGGAGAGGTTTCTCTACATACAGGGCTGACCTGACTAATAGGCAGAGGGAGGCAGCTGCCTCAGGCAGCTAATTTATAGATACCGTACTTGTACTACCAGGGAAGGGAAATGTGGGTGAGATTTTCTGCTTCAGGTGCCAAAATAACTTGGCTAGTCCTGGGTACTCTGCTTTAGGACTTGGAGATACAGGGAGCAATGAGCTGTTTTTGCCTCAGGCCACAAAAAAATGACTTGAGCTGGCCCCGCCTATATCCACACAGTCAATTTCGGAGGCAGTGTCAGCACCTTGCAGAGGATCCCTAAAGCCAAAGTCACCCACGCCTAGCTCCTATTGTATAGGAGGAGTAACAACACACTGTTACTGGGCCAGCCAGCAGTTTTAAGGGGAGTGCAAGCTTTCAGGTATCACAGCACTCTTCGTCAATCAGCATGAGTATTCAGAAGGTGGAATAAATTGCTGCATGTCCGTTTTATATTTTATTTCACATTGATCTCTCTCTCTCTCTCTGTGTGTGTGTGTGAGAGAGAGAGAGAGAGAGAGAGAAAGAGAGAGAGAGAGAGAGAGAGAGAGAGAGAGAGAGAGAGAGAGCACGCGCACACACACACTCACACTTTCCTGAAATGAAGCTGAAGGTTTTATCAGCAGGCTGGCAAGTGTTACAACAAAGAGTTTTAGAAAGCCTTGGTTGAGGCCAGAGCTGCCATTGATCGAAGAACAGATCTAGACAGGGAAGGAAAACAAAAGGAGTGCGAGGGGGAAAAAAGACTAATTGGGCCAGCATGAAGCCGCCAAATGAGACTATGGATTTAAAGGTTAGAGATTCTCCTCAGCTCCCCATAAAATTCCCCTACTGCCTGTCAAATGGCCGCCCCCGTTGGGATATAATTAAGAAATGGGGCCCAGCTGGTGAGGTGAGACCAAAATGACAGGTGTCACTCAGAGAATGGAGCCTCAGCTGGAAAAGGATAGAGAGATTGAATTGGCTGGTCCAAAAGGCAGGGAGGGTTATCAAGGTATCAGTGTGTGTTTCGGGGGGGGGGGATCTTTGCTTTGTTGAGGAGGGCCTTGGCGCCAGTCCAGAAAAGGTTGGCATCGGACAGGGGTGGCAGGTGGGACAAAGGGAAATGCGTCAGCCTCGGCGGAGGAGGGAGGGTTAACAAGGCGATGTTTTAGGATCTCATTAGCACAGTGTGACTTGCTTTCTCACCACGGAACCTGCCACTTAATTAGGTCTCTGCTGGGGACACAAGCAAGCAGATGCGTCACTCATTACTTCCCTGCCTTTGCTTTATGACAGGACTCCTGGGTTTTGTGGGAGGAAAGTAGGGCCTAATGGGACACAGAGAGAAAGGCAGAGGAGTCAGGATTCCACACAGGAAAGCGGAGGAGCTACTGGTTAGACAGAGAGGGTACTGGAAGCCAGGCAGGTGTTTGAAGAGAGTGAAGGGTTTGATGGGCCCATCAACGAGAGAGCCACCACAAACTCCGCCGGATTGGCCATGGTGGTCAAGCACCTGTGTCTTGGTCTCGGTTGCTCCCGTCTGTAAAATGGGTATGCTAACAACCTGAGAAGGAAAGGGAAAATAGCAAGGAACCAATCGGAAGGAAAGAAGGGCACCTTATTGGGAGAAGCATGAAAAAGAGAATAGGGCTCCAGCACCGTTATCATGCAAGCAACACCTGTTGAAATCCCCTCTTCTTCACAACTATTAAGGTCACCCTAGGGAACCTCCAGGTATGTGAAAATAATATGGTGCCACACAAACTCAGTTCTTCCTCCGGGACACACTTAAGCAACCACTTTCAATGCTAGTCTCTCTACACTGCTGCAAAATCATTGAAACTGGACTGGAATTGGTTGTTTAAGAGTGCCCCTGAGAAAGAGCTCAGTTCAAAATGCATCGGGCTCAATAATAATTATAAAATCTTTTGCATAAAGGGCACTCGGAACATAATTTAAAACCAATCAGCTGATCTGAAAAGAGCTTTCCTCCCCTTTAGATGTCTTTCAGGCACATTCCTGGTTTTCTTCTGGAAGTTTCAAAATGTGTGCTTTTCCACAGTACTTTCTAGAGGCAAGTTGGTACTTGATTAATTTGTTGGACAATTTACAGCCATGTTTCACTAATTTTTTATTGAATCTATTTTGAGATACTCTCTCCCAGCTGTTCTGGAGCAATCTCTATAATCCCTCTTAACACAAACCTCAACTTTACTAGATGCTTTCCAAACCTCATTTCAGATGTGTTCTTCCTGTTATCTCCCAGACTATTATCCAGACTTTTATCCTATCTTGGCTACATTCCTGTCTCCTGCGGCTTAAATTGTCCCCCAGATGACAGACTAACTGCAACTGTCAAGGATGCATTTTCCCCCTTCCCCAAACTACAAATGGGAAAAGGGCCCAGCCTTTTCCATTACCAACAGACACATCCACCCTCCTGTTAATCATTTATCCTGTCATAAAAGCAGACCCTTCTCGTTATAAATCAACCCCTGAAAGTGAAACTGCCTGTTACCAAAAGCAGAAAATAGGGAGGATCAGATTCAGGACACCAGAGTTCTGTAAAGCCAGCTGTATTCTGGAGATCCCATTTACCGGTGACCCATAAAATCACACTTTATTTTCTGCCAGCACTTACACATTGGGGCTAGCCTGAAACAAACACAGACAGACAGACCAGCATGCACAGACCTCTTAGGTCCTCTCCTGTCTCTGAAATCTTCCGTTGTCTCCGAGATATTTTCTGCCCTGGATATTAGCCAAGCAACAAGAGAGGCTACCATCCATGCCACAAGGACTTAGAAGGGAAGGTGAGAAGCCAGTGGGCGCCAAATTTTAGTGTCACACAGAGCACTGCTGAAATTTGAAAGTCCACCGTCCACCAGTGACCCAGGGCCTCTACTCAGCCAGCCATGAAGTTCACTGGGGTGGCAGGTCACTGATCCTCTAGGGAGATATCTCATGTTCCCACGGTTCATATACAAAAGGGGCTTTTATACAGGGAGGAATACGGCCTCGTACGTGGACTGACAGGTGTGATGATCGTACCGGAGGTCACAGGATATAGGATGCAAAGCTAGGTAAAGGTAAAGGTAAAGGGATCCCTGACCCTTAGGTCCAGTCGTGACCAACTCTGGAGTTGCGGCGCTCATCTCACTTTATTGGCCGAGGGAGCCGGTGTACAGCTTCTGGGCCATGTGGCCAGCATGACTAAGCCGCTTCTGGCAAACCAGAGCAGTGCACGGAAATGCCGTTTACCTTCCCACCGGAGCGGTACCTATTTATCTACTTGCACTTTGACATGCTTTTGAACTGCTAGGTTGGCAGGAGCAGGGACTGAGCAACAGAAGCTCACCCCGTCATGGGGATTCAAACCACCAACCTTTTGATCAGCAAGTCCTAGGCTCTGTGGTTTAACCCACAGCGCCACCCATGTCCCAGGATGAAAAGCTACGATTGGTCAAATCTTCTTAGTCTGTGTGCAGAGGGTCACATGGCCCTCTTCCATAGCATCACCAGTGTAATGGTTCTTTCTCTCCCCGTTATTGGGGAGCACACAGGTGGAAAGGACCGTGAGCCCATGGGGCAAAGCGGGGGGCATGCTATCAGCGCCAGCCTCACCCACCCATCAAGACAACCTCCATAACAGAGAAGCATCGGAAGGCAGCCCTCTAGCAACCACAGCATGTTGGATATCATACAGGAGGAAGTTAAGAAGAGCGCTGAGAAAACCCTAAGATTTGAGGCACATCTGGATATCTGGAGGGATCAGGTATTGTTGATGAGTTGTTGTTGTTTGGGGGGGGGAGTGAGGGGAGTTTGGACGAGGTCCTAGCAGAAATGCTAGCTTCCAACTCCCGCCTTTGTTCAGCTCCCTCAACGCCTCCAGAGACAGGTGTCAGCGCCCAGATCCTCAAACCAAAATATCACACCTACACACACACACACACACACACACACACACAAACAGAAGCTTCTGTTCAAGATGCCCCCCAATACAGCCCCGGAGGCGGGAGTGAAAATGTTTCCAGGAATAGCAGCTGAAGAAAGAAACGTGCCAAGCAAAATCTGGACAGTCTGTGCTAGGATGATCAGGGGGCTTGGGAAGAGGGAAACGGGTGGGGTGGGGAGAGCAGAGTTGTGGCACGGGGTGGGGGAGAGGAATCCACCATTTCCAGAGGTCCCCCTTCCTTGCTTCTCGATGCCACCCTGCCAACCGCTCTACCTTTCCCAAATGCCAGAGGCATGGCGTGTACAGCGGCTGGGACGGAGACAAAATGTCACTCGCCAGTTGGACGGCAACGGCATTATAATCAGGCAGCCAATTAATAAGAAAGAGAGATATCACATAAAACTATTATAATTCCTTTTCGCAGGCCCATCCTGCTTCGCAGCGGGGAGCCTGGGACTGCCTTTCAGGTGGCAATGAGAAGTTGGGGTTGGGAGGGGCAATGGGCAAAAGTGGTCCGTATCCCATCCCCCTGCTGTTTATCTGCTTAATTAAACTCTCTGTTCTCCAGTCTCTTGGCCCCTCTTGCTTCAGAAAGTGACAGATAGCGGAGAAAATTAATGGCTGCAAAGGGAATTAAATTGATCCTTTTTCTCACTGTGGTTCAGAGGGAAATAAACCCGTAAAGGCCAGATACTGGGGCCTGTGATGTTAACACCAACGCAGCCGCCAGCAGACGGATTGTCCAGGAATAAGTTCCAGTGCCCCCTAGAGGGGAAAGACCCCCCCCCCCAAAATCCAAGTTTCTCGTAGCATTTTTTGCACGTGGCCTGAGCACCATTCATGCCAGTGCATGTGTGAATGCGGTTAATGCAAGAGGGGAAGTGAAAAAATAGGTGTTCAATGTACATTCTAGCCAATGCACCTTTTGCATTCACATAAAAAGAGGTAGGAAAGGTATTTAGAGTCGTGTGCAAACCCCACTATGTAGAGATGGTTTTTTATATATACAGTGGTACCTCGGGTTAAGTACTTAATTCATTCCAGAGGTTCGTACGTAACCTGAAACTGTTCTTAACCTGAAGCACCACTTTAGCTAATGGGGCCTCCTGCTGCCGCCGCGCCGCCAGAGCACGATTTATGTTCTCATCCTGAAGCAAAGTTCTTAACCTGAAACACTATTTATGGGTTAGCGGAGTCTGTAACCTGAAGCGTATGTAACCCGAGGTACCACTGTATATAAAAAGCTGCCAGTGTGGAAATAATGTGCTCCTAGCTTAAGGATTATGAATTTGAATGCAGAATGAATTAAATCTACATGCAATCACTAAAGGAACATCCTGATGAATGAAAACGGCAGTTTTTCAAATATGACATTTTTTAAAAAGACAAAACAAAATGCCACCGCTCGCTTTCCGAGAACAGAAAGCCATCTTATTTCTGACAGTTTTGCGAAGGCAGGTACCTCGCTGCCTTTCTTTGAGTTATGAATTTAACTGTCAAGTTCAGAGATAACACAAGCTGACACTGTAAATGTTCTTCCAATCAGTCAGACGTTTGGGGCTCAGACTTTTAAAGCCGAGCAGAAGCAAGAAATATGTGTGGCTCTTCTTCGCAATGGTAGCAATGCTGAACACTTGCTGCAAGGCCCAAACGTGACTATGAAATATACAGGGTTTTCTTTTAAAACCTGTGCTTCACAGTCCTTTGCTCAATCCAAGGTCGTTTCTGAAGCACAATAAAGAGCTTTCTTTCTCAAGGTTAGTTTATTTGGTTAATCAGTATGCTTTTTGAATCTGTGATTAAAACTCCAGTTGATGAATTGCCCTGGTTAATTGATTTCGCAGCTTCCAGCCCTAGTTAAAATCTTATCATAAGTCTAGATGTGTTAATTAAGCATCTATACACCTCCTGGGATCCCAGGAGTTGTGGATCTCATTTTCCCCTGCTCTCCTACTCCAAACCTAGGAGACTTTGGGACAGAAGGCACTCTGAACCTCCACATTTTGGGTCACCCCAGACATCCGTTTTATTCATGATCATTTGTGCACAGGATGCTATCAGGGAGGTCAGACGCAACCCTGCTTTCGATACACAATTTGCATGTGCAAAAGGTTTAGAGGCAGTCTGTTCCTACTGCTTTGTTTCCAATCAGTGCATATCCTGTAACTTCTTGCTGAAATCCCATAACTTTTGATAACACAGATTTGTGGAGGGCAGGGTAGGGTTGTCCTACTTTTGTTATGCTATACCCGCTCCGGAGAGCAATAATGTGGCAGCTCTGGGGAAGCATTGCAGAACGACCGATAAAGCAGAATAAATACACCACGAATACACCACCTTGTGTCACAAAGATGTTGTGGAATACATCCTCCAGTCTGGAGTGGGGTCCTTATTCTGTTCCACATATTCCAGGCAGGCCCTCACAAACAATGACTCTGATTAAGCCCCACTTTCCAAGAAACTCAGGATTTCTGGCCGGGCTCCCCTGCCTAAAATGCAGGTTTATCTATTTGACTAACACACTTAAAATGTCATTCAACAGCATATGCAGCATCACAAATATTTCCTGGTCTGGAGTAGGTCCAGGACAGGGTTGCCATAGTAACAGAGGGGAGGGAAGGAGGCAGGGGGGAGAGCGAAAAAACTTCAGTCCCCCAAAACTCAAGGGACGCAATAATGCCACGCAGCTTCAGATATTTTAAAGGTCCTCTGGGCTGCATTTGCAACCTCACGACACAACCCACATAAAACGAAAACGGAGTGGCAAGCTGGGTGGAATTCACTGTCTTGGGAGGGGGGAGGCACCCCCACCCCTGTGGGGTGGGCAAAAACTTGTGGGTTGAGATGGCAGGACCATGGTCCAGGGCTTACTTCTTCAGAGAAACCCACAGAATTGCTGCCATAGACTTCCTGTCACTAGCGTGCCCATACAGCTCCTATGCCTGCTTGCCTTTTGCCCAACTCTGGCACGATTTTCTCCATGTCCAGGTTCAATACACACACACAACTTGTACAAACTGCCCCGCCATGGGGCACGCAACACCCCCTCCTTCCCCATCCACCCTTGGAATTAAGCCAATGAATTTTCATCCTTTTACCCTGGCCCCAAACCCCTTGGGCCATCTCCCCACTGAATCACCCACATCTACAAACACACCACTTTTTTCTTTACTTTTCCCTATACAGTGTCTTGCTGCAGGGTGGGCAGGGTGCCCCCCCCCCTCCATCCATTCTCCATACTTGCAAATACTCTTCTTTATCTTACACACACACAAAAACCACAAACACACAATTCCCATCCAGTCTGTCACATCAGACCCCTTCTCCTGCCTATAGCCCATTCCTTCCCTTGACAATCCATTGCATTGGTAGGTGTTTTAAACTGCATTTCCCATGTCGTTTTGCAAAGCTTGTTTTTTTTAAAAAAACAAAAATCCCCACCTACCCTAAGACTAAAGCATATGATGGGACCAGGGCTTTTTTTAAAAAAAATGCAAAATTATTCAACCTGCTATCTTTCCTTCCCCCTATTCACTATGTACACACTTAGAGGGAGATTTAGGATACGTATATTCTATCCAACTTTCTACTTAGATATTGCAGATCAGAAATGCTTGTATCACCCCCTATTCCTATGTTATCAAGCCCCAATCTTTAGATCTGATTATCAGATGCCAGATCACTCTCTCTGGGTGTAAATACATGCACAGACTGTGCAGCCAGTTTTCTCTTGCTAGACATAGGCGTTCAGCCCAAACAGATAAAGTCCATCCTTCATCGTCTATCGGATCTAATCTATGTATTGCATATCAGATCTCTGCACCCTGCGCCTCCCTTCCCCGGTTCTCCATTGTCTCCACCTCCCTGCCTGCAACCCCCCCCCTTCCCTTGCGCTCTCTCTCTCCTTCCTTCCCTCCCTCCGTCTCTCTCTAAGTCTGTGGGATCCCCCAATCGACCGCCTCTCATTCGCTGCGCTATCCCCCTCCCCACCGTTACCTGTTGACAGGAGCAGCACCCAGGTAGGATGGGGGCAGAGGGTGGGGGGGGGAGGTTGGGGTCCCGTGGGTGTGAGGATAAGGTGCAGGCACTACTTTGGGGGAAGGTGGGAAGACAGTTGTGGGGGGCAAGTTGGGGGGAAAGAGGGTGGGATGTGGGGTTCCAGGTTCTCGAGGAGTTTCTGAAGAAGTGGGGGAGTTGGAAGAGTTGCTTGAGAGGTCTTTTTGTGCATTGGGGTGGGGGGGCTAGTGCAATTTGGGGGAGGTTGGTGGGGGGTAGAAAAGGCAGCTTCTAGGGGCAGTTTTCAGGTTGTGGGGCTGGTGCAAGATGGAATCACAGGGAAAGGGCAATTCAGGCATCTCTCTTGGAGTCCGGTGGGGAATTAAGGATGTATTTGGAAAGTATGGGGGGAGAAGTGAAGGGGTAAATTGCTTAGAAGTGGGGTGGACGGTGTGGGAGAAGGGAATAAGTCAGGGGGGAGAGCAAGATGTTAGGTAATTTCAGGTTATTTGCATTGATTTACATATGTGTGGGGCAGATCCTGGGCAGGAAGATCAGAGGGCAATTCTGAGAGTAGGTGAAACTGATTGAGAATTGACGAGTGAAGAGAGAGAAAAATCCACAGACATAAAAGAAATAATAATAAAAAGACAACTCAATTTAGCAAACTCATTCTATTAATATCGGTTAATAATCCAATACCAATTAATTAAAAATAACCCTCGCAGGAACGCCGGTCTCTAAAGAAACTGTCATATCAAAATGCCATTATGCTTCTGGCGATGCAATTTCCTTATTCAATTAGAATCGGCTCACTACCACACACACACACACACACACACACAACCCAGCACAGTAAACGAATTCTACAGCTTTTGCCTGCGTGTCTACGGAGTTGTAAATCTTGCTGCTTGGCCCATCTACGTTCCATTACAACATGACATCGATTTGTCAATGCTTCATTTAATGTCACTTCTAACACACTGTGGGGTTTTATAAAAACAAACAAAAAACAGAAGTCACTCGCCATGCGAGCCTGTATTGCCTACTCAGGAGTAAGCCCCTCTGAGTTCAGTGAGACTTACTCCCAGGTAAGTATATGTGCAGGATTGCAGCCTCGGTGCATGGATAGACCTCTGAAAAGCTCAGTTCTGATGCTTCAGAAGAGGGGGGGAAAGAGCCACCAGTTTTGCCCATTGTGCCTCACTCTGTAACTTTTGACTTTCGATAAAGGAACATAAAACTCATTTTTAAAAAGATGGACAGGAGAGAGATTTCCTGCATAATGTGAACAGATGCAGCTGAAAGTTCTTCCTTGGTATTTTCCAGCAAAGAGAGAGAAAAATCCACCATTAAGCCGAAACATTCCTTTTGGTTTTACTGGGAAAGTTTCCCTTCTTTAGAGAATTGGAAGCATATAGAAAATGGGCACCAGCACAGATCTTTGTGGTGCTCAGTTTACACCCATAACGTGTGAAGGAAGGCAAAATGTGTGCCTCTCTAAACAAACATTGGACTCAGGAACCAGCTGTAAGGAATCAGAAATCAGCCTGCCTGGTTAGAAAAGGCCAACACGTTTAAGGGCTCTCTCTTAGGAAAACGATGACTGGGGAAGGGTCACAGTCAAGGAGCATAAACTTATACTTGGTGTGGACAGAGAAAAATTCTCTATTCCTCATAACACGTGAATTTGGGATTATCCAGTAAAATTGATGTGTAAAAGATCAGGGTACAGGAAACATTTCTTAACACGATGTGTAATTGGTTTATGGCATTTGTTGTCACAGGATATAGTGGTTGTGGTCTGGGGCTTAGATGGCTTTAAAGGGGGATGAGAAAATTTCATGGGGGGTGTCTATTGTTCCCTCTAATAGTTAACTTGGAACTGGAGCCACTGAGGATAGAGGGGGGATTTTCACATGCTTGCAGAAGTACCCCCACAAAAAAACTTTTGTAAAAACAAATAAATCCCTAGAGGGAGGGCGGGGAGGGCTTAAAACAATCCATTAAGGGCTGAGCATGCTCAGTAACCATGGAATTGTTGCTGCTGGCATCCTTCTGTCTCGAGAGACAATGGAGTGTGCCTTCAAACCGTTGCGCTAGCAGCACCGAAGTGACCTCCCAGGAAACAAGCCTATATGGAGGTCCTGGGCTGCCCCAGATGGCAAGATCCCTCTTTTGGCCTCACTGATGTGGTCCAAAGGAAAGCAGGGCAATAGGTTTGGCACCAGCTTGGCTGCAGGAGACGCCAGAAGGTGTACAAGGCACCACCCAACCGTCTTAGGGATTCCTCTCTGGATTTGTGTAGGGTTTACTCCCTTAGTCTTTTCTCCTCCTGAAGACATCCTGCAAAGCAGCAGAGGTTTAGGATCGGAGTTTTTCTTCTTCTAGATGGGCTAACTTCCGGGTTGAGAAAATCAGAGGGTGGAATGGAGTGCCCTGGTGGGAGGCATGGCTGGCTAGCACCCTAGGCAGGAGTACTCTTTCTAGGTGAAGATTCACTGGAACACTTTGCTGCATGTCCCACTCACTGATGGCTGTCAGTCAAGGTGGGCTAAATGGAACCACCATAGTCAGAGGAGGCACTATGCCCCTGACTACTACCTGTTAGGAGTTTGCTAAGGGTGCTGGGAATTGTAGCTCTCTGGTGGGTGAACCACAGTTCCCAGGATTCTGTGGGGGAAGTAATGTGCTTTAAATACATGGTGTGTGCGCATCCTTCAACCACTGCACAAACCTGGGCACCCTTACCTGAGAGCGACAGCCCCATGAAGACTTAAAGGTAAAGGTAAAGGGACCCCTGACCATTAGGTCCAGTCGTGGCCGACTCTGGGGTTGCAGCACTCATCTCGCTTTATTGGCCGAGGGAGCTGGAGTACAGCTTCTAGGTCATGTGGCCAGCATCACTAAGCCACTTCTGGCGAACCAGAGCAGCGCACGGAAACACCGTTTACCTTCCCGCCGGAGCGGTACCTATTTATCTACTTGCATTTTGACGTGCTTTCAAACTGCTAGGTTGGCAGGAGCAGGGACCGAGCAACAAGAGCTCACCCCGTCGCGGGGATTCGAACCGCCAACCTTCTGATCGGCAAGTCCTAGGCTCTATGGTTTAACCGACATAGGATTGTGTTCCACATCAGCCTACATCTGGTGCTCACGGTGGAATAATGAATCAAAATAAACATCTCTTTCCATCCTCCACAGCTGACTGCACCTCCAATGACCGTCCGACGTGGAGAACGTGCTCCAGTCCCTATCCGGGAACATATGGCCATTGATGTGTCCCCAGGGCCAATCCGGCCCATTGCCCAAATCTCTGCCTATTTCCCACATCCTGGGCTGGAGGGAGTGTTGGCGACACGAGACAGAATGAGGGGTCAAGGGGCTGCGGCCATGCCCCCTGGAACCGGGGAAGGAGAATTGGCGGACGGAGACGATTCTGATGACAGCAGTGAGTATGAACCCTCTCTTCCATGCCTTTGAAGGGGAGAGGACCCAGATGTTCTGGATCAAACCATCTATTCATTCCATGGGGGGTGGAGAGGGGTATAGGCGGCCTGAACCACATATCTGATACATGCATGTTCACACATGCAGACTCTCTCTCTCTCTCTCTCTCTCTCTCTCTCTCTCTCTCACACACACACACACACACACACACACACACACACTGTCATCTTACACACCAGCTCTCTTGCCTTTGTACATTTTTACAGCCAGGTGCACAAGAGAGAATGGCTGCATACACACCACCTGCTGAATTACACTGAAAGCGCATTTACCCTCCAAAGAATCTTGGGATCTGTAGTTTGTTAAGGGTGCTGGGAACTGTAGCTCTGCGGGGTGAACCACAGTTCCCAGGATTCTTTGGGGGAAAGCCATGTGCTTTAAATGTTGAGTGAATGTGCAGCTAGTAGCTCTGTCTTATGTACATACATACAAAAGAGTCTCAAACCAAAACAGGCACAAATTCGAGACATTTTCACACATATAAATGTCCATAAATTTTTCACATACTGTCACCCAGGGCTTCACTACAAGAGTCCTGCCAGCCGCTTTTTTATACCTATATTTTCTCTCCCACACACTTACTTCCTTAGACACTATCTCTCACCTGCATCTGAGAACGCAAGTCTTGCATTTTGTCACAATGCATTTCATACAGCGGTTCTCAGAAACACCAAGCCTTTCAGATGATCTATACCTCCCAGCCCTCCCATATCACAAACACACGCTTGCCTAAATGTTACACAAGAATTCCCACTCAGAAGGGGTGCCCCCTAGAACCTCCTTTACATGTCAATACATTGAGACGGCTCTTGTGGTGTGGCCAGCCCTGTTTTCACCATACAATGACTCAGCAATCACATCACCTGGTGGGAAAGTTCTCCCTTGCACTCTCACTCACAGCCTTGCATGCAGACCCTCATTCTCCCTCCCTGCCTCCTTGTATACACACAAGGCATTCGTGAGACACACGCTGACCTGCAAGAGGAAGCCCCCCTGACCTTACTTCTGGACTTACCTCTGAAGATAGGGATGCGGGTGGCGCTGTGGTCTAAACCACTGAGCCTCTTGGGCTTGCTGATCAGAAGGTTGGCACTTCGAATCCCTGCAACGGAGTGAGCTCCCGTTGCTCTGTCCCAGCTCCTGCCAACCTAGCAGTCCGAAAGCATGCCAGTGCAAGTAGATAAAGAGGTACCACTGCGGCAGGAAGGTAAACAGTGTTTCCGTGCGCTCTGGCTTCTGTCACAGTGTCCCGTTGCTCCAGTTTAGTCATGCTGGCCACATGAGCCGCCCTGAGCCCGGCTTCGGCTGGGGAGGGCGGGATATAAATAAAAATTTATTATTATTATTATTATTATGACCTGGAAAGCTGTCTGTGGACAAACGCTGGCTCCCTCGGCCTGAAAGGGAGATGAGCGCCGCACCCCATAGTCGCCTTTGACTGGAGTTAACCGTCCAGAGGTCATTTACCTTTACTTTTTACCTCTGAAGAAGCATGGATAGGATTGTGCTGCACATCTCCTGTCTCAATAATACAAGTTGCGCACCAAGGCTGCCAACCTAAGAAGACTCCTTTGGAAGTTGGAAAAATGACCGAGGCCAACTTGACTTACTTCAGTCAATGTGCTGAGATTCAGGCCAGGGAATGCGACACTTCAGTGCTCAGATAGGTGCACTCTTGGTATACTCACATAGGTCCACACCTGTGCTCTTCTTCACACACAGGTTTGTGTTCTCTCTCTCTCATACGTACACCTCCCCACAACTACTTATCGCAAACAACTTTTCTCAGTTCACACACAAGCAAAGCTTCCAAATATTTGCCTTCATATCATTATAGGACTAGGAGTCCCCATCCATCGCAAAGATCCTATGGCAGTTAGGTTGGGGTCTGGACAACAGAAGTAACGCTCAAGTCAAGGGCTGGCAATCTTTCTTCAGCCTGAGGGCCCCATTCGCCTGTAAGCAACCTTCCAGGGGCTGTGTGCCAGTGGCTACATGGGGACTCATCACACAAAACACATACATCTTTCCATCCTGGCTCCTGAGTTGCTACCTCAGTTCAAGGATGCATTCCAGCCAGGCAAAAGCAGGATGGACTGGGGAAGGTGTGGTCTGGGGAGACAGGGCTTAGCCTGGGAAGTGTCCCGAGGGCCAGACAGCGCAGCCTGGAGGGCCGCCATTTGTTTATTTATTGAATTTGTGTGCTGTGTCCTTCATCCGTAGATTTCAGGGAGGTTCGCAACATAAAAAAAAGTAAAAACACAATACATAATAAAAACAAGAACAAACAACAACACAAGCCAATAACACCCCCCCCCCATGCACCTACACCTGAGATTCCCTAGCCCCTGACTTAGTGGTTAAACCTGCCAGACAGATTTGGCTTTGTTTAAGTAACTGGCACAGGTGATGTGTTGCCATAGGAATTAACGGTTGGAGAGCCTTCCGAGTCTCTGTAAGAACATTTTGTGTGCATCCCTGCCCCCCCCACCGGTCCCTAGAAGTCTTGATGGGGGAGCAAGATCCACTGCAGTGTTAAAGCTGTGAATCGTGGGCCATAAACCATGGGGCAAACCTTGGTTCCAACTCTGCTGAGTCAGAAGAGATCTACACCACGAGCCCAGGTTGGGACGACATCTGAGCGAAACCAGACATCTGAGCGAAACCAAAGCTTAGCTCGGTGCAGCAGCATAGCAGAAAGAGCTGGGCGGAGCCAAGCAGCTGCAATCTCCTCTCTCAGTCGGCAGCACAGTTGTCCGTTTGCACTAAGCCGTGACTTGGCTTAGCATGGCAGGCAAACCAGTGCACCACGTTGTACACACCCCAGCCCCAGCAGTCATCGAGAAGCACTCTGGTGCAGAGAGCAGAAGCTTTTTGCTCCCATATGGTGCCGATTCGCAAGAGACGCACACAGAGATGCATGAAAGAACACAGTCACACACTTCTGGGGACAAGCTCGCACATAACAAATGGCTCGCTCAGCCACCTTCCCTAACGAAAACAAACCCACACAAACTGACAACCTCACTGACACAACAGCCTGCCTTTGAGAGAGAGACGGTTTCGTATTCTCATCTACGCATGTGCACACAACACACTTGCACGCAAGCAAGCTCGTAGAGTTGCATGTGTAGTTACACACACCAGAAAGGAGGGAGGGAAGGAAAGGTGGAGGGGTGGAAGGATGAATGGAATGGGGTGGTGGTGGTGGTGGTGGTAAGGGAGAGCCAGAGTGGAGGAAGACAGAAAGGAAGATGGATAGATCAAGGCAGAGGGATGGATGGATGGATGGATGGATGGATGGATGGAGACAGAAGGGCAGAAAGGTAAAATGTCCATGCCAGAGGATGGATGGATTTGGATGGACAGAAAGCAATTTATGAACCAGTGCATGTAAAGATGCACCCAGATGGAAAGAGGCAGGGACAAATCTGTAGGTGGACTGACACATAAGCTCATTTCACACAGTCTTCCAACCATGCAGCCTGGCTGCGTTAAGTGGGGGAGCAGCAGGATTGCACCACTCTCCCTGTTCCCCAGCTCCATGTGTTCCCCAGCTCTTTGTGCACAGAGCTACGAGTGTACCACTTGCACACCACAGGCTCTGTCCTTGCAGCCTGCTTCTCTCTGACCGTGCGGGGAACACCTGTGCATGTATGACTTGCAGGCGTGTAGGCTGTTCTGTGTACCCAGAATTGAGGTATACAGCGGCTGGAGATGCAGACAAAAGCATGGTCCTCATTTCGACTTTGTGGGTGGAAAACTGTGTGCGAAAGGGATCTGCAGCTAAAGACCAATAATGTAAGTAAGATGCATGGAGTAGGTAGAAGCCTACTTTTTTGTCACACCAAGTTTCTACCCTAAAATATATGGAGTGGTAACAATGCCCTTGAGCATGTGCAGAGCACAGAACCTTGAGTACTACAGCTGCTCCCCATTCACCTGAGATCAGAAGGTAGGCCATGCAGGTTCAAAGGGTGTGATCACGCGACTACCAGGCAAGGTCCAACTCTGTGCTCAGAGATCTGCCCTGGTTGCTGATTTGATACCAGGCCAAGTTCAATGTGTTATTATTAGTATACAAAGCCCTTAACAACTTGCTTTACCTATGAAATCCCCTTACCCCACATATTCCCACTCAGCCATTTCAGTTGGTGGAATTGGCACAGCTACAGGTGCCACAGAATACCCATTCAGCAGGGCTAAGAAATTTGATTGTTTAATGCACTTTGGAACTCCCCGTCTATTGAGATCAAGCAGGTGCCTTCACTGTACACTTTTCAGCACCTGCTAAAAACATTCTTGCTTAGACGAGCCTACCCAGATGCTTAGAAAGCTGAGGTGATTTCAAACTGTTTCAGTATTTTAACTTTTGTATGTTTTAAAGCAGGGCTGTGAATTTTTCTCCATTTTATTGTTTTATCTTTTTGTAGACTGCTTTGAGGGTTGTTGTTTTTACATACAAGTACTGTATAAAATTTATTAAATAAATACATAAATGCTAAGAACCTCCCATTGCTGTAAAAACAAAAAGAACATGCGTGCACACACACACACACACACACACTTTTCCTAGACCTAGTGGTTGTAAAGACGGAATCAAAACTATATGGGTTATGTCTGATAAAGTATACCAATGGGAAGGGAGTTCAGCAGGGTTTACTCTACTCAGGATATAGGGCTCTGATGCACCGCTCAGCCCCTTTGATTCTCCCCTCCCCTGAGCAGAAGCAAAATAAATTATGCATACTTAGGTAAATTGGCCTAACTGGCATGATTTATGCAGGTCGCAGCATAACATCCCAGTTTTATTAGTGCCTGGGTTATCTGGGAGAGGTAGGGTTTTGTTTATTATTTTTTCGATCTCAGAGAAAATAGCTGCATCTATATGCCAGCTGGCTGACAGATGACTTCTACACAAACCTATAGTGGTGAGCAGTGCAGAAAGGTAGACAGGTAATATAGGCAGATGGAGGGAGCTCAATATGCAGGCAGATTGTATGATTACAAGGAAGAGAGAGGAAAAAGAAAATTCAGATGCGACTGACTGATTCCTTTTCTTCATTCTGTTTGGCACCCGATTCCTTTCCTAGCATCGCTTGGGACTCTTGAATTTGACATTCTCTATGATCCCGAAAACTGCACCCTTGACTGCACCATCCTACGGGCCAAGGTAATGATGGCAATCTGGCAAAGTACCCCAGAAACAACTGCTCTCCTGCAAATGGATGATGCTTTTTGATTCCGACCCGCAGGCTTTCTGCATTCTGTGTCTCGTTTTCACAACAGAGGGACATGATTTAATAAGAGAGGCCACACAAGGAGGGGAAATCTCATTACGGAGCCAGCGCTGCTCATTTTCAGTCTGTTTCCTTTCTCTCGCCTGCATTTCAACCCGTTCCTTCTCCTCCAAGCCTCTGGAAAGCAGAGAGGTTCACTCAAAGGCCCACCTCTCTCACACAAACCCCCGCGGACTTCAGCCGGCTCTGTTTGCACAACCCCTACCCTCACATACATGCCAACAAACACAAGCCCCCTCTCCCCTGCCAGCTGGTGGGCTTGCAGCATCTTCAAGCACCTCGGCGACGCGCCAGGCAACCGGGTATCCGCAGGCATCTGGGGTTGCCGTGGCAACAGAGAAGGGATGGGGAAAGCAAGGGAAACAATGCGGCAGTTCAGAACCACAGCAAAAGTAACGCTTGCCCTCCATCATCATTACCCAGAGCCCCACCACCACACCTCAGGCTCCCATTCCCCCCCCATGACTGATGACCATTAATCCACATACCATTCTCTTCTCTCTTTGCTCCCCCACGTTGCAGGGGCTTCCTCCCAAACTATTATGGGTGTGTTAACATGATGTGTTTTTTTGTTTTTCCTGCCTTATATATAACTGGAAGTGCCATTTTCCCTGTGGCAATCCTTCAACGAAACCAATTTAGCTTGATGCTTTAGCAGCGGCTCTGAACAGTGTTTAAGAAATCACAGCACGAAGCATTCCAAGACTCAGAATAATTTATTTTAGCCACGAGTGGCGTCAAGTCTGTGTTCCCATCAACAAAGGCAAGCCGACACTTTTATGAGGATTATTCAAGAAGGCCTCTCTGCCCGAACACTTGTCTCGTCCCACAGATTCTGCAAAGCTCACTGAGGTTCTCCCCAGAGTTCTCCTGTGTTTCTTATGCCCCATAAACAACCTCACTCTAATTCTAGCTTCATACATAGAATAACTACTAAACAGGGCTGCTTTTGAAGAGTGTCTAAAAACTTCCATTGGCTCAGAAGGCAGCAACTAGCTTATTATCTAGGGCAGGCATAGGCAGACTCGGCCTTCCAGATGTTTTGGGACTACAACTCCCATCATCCCTAGATAACAGGACCAGTGGTCAGGGATGATGGGAGTTGTAGTCCCAAAACAACTGGAGGGCCGGGTTTGCCTATGCCTGATCTAGATTGAGGTGCCCAGAGCATATTATTATTATACCAGTGCTATATCCATATCACTGGCTCCCTATTCATTTGCAGGCCTGATTCAGAGTGCAAGTCTTAACCTTTAAGTCCCTAAATCAGGGATGGGGAAACGGTGGCCTACCAGATGTTGTTGGACTTCAGCTCCCATCACACCCAGCCAACATGGCTAGTCATCAGGGATGATGGGAGTTGTAGTCCTTCAGCATTGGGGTGAGGGCACAGATACCCCCTTCTCTGCTGTACCTGCAGTTGGGACTCCCTCCTCCCCTCCTGCTTGGACATGTGGCTCAGCAGCTGAAACCCTGATCTCTGTCCCTTACCCTGGCATCTGAAATACAGTGGAAGAGAAGGAAAACCAGGCAAAGCTAAGTTTTGGGCAGCCCATAAGACCACCTCGTTGCTTGCTTTTAGTCAAGCAGCAGAGACCTGGCTTCTTAAGCATTTGTATGGAAGAGGATAATCCTTTGCATTACTGAGGTATCAGCTCATTTAAAAAAAATCTATCTATCTGCTACAGTTTTGCTTTGCTGTTACTTGTGTTTCGGTTGTTTCTATTTCTTTGTTATGTTAACGACCTCAGAGGTCTGTCCATGGAAAAGTGGGATGTTAGCCATGGCATTCAAAACATTTATACTGTGAGTGAAGATATGCAGTAGAAACACTGTGCATAAGGTCAAGACAACTGTCACACTTCTTCCTGCTTCTGTGTAGGAGTGTGGTCATGTGTGCAACAGTCGAAGGACTGCGTGTCTAAGAAAAAAGCATGAAGCATTCTCTTGAGATGTTAATGAAATGTATAAGGACAATATTTTGTTTAAAGAGGAGCTGATCACTGTCTTCTTATTCTCAGGGTCTGAAACCGATGGATTTCAATGGCCTGGCTGACCCCTATGTCAAACTGCACCTTCTGCCCGGAGCCTGCAAGGTAAACATGGCTTCAGATTCGCCTCCACTTTCACTGTCTCACAGTTCCTGAGCCTAGCACTATCCAATATATACATGCACATCTACCACCACCATGCAGAGAAAAGATGAGGTGTGTAACCAAGCTGGAGATATTGTGCCCCTATAGAACAGGAGGAAGGCAGTGTTTCTCAGGCCCCATCAGTGCCAAATATTTAAAGCAGTATCATACCATTTCATACAGTCTTGACTTCCCCCAAAGAATCCTGAGAACTGTAGTTAAGGGTACTGAGCATTGTTAGGTGACCCCCATTCCCCTCATAGAGCTACAATTCCCAGAGTTCACTTAACTCATGCATCTATTCCTCCGGTAGGTTCTGTTCCCAGGTGTCAACACTGAGCAGCGACAAATAGGTTGAAGCACAGTTCCCCCGTTTCTTTGTAGCTAAGCAGAGTACAGTGGTACCTCGGGTTAAGTACTTAATTCATTCCAGAGGTCCGTTCTTAACCTGAAACTGTTCTTAACCTGAAGCACCACTTTAGCTAATGGAGCCTCCTGCTGCCGCCACGCCGCCAGAGCACGATTTCTGTTCTCATCCTGAAGCAAAGTTCTTAACCTGAAACACTATTTCTGGGTTAGCGGAGTCTGTAACCTGAAGCGTATGTAACCTGAAGCGTATGTAACCCGAGGTACTACTGTAGCTCATGCAGCCGGCCACTCACTCCAACATCCAGGGAGAAAGAGAAGGAGCAAGCCAGAGCCATGCAGCTCAGTAGACTAAGCCACATCAAGCAAATATGAGAAACCAGACTATTCTATTGCATGCTCTTTAAAATACATTCCATAAAGCACAATTTGGAAAAGGGGCTATCAGTAATTATCAGGACAGAATAAATAGAAAGACACTGATAATTCCATGCCACCATTCTCCTGCTTCCAGCCTAGGAAACAGGTACGTCTCTGGTTTTACTAGAATATTCTGCTCTTCCATTCCAATGCCTCCCCGCCCCCCAAAAAACCTTCTCTTCTCCAGGCGAACAAACTGAAAACACGAACCCAGCACAACACTCTCAACCCTGTGTGGAATGAGGCTCTGACTTACATTGGAATAACAGCTGAGGATATGGCCCGGAAAACTCTGCGGTAAGACCCCTCGCCCCGCCCCGCTGACTTAAAATCCCAATCTACAGGGTCCTCTTTCATTCCCATGCTCCCTTTGGCATTCACACCCTTGGATCCTTTTTCTCTCTTTCTGCTTCCCAGAATCTCCGTCTGCGATGAGGACAAACTGACCCACAACGAGTTCATTGGAGAGACCCGGGTGCCCCTGAGGCGCCTCCAGCCTGGACAGAAGAGACACTTCAATCTGTGCTTGGAAAGACAACAACCAGTGAGAGTCGGGCATAAGCCAACTGCATATCTCAAAATGAGTCAGGAATCAGGATCTATTGGTTTATTTTATGGATAAGGATCCTCAAGCACATCCTCTGGCTGCTTGGCTGCCCAGTCCCTTGTCCCCCTGTCCCAATCCCCACTAACAGCTCGCAGGCCCTCCTCTCCCTGGGACCTGCCTGAGCTTCTCCCCTGCTCTGCCAAACTCAGTGCTTTCTGCTGATCACCAGCATCTCATAACTGATTCTTCTTCGCCAGCAGTTGGAATAGTTGTGGCGTAAAAAGCCCAGCTAACTCACGACGAGTGGAGGTGAAAAGACTTGTAGGCAGCAACCTGCCTGGAGCATATTTTATGCATGTGATTTTTGTGATCCTCCAGTGGGCTAGAAGGTGTCTCAGAAGGGGCAAGGAGGGGAGATAACTCGGGATTTTGAGTGGTGAGGGTGGGTCTCCTTGCTGCTCCTCAGCGACCAACAAAAGCAAAATACGTCACCTTATCAGCAAGTGTGCAGTTCCATTCTACAATTTAATACTGTTCACAGAATTCAGATTTTATGGGTGTAGTAGATTAACACATCTCTGTCTTGTCACTGATTCCACCCACCCACCCCCATGCGCAGGATATATTGCATTTTGATTCTATTGGGTTAATCCCTTATGCCTACAAGTCATCATACTTGTGTACCAGTCTGTACTTCCAAATGTCAAGGGAGTTTTTCCTCTCCCTCCTCTGTGCACTTGCTCACTCACTCTGTCCCTTGACTCCTCCAACTTTGCTCATGTTTCTGTTTGGAAGAGCAGGGAAAACAGATTTTTTTTCTCAATCCTCACTTCCCTCAACAGCTGGCATCCCCTTCTTCCATGACAGCAGCTCTGCGTGGCATCTCCTGTTACCTGAGAGAGGTGAGAGCGAATTCCCACCCCCTTCCTATTCCTAGCATTATAAAACCTGTAGCTTAAGAGTGAGGAACATGAGGGCCACATTTTTTCAGCCTGAGGGCCACATTCTCTTCTAGACAACCTTTGAGGGGGTTACATGCCAATGGTGGGTGGGACCAGAGCTAAAAGTGGACAGAGCAACAAATGTGAATTTTACCTCTGCACAGTTTCAACACACACACACTTTACACACCCTTTTTACCCTCAATCCAAGCAAGCAGGAACCATTATCCGAGTTCAAGGACTTATTCCAGCCAGGCAAAAACACCCAAGGAAGATGCAAATCAGGGCTGGTGTTTGACCCTGGATAAGGGTCCCAAAGACCAGATACAGAAGCTTGAAGACCCACATTTGGTGCCCGCCGTGATGTATCTCTTGATACAATTTATTTATATAATTAGGGGCCAGAACTTAAGCCTGCCAAGCAGACTCTTTCCCCCAAATATTGTGAAGAAAAGCTGTATGGTCCACTGCAGCAAAGTGATTACAATGTTGGGCTAGGAGTGGAGGGCCCCAGTTTTTTAATTCCAATTTCAACCATTTAAAAAATTTATCATGGAGACTTCCAGTCAACACCTCTCAACCTAAGCTACCTCACAAGGTTGTTGTGAGGAGAAAAAGCGGGGGGGGGGAGGGTAAACATGTACTTTGGTTATTTTTAGTATTTTACCCTGCTATCATGCTCACCCTCAGACACATCTTTCTTCTAAACCACTTCAGAGGTTTATTAATTACTACTACTACTACTACTACAACAACAACAGTCAAGTGGTATATTCATTTTGTGACATAAATAGGGTTGAGTCAGAAATAAGTTGCCAGGCTGAAATTTTGGACAAGCGAAGTGGATAGTGGGCCTAACAGGATACAGGAGCAAGTCAATGTTAGCAGGCATTGTGCCAGGGAAATGCCAGGGAGAGCTGCCTGCCAAGGATGGGTGAAGGAGGCCCGAGAGGCCTTCCAAAGCCTTAACCTGGGGTGTCAAAATGCCCAGGGCCAGCCCTGACAGGCTGCAAAGGTTTGTTTTTGGGAGGATGCTGGGTGGATATTTTGCACAAAAGCACTCCATGCTCTTTCCTTTTCCTCACTCCATAGCTAGAACCCCCAGCCGGCTGGGCCCTGGAAGAAAGGGGCCGTATCCTGCTTGCCCTCACGTACATCTCCGAGCACCGTGGATTGCTGGTGTCTATTCTTCGCTGTGCCCACTTAGCTGCCATGGATGTGTGTGGATACTCAGACCCTTATGTAAAAACGTGAGGAACTGCGCTTACACTTGACCCTAAGAGAGAGGCCTACCCTTTCCTTAGCCTGCAGACATATTCAGAAGACTAAAAGAAAAAGGAAACCCCATTTTTAGGGAAGTTTTCAGGGATTGTTTTTAATGACCCTGGAATTAACTTCGTTACAATGCTGTGTTTGTGTAGTCATTTTGCATTTTCTTCTATATTTCTGGCATTTTGAGTTTACATTTTGCAGCTGTACGGTGGTGGTTTTTAGCACTTGCATGCAGAATTTTAAGGGTGGCTCGCAGCCTTTTGGGGGAAGGAGACAGAAAGGAAGGCGACAAATAGTCTAGACAAACAGGCTCAGTCCCCGTTGCTGTTTTGGCAGGTACCTGAGGCCAGACGTAGAGAAGAAGTCAAAGCATAAAACAACCGTGAAGAAGAAGACGCTGAACCCAGAATATAATGAGGTGATGAAAGAAGGATGAGTGAAGTAACTGCATGTTCTGGGACTTGGGAGGCAGTCAGAGCGAGGGGAGGTTGAAGAGCCAACATGCTTCAATAATTCTAATTCTGTCTCTTTTCTGTGCCCAACAGGACTTTTTCTACGAGATCGAACAGTCAGAGCTTGGTCAGAAATCCCTGGAGATAACAGTTTGGGATTATGACATTGGGAAATCTAACGACTTCATTGGTGAGAAGAGCAAGAGGAGGAGGTGGCCGGGTTACAAAATGTGGATATTCCTTCTGGGACCCTCAACCAACGTCATAGATTTATAAAGTGGCTCTCTCACTGCCATTTCTTGTGGGTGGCTGTCTCTGTGATAAGATTTGCAGATGCCTCGCCAAATTAAAGCTCCCAAAATTCTTTGCTAGAGAAGTCACAACACCAAAACTGGTATAAAAAAAAACAGAGGCATGCCCACTGTTTCACAGGATGTCCCACGAGGGGAATCCCTGTGCTTCAGGATAGAAGGCGCTATTTGCAAACATCAAGAACCAATTTATCTTTCTTTTACAGGTGGTGTGACCCTCGGTCTAGGGGCCCCTGGAGAATGCAGACAGCACTGGCTCTCATGCCTTCAGACCCCCGACTGCCGCCTTGAGCACTGGCACACGCTCACCAACGAGCTCCCAGAATCCTCCACTTTCGGCCCCTGAGAAGCCACCTCGATTGCCTATATAGAGTTGCATCCTCCCACCCTGCCTGCCTGCCAAAAAAAAGGGAGGGGCACAGCACCAGGGGCCCCTCCTTTGCACGAGGATGTTTGCACGTTTTGAAAATTACTTGTCGTTGGTGTCCATTTATATTACGCTCTAGGGAAGGGCTTAAATGGAATGAATCGCCTCTTCTGGTTCCGTATGTTTTAAGGCACTGGGAAGTGGGAGGTGGTCATAGCAGAGTGGAAGAGCCCAGGAAGAACAGGAGGTGCCCAGGAAGCCACTTGTAGAAAAAGAATTTGCATCAATGAAAAGTCACAGAAATAATTATCCATCCTCTTCCTCTCTTAACACCTGTCTTTCCAAGCTGTCCATCGCTCTGAAATCCCACTACTTTCAAACCAAGGCTTTGCTTTAATTTTAAAGGACAAGATATTTGCTGGCACACAAAATTTGAAGCATCGGTTTTGATTTCTTTTTCTTTTTTAAAGCATGTTAAAAACTTCCCCATATGGAATTTCTTTCAGCGGTCCAAAATATATTTCCCTCTTCTTTCCACACCAGCTCCTTTCCCTACTCAACTTAACCTCAGAGTGCCAAATACAATTTATACTCCTGAACTGCTGGGGAAAAAAACTATTGTTTATTGTCTCTGGAACTTCCTGCATGGATTATAGCGGCATTCATCTGGCACACTTCGTCCTGCTAACTCATTGTTAGAGGCCTGACAAAACTGTTTATCCCTTATTAAGAGACTCTGCAGTCTCTCTTGTTACAAACAAGGCTGACCCCACCACCACCCAAGCAGTTTTAAAAACAAGGTTGCAGGAAATTATTGTGCTGTTAATTCTTGCTTCCATTTCTGTCAGAAAGCTCAAATCACTGGAGGCGATCCAGATGGAGGGAGCAATCTTAACAGCGGGCTGCCCAGCCTCTTCTTAAAGACTTCCAGGAAGGGAGAGCACCTCATCTCTGGGCAACTGGGTCCCCATTGTGGAACTGCTACTTCTATGAAAAGGTTTCTCCTAATCTTCAGCCAACACCTGCTCTTCCTGTAACTTAAGCCCATTACATCTATTGACAGTCCTGCACTCTGGTGCAGCAGATCAAGTCTTCTATGTAAGACCCCTTTAGGTATTTGAAAGGTGCTTTCTTCTCCAGGCTAAACATACCTAGTTCCTTCAACCTTTCCTCATAGGGATTGTTTTCCATACCTTTAACCATCTTCACTGTCCTTCTCTGAACCCATTCCAGCTTGTCTATATCCTTCTTAAAGTGTAGCATCCACAAATGGACAAAGTACTCCGGATGAAGTCCAACTAGCACAGAATAAAGTGGACTATTACTTCTCATGTCTTGGAAAAGATGGCTGTATTAATGCTGCCTAAAATTGTTTGAGTCTTACAAAGTACTACTGGCTCATGTTCAGGTCAAGATCAACTTGTGCTGGGATCCTCTTCATTTTTACTGCTGCTTCCACCCTATACCTGTGCACTTGATTATGGCCATGATTATTTTGCCTAAATGCAAAACTCTGCATTTGTTTCTGTTGAATCTCATTTTGCTTCCGTCCAGTTTCCCATGCGATCTTTTCCAAGTTCATAGCATTTAACCAGCTTGCAAATCACATTATCCTGGGGGACACTATTAGGCGTTTTGCTGAAACCAAGATCATTGCATTCACAGTCGTTCTTCAATCCACTAAACTACGAACTTGATTTTATATTTCTCTCCCCCTCCCTCCCTCCCTCACACTCACACACAGTATATATAGACACACATTTATTCTTTGTAATCCATGCAGGCTTCTGCTAACCATTGCATTGCTATCAAGGTGCTTGCAAACTGACTCCCTTGAAATCTATTCTAGTTATCTTCCCTAGCACTGAAGTCAGATAGACTCATTTCACAGATCCTCCTTTTCAAGATCTGGAACAATTGCCTTCAGCCCTGTGGCACTTCACCTGTTCTCCGGGATCTCCCAAAGATGATTAAGACAGAAGTTATGAGAGTACACCAGTGAGTTCCTTTTAGTACCCTCTAGGATGCAATTCATCTGGTCCTTGAGGCGAAGTAATTTCAGGTAGTGAGGCTTTTCCTGATGAAATTTCTTAGCAGCTCTGGCCACACTACTCATGTGCTGACTATGCTACTTATGGAAGATGGAACACAATTCCCCTGGGGGGGGGGAGACAAGAGGCAAAAGAGCAACTGAGCAATCCAGCCTTCTGTGCCACCTGTTAATATTTCACCATCCTTACTGAGAAACAGGCCTAGTGTCCTTCCTCTTCCTCCAAACACACCTTTTTATTGTTCTTGGTAGCACTCGCCAGCCTCAGCTTATTCTGATCTTCTGCTTTCCCAGCAAGTCTGGACTACACAATCCTAGAGGCCTGCCCTTCCATCCTTCCATCCATTTCTTATACAATACATGCCTTTTTAAAATCTTCAGCTCATTAGGCTTTTCTACAGCTGCTCTGGCTTTAAGGGGGAAAAGGTCCCATTTTCCTCTCTCACTAGCTTGTTTGAGATGGCTCCCGTTTTCTTCTCTCATTGGAATAGTGCCTTTAGTAACTTCTCCTTTCGGGATTTATCCTGGTCAATGCTGCAAATTCTGATGGAGAGTCATGGGAACAGGCAGTGGGCATAAGCCAGGGAGACTTATGTGTCCATGACACACTTCCAGGCATGACCTGGCCATACTTTTAGACAGGATAGGGAGGCCTGCCACAAGCAACTGCACTTGTGGTACCATTAAGGGCAGCACATTGTCATGTATTTAACTTAATATTCTTTTAGTAACATATTTGGGGGGCCCATTTGACCTTTCCACATCGGGCACAAAACCATCTGTATCCATCTCAGCTAGACACACTTATTTCCCCGTCAAACATTTCAGTTGTTCATCAGAAGACATTCAGTACCCAAGTGACACACCCATTTGTGGGTAAAATGTGAATCAGCTCTTAGAAAGGCAGAGTCTTCCATCTATCCTTTTGAGCAAATGTTTGCAGCTAGGCAAACATTTGGCATTTGCCCTTACCTTAAAACTCCTGTCACCCAGGCATGAATCATGACATTTTTTGTCCAGTTTCTAAAGATTACTGTGTGTGCGCGCACTTATATTTGTAACGACAGGATGGTTTCTTGTATACATCCTACTACCACTATAAAATATCTGTAGCAAAAATAATAATAAAAACATTGCAACAAGTAGCAAAATTTGGGTGCTTACTAGAAACCATCTAGTAAAATATATATATTTTAAACACTGGTGATCTTTCTATTTTATGTAAAACAATCCCCAAGTGGGTTTTGAAGGATAAACTTCTCCACAAAAAAATTTCATAAGCAGATTGACTTCAAATGTTTACATGTGCAGCGAAAACCTCTCCTAGTCCTTAAAAACGTTCACTTTTTTCTCCCCTCAGGAGATTTCCAGCACTTTTTCAGAGTTCCCTGCCTTTAAAGGGATTTTTTCTTTTGTAGCTAAAAAAAAAGAAAAGAAGATTCTTCCCACCTCGTAAAGGGATGCACTTTTTCACAAAGATTTTTCTTAATCAATACAGTTTGTAGATGAAGGTACATGTCTGAAGAGAATCAAGAAACCTCTGGCCTCAGCAGGAGGCAACTTCTTCTAAGGGCTCATGGGGTTTAGGAGAAGAGGGAAGTTTGGGGTGGGGGTTTGGGGGAGGGTATGTGTAGAAACGGCAACTGGAATTTTTTATATATATAAAAAATCCCATTTATTGACTGGTTTGCATGTTTTTGGAGTCTGTAAACAAAAAAAATAAAAATTGTGGGGCGCAATCCCCACGCACACCACTGCGAGGCCTGTGTCCTTTGAGCAGAGAGAGCCGCTTGCCACTGTCACTCGGGAATGTCGATTACCAATTCATCGTCACCATCCAGGGGGTCTTCGCCACTTCCCTCCCCGGTGTCACTGAACATCTGGTGGGGCACTGTACTGAGGATGGTGGGTGGCGGCAGCTTGGGGGTCCCGCGGGGCGAAGGAAAGGGCAACCCCACCACCACAGATGAACAGTCAGAGTGGGAGGTGGGGGGCAGCGGGAGCTGCAGTGGGGAAAAGAACAAGAAATTGTGGGTGGGAGAGTGAGCCAGGCAGAGCCAAACCTCCTCCTGCATTGCATTCTCTAGTCCCACACAGAAAGGAGCAGCATGTTGCCCACCCCCGTATGAAATGGCAGAATTTTGCGGAAATTTCCTTCCACACAGAGTAACACTGTACTTATTTTAGCCTGCCCAAGCCCATAACACTTGACCTCTCTTCTAGAACTTTCCAGGCTTGCTACCGAGAGCTTAGCGTTTATCCAGGATGTGTAAGGACAGGATGAGCGAGCCTTCCAATAATTTACAGGGTGGGTCTGCAATGTTGTACGTAGCACTAAGACCCATCCAAGAGAACCTCCTCTTTCTACCATGCCCCACATAATTTTCTTCTTAAAATGCCTCTGTGTTTTTTGGCTAAAAAGGTGCCGTATTGATGGGTTCAAACAATCCCCCAGAACAAACAAAAATTGTTCTGTGAGGAAAAGTTTAATTTTCCAGCGGCTCGCTCAGAAGAAGCCTCCACAATTCCCAGGGTTCCCTGGAGAGAAGCCATGATACCACAGAGGTTCAAAATGAGTTTTAAGTTTGCAGTGTAGTTGCAGCTTCATTGCTGTTCTGTTATTATGCCCTACTGTGTTCAATGAGAATAATTCAATCTACATGTGCATAGAAAACATCACAATGTGTATGTGTGTATATATAGAGAGAGAAACACACCCAAAATTATATTCTATTCTCCCCACCCCCAAATTATATTGCAATACAGTACAGCAATATGAGCCCCAAATTTAATTCAGTCCCCTACATTCAGACTTCAACCTGTCCACTTAGTGGATTGCAGACACCCTCTGCCCTCCCCCACCCCACCCCCGACACAATCTAGATGGTACCTTGAGCTTGCGGGGCCTTTGGGGCCGCCTGGCAGAGCGGGTGGCGTTGGCTTCAGGTTGGGGGGCCCCAGGCTCAGGCTCTAGTGCCAGGTAGTCAGAGGGGAAGGGAGCATAGGGGGGTGAGGCCAGCTGGGTGGGAAAGGGGTGGAGGCAGGGTGGGGAGATGGAATAAGAAATCAAAGTATGAATGATGAGCATGCAAGCCCCAGAAAGGGGTTCCGAGTAAGAAGCCACACACATATAATTTGAGAAATCTATGCCTGTAAGCTTGAGCTGGTCAAACATCACCACCGACCGTCTTAAGATCAGACCAGAAGGCCACCCAATCCAGCCCCCTCCCAGCAACTCATGTTCAGAGGTTGCGTGCCTCTGAAATTGCAGGTTCTACATAGCCGTAACAGCTAAGTAGCTTTTGGCAGACCTCTCCCCATCTGCAGATTTGTCTAAACTTTTCTGAAAGCCACCTGAGCTAGTTGCCATCGCACCCCAGCGGCAGCCGACTCCATAAGCAATTGCACGTTTTGTGAAGTAATATTTTCTTTGGTCGATGCTGGATCTCCTCTCCATCATTTTTACTGGGTGAGCCCAAGTTGTAGTATTATGAAAGGGGAGGGGAAAGTCTCTCTCCACCTTCTCCACACCACGTGTCATTTTATAAATCTCTTACCACAGCCTTCCCTATATTGGTGCCTGCTGGAAGTTTCAGATGACAAGTCCCATCAGCCCCAGACTTACTTCAAAATAAGCATGCCTTAGGATTGCTTGGTTAGTCACCTCCCTCCACCCCCCCAAAGGCATAAAATTTTAGCCCTTCCTTGGTAGAGGAGGGGTTCCAGTTTCTTGATTGTTTTCGCTGCCCTTTTCAAGCAAACGTCAAGCCTTTGTTGAAATGTGCCTTGTCCTCTTTGCGGGGACCAGATGTACATACAAAACGTGACTGACTACCCAAACACATAGGTCAGACCCAAAACTGCATTATTATACAAGGTGTAGGTAACTAAACATCGCCCCCCCCCCCGCATACCAGTATGATGAACTCACTTCTCCCAACGTATTATGCTATCTCTGGCCAAGGCAGAGAGAGGCTCCATTTCATGTCTATATAGCATGTTAGCAACCACAAATAAATGCTGTAATAGAAAATAATGAAGCGAAATGGAGGTGGTATGGAAAGGAGAGGGTGAGGAACAGCCTTGGGCATATCCAATGTCAGTTCTGTCCTTGAAGTCAGGGAAGCCATTTTGAGAGAGAGGCCCAGGGTACTTGTGGCCATAATGAGAAATGGTTATCCTACCAAACTCAGCAGCAATACCAAAGACGCCAGAGTGACCATTTTGAATGCTGGCCAAGAATCTTGGCCAGAGTGGGCAATGGCATTCAAGCGTCTGTCAGCGCAGCCACGGTGGATAGTACACAAGACGAGCGCCTTAGTTTTGTCTTGGCCTAGGAAAGTAATGGGAACTTCATTGCCACTCTAATCCCTGACAGCATTGCCTCATCTCTATGGTAGGCCATGTTGAAGGTCAGGTTAGCTCAACTAAAACCTAGCCAAGCCATCTCTGACGTTTGAGAAGGACCTTATCCAAGGCCATATTTACCCCACACATTTAAAGCTCTAGGATGACACTTGGAATAGTCATGGCTTCTTCCCCCAAAGAATTCTGGGAGTTTTGTTAAGGGTGCCGAGAGTTCTTAGGGAGCCCCCTATTCCCCACTCAAAGCTACAATTCCCAGGGTGGTTTAACAGTCAATCGCTTTTCCCAGGGATCTCTATCCCTCTCTCTCAGTGCTTTAAACCTACAGGAAGAAGGTGGCCCAAGTCTTTCCCTAGTTCATAGCATTTGAAGGCAATGCCTGCAAGGTTTGATTTGAGCAGCCCTATACTACCCAGTCCTTTTACCCAGACAGAAATGGAGTTACTTACAGAGGTCAAGTATGGAGATGGCGTCCCTGAAGCCGGGAGCCCAAAGCCGGAAGTTGGCTGGAGGGAAAGGCCTGAAGACGAAGGGGATGAAGCGCTGCCAAGCTGTGGACTTTGTTTTCTGTGGGTAGAAGGAGAAAGGAGTTGCCACGCGGATGAAAAGTTGCCACGAGCGCAAGCCACAAGGCCAGAGCACCTACGGGCATGGCTTGCGCATGGTGCCAAAGAAATCATACTCTCAGTTTACACGTCACACATCTACCCTGTACACGCCTATCATTACTCAATTACTCAATTACAATTGGATTTACATCCCACCTTTCCCTTTAAAGAAGCCCAGGGTGTCAAAATAGTGAGTACTTTTTTGTATTCTAAAAAATATAATAAAATTCAGAGTTGCCAGGAGCAGTGTCTTTCAGCTATCAAATGTTCAGATAAAATTTCTCCTGGAAGTCAATACTGAGGGAGGGAGACACACCTGACCAGAGAGGGTGTTTCACAGACTGGGAATGGCCGCTGGAAAGACCCATCACGGGTCAACACCAACCAGGCAGCCCCCAGTGGCAGCACCACCACCACCAAGGCTCTATCTGCTGATCATGTCTGTTCCCCACTTGTACTGGGAGGAACCAAGACAGAAATAAATATTGGTTTGGTTTGGTTTGTTACGTATTTTGTGTTCTCATTTTGCATTTTTATGCTGTAAACCTCCCTGCAATCCTTGGATGGAGGATGGTATATAAATAAAATAAATAAACTTTAAAAAAACAAAAGCCATAATAGCTGGCTCAGGGTTCAGTCCAACCTTGGGATTATGGCTTGTTTTGCTCCAAAAAAACCTACCACCAGTAAGCCAAGAACAACAAAACTTGGCTTGACCATGGTTTAGTTGGAAGCGAAGAAAACTACAGTCCACGGTTCAGGAATAACACAAAGCCAGGAATCACTGTTTATGTTTCCTCCAAGCATGTCTGGGGTAGGGGAAGGCAGGGGTGATTTGCTCATGCGCCGTAATATGTGGTTTATGGCTTACTGTGGCATGCAATGGACGATCAGCAAAACAGACATCTTTGCTTCCTGTAAAGATCACCCCCTAGCATATACAGTGGTACCACAGGTTACAGATGCTTCAGGTTACAGACTCTGCTAACCCAGAAATAGTACTTTGGGTTAAGAACTTTGCTTCAGGATGAGAACAGAAATTGTGCAGCAGCGGCGCAGCAGCAGTAGTGGGAGGCCCCATTAGCTAAAGTGGTGCCTCAGGATAAGAACAGTTTCAGGTTAAGAACGGACCTCCAGAACGAATTAAGTTCTTAACCCGAGGTACCACTGTACATAAAAATGGTCCTGCAAGGTCATGTAGGAAAACAACATATGGTCTTTTTTGCTTCCTAAAAAGGGATAACATTTTGAAAACTGGCTGAACTTGGCCAAGCAGAAGGATTCTGCCCATTGGGGAAGCCCACAGGATATATCATCCCATGGTTGGTGGCAATGATCGTGGACACTGATCCTCACCCTTCATCTTGGAGACACTCACCTCTTTAGGGACTGTGGCTCTGTCCCCTTGGGGACCTCCCCATCACTATTGTCAGAGGAGGCTGTTGCCTCCGAGTCTGAAATGAAAAATTAGTTTCAGTCAGATCTGAATACCAGCGTTCAGCTGAGAAACTCAAGTACCTAACATAAAAGGTAAAGGTAAAGGTACCCCTGCCTGTACGGGCCAGTCTTGACAGACTCTAGGGTTGTGCGCTCATCTCACTCTAGAGGCCAGGAGCCAGCGCTGTCCGCAGACACTTCCGGGTCACGTGGCCAGCATGACGAAGCTGCTCTGGCGAACCGGCACCAGAGCAGCACACGGAAACGCCGTTTACCTTCCCGCTAGAAAGCGGTACCTATTTATCTACTTGCACTTAAGGGTGCTTTTGAACTGCTAGGTGGGCAGGAGCTGGGACCGAACAACGGGAGCTCACCCTGCCGCGGGGATTTGAACCGCCGACCATGCGATCGGCAAGTCCTAGGCACTGAGGTTTTACTCACAGCACCACCCGCGTCCCTAAGTACCTAACATACATGGGAGTAATTTTATCCATACAACACTCTTGCGAGGCAGGTTAGGCCGAGAGACATTTGGGCAAGATTATCCCATAATCTTCAAGGCCGAGTGGTGGATTTGAACTCGTGTCTTCCCAGCCTAAACTCATGCTGCTTCACTGCACTGATTCATGTAACCATCTCCTAGCGCAAGAGCTCTTGCCCCAGATCTTCCTCATTTTGGGCCTCAAACTGCAGACATTTAGGATTAAGCTATAATGTCCTTTCAAATGACTTTTAGCTACCAGTCTTTCTATCACCACATTTATTGAATTATACACTACCATGACACTGCTTTGCTATTTTGGACAAGGCTGTTACTGCTGCTGTGGAAACAACATTTCATTTTCTTCCACTTCTTTGCACATGTCCAAGACAGTGTGGGTGGGCTACCCTCCCCAAAGCACACAACCAGAAGAAAGTCGTGAGCCTTGAATTACCTGATGATTCTTCATCCACGTTCTCATACTGGAGCAGGCGATCAAGCAGAAAACTGGAAACAGGAAACGATCAGGAGGAGAGGAAGTCACAAACTCAAATGCAACACTTAATTTCTAAGCAGAAAATGTCTGAGGCCAACACTCTGCCACCTGCCTCCGAAGCCCTGCTCTTCAAACCCAAGTGCACAGAGATTGCGCCAGAAAATTCAGTAGCAGAAGAAAGGCACTCTGCACGTACACTGAGGCACTTTTCTCTATTTTTAGTGCTCAAAGTCTCAAATACTGCTCTGGTATTGAAAACAAAGTCTGCATCTCAATGCTAGACATCTTTGACATAAACTAAGTCCTGCTGCCACTTCAGATATCCTGTTCCTGCTCCCTCCCCACCATTTACGGAACAGTCACCTTTTCAAGGCAAGGCTCGCATGCAACATTAATAGCAGCTTTTCAGGCAGAAACCAAACAGGTGCAGTTTTCCCTATCATGAGATGCATTGAGGTCTACTGATTTTCCCCTGTCACATAGCTTTTAAGGACCCAGGAACCCTGCGAAAAAAAGATGGCAACCCTATCTATTATTTATTTGGTTGTAGAATTGATATCCCACCCTTCATCACTAAAAGATTTCATTTCTCCTGCACCAGGCCCATAAGCATCTCTCAGTTTCAGCTCCACAACCTCCCCCATCATCTCCCCATTCTGCACCCTCTCTGCCCTTCTCTATCGCATCAGCTCACCTTTTATCCCGTGAAACTTTTAAAAGTTTCCTTTGCGCTTTTCTCAGTTCTTCCTGGAAACATTCTTGTTCCTGAGAAATAACAAGAGAGACCATGCAAGTCAGAAGGAGACTTTAAAACAATATTAATATTACGGTTTTATTCATATGGAACAAAAATTATTTTGTTGTGAATGGATGTAAAGGTGGGAAAATATAATTTGTTAAAATTTTTGTTTTGGAATTTAATCTTAGAGAGGAAGCTGGGAAAGGGGGAGAGATTCCACCCCCCTCCACCTGAAATTAGAAATGGTAGAAGAAAAAATTCCAGGGTTGAAACAAACCAGCAAGGTCGTAAGTCAAAAGAATATACTGTAAAATATTAATTTTATGATTTGATTTCAGAATTTAAAAGAGAATTGTGCGAGATAAAGCAAAATGTTGAAAAACAGCTTCTCAAATCCGGGAAAATACTAATTTACTTTCAGAGGCTGTGGGACAACTTAAAGAGGTGAACATACAAACCACTGAGGTGGGAAAGGTTGAGGTGGTAGGCTCGAGGAAAAGGGAAAGTAAAGGTGATCCACAGTAAAAATGGCACCTCGTGTGAATTGATCTGGGAAGATTTTACTTTGATGGAGACAAAACAGAAAGGAAGGGGAAAAGGTATGAGAGGCTACTATATGTGGTGGCAATGTAAAGTTATTAAGAAGGCCTGGGAGGTAACATATAAAGATCTGAAGAGAATGTTGAAAATGACCTTTGTTTAAAAAAATAGAAGCTATGATTCTGAAAGGTACAGGACTTAATGGATTTACTGGGCAAAAGACTTTGTTCCTGCACCTGAGAGTGGATGCCAGGCCAAGACCAGCCCAACCCCATAGAAGAAAGAAGCCACCGCCAAAGAAGATTGGTAAAATAAATTAGTGAACTATGCAGGACATATTAGACAACTTGAAACCCAAAGGACATTGGTTTTCTCTTTTTTCTTTTTTAAATAAGGGAAATGTTTAAAGCATAACCTTGTAAGTTTTGTGGATAGGCTTTTACATTAGTTGAACTTTTAAAAGTCACTTGTAATAAGATGAATAAGGTTTAAAAATTGAATTGTTAAGAATATAAGATTTTAAGGACGTGCTTGAATAAGAGTAAAATAATGGAACCAGGAGGGTAAGTAGAGGGAAGTCTATTAAGATTATGGTCTAAATTTTTGAATGTGAATATTATTGTTTTTTTATTTTGGTTGTTTTTGGAAAATTAATAAAATGTTATCAAAAAAGAAAAGAATGCCAACCCGTTAGTCAGCCATTCTGGAATTAATAGCAGGACAACAAAGTGTAATTTTTGCAAGCTCTTGTAATAACTAAGAGACTTATATTTTGAACCTGAAAGGATAAATACCCACCATCTATTATGGAATGGTTCAAAGACCCTAAAACTCTTGCTACATTTGAACATACTTTTTAGAAATGCAAATCTCGCTTGGATATCTTTATGGACAGCATATATTGAGCTATAAGTCTAAACTAAAATGTATTGACAGTTACTGTATCATTAATGTGAACTGACAGTGTTTTTCTTTTTCTTTCCTTTTTCAAACTATCAAATCACTTAATCAAATAATATTTATATACCAGAGGGAAGGGGTGCTTTTTGAATTTCTACCAAAGGGTCAGCTCTGCTCCCAAAAATCATCACGTTTCACACTAGTCTTATATTCCTTTGTTTCACAGAGATTCCTTGCTGTTCTGCTGGTTTTAAAATGCCTTCACTGAAGGACCAGGTGCGCAGCCTGGGCGTCATTTTGGACTCACAGCTGTCCATGGAGGCACAGGTCAATTCTGTGTCCAGGGCGGCTGTCTACCAGCTCCATCTGGTACGCCGGCTGAGACCCTACCTGCCCGCAGACTGTCTTGCCAGAGTGGTGCATTGCTCTAGTTATCTTCCGCTTGGACTACTGCAATGCGCTCTACGTGGGGCTACCTTTGAAGGTGACCCGGAAACTGCAATTAATCCAGAATGCAGCAGCTAGACTGGTGACTAGGAGTGGCCAGCGGGACTATATAACACCGGTCCTGAGAGATCTGCATTGGCTTCCAGTACGTTTCTAAGCACAATTCAAAGTATTGGTGCTAACCTTTAAAGCCCTAAATGGCCTCGGTCCTGTATACCTGAAGGAGCATCTCCGCCCCCATCGTTCAGCCCAGACACTAAGATCCAGCGCTGAGGACCTTCTGGCGGTTCCCTCATTGTGAGAAGTGAGGTTACAGGGAACCAGACAGAGGGCCTTCTTGGTAGTGGCGCCCGCCCTGTGGAACACCCTCCCATCAGATGTCAGGGAAATAAGCAGCTATCCTATTTTTAAAAGACATCTGAAGGCAGCCCTGTTTAGGGAAGTTTTTAATTTTTTATTTTATTTTATTTATACCCCGCCCTCCCTGGCCAAGACCGGGCTCAGGGCGGCTAACATCAAGTAAAAAAACCATTGATTAAAATACAACTTAAAGTGCAGCCCAGTGGAAGCCCAGATCAAAAACTGTTTGGGGGAGAAAACGTCAAATCTTCACCAAGGCCAACCCTCCAGACTGGTCCTACATGGGCCAGAAAAAAGCCAGGGAAGTCCCCAAATAGGGGTTCCATCACAGAAGGAAAAGGCCCTGCCGAAAGAAATCAAATCCCGCAGGGCCCTGGTCTCATGAGACAGTGTTCCACCAGGCTGGAGGCCTGGTTGAAGGTAATCTGACTTCCTTAGGGCCCGGGACCTCTAGAGTATTGCTATTTATGGACCTTAAGGTCCTCTGCGGGGCATACCAGGAGAGGCAGTCCTGTAAGTATGAGGGTCCTAGGCTGTATTGTTTTTAAGTCGATTGGGAGCCGCCAGAGTGGCTGGGGAAACTCAGCCAGATGGGCGGGGTATAAATAATAAATTATTATTATTATCATTATTATTATTATTCCTTAAATGTACTGTACTGTAAATGTTTTAACTGTGGTGAGCTGCTCTCCAGACTGACGAGCAGGATATTAAATGGCTATAAGAAAGCTCTTCTCACACATTTATCTTTTTTTTAATGCTCAGACAATAACCCTGCAAAGTAGGTTAGCACTGTAAGCTCCCACATATTGCTCACTCTTAACCTACAGCTGCCTATCACAGAGCTCATAGTAAAGATAATCCCCAGAAAAGCCCCCCAAACCTAGCACACACCCCTCCACGTCACACTAGGTTTCGAAAGATGTGTTTTTTCAGGGAACAAACCCCACTGAAATAAACCCCGCTCTCAGCTCCCTTACAAGTGAGCAGGCTACTCGTATCTACCCTATAAAAACAAAAGCGCGGGTTGATTCAACAGATCTTAACCCGGGGCGCCCCACGTGCTATCCTCCCCCCCCCCACGAGAACAGGATGTCCACAATGTTTTGGACACATGGAATCGGAAACATGTTGACCCAGCATAACCTGCCCACCCTCGACTCCCACCCCGTTTCTCACTTAGCCTTAACTCGCTCCGCCTGCAAAGGTAAATATTGCCCCCTCCTTCCAAAATAATATGACCTGCTCCCCCAGAAGTCCTTCCCTCCAGTGCCTCCCCTCTCCCCACCGCCCCCCCCCCAGCTCCTCACATAGATCAGGAACTTCAGTCTCCTCTTCAAGGCCCTGTAGCGCCTTTTGTAGCCCCCGCTGCCAGGATCAGGCTCTCCCGCCCCGTTCATGCCCACCTGGGGGAGCAACGGGAGGCAGGAACTGAGACTGGGGTGAGAGAGAGCGCGCGGGGGGGAGCGGGGGGAGGTTACAGTGGAAGAACTACATTTCCCGGTATGCTCCGGGAAGAAACCAGCAAAGCGGATGGGCAGGAGGAGCGGGACTACGACTCCCGGCATGCCTCGCGGCGGGGAGGCTCTTTCCACAACAACAACCCCCAATTTATTTATTTATTTATTATTATCTGGAGTCCCTATTATTCAGACACGTCATGGGAGCTTTTGAGAGGCCCAAACTCAGGGAATTAAACAAAGGGCAGCGCTTCGTAATATAAAGACAACGTTTCCCCCATTGGACGCGCGTTGGTTTGTCACACCCGGAAGTACCCGCTGCCGCCCCGTTGCTACGGGCACGTACGCGTTGCTAGGACTACGTTTCCCCTCAGGCCCGGCGACGCCGTCGAATCCGCTCCCATTGGCTCATTTGCTAACCCTCGCGAACCACGCCTCCCGTGCCTTGCGTCGCTCCCTTATTTCTCCACCCGCCGCCGTGATAGGCTCTTCTGGTTGCTGCTGCTGCGGTCGCTGTTCCTCGGAACTACACTTCCCAGTAGGCCTTGCGGGGAGAAGGACCACTTCAGCTCGGAGGAGCCCGTTGGCGGGAAAGGATGGCAGCGGATCCCGCGGAGTTGCAGAGGATGGAAGCCTTCGTCAGGGCTCTTTTCCAGGAAAAGCCCGACCTCAGGTGAGAGTCCGGAGCTGCGCAAGGCTTCCGGCTGAAGGGGCGCCTGCAAGGCTGAACCCGAAGCCGGGCCCGGCGGCCTTTGGCCCTGCTTTTCCCGCTCGGGACTATGGAAGACTGGGGTGCCCCCTGAGCATTTGCAGAGTGCGTTTGCCTCGCCGCTGAAATAAACCGCACAGCCGGCCGCTTTCGCGTCGGGGAAGGCGGTGGGGGAAAGGCGCTTCCTCGGGAATGGGTGTGATGCGAGGAAAGATTGAATCGCTGAGCGCACACCTGCTGGCACCTTTTGCCATGAAGATCTGGCCTCCCTTGGAGGAGAAGGTCGTGGTCAGTCGCTGGCCGGGGGTGGGTGGGTGGGTGGGTGTCCAGGATATCCCTCTGACCTGGTAAGGACGATGGATCCTGAATCTCTTTTACAAACTTATACCGATTGATACACAGGTGCTCTAATCTTAACAGAAAATATCTTAACAGATACATGCCAGACCAGTTTTCCAGGGAGAGGTAAGCCCCCCACATGCCAAGCAATTTTATCTGTTAGCAGGATTTACAGGTGAACTATTTTGGGGGAGGTATTCTCCCTCATCTCCTTCCTTCTACTGCAGAGAAATAGTTGAGGTCATTTAAGAGACTCGAAATGGCTTTAGAATTGCTCGCTACATCTTTTCAGAATATGGTTTATATACCTATGTATGTGCATCCACCCTGTGTATTTTGAATATTTATTGTTTTGCCATCTTAGAGTTGGGGGGGGGGGGGCGAGTACACACATAGAGTGGTGCTGTGGTCTAAACCACTGAGCCTCTTGAGCTTGCCAATCAAAAGGTTGGCAGTTCGAACCCCCGCAACCTGGTGAGCTCCCGTTGTCCGGTCCCTGCTCCTGCCAACCTAGCAGTTTGAAAGCACACCAGTGCAAGTAGATAAATAGGTACTGCTGAGGCGGGAAGGTACATGGTGTTTCCTTGCGCTCTGGCTCCTGTCACGGTGTTCTGTGGGCAAACGCTGGGTCCCTCAGCCTGAAAAGCAAGATGAGCGCCGCAATTCAATAGTCGCCTTTGATTGGACTTAACTGTCCAGGGGTCCTTTACCTTTTTACCTTTTACACACATAGGCCAGTTCTCAGGTAACAAGCCCAATGTCTAGGATGAGGGAGCCCACAGACACCAGCTGTGACAATTTTGCTCAAGTATTTTAAGTACATGGTGCATCTGTCTCCCATTGGGAGGTTGTGGACATGAACTGTGCATTGCCTGCTCCCATTTAAGCCTGCCCGTATGTTGTATTTATCAAGCACTTGCTATGTGGCAACACACAAGAGGGTCCCTCAGGACTGGCAGATCAATAATGGAATGCCCTCCTTTCTTAGATATAACAGGTGCCTACGCTGTTGGGCTTTTAGTACCAAATAAAAATGTGTTTATTTGCCCCAGATTTCGGTTAATCCGTTCATTGGTGCTGGAGATGGGCATGCTTGTCTTGCTGGTTCTTTGTGACTTGGTGGCTGTTGATATGTTATTATTGTATTGTTTTTATATGCGTTGGAACTGGAGATGGAACTTGAACTGGAAATGAAATTAACAGTGAATGTGTGGCTATTCAACAAAAGCCTCATTCCTCACCATTATTGCTGTTTCTTGCAGCACCCTCACGAATGCTATAATCCGGAAGAAATATCTCCTCCATGCCGGGCGGGAGAGTATGGCTGAAGAGCAAAAGGAGCAACTCAGGCAGCTGGTGGAAGTAGAGTTGAACCGGATGGAGGTGCGGGCAATGTTAGTGGGCAAAGGGCAGGGCAGGGCAGCACTTTCGCTGGGAGAGCCAGCTGGAGGAGAAGAAAGGTGTGCTGTGCCGCCAGAGACAGTGAAAGGGGTCCAAATAGTTAAAGCTGGAAACTTTTCATTTTGATGTCATTCTACAGGAGGATGATTCCATGAATGCCGTAGAGTTCATGGCAAAATTCAAGACTCACATCAAATCCATGATCCAGAAGCGACCTCGCTGCAACTCTGATACCCCTGGCGAGGAGTTAGAAATCCACGAGCTCAAGAAGCAGCGAACTGGAAGCATACCAGGTACATGACAAGATTGCAAAATGCTGTCCTGTATGCAAATGCTCCCTGGCATAGTCTTGGTCTCTCGCTTGTGGAAGGGTCTTTCTTAAGGTTGGTTTTCACAATTATTTGTAAATGGCAGGCTGACAGTTTTTTTGAGAAAGATGACTTTTCCCACCTGTTTACTATTCTTTCCTTGTGATATGCAGCTGCAGGGGAGTATCTGAGACTCTTGGAGCATGAGTGTGTGTGTGTGTGTGTGTGTGTGTGAGTTCTGTGCATAGTGGTCAGCCTTCCCTTTTTTTGTGGGAAATTCCCTTATTCCAGCACAGTTTCCTGCTGCTATCCCGGATTGTTAGATATCCCGTAGACTGTCCCCGGGACAGGTGAGGCTGCTGATCCCTTATTTTCAAATCTTAAAGTTGACAGCTATGGTTCTGTGATTGTTTAAAGCAATTGCACAGTCCATGAGGAAGTGCTGCTTCTTGCCTGTCCAGTATGCACTGCTTTCAGTTTGCTTGGATGACCTTGCTTTCTGGCAGGAAATTGCTGGGAACTTCCTCTGCAGGCCATGCAGTCCAGATAACGGGCTGATAGCAGCACATAATTGAAATCAGCTTCTCTCATTTTAAAAATCCACTTTGTTTTGTCTTTTATCCCACACTGAGGCCCTTCCATCCATCACTGATGGGTTGCTTAGCTTCAGCCAGATTCCTGCATCATAGAATTGTAGAGTTGGAAGGATTCTGTTAGTTATGTTGAGAATTACCTTAATGGAGATCTGTGTCAGCTGCATTTTTATGTAAAGGGCTTTCACAGAAAGCATGTGGTTACCTCCTTTACAGGCTCTCTGCCACTTTCAGAACACAATTTTAAATATATAAAAGAATGAAAAAGCTATATGCCCATGGAACATTAGCATGTCTCTTAATTATCAAAATGCAGAGAGTTTTTCATCTAAGGGGAAACATTCATTCCTGTTTTCTGAACACACATTACCTCTGCCACTGTCAGCTTTCTCCTCATTGGGTAGATCCCTGTCCTGGCTTGAGCCTAAAAGCAGGCCTCGCGGGGAGGAGGAGGCGGCCATAAGGGAAGCACCACATCTTCTGAGTATAGATGATGGTGGCCTGAGGTGGTGGAACATCTCTGGAATATTTGCCTGGAACTCATCTTGGCACTACTACAGTGCCATGTCATACCCACTGTGCACTGGTGCAAAGTTGATTGTTTAGTGGGACGGCACCTGCGCTTTGGAACTCCCTGCCTCTTGAAATCAGGCCGACGTCTTCACTGTATCCTTTTTGGCACCTGCTAAAAACATTCTTTTTTTAGACAAGCTTACTCAGATGCTTGGAAAGCTGAGGTAATTTTGATCTGTTTTAGTATTTTAACTCTTGTACGTTTTAAGGTAGGGCTGTGAACCTACTTTATTGTTTTATCTTTATTGTTTTATCTTTGTTTTTTACAATCAAGTAGTGTATAAATTTTATGAAATAAATAAAAAATACTAAGTCTCTAAACACTTTTAATAAACACTTATCCTTTAAAAAAAGTAATGTTACTATTTTTCCTTTATTTATGGTATTTCAGGTTTGTAGTTCTTCTCTCACCAGCAGAAAATAGGACAGTGGGATATTGTTATGCTCCACTTTCTTGAAGGCAGTAAAAACACCATCCTTCTCGGAGGCTTCTAAGTTGCCCCTCTGCAAGCAGCAATTTGTTTTTTCTGCCCTTGCTTGAAGCAGGCCAGTTTAATCACTGGTGTTCTTCGGGCCTTTAGCTGCTGTTTTCTTGTGAGTGCAGTTACTTTGTGTGTGTTTGGTTTGCCCTTTTTTGAGGGTTTTTTTCCTCAGCAGGTTGTTTTTTGTTTGTTATTAGATGGATTTTTGACCTCTGATCACCGTAATGATTCCTACTTGCTTTCCTCTGTGGCGTTTTCTCTCCTCCGCCGTTTGCTAAATTAATTCTACTGAGTCGGCAAATAAAATTGTGTTTTTTATTCTTTGCTTTTTAAAAAAAATTCGAACAAATGTTAAAAAGAAACAGGGTGGGAAAGAATTTGAATTAAAGTCGGACAAGGGTATATTCCTCATAGTGAGTTGCTATGCGTTACAGGGCTATGCTATTATGGAGGGGGCACACGTGACCCTATTGGCTCCACCACCAGCAGTTGCGACAACATTGGGGATGCCTGGTCGCCTGCGGACAGTTGTTAACTTGCCACAGGTGACCAGGCAAATTTCCAGCCAGGTAGACTGATTAATGCCCCTTCTCAATATCTGTCATGTTGCTCACTTTTTATCTTCCAGAAGTCAGTTCTGATGATAAAGATTCTGGGATTGATTCCAAGAAGATACCACTCCGTTGTGACCCTAAGCATGTTGGAGCTGGGAAATCTTCTAGCTGCTCCGACCAACGAGATTCCGGAGCCGAAGGACAGGCTGGCGGATCTGAGAGTGATGGGCAAAGTGCAAAGAAGAGAACGAGGGAACGACCCCAGAGGGGGAAAGGTAGCAAACCAAACAGGGAGCAGCAGAGCAGGAGACAGAGAGAACAATCAGGGAGTGAGTCGAAGGAGACAACAGAAGAGGAACAGAGTGACCTTGAAGAGATCAGAAAACATAAGGCAGCAAAAGGCCAAAGAATCGAATCAGAGAGTGACTCTGAACAAGAGCTGAGCAACTACAAGACCCAGAAAAAGAAAGGGTTTGGCAAAGAACAGAAGCTCACTGAGACAGTGGGCAAAGGAAAGAACAGAAATATGGATGAGCAAGGGAGAAAAATGGAAGAAGAGTCGGAAGAGGACATGGAGTTGCCCAAGGCAAGAAAAATGTGCAAGGGGGGAAGAATTGATGGAAGTGAGAGTGAAGAGGAGATGAAGGGCAGTGGCGGCAAAAAGGCTCAGAACAGGCCAAGACGAAGATGTTTGAAGGCTCAAGAGGAGAGGGAGAGTGAGGATGAATCAGAGAGCGATTCAGAGGATGAGCAGCCCAGCAGGCAAAACAAGATGAGGAGAAATAGTAAACGAAGCAGGGAAAGTATGAGGGCAGAGGAGCTGGAGAGGGATTCAGACAGTGCCGGAGGCAAAAGTTGGGCAAAGAAGGAAATGCACAAGGCAGCTAGGAGGACAAATGAGAAATGGAGCCATAACTCAGAGAGCGATTCTGAAGACGATGGGGAGTTCAAGAGGCAGGCCAGCAAAGGAATGAAAAAGACACAGAAGAGGAAGGAACTGGAGCAGGGAAAGCATAAGCCTCCCAAGCAAAGCACAAGCAGGGAAGAATCAGAAAGCGAGAGAAATGAGCGTAAGAGCTCAGAGCAAAAAAGAAAAGGGACCAAGAAGCCCAGCAGTAGCGAAGATGAATCATGCAGTGAGACAGAGGAGATGGAAAGGGGCAAAAGCAAATCCAAGATGTCTGACGGGAGCAGTGACGAATCAGAGGATGGGTCGGAAGAGTGGGAAAGTGGAAAGTTGAGAAAGAAAAGAGAGCTTAAAAAGAAGGGCAAGAGTGTGTCTGGGAGTGAATATAGCTCAGAGGAAGAGTCGCTGAGAAAGGAAGGAGAGAAGTCCCAGGGAAAGCATACCATCGCTGAAAAAGATCTGGAGACGGATTCAGAGGACAGTGGAAGTGAATTGGTGGGAAGGAAAAAAGGCCTGCAGAAGACTGGGATGCAGAAGCCCCAAAGGAGGGAAGCGAGTTCAAGCTCAGGAGATGAAGATGACCCCCGTTCTTCCAAACGCAAAGGAAAGGTAAGGAGATCTTTGCTTGGCAATGCCAAACATTAATAGCTCTGTACAATTGCGGGCACAGTTTGTCCTCTCCCTCCCTCCCCCACCAGCATGTTAAGATATTCCCAAGATTGATATTTACTCAAGTCTTTTGTGTTCTGGGTGGCAGTTCCAGCACCATAATGTGCTGGTCAGTGTATATTCAGCCTGGCCATGGAGTGTAGTCTGGCACGAGCTTTTGTTCTCAAAAGTAACCTGAATCATTGTGCGAATGTCAGGCACGCAGGGAGCACAGAGTTTGGGGATTAATGGCCAGTGGGTGCCCTCAGTCTAAGCAGGCTGCCCGCCTTTACTCTCTCCTTTTGCTTCTATATCGAAAATCAAATTTGTGCGTGTGTTTTAACTATGCATCCTGCCTTTCAGGATACACATCCTTCCCAGGCATTTAACTTAAGACCATAGGAACAGAGTCTCAGACCAGTGGCCCATCTATCTCATTGTTGTCTACATTGGCTGGCAGCAGCATCTGTGTGGAGAGGCTGGGGATTGAGCCTGGGAATCTTCTACGCGAAAAGCTAAGGGCCTTCCACTAGCATGCGGCACCCAAAAGGGAATGTGGCTGGAAAAGTTTCCCCTCCCTTCCAATAAGGCACAGCACGTTATTTTAAAGGAATGGCTGCCTTTTGAAAATGCAGCGGTTTTATGGACCCCGTGTCAGGTTTTGCGATCTCTTCCCTGTTCCCCACCTGCTGCAGGACAAAGAACATCACTCCAGGAAGAAAGAGGAGCACTCTTCAATCCGACGCCTGAAACGCTACATCCGGGAGTGCGGTGCCCATCGGAATTACAAGAAGCTGCTTAGCGGTTGCCACTCCCGCAAAGCTCAGTTAAAGGTGCTCAAAGAGGAGCTGGAAAACCTCGGCCTGAAGGGTAGGTGCAAGTTGGATGCTTTAGGCAGAAACTGGGAAGAGCAGGGAAAGCCTGTTTTCAAGGGAAGGAGAGAGGGAGGGAGGGAGAGGCTGGATCCAGGAACTAGGGGTCAGCAGCACTGTGTGTGCTTGCTTCCAAACCCCACATTCAGGCCAAGGAAGTTGTGGGTGCTGCAACCAGCCTGTAGGAGTTACGCACGCACAGCCCATTTTCAGAGTCAGTGGCTGATCTTGTGCGATTATGGAAAGAGCTGTTGGGAGTCCCGTGACCACACACACCGCCTTCACTACTGTAATTCCTACTTGGGGGTGCTCTGGTTCAGAAATTTAAACAGGAGTCTCTGGAGACTATCTTTTACAGCCTCAAAAGCCCGATTCTTTGCATGATCCAGAAATCCGTCAGATGAAGCTGTCTTTTAGTGTGTTGGACGACTGTTCCTTCTGGCTCAGCATTGGCTGCCAGTGACTCTCCCGCACTTTAGGCAGGGGACTTTTCCAGCCCTAACTGGCGATGCCAAGGGTTGAAGCGTGGACCTTCTGCATGCAGAGCATATGTTCTGTCACTGCACTAAAGCCCTTCTCTAGTTTCTCCCATCCATCAAGGTTTCTTTGGTTTGTGAGACTTGAAGAGAACTTGCTTTCCTCACTGCTACATCCCCACGTGAATGAAAAGCTGCCCCTGTTTGAATTTGTACCCATCAGGCTCTTTTAAAGGCACCGTATCTCAGGGAAACTACAGCAACATCTTTTTCAGAGTGTGGCTATTTTTCAGTCTTATCCTTCTGAGCACAGGGGGACGCTTGCCCACGTGTCTCACTTCTTGGCCTGTGTTTTCCCTCCCCTTTTCTCAGGGGCACCAACTCTGGCCAAGTGCAAGGCCTTGAAGCAGAAGCGGGAAGTGGCCGCCGAAATTGCTTCGCTCGATCTCTGCAACATCATCGCCACACAAGGTAAAGGTGGGAGGAGCCAAAGAGAAGGGACATGGCTAGTGGTAGATAGGAAGAAACCTGGAAACTTGAACTTCCTGATTTCTGCCTTTGTTTCGCATGTGTATTTGAGCCAACCTGCCCCACGCAGGGTGATAACCAGTTATGTCACACTCAGAGCAGGCCCACTGACATCCGTGGATTTAAGATACTAAAGCCCATTTGATTTCAGCGCTCCCACTGTGCGATTAACATTTAATATTGTGCATCGTCTGGTGGGAAAACTGGAAATCAGACGTGGGGCTTGTGATATGCTTCTTCCCAATCTTGGATATTCTACTTTTCCAACCGATTGTCGTTTACTTCCAGTCTTGTTTTTGCATCTTATTTCTGACCAAAGGATGCACGGCAACCGTTCCTTTTGGTGATCAAGTAAATACTACAGATATTCCAGTTTCGTTTTTCTTTTTCTTTTGCATGCATGCATGCGGGGGCAGGGAGGAAAAAGGGCACGGGTGTAAGAAAAATGATGGTAGAGCTCTAGGGGTTTCGTTCAGATGCAAGGGGAGTGAATACTGTAAGAGGGGAGAAGCCAAGAGGGGGTTTTGCTTGAAGGCATGTGCTTCACATCTTGTGGTTGTGAGCTCAGAGCAAGTGGGCTTGGTCCATGGAGCCCTACAAGTCTCCTTAGAGCCACAGCTGTTGCCTCTTCATGTGAAACTCTTTTCTGTCTCTCTCTGCCCTTTTATTCACACAGGCCGCCCAAGGCGTCAGAACGTCTGGAGTCTCTACAGCAAGCCTAAGCAGCTCAGCTCCCCAGAGGATTCACCTGTCCACAGTCCTATTAGGGACTGGTCCCACCTTAAAGGTGTCATCAGTTCAGATGGGGAAAGCAATTGACTCCAGGATCAGACGGAAGCGTAGGCATTCGTGGGTTGCTTGTTGCCCTAATTTTGAGGGGAAACGCAAGTTGGTCTGACCCTGACAACCAAGAGAGGGCTTCGTGATGTTTTTGGCCCATTTTACCCCACTCGACATGCACGACAAAACAAAGATAATGTCAATATTTTTGTTGCTGTTTCCCCATCACCAGCATGAAAGGCGGGACACAAATGTCTCTGCTGAGGACAAAGGTTCATCCCTTCCCAAAAATATTTGTACTCCTAAGGGAGATGGGCAGAAAGAGAGAGCACCAGTTCCTTCAAATAGTTGTATTATAGTTGAGGTATGGCCACCTTCCCCTATGACCCTTCTTTCCAAGAGTAAACAAGAACCCTAAACAAGAACACATGCAAGAGTATATTGCAAAGGAGGGGATGTGGAGCTTCATTTCCCATATGGTTTGGTGCCTTGCCTCTTTTCATATTTTGTGGCATTTCTCTTCCCTCTGGGCACCTCCTAAATGAGAACGGAATTGATTCACTTGGTTAGAGGACAGATGTGCCTTTGCAATGTGGACTACATTTAATTATGGATGTTTGTTCTGGAGATTTTACAGCTAAAATGTTTTATATTTGTTAATAAATGTTGGACTTTCTAAGTGAGACTTCGTACACGCTCCCGATAGCTCTTTTCATGAACGTATAGGCTGAGTAATTCACCATAATCCAACAGCTGGTACAGAAGCTGGATCCGTCAAAGCGTCTAAATTATTGCAGCTTTTCCTAAAAGGCCAAACTTCTAGATCTCGTAGAACCAGAGGCTCTGGCACAGGGGTCAGCAACCTTTCTCAGCCGTTGGCTGGTCCACTGTCCCTCAGACCATTTGGTGGGCCAGACTATACTTGGCGGGGTGGAGGGATGAACGAATTCCTATGCCCCACAAATAACCCAGAGATGTGTTTTAAATAAAAATACAGTGGTATCTCAGGTTACATACACTTCAGGTTACAGACTCCGCTAGCCCAGAAATAGTGCTTCAGGTTAAGAACTTTGCTTCAGGATGAGAACAGAAATCATGCTCCGGCGGCACAGCGGCAGCAGGAGGCCCCATTAGCTAAAGTGGTGCTTCAGGTTAAGGGCAGTTTCAGGTTAAGTACGGACCTCCAGAACGAATTAAGTACTTAACCCAAGGTACCACTGTACACGTTCTACTCATGTAAAAACACCAGGCAGGCCCCACAAATAACCCAGAGATGCATTTTAAATAAAAGGACACATTCTACTCATGTAAAAACACGCTGATTCCCAGACCGTCTGTGCGCCGGATTGAGAAGGCGATTGGGCCACATTCGGCCCACGGGCCTTAGGTTGCCTACCCCTGCTCTAGCATATTGGGAATGGAGCTTCTGTGGCTGCGTGGCTCTTCCCCCCGTGACATGATCCCACACTGCTGGGGAGTGCGGGTGCTGTGGGCTGCAGTGACCTCACCCATTTGGCTAGTACAGACTTGGCTTATTCACACCGATACACACACCTCTACAGTCTAGGAATCCACCACAGGGAAGTTGCTCCAGATCCTTTAACTTTGCCTCACTTGCCCAGGCTTCTCATCCTGTCACGGCAACATGTTTTGTACCGATCTCTGAATGCATACAAGAAATGGCAGTGGAGAGTTTTTTGCAATAGCTACAAAAACTTAAAAAACAGCAAGGTCCTAATAAAGTATATGGGTGTGGCATGTGCTGATGAAATACTCTGCAAGATTGGGGTTTCCTGGGACAGCATCTTTTGGTGCCTTGCGCAAAGTGAGATCGTTCATCATTCAGTCCAGTTTGGATTATTTTGAAAGGAAGCCTGCCAAAATCCCCTCTCTGTTTCCTCGTCTGTGCCTCCCAGGAACCAGCTTTATAGCAGGGCAGAAAGTTGGTGCATTTGGCGCAGGGTTGCGCACTGGCTCTTAGGGAGGATTCTTTCCCATCACTAGATCCTTTTAACTAGCCAAGGATTAAAACTAGGCTCTTATGCATACAAAACATATGTTCTATCATGGAGCCGTGTGGTCCCTCTCCCTCACATGAATGCAAAAGCAAAACACCATTTTATGAAACTCTAAAACCAATAGGCAATAACACTGCAGGGAGCGGCTCATTTACATTTTTATATTTATTAAGATCTTTTGTCATTGAACTGAAGCAATAAGAAACCCTAACTTTAATTAATATAGATATTTTTTCTTTTAATCCTCTAGTATTTACAAAGTATACAGAACTGCAGAGGTTTTATGTACATATTCACCACTTGAAAGGAAGACCAGCTTATGTTCCATCCTCTGTGACAATTTCCTCCTCAGACAGCAGTAGTTCTGTTTCTGAGCCCAATTCAGAGATACTTTCGGAGGACAATATATGCTAGATGTCTCTACATTGACCAGTCCTGTGTTCAGTCTTAGAAGATAGGACTCTTTCTTTTGTGTTAATTCACCTATTAAGATGCCAGGCCTTTGGGGAGATTTAAATGCTCTTCTCTAACTTGGGGGTTCAGTGTCTAATTTTGAAGCAGGAATATGTAGTTGTATGGGTAAAAAGTTATCTTTCCAGATGTCACTTCCAGCTCAAAATCCTTCCTCTTTCATGCAAGACTATCCTTAAATAGCCCAAACCTTTGGGCTTTGACACCTATACTTGAAAACATACAGAGTGAAGGGTGTTTGAGTTTTGCTCAAAAGCAACGTAGTTTTCCCTCAGTCTTTTCAATAGATGAATGTTCAGCTGCTAAGAGGTTTGACATAAGGAACCACCGTACTAGCATTAGTCTACAAGAGAAAACCTAGTATGTCATGTATATGTTTAGAATTCCTTAACCAAAAGAATTACACTTCTACATTTTCATTAACACTGTCTATAATAGATGACAATGTGGACACAAATGAATACATTGTCCACTTCAATTTATTCATGGTGAGTATCGTATGTGTGGGGCAGTCGTCCACCTTCAAATATGAGAGAGGGTCCTGAGTTGCCAGTTGCTTATCTATGCTTCAAGACATTTTGAATGTAGTAGAAATTTTGCAGTGAGAACAGAGGAATTCAAAAACCCCACCTCCACACACATACACACTTTATAAATTAGCCTTGAAATATTCAGCCAGTAAGCGATCCTTTTCTCAGATACCACACAGGCCTACTTTAGCTATGAGCTTCTAGAACTTTCTAGCTAGGCTTGACTGACAGGTAAGGTTCTGGGGGGAAATCGCTCTGAAAAGTCAGTGCAGGCTAAAACTTCCAAAAGTGAGGGTGAAATAAGTTCCTTGTTCTGGAGAGAAAAGCACTGCTGTGGAAGTCCTAGTTAACCACACCTTTTACAATAATAAAAACCAGTACTAATAGAAACGAAACAACCACCAAGGGGTTGCTGAGTGTTAAGCCCATCCATCCAACAGGGCAATAACTTTTTGCTAAGGAAACTTCTTTAAAGGGGTCTCTATCTGGAACATCCTTATTTGGTAAAGATTTAAAATGACAAAATTTGTGCTTTCCAATAATTTCTTTAAAGCACTTGGAAACCTGTACCTCCAAAGCTAATTTATATGGCAGAACACCCTATGTAACTTCTAAAACCTATTCCATTTGGAATATTTTACTCCCCGCTGCCTCACAGCTCCTTATTGTAGTTTGGGTAACTCTAGGCCTTGAACATCCCAAGCTGTTCCCGACTTTCAAATTAATTTGAAATAAAACGGCTGAATTTTAACTGAACACACACTTGACTCTGGATTCACCTCCACCTTTCACTCTCTGGTATAGTCACAAAATCTTCAAATAGACCCCAGTTCCCCTTCACTAGCATACTTAACTGCGGATCCATCTCCTCAGATGTTAAAATTACCCCCATAACTATTGTTATCCTATCATTTTGTCCTCTCTGTGGCATTAAAAGCTTTTAAAAACACATGCACACATTCTACTGAGAGGGATTTTTTGTCCAGAAAAGGTTGCCCTCAACTTGTGATTAGAAAATGGTTTGCCCTTTCCCACACGATGCCAGAGCCCCACCATATTGTTCATTATTCCTGAGGAAGCAAGGTAACAGGCTTTTAATGCTGAAGGGTAATTCCCCAGTGTCAGAAATATAGTTTTTTACTTTGTCCCCTCCCTACTGGACAATTTACCTTTCTTTGTGCTTTTGGCCCTCCACGGTTAGCCCTGTACTGGGGTAATATGAGCATTAATCCTCTGTTCCCCACACAAGTGGATTTTCCTGGGTTGGAACAGTATTATACTGAAACAGCAGTATTCTTTATACCCATGGGCTGCTGGGTTGTAGCCTGCACAGTGAAAATTATTGTACTGAAGACTCCCTCTGTTTTCTGGAGCTGAAATGTACCAGCTGCCCTTGGAAGTTCGATCATCTTCAGCTTCTTCACTTCTGCCTCCTTATTGGCAAAGCAGTCCTTAAACAATGTGTGCCTTGGGAGCAATGTTAACATTAATGCCTGTCATTACTGCTAAGATTTCACTCTCTGGGGGGGAAGTTTATTGTGTTTGTTAAAACCAAAGTAAACCCAGGCCCTACTGCCGGGAAGTAATTCTGAAGCTGTCTTCAATAAATTATTTTTCTCCCTTTCCTCCTCACAAAGGGAGGGCCAATTTATTCAGATCTCGAAGCTCTGCTTTAGAGAAATATATTTACTGCCTATATTCTGCTATTAACCATCTTCTCTTAATACAAGCAAAACTATATAAGTTCTTAGTAACATTTTGACATGGCGGAACCAGTCAATCACACTGAAATGGCCAAGCAACTCAAGGTCTTTTTCTTGATCTAATCATATTGCAAGGTCTCACAAAAAAAGACTATTGTAACAGCATTTTCTTACCAAAGTCCACCATGCCGGAAGTTCTTAGTAGTGGTCCGAACATGGTGGAACATTTTGATCCTAAATTCAAGCAGCCCGCATCACCTAACCACATTCCCAAAGTTGCCCAGCGTCTATCTTAAGTTCCACAGGGGGACCAGCCCCCGGGTCTCTTTCTCATAGATATCTGGGACCAAGCCAATGGGTGACGGTACCATCTTGACGGTGTTCTTGCCAAACAGCTTGCGTTCGTACTCAATGAGTTGTCTCCAGAAGCCGACATTGGGCCTTACAACGGGTCGCCTGCTCTTCACCCACTCGTGGGCATCCAAGAGACTCAACCGGTGGTATTTCATCAAGTAGGCGATGCAGAGGGAAGCGGATCTACTGACTCCTGCCACGCAATGGACAAGGGTTCTTCCATTCTTCTTCCCCGTCTGGTGTATCCTGTCGGCCACAGAGTCAAAGTACAAGGACAGCGGAGCGTGAGGGAGGTCGGGGACAGGCACCTTGACGTAGTCAATATCTGGCCAGTTGGCATTGGGGATTTCCATGGTGGCGTTCACGACACAAGTCACTGCCCTGGAGTAGACCATGTGCCTGTTGGACGCAGCATTGCCGGAGGAGAGGTAGAGGCAAGGGGAGATCTGAGCGATGCCTCCTAAGACGGACAGAGTGTTCCCAGCAGCAGGGGCAGGCTTGGCCACGGAAGGAGGCGGAGAACGGCGGAAGAAGCCGTGGTTCCGGAAATTCATGGCGGATGGTTCAGCGTACATAACAGCTAGGTGAGAAGAAAGAGGTGATAAAGTTCAAAAAACTGGTGCACTTAAACAAACAAACAAGTTAAAAGATGCATGATTCCATTATTTCACTTGAGCAGCTGCTACTGAGAGTTTGGCACGCTCCCAGAGAGCAAAAGTCCTCATGCCCTGATTCTGCCTCCTCCTTTTCTGCTATCCCCCCTATTCTAACAAATACAGGAACAAGCATGGGATTTGGGGAGGCGTGGGGTGAGACAGAGGTGGGAAATGAACTTGCATTTTTTTTAAGCAGGTGGAAGAGATGGATAGGTTATTTGTGGCGCTGTGAAACAGGAGAGAAAGGTGGGTGGATGAGCAGACAGAGCAAAGTGAGGTGATAAGGGGAGCAAAGGGAGTGAACGGGATGCAAAGATGGGGATGTGGAGGGAGAGAGATCAAAGAGTTCTGCTTCCGTGCAAAGCCAAATGTCTCCCAATAGCCTACCTACCTCGGTCATTCCGTAGTAGTTGCTGTTCTCATCTCAGGGTTAGGTTGTGCGGAGGGAGAAAGGGAAGGAGCTAGATACTGTGATGCTGCAGGAATGATGCGACGATGGTGGGAAAATGGAGGAATAGGGAGTAGGAGTGGACAGCTTCTTAAAGGGCCAGCGGACTCTTTACCAGCCCCTCCCCATTCGACCCACCCTGCCTAACCCATGCCCATTCCTAATTGGCTATCTGCGCCCCACCCTCTTTGCCATCACAGCCATGGGCTCAAAGCGTGACTCATACTCAATGATTATTGGTGCAAAGGGAGGGTGACAATTTTGCATCAGAGGTTCCCTCCTCCTGTATAGGAGGTGGGGCATGTTTGTAATAATCCCCCATAGTTTTTGCTTCTCCCCCCAATGTTCATCCTCTCATTCAACAATCTGGCCCCATCTCACCTCCACAGTAACTACCGCTAAGATCCAACTAAAAGACCACTCCCTCAGTAAATAAAAATTAAAAAAATAGCAGGGCATTGTGGTCCTAACTAGATATTTCTGGTTTGTCCTGAAATTTGAGATGTCTGGGCAACATATATTTGACATCACAAGGTCTACTAGGCTGTGAGTATACAAAATGCTTCATTGATGCATTCTGCAAGGATTGTAGTGGGTCCATTTGGAATGCTACATCCTGGAGAATAATGCTGGGTCTTGCTGTGGAATTCAAACATATACTCATTTTCCTATTAATCGGGCTCAACACATAGTTCAGATATGCCACCAAGCACAATTATAACTTGTCACTCGAATTTACTTTAACTCACACAGAGAGGTTCTCGTTCTATTTCACTTCCTAATTTAAGTAGAGTTCATTCAACCGTTCTTGTGGGGTGCTTTCAGATGCCACTACCCCTGAAAACTAGATGAGGATATGGGTCAAGGGAGGGCATATACTCAAGATCTTTTAACACAGATCAGTTGGAACTCGTGCTTTAAACTGATCTTCAATGATCAAAATCAAGAGAAATCCTGGATTTTGAAAGGCTACCCCCCCTCCCCCTCATGCTTCCATCTTCTTAGGTAGCAGGTCGTGTGTTTGTGTGTTAATGCTGAGGGGAAATGGTAAGGAGGTCTTTTGAATTAACAAGCAGAATGTGTTCTATGCCTGCTTCCTCTTCACTGAACTTGTGAGTTCCCCCCTACAACCAGCTTTGCTCCCTGTTTAGATGTAACACGAGTCCAGTCTGAATAGCTCTTGAGGGATCCTCACTTTGGATGACAGTCTCCATCTATTTTATCTCTTCATCCTATGAGGTCCACTCACCTAAAAATCTCTCATTCTCAACCTCCTTTGTTTTTAGACATGACTGTGATACTGAATCACATTCCTTTCAAACCTCAAAATGCATAAACCTCTAGCCCCCTCTCCCTATTGCCTGCCACCAATAAACCCACATCCCTGGGCCCTTAACCTCTGGCTCTGCACCCCATAAAATGCACAATTTCCATGTGTGTATCTAATCCCTTAGCCCAGTGTTTTAACTCTTTTAGCTAACACAGGCAGACATGGGTGGCTTTACCACTAGCAAACCTCCACCCCTCCACCCCGGTATTGTTTAATACCTAAACTGTTTAAGAGTTCCGGAAAATTTGAATGCTAGCACCCTATTTTGTGATCATTGTCTTTTGCTGGCCCAATAAAGGTACCTAATATTGATTTTGGAATTAAGCATTGCAGCATCTAACACTGATTATGTCAATACCACTCCCTGCAAATGTTAGTCCTCAGTCCAGCCCATCCTTCAGAATCATATTGGAGAGCATAGCACAGCCACCCTGTGCTTGTGTGTGTGGAGTCATGCCTCTCGATAAGGGTGTGGTAGTTATTGTGGCTCGACTCACTTTAAATCTTACATTTATCTTGCTCCCATGTCATCACCAAAGCTGATCCCATGTGCTCCTCCTCTCAGTACCCCAAATTATTTGCCTCAAAGTCCCCAACCGCTCCCGCTATTCAAATAAACACATCTAAGAACATCCCCAGCTGCCATTCGACCTTCCCTCCCCACCCACTCAACTTCAGAAATCATGACCCTTCTGCACAAATAGCAACACCAAAATCAGTTGTCCCCTCTACTCCAAACAACCCCAAACTTTGAAAAAGGAAATGTATGTTTTTTTTAATTACCAGGCAGTGCTGTCTTTCAATGGAAGCTCTGAGAACAGCTCTCAAAAACTCTCCCCACGAAAGAAACCCTCTCTGGCCCACCTAAATGGTTTTGAGGAAGGAGGCTAACAGGCGAGAAGACGTCTGAATGTCTCTGTTTCCGATCGATCTCGTAATCCCCTTCTTCTCTGCTTCCAAACAGATCTCTCTTTACAGGTGTATCTATAATCTATTTTAATAAATACTATATATCTCTATATAGATTTTTCTCCCCCCTCGGCCTTGCTTCTTCTCTCCCAGCGCCTCTTTCCTTCTGGGTGGGGATCAGGAGTTTCCTTCCCTGGCTCCCCCCCAGCATTGCCTATATACCACCCTTGCCAGCCCCCTCCCCTCCTGGACCACTCAAGCGTTGGAGGTAACAAAAGGTTGCCATGGCGACGGGATGCGGGGGAGGATGCTGTCGTCAGAGCCAGTGACACAAGCCGGGGCTCGCGAAGGGGGAGGAGAGGAGGAGGAGGAGGGACTGAAAACCCACGGATTTTCCCTTCCCGCCTCCGCTTCCGGGGTAGATTCTCCTCCCTCCGCTGCAAACTGTGGAGGTTAAACCACCTCCTCCAGCTGCCTTGGAAACTTCAGTCTTACAAAATTAACCTCAAGATTAGGCAAGCTTACTGATAAGGGGGACCCTTATCAGTAAGTCCGAAAAGGCTCCATTCCAGGAAATAAGAGGAGGGCAACATTATCTCCCCCACTATTTTCTGTGCGTGGAAAAATATTCAAGCAGCAGGATGGGACACTGTCCTCTCTCTAATCACGGGCTGCGGCATTCACACGTACACAGAGAAGTACCAACTGCGAACTCGTCTTCGGGTCACCGTTTTTGGGGAAGCTCACGCCACTGCGGAGAGCCTCCCTCCACCCATCCCCCAGCTCTGTGCGTCACAATCAGCCCATCATCCTCGCCCCACTCTCACGCTTCCACGTTCCTGTGAGCGAGGAAGGTGCGGGGAACACGCGTGAGTCACAGCGAAGGTGCCAACCGAGGTTCCCGTCCCTGGAGGAGAAGCGATTGCAAAGCTGTTGGGAGAGAGGGAGGGCGCGGGCTCCAGAGGTGGGATAAGAAAGCCCGCGGTGGGGGGGGGGGAGGTGTTGTTGGGAAGGCTACAAGTTAGGATCGAGCGGCATCCTGTGTTGGACACGGAAATAAATTAACTCAGTGGATGTGGGACACTGAGGATCGGTATGGAAAGGCAGATATGGCAGAGCTGCCGCCCTAAAATTAATATCCTCCCAACCCCAGGGATTTATTTTCCTTGAAGGAAAAAGGAGGCCTTTTAAAGCTCCGTGTTCAGGGGCAGTGTATCTGCAAATTGCAGCCCTTGGAAGCGTGCAACAGCAATCGAGGGCGTTTGCCTTCGTACCTTGGTCGTGGGCTTCCGGGAGACATCTGGCCCGTCGCTGTAGGAGACGGGACGCAAAACCAGGAGGACTTTGCTCTGACCCAGCAGGGCTGTTTTTAATGTTCAGCTGCGTTTCTCTTTTTAAGCCACGCCTCCTCCAGGCACACTTTGTCACGGGAAGAAGCCAATCTGTCCCTGCTTAACAATGGTGCAAGAGGCTTGGCTCCATTGCCCCAGAAGCTGGTGCGTTGCAGGCAAGTTCGCGTTCGATGCTGAGTAAGGATTTCTTGCCTTTATTTAATACGTTTATAAACCGCCTTTCCAGGGGAAACGCTTCAGGAAACAATGTGCAAATACAAAATTGCCCCATCGTCAAGCAGTGCAAAACATATTTAAAACTTTTAAAACATCAGAGAGCCACAATGATCTTAAAAGATCAATAGGGATCCGCCTGCAGTTCTGTTACGTGCTCAAAAGTCACGGATAGTAATCCTAAAGTTTGCATCGCCCGCTTTAGTGTACACAAGGGAATACAGTACAGTACTGTATACCCAAACGGAGGGAAAAATCATGTCCTTGTATCTAGCTTATTACGGTAAGCGTGACTCAGCGTATCGCTTTCTTCGTCTCACCTCCTATGCGGAAAGCGTCAAAGCGTTACCGTATTTAGCGGGTTAAAGCCCGCCTCGCCTAAAAATAATAGTGCGCATTACCGTAACTACTGAGTTGTGTGCCACTTTGTAAATAACGCATAAGATGCTGCCATAGTAAAGGATTCGAAACATTGCAGGATGCAATGGAGTAAGCAGATTCCCTGGAGATATGAAAACCGTAACACAATTGCAGGCATATATAGCTCCATGTGAAAAACGATATACAGTAAGTGTTTAAGAGAGGAATAAAATATGTATCTAGGACATTGACATTCTAAGGCTGGGTTTTTTATGGCTGTATTCTGCGACATGTCATTGACACATTATTAGTGCATTAGTTAAAGTAACTGCCTGATAGTAATTGGTTGTGGATTTTATACGGACATATATACATCGTCGACTTTATTAGCTGTTCTGTGGTGCTTCCTCAGTGTTACTGCATCGTTGCACTTGTTTTGCTCTGTAGCACAACAAAAGTAAGATTTTTTTTTAAAGTGGAAGATTTGCGTTCTAAAAAGCTGCAGGATTTCAGGAGGAAATCACAGCCCACACACTGATTGGGAAGGGAGCAGTATATCCGCGCAAAAACTTTTGCAGGCACAAACAATATTGGAAGCAGGATTGGGAATAGTCACCCCTCTCGAGAGCAGAAATAATCAGGGATGCACAATAAAAGACTCCGGAAGGACCCTTATTGAGGCAAACACGAGAGTAAAAAGGTGAAAGGGGGAACAACTATGAGCCAACAGCTTTGGGGGCACTGTGCAGGCAGGCTGCCTGTCACACACAACTCTGTTCTCCAGCCAAGGACCATGGAGGAGGAAAGGAAGACCAGAAACACCATCATCTGCCCATCTCTCACTGCCTAATGACAGGGCTGCTCCCATGTGTAGATGGGGACATTGCAGCAAGAGTGGCTTTTCTCATCCCTGCATGACCAGTTGCACGTGCCGGCTAAAATTCCCTCTTTTACGCAGCTGCGTGTGCTCTACAAACATGAGTTTATAGATATATAAGCCAGTGTGGTGTAGTGTAGTGGTTAGACTCAAGGTTGGGCCAGGGTTCAAATCTCCACTTAGCCATGAAGCTCGCTAGGTGGCCTTGGGCCAGTCACCGCCTCTCAGCCTAGCCTGCCACACAGGGTTGGTGTGGGGATTAAATGAGCGCGGAAGGACAATGTTCAGCTCCATGGATAAAAAGGTGGGTTGGAAAGGCATTCAATAAGAAAAATACATGCCCTGTCCCCTCTTCCCCACATTTCATCGCCCAATAATCCCAGGGAATGTCGTTTGATTAAGGATCTGCCGGTGATGCCTAAATTACCTCAGAGGACTGCAGTTCTCAGGTCTCCTGTGGAGAAGAAATGCCTGTTCAACTAATTAATGCATGAAATGCATAGGGAAATGTTTATTCTGCAATTGGTCACCCTGCACCAGAGCAAAACCACAGAAAACTGTTAATTCGGTGTTTTTCAGTGCTTCAGTGTTTTTCGGTGCTTCAGACTAGAAAATGCCAGTAAATAATAGGAAAATGGACTTGACCACGTACAGAAGGCAGGTTCCTTCAACACTAAATTACCACAGCCCAATCTCATATGTCTGGGATTATGAGCACAGTTGGAAGCCAAGCACTTGTTTGTTTAGAAATCCAGCGCTATCGTAACTGCCAGGTGTCCTGGAGTGAAAAGGCTTAGTTGTCATAGCAGCAAAAGCTGGCCTCCCGGTCTTGTTAACCTGCTTGCTATTTGCCCATAGCGAAGGACTGTGGTCGTGTTTTGTCCAGCAGTACATCCATGTTTTTTAACGGCCCCCGCACACCAAGTAACACTTTTCCTGGCATGTAAGGAAGGGGTGGGAGAGCCTGTCAGCAGTCCAATACCCAAGAAGGTAAAGGGCAAAACACTGGCATACATTCACCCCTCCTCAAAGCCATTGTTGACGTAGCTCTCATATTTCACATTCTTCCACTTGCATTGTACAGCATGTACCTTGGAAATGATGGGATCTACTTTGCTGAGTTAAATGTGCCAGGAATCAACAGGCTTGTATTTGTATAAGTCTGGATAAAGACCTCTGGATGTAAAATGTGACCACATTTACTAAATAAATTAAAGCAATACAGCTTTAAAAAAAGAGATATACTCCACAAAATATTAATCAGTGCACTAGACACAATCCTCCCCTTAAGGTTGTATTTCTTCTGTGAGGGGTTGGTGGCCTGCCTAAGAAGTTAAGGGATACCAGGCTGAGTGCCAGTGTATATATAAGCACCCTTAACAAGTAGCTGACAAACCAATAATTTGCAGGAGCTTTCCTTGACATGGGAGACAAACCAGATTGAAAAGCCTCCCTTGCTAAAGGTCTGCTATTCAGATCTTGGTTGAAAGTGCATGAGTGCCCTTCCTAGGAGGGTGGCAACCACAGACACCAGTGTTATATGTGAGTGAAGTGTCTGGTCATGGGCTTCTTAATACACTGTCAAGGCTTTCCAAAGTGTAGGCAGCGAATCGTGTATGATCTGTTAATGAGAGAAAGGAGGCTGCAAGACCATGAAGATGTGTGGTAGGCGTCAGAGAAGGAAAAGTAGGGCAGCAGCTCACAGGAACTGGGCAGGTTGCCATCCCCCAACAGCATTTTTATTTACACGTGACCCGGTTTACCTCCATGTTTTGAAAAGGCTGGCCTCTGATAAAGGATCAGGAAGATGGCTCATATTCTGGCTCATATTCCGACGGCTCATATTCTGCACAGCTGGCAGTGGCAGCGCTGTACGCAGTGCAATATGGGGTTTGGCAACCCTACACCCACCTCCCCCTTTCCCCAACACAAGAGAAATACTGAACCAATCCAGAGAACTACTAATGTCTTCATACCTTTGCTCACTAAATTCCTCCATCTCCTCATCAGTCCTTTCAGATGGTCCAGAACAATCATAGGCCTCGAAAGTATTTTTCAGACAATCAGTAGATCAGCATCTATTTCAGTAGATCTATTAAGATTTTACTAAACCTAGCCATGGGTGTACCCAAGCTTTTTGTTGGGGGGAGCAGGACTTTTGTTGGGGAGGCAGAACTGATGTGATTGGTCAGTTAGTTAAGTATTTCTATTGTTTTACTTGATATGGGGGGAGCTGCCTACACCCATGGACCTAGCAGTGTTGAAATAGGTCCCCACACAGATGGGCTGCCATATGTCCAAAGTTCAAAGGCAGAATTGACATCCGGGGGCGCAGGATTTCTGAAACGTGTCACGCTCTCTTGGCATCTCTTGGGGGGTTTCCTTAAAAAACAGCTCAACAGCTTTCAGGGTCTTCTGGTTTTTACTTGGAAATATGGGAACCCTACGGGACGCGGGTGGCGCTGTGGGTTAAACCACAGAGCCTAGGACCTGCCGATCGAAAGGTCAGCGGTTCGAATCTCCGCGGCGGGGTGAGCTCCCGTTGTTTGGTCCCAGCTCCTGCCTACCTAGCTGTTCGAAAGCACCCCTAAGTGCAAGTAGATAAATAGGGACCGCTTTCTAGTGGGAAGGTAAACGGCGTTTCCGTGTGCTGCGCTGGTGCTGGCTCGCCAGATGCAGCTTAGTCACGCTGGCCATGTGACCCGGAAGTGTCTTCGGACAGCGCCGGCTCCTGGCCTCTTGAGCGAGATGAGCACGCAACCCTAGAGTCGGTCACGACTGGCCCTGATGGGCAGGGGTACCTTTACCTTTATGGGAACCCTAGGCAGACTCACATCTTGCTGTCATGGGCATAGTCAGTGGGGGCAGCTGCCCCCCAAATCCATACAAATCTTAGGTTATGCCCCCCTAACAAAAACCTGCCCCCCCCAAAGCCTGGCTATGCCCATGCTTGCTGTCCTTCAGCTTGTTTGGAGGAGCTTACCCCGTGAGCCTAGTAGCCGTTTGTCTGGGAGTCTCTCTGAGCTTATGCTCCAGCTGCTATAAATTGAGAGAAGGCTTGGCAAAGGAAGAGGAGCTGGGGCCTGCCCTGTGGTGTCTTTCTAAACTGAGAGAGAATGTACAGTGAATCACCGCTGCAAGAACATAGCAGAACCAGGGCTAGCTTTCGCTGAAGGGATGAGCAAGAAGATACTCAAAGGCAGAGGACAAGTGGAGCAGCTGGATAGTTGGTGGAGGTCCTCGCTGCCAAGGACAAGCACAAGCCAGACTGCCACAAGGACTTTTGGTTGGGAATGGGAGGGGAGCTGTTATCCTGCTTTGTTTTACCCAAATGTATGCCCCTCTCCTGTGAGCCAACAATAACGCCATATGGGGTCAGTACTGGACATCTGCACAGCAGGCCCTGTGGACTGCTCATTCTAAATGGATCACTTTAAGCCACCCGCTGACTTGTGCTTATCAGGAAATCTTGGTGAAAACTGATTAAGTCCATGCTAGTCCTACTCAGAGTAGGCCTGCTGAAGTTAATGGACACAAGCAACTTCGGTTCATTAACTTCAATTGTCCTCTTACTGTATAAAAGCTACCGAGTCCTATGGAGAAATGACTGGGTTTAAGCAAAGAGCAAAGCATGTTTTTTTGCTTTTCTTTAGTGTGGGGTGCCCGACAGGAAATGTGTGGAGCTGGAAAATCTGCTTTAAAACCCACCTGCACTGCACAGTGTACCTCTGTGTACTTGTTGTTTTTTGGTTTGGATGGCAAAGCTTTTATCTTATTCCCAACTATTCCCCCTCTTGCACACAAACACTCATCTCCACCTTTTTGCAGCATAGAGGTACAGACACCGTGGCTTTTACAAATGGTGCGTTTTATTTATTGCTCCAAAATAAAAGCAAATGAGGGCAGGAAGGGGAATACCTAAGGGCTGAAAAATAGGGGTGTAAGGGGTTATGGATGCAAAAGGAAGCATTCCCCAGAAATCCCATCTCCCTTGCGGACAGGGGTGGGTGGGTTACATCCCACTGTCCCTTTCCCCAACATGAATGGAACTATGAGGGGAACCATGATGCCCACAGAGGGTAGGGAGAACCTGGAAAAACTTGATCCCTTTTGCCCTTTTTCAAAATGCAAGAGATCGGTCACGGGGGGGGGGGGGGAGAAGAGTCGATCCAACAAGTTTGATAATACGGGAGATGAGAAATGGACAGATGGGGAAGTGATATACCTATATCCAGCCCCATATTGGAGGTAGGTGGACGGATGTAGTTCTTAAAGGGGGTAAACGCCTCCCCTGCCCCATATACACCCTTGGGGGACTTGAGATTTCGTTCCCTCTAGGGTGTGTGATTTGGCACTCCCCATCGGGATTCTCCCATAAGCTTGCAGAGAATGTCCTAAGGGGATGAGGTCTCTTCCTAGCACTTGATTTCTTAAAACATTATTTTCATACATTTTGGCACTGTGGATCTTGCCTTTTTTCTTTTCTTTTTTGCAAACACCTAAGCTGGGAGAGCCACACAAAATGCTTTCTCAGCATCCTTAAAGTGGGTGTCAAGTGACAGTTAATGACTTTCTATTCTGATGATTGAAGGGGAAAACCTCTCCCTTGCTTGCGGTATGTATTCTGAAAGAGTAAATGCCCTTCTGCCCAGAAAGCAGACACTAACACCTAGTGCACATGTAATTTTCCTGGCAAATGGGTATGGCACCTTTTAATAAGAAAACCAGCCTTTAAAAGGATTAAAACAATTTTTAAAATGTAAATATCCATCTGTGTTCTATCATTCAAGGGATACTATGGAGAACTAGAGGCTAGAAAGCCTCGTTATTTTTATTCTTTTTATAAGCAAGCTAGAGAAATATACAGTGGTTTGTTTGTTTTTCATTTTAAAAGGCAGCAAACTAAAATAAAAAATAAATATTGGCACAATTGTTCTTAAAAGCAGGTGTAAGATTAATGGCTTTCAATGGTGTGTTTTTTAAATTGAGTCATAAAAAATACCTGCCTATGCTATAGCCTTAGAAATTCCTTTGCCCCCAAATCACTACAGCCCAGCGTTTTGTTTCTAAGGGAACTTGCTCACTAGGGAAATAACCACTTCGCTTCATTCCTTAAAAGACAAATCTGAGATTCATTTTCCGCCTGCGTGTTAATCTGAAAAGGCAGAAACTGAAGGAAACTATGGGAAACTTATCTGAGGTTACAATGCAGTGGGAAGTGCTCCTTTGGGAGCTCCATTAAAACAAAGAACGTAATCACATAAGTCAATCAATGGGGCTTGTTCATGAGAACTTCCCAGAGGCTCACGCCCTAAAAGTCTATGGACCACCAGATTTAAAGTTTTAAGAGTCTCAACAACGAATGAAGACTCAGGGATTGTTTTCCCCAGTGGAATATTTATTCAAAGATGAGAGCATATAAGTCTTATTTTTATTTGGGGGGCAGACATCCCAAAACGTTTTCTTGCCTCAGACAGAAAATCAAAAACGATTCCCTCTCCAATGTGATAACAAACGAAATGATTGAGAAGTTGCTGCCTGAGGCCGGGCCACCTCACCATGCCAAAAATTCCTAAGCAAGCATCTTATAGTGGGATCTGAATTTTGCAGGACCTTTTCGACAGGGGGCAGGGGTGGTTTTTCTTGCTTTTAGGGGGGTTGGTGGGAGGATTAGAGGAAGAATGGCAAGGTGTAATCAGAAAGCCCTTAGTAGGAAGCCCCACTGAACGCAGCAGGATTTCATGCCAAGTAAACATACGCAGGAGTTGCACTATAAAGCTGCTATTAACCGTGCCTTCTTTTTGCGGGATCTACCAAGAGCCCCATCAATATACCGCTTAATTACAAAGGTGCCATCTAAGCAGAGTGTCACCTTGATATTTCTACGAACCTGTTGCTGGTTTCTTTCTTGTAGGGCCACCTCGGTTCACCATGTGGGGCCTTTGCAAAACCCATCTATGCCACGGTATGGTCAGGTGGAAGTACAATGTTCTGTGACCCCGCTCTTCCCCCTCTCAAATGACAGGAGGTGTTGGTTTTATTTCAGGGGATGTAAATGGTTTTTCTCAGTTGCACAAGAACATAGCAGAAGTACGTTCTGCTGAACTCAACAGGACTCACTCCCAGGTAAAGTATTTAGAATTAGGGTTTCTTCATTTAGCAGGGGTGGCTAACTGCCGGGCCCAGGAGCCTAATCTGGCTCCTCCATTTTTTCTTGCCCTCCAAGACCCCACTGATTTTTGGCAGCTGTGGGATTAAGTAGATATGGTGCTGGGCTGGGCAGAGAGCTTTCCGTCTCTCTGCCCAGCCCAGCCCCCAATGGGGATGCCAATTGCCCCCCTCCCAGGTCACCAGATTGATCATTTGATGAGTAGGGAGGGAGCAATAGCCTCCCCCATCCCTCCATCCTCAGATAATCTGCATGGATCAGCAGAGGAGCAGCCAAAAAAAAAAAGGTTAGCCACCACCCCAGATTTACAGCATCTATCAGTTTTCTGTTGTGTTTATTCTACTGTTTTATGCCATTCCCTTTGGCACCAAGTACAGCTTGCTTACGGCAAGGTCATCTACAAGCGCCACAAAATGCTGGTTTCGAGTGATGTTACTGTACAATCTACTTTCCAAAGTGTGTGTTGTTGTTGTTGTTTTAATGGCAGCACCTAAAACTGATATCCACCTCCTTAGAAAAGACGTGGGGGACAAGACAAGGGAAGAAAGGGATGAGGCGCAACCCCTCCTTTCTCAACCACTAAGGAAATAATAAACAACAGGCGGGGAGGAGGGAAGTGAGTTAGTAAACAAACAAACAAACAAAGAAACAAACAAAGAAGTAAAGAAACAGGTAAAGCAGGAAAAAAAACCTGTGTGCGTGTGTGTGTTGTCTGTGTGTGAAACGCGTTTGGCACATTGAAGAGGGTATTTACAAGGAGTGGGGGGGGGGGAGTGGACGGCGTCCAAAGCTGTGAGAGTGGACAGTGAGGCAGCAACATGGGGAGGAGGGGAGGAAGGTGAATCTGTGGGGCAGAGAGGAGAAGCTCCCCTTCTTCCCGGCCGTTTCCCCTAAACTCCCCCGAAACCACCTTCCACTATTCCCTCCTTAAATAGGAATCGTTCTCAGTCGCTGCTCCTCAAACCCGCTCAGGTTGGGGGGGAAGAACGCGAATCCTCTGACATCTTCTAGATGGAAACTTCGTATTCTCTGGTGTCCTGCCAGCGGAGAGGTTGAGAGGAGGGAAAGGGCGTGTTAGCATCCGGGTGGAGTTTTGCCAATGCTCTCCCCATCCCAAACCACCCCAAACATCAGAGGAATTGGGCAGCTAGGAAATTAATGCCGGTTGATTTACAAAACGCTTCTGGGAAGCCACTTTTAGTCCAAGACATCGCTCAGAAGTCGACCACGCGTGATGTTAAATGTGTCAACTAGCATCAGTTTGTGGGGTTGATCATTATTGGGGCCGCAGCAGGCGTGACCGGGGCTTTTCTTCCTCTGCTTTGATCCTGAGGAAAATTCCTCCTCTGTAAACTGAATGTGCATTGGGAGCACCCCCAGCCCCAACCAGAACTACTGTGTTTGGAAAAGCATCAGAATATAAGCAGAGTGCTGCTGGATCATCTTAGCCCAGCATCCTGTTCACCCAATGGCCACCCAGATACCCATGGAAGCAGGACCAGAATGCAACAGCACTCTCCTCCCTTGAGACAGCCTCCAAAGGGGGAACATTGCCACGCTGGCTAATAGCCACAGGCAACCTCGTCCTCCCTGAATTAGTTTAATATTCTTTTAAAGTCATCCAAGTTGGTGGCTGCTGCTACATCTTGCGCTGGAATGTGCCCTTGAACTCTGGTAAGGCTTTCTTGCTTGCCTTGAGAACAGAGAAGGCTGTGCGGATGGGAAGAGGCTAGTCTACTGCAGAAAGGTAAAACTCCCATTTCTTGCTCTGCCAATTTTGCCCCTGGCCCTCCCACTCCTGGCATGCGGCCCCTAGAAGACTGGCTTCCCCAGAAGGGAAGAAAAATATTTCCCATCCCTGTTACAGAACATTAGCTTTCCAAAGCTACAGAGTGATTTTTCTGGCATCCCAGTTTGTTGCTCAGCATGCTCATATCCTGGTTTATAGTCCCCGAAGACAAAAGAGAGTCGTGGATAGTCTCTCTCTGGGGATTGGATGTGGGGTAGCAGATCAGCCTCCACTTACACATGCAGAGCATAACAGAAATTTTACAAAATTATAAAAACAGGGTGATTTTTCAGAGTTGTTTTTTTAAAAAATTACCCCTAAGGAAACAAAACAACAATGCAGTCCCTGGAGCTTCTCATGCCCCAGAAACTGCTATAAGATGTATTGGATTCCAATCTCCCTGATATTTATTTTAAAACACACACTGTGTGGAGCAGAAATAGAGAACCAAGGTCCAAATGTGGCCCTCCAAGTCTCTCCAACTGGCCCTCGATTGCTCTGGCCACTTCTGTCTCTGGCCACATCCACTATTAGCCTGTGGTCCCTGGAAGAGAATGTGGTCCTTGGGCTGAAAAACATTCCACACCCTTACAATAAAGTGTGACGGGCCTTTTCTGCAGTAGCTCCCTATTTGTGGAATGCTCTCTCCAGGGAGGTTCATCTGGCACCTTCATTACACATCTTTGTTGTTGTTGTTTAGTCGTGTCCGACTCTTCGTGACTCCATGGACCAGAGCACGCCAGGCAGGCACCAGGCAAAAACATTCCTATCCAACCAGGCCTTTGCCTGATTAATGCCCTTTTAAATGTGTTTGTGGGAAGGGGTGGTGGTTATGGTTTTGTTCTGCTCTATTTATTTTGTGTTTTTATCCTGTATTTTTATCTTGTGGACCACCCTGAGATCTTCAGATGAAGGGCAGTATATAATTTTAAGAAATACTACCATACTACTTCTACCACCTATTATTATTTTCAAAAATGTTTTTTTTTTTAAAAAAAGTGGTGTTTTCACAGACATTCACATCCCATTTAGCACCCTTCTTCCCCATTCCCCCACCCGCCACAGGACAAAGAGCATCTCACCCCAGCCTCGTAGAGAGGGTTGTTGAAGTCAGACTCCACAGTGATGGGGCTGTAGCTGTGGGAGCTGGAGAAGGAGAAGCCAAAAAGGGTCTTTCCTTGGAACCTGGGGGTGGGGGAAAGGAGGAGGAGAAGGAGAAGATAGAACAAAGCAAGCCAGTTGGGCTGCCGGGGCCCCGGCACCCCCCCCCCCCAGTTTTTAAGAAGGGGGCTGAGCACCCTCAATATCCAGCAGTGACGTCACACAATACCTCTCCATTCCAACTTAAGATTCTCACAGCACCAAAGAACCACAGCCTTCTGCCTTCGTCGGGCAGGTGCAAGTTGCTCCATCGCAACCTATTACATCCAACGCCACTTGGCCCTTGCCCACCCATTGGCCAAGGCCCAACTCCGCCCTCCGCCCCCCAAGATCTGTGGAGGCTCAGCTCACTTGGTGTAGTAGACATAGATGCCACCAATCAGTAGGATAACGAGGAGGATGGGCAAGAAGATGGCCAGGGCGATGTTGCCACCTTCCATCTGGTGGGAAGGATCTGTCGTTTGGGTGACTGCAAAACAAAAGGCGCAAATGGAGCATGCGAGTGACCTCAGCAGCAGACCCAGTGGCAAATTCACCCACCTCCTGCCCCTCTTCCCCTCCCAAGCTCCCCATCACAATCCCATCCTCACCTTCTAGCTTCCGGCCATCCAGTAACTCCTCATAGGCCACTGGGGGAGGGAAAGAGACCAAGGGGGGCATTTAGAGAGCAGCAAGAGGCAATCACGACAGAGGGGGTAGGGTGGGATGGGGAGTGGGCAGGCCACGTGTGGCGGCGACTGGAGCAGGGAGAACGCCATACCTTTGCACAAAGGAGGCTGGCTGGTCCACTGGGACGGGTGGCCAGGTATGCAGGTGATCGTCACTTCGCCGATGAGCTCAAAGCCTTCGTAGCAGAAAAAGCGCAGGGATTCTCCCGCCTGGTAGTGGTGCTTGTAAAGCGTTTGGTACCCGTTCTCTGGGACGCCAGGGTTCAGGCAGGGCTCGTATTTCACTGCAAGAGAGACCGAGGGGCCTTCGGTTCCAAACTGGAAGGCCAACTTGGCCACTCTGCACATGTTCCCTTAAAAATCCCGACGCAGCAGCTATGGTTCTCTTCCCCTGCTCAGCCTCCCGCGGTCCTGTAATCTTCCCTTCTGGGCTCCAGGTGCTGCCCAGAGTTACCCTCTTGCCCAGAACGGGTTTCCCCCTGCCAGCTCTGCCAACACAGCTTCTTCCCTTCTTAGTAGGACCCCCACTTCTTTACTTACAGACGCATTTGGGCACCCGGTCGCTCCACTTGGGGGTGCCTGTGTCCCGGTTGTAGCAGGTCAGTGTGCTGCTCCCTTCCACCACGTAGCCCTCATGGCAGAAATATTGGACGTGGGAGCCAATGGAGAAACGTTGGTCTGAGACGCTGCGCTTGCCGTTGCTGATCTCACCAGGGTCAGCGCAGTTCACAACTTTGGGAAGAAGCAGAGGGAGAGGAAGGAAAACGGGTTTGAGAAGTGGTCCCTGTGGATCTCCCCTTCCTTCCCTGTTGAGGATGCTATGCCTCACAATGTGGGAACTAATATTCTTCCTGATACGGTGCAGACATGGGACATGGGGTCTGGGGCTGCCCAACAGCTTCTTATCTTCCATTATTAAGTGAAACAAGTTTCTAGTTCTTTGCGTTGCAGTCAAAATCCTGCATGGCAGCGATGGAGAACCTTTCTGGCTCCACAGGCCAGATGTTTATCAGGAACTCTACAAATATGATAGGTGAGTGGAGCTGCCCAAACGCCAATCACCTGACGTCACATATGACATCATTTGGTGGAAGCATGGCATGGTTCATTTGGTGGAAGCATGGCATGGTTCAAACGAAGGGGAATAGCGGATGTTTCGGTGCAAACCCCTTCAGAGGCAAAACTGCCTGCAAGGTGATCTGAAGTCCCAAACAGGCAAGATTCAGCACAAACCCCTTCCTGGTTCAGAAAGGAAGATGCACCGAAACTGCAGCTAAAACAAAGCAGAGGGCAGACCCTTCATGGATGCAGGGGTTTCCATTCTGCTGAGCGCTCAGTTGGGGTGCGCGAGTGAGTTCCCTGCAGGGAGCTCTTGAGCGTCTGAATCCAGCAGGCTTGGCCTCTCCTTGCATCAGCCAATGCGTTGGGAGATCAATCCTGCTTAGCATGGCAGCGAACTTCCTTGCGCACCCAAAGTGAGCAGGGCTGCCTTATCAGCTGATGGCTAGGAATCCAATCCTACTTTACACAATGCTTGAGAGGCTCCCAGCGATCAGAGTGGTGGCAGATTTAGCATAGCTTGCCCAAAACAGCCTTGCGGTCAAATGAGGAAGCTTGTTGGGCCTTGGAGGTTTCCCACCTTTGCTGTATAGGCTCTGTCTGCTTGAAAGCTCAGAAACTAAACATGGATCTTGAGCAAGGCTTTCAGTAGTCCATGGCTACTTCATGACTCCTGGTAGGGACCCAATTTCCATCCCTCAGGACCCAATGTTTTTTGCACCACAACGGCTCTCCCTCCAGCAGGTTTTGCTTACCCTCTTTCTTCACCCTCCTGCTACCCAGGTCCCTGCTGGTATATTCTGAGTCCGGGGGGTAAAAGAAAAAAGGATGCCTTTCCTGGGGTGAAAACCACCCCACCGCTGGCCCTAGGAAGACTTACTCTTCTGGCAAGTGGGAGGGCTGTTGCTCCATGACAGGTCCCACTGGCAGGTGAGGATGTCGGATCCCACTATGTCATAGCCTGGCTCGCATTGGTACGTCACCACTGTGCCGCGGATGACGGCAGCGTGAGAAGCTGTGCGCCAGCCAAACTCCACCTCGGGCAGCTCAGGGCAAGTGTCGTTTCGTGGAACCTCTGCCAGAGCAGGGAGGAGAGGAAGGAGTTAGGGACTACCTTCCCTCAGGCCATGTTCCCCACCACCGCCACCTATGCTTCTCCTTCTCCCAATTTCCCGTGGTACGCAGGGAGTCCTACAGGCCCGTCCTCCCAAACAACTCTCCTAGGATAACAGTGAGATGGCAAAAGGCTGAAGGGAAATCCCAGATCAGGGATGCTGCACACAACACTATGGGGCTTTCTGTTTGGTGAGTGAAGTCCATTGTTCCATGGACAAATAGAATGACTTGATAGGGACATCAAGGGGTGTGTGTGTGTGTGTGTGTGTGTGTGAGAGAGAGAGAGAGAGAGAGAAGGAAACATTATAGAATATCTTGTTCTTCTGGTTAATTATTGTCTCACAGGAAAAGACCCCTGCAATAACACTGTCAAGATAACAAAAACTGAACCTACATTGAGTATTTAAAATCAGGCTGAAATGGAAGCAGGATTGGTGTCAGAAGTGGGATAACCATGTTTTCCCAATCTATCTCTCCCCAAAACTAAAAATGGGCAAGAATGGTCCCTTCTTCTTCCCTATGCTTTTCTTCTCCCTCCTCCCAGCCTGCTCTTCCGGCCTTCCTTTCTTTTCCAGTGGGGAATCTCAGACAAGCAGAGCATATGAGAACATCCTCCCCACACCACCCTGCCCTGATCCCCTATGAAACTTCCAAACGACTTTGGGGTCTGGCATGATAGACTATATTTGCAGGATGTGTCAGAAATACGTTTGTTTTCTATGGCGTTTCCATCATTTCCCACCCATCGCTCAGGGCTTCTTTCTCATACCCTTGTACCGCACCAGGAATCCCTGGCTGAGGCCAAAAAGGGGGTCCCCAGGATCCGACTGAAACTGGAGGGTGACAGCTGGGCCCGAAGAGTAAAGGCTGAAGCGAGGGTGGGGACCCAGGTACTGGCCAAGGATCCGGGCTGTCAGGTCCCCCCCGTCAAAGATGGTCAGCACATCGGATTTGCGGATGTTGAGGCTAGAAAGAGAATTGGGGTGGAGGGGAAGAGAGACACACAAGCAGGAACCATTGTTAAAAAGGAAAGAGGAAGAGCCACGTGGCAGGATTAGGTCGCTCAACCTGCTCCAACATTTCTCTCTTCCAGACTAATGGAAGGATGCATAGACAGGTGAATAAATGGATGAATGGATGGTTAGAGAACCACAGGCGTTCTAGGACCATTAAGGAAAATGAGGTTCTTTAAAGGAAGTTTGTTTTTAGCATGCAGAAACAGGGACATGTTTTACAATGCGGAGATGCTCAATCAGGTAACCTCAAAGTGAGTACTTGAGAGTGCATTTGCAAAAGCAGTGTAGCAGCCATCAGGCTAATGGAAAGCAGAATCCAGCCATGCAGACAGCTATTCTTTTTTTAATATAAATAATTACTTCACTGTGGTTTCTTCCTGTTCAGAGACAGTGTTCAAACGATTGTGAGGTTGTTGGGTGTTTTTTTTTTTAAAAAAAGAATGGGTGTACACAGTTATTTCATCGCTATGTGACTTGTAACTGCATACATGGGGGTTGCTGTTGTTTTCTGCTTGGTGTGAGGTTTGATCCATTTTCTCAGTCCTCCAGATTTTTAGAAGAAAGATAGGATTAAAAATGGAATTATAAATAAATAACCTTCCTTTTTTGCAACATTTAAACCAAGCGATTATTTTCTCTCATCACTTTACTCCTTATATCTTAATCATGATAGCAAACTTCATGGGGAAAAGACCTTGTCAATGTCATTTCCCGTTAAGTCCTAGTACAGTGCCAGTGGCAAAAAAAAAATCACCAGGAGCAGCAGCATAATTATTGTTTAAATAAATTTCCTGCTTGTGTTGATGATTAAGAACACTACTTCCCTTCAACATCCTCCTCCTAAAATGTAGAAATTTGCTCCTAAAAATACAAAGAACTTGCCACAGAGTCTGGTTTGATCAGGCACTGCCTATGTCACAAAAGGCATCCTATTTTGTCAGATGAGACATCTCCAAATCTTATGCAAGGACCTTACCATATTAAATGGGTGAGATGAATGACTTGAACAATCAATCTAATGATGGATGGTGGTTTCGGAAGACCATGTGAGGACAATGTGGGATGTCGATGCCTGAATCATGAGGATCCGCCCCCCCCCCAAAAGGGGTGGTGGTGCTGATGGTGACGGCGGAAGGTGGAACCTACATCTCGATGTCCAGCAGCACTCGCTTCTCCTCTTGCACCCGGATGCCCCAGACGCAGTCCTGGCCCTTCCCATAGGACTGGGGCCAATCAGGGGAAAGGACGACGCCTGTTGACTCAGAGAGCTCCCCCCCACATAAGGCTGGAGGGGGAAATAACACAATAGTCAGGAAGAGGCCACATGTTGAAATAGAAGGTGCATCGGCACTGCCAACCTAAGCCAGTTTTAAACTAGATCCTTCTGTGGAATTGTGGGAAGATAAACCCAGGCCCCAGACCTCATTGCCCTGAAGATTGTGACTCTACACTACTTCTGGCGTACTTGGAAGCAAGACCCATTCATTCCAATGGCGCTTGCGGACAGATAAGTGCCTGTGGGATTAGCACTAAATACACTCGTTAACTTGAAAATGTATTACGTTTTCCTGGGCCAACCTGTAGAATAGGAGGCTTCAGTCTGAGGAGAAATTTTCTCTGTCTAAATCCTTCTTCAACAGTGGGGTTCCAAATTACCTGGCCTTGCTTGTGGAGTGGCATCAAAGCCTTAGGAGACTGCCATTTTCCCATTTGGTTTTCAGACTTCATAAAGACAAGAGCTGCACCAAGGGCAAGCAGGCCCCCCATCCCAACAAGGAGCACCCCCTCCTGATTTATGGACCCATTATTAACAAATACTGTTATTTTTTATTTCCGAGATCTTAACATGTTGGACCCAACTCACTCACCTATAAATAGACTTCTGTCCTCCCAGAATTGCTTTTTTCTTTTCCTGGTGCCACCAGCACAATCTCTCGTGACTTAAATCTCCTTCCAATCATTATCAACCTGCCCCCCTTTGTCTTGCCCATCTCCTTAAGCAGTTTTGTGAACTGATAAGCACTACAGAAAAATGAATCTTGATGCACTACATCGCTGATCACTTGTACACATTCATAAGGCAGAGTTATAAAGAAATTCAAGAACAAAATGGAAAGAGTTGGCGTCAAAGAGAGATTACCTTTGCAGGTGGGCTCGCTCTCATTCCAGCGGGGGTCTCTTGAATCAATGCACTCGATGGCAGAAGGCCCCTGTTCAAGCATGTATCCGGCACTGCAGGCAAATTCAACCACAGTCCCCATGCGATACAGTGGGTCTGATGTGCTGAAATTTCCATGTGCCAGGAATGGTTCATAACAACGGTCTTCATCAAAAGCTGCCAGGAGGAGGAGCAAGAGAGTCAGGAAAGCTTCCCAGGTGCGTAAGGAAATTCTGGCCCCTCCCTTTGCTGTATCAATACTAGCCAGTAGATGGCAGTAGTCCATTGCTGACTAGGAATCTGCAGGCAAAGGCCTTGGTGGTGGTTAGTTCAAATCAGTATGTGACATTCAGCCGTACCAGCACCGACGGATTCTGGTTGCCAGAAAATGAAAGGAAAAACAACAACCCCAAACAAAATAGCCTAATGAGGACTGAGCACGTTCAGTGAGAATGAAATGCTGACTCACAGTTGAGGGAAAAAAGGCAAAACAGGTGGGAAAGAATGGAGTTTTTGCAACCGTGAGCGGAGTACTTCAGTCTGCAATACTTTGCTGCAGTGCCACACTTATACCCAAAAAGTTAAATTGTAATTGGACTTACTAGGACAACCTTCAAATGTTAGGAACCTGTTGCTATTTGCAGATTAAGACATTTTTCAAAATTCTAATATAATGTGTGTTTATAGGATTATATGAGGGACACGGGTGGCGCTGTGGTCTAAACCACTGAGCCTAGGGCTTGCCGATCAAAAGGTCGGTGGTTCGAATCCCTGCGACGGGGTGAGCTCCCGTTGCTCAGTCCCAGCTCCTTCCAATCTAGCAGTTCGAAAGCACATCAAAGTGCAAGTAGATAAATAGCTACCGCTCCAGCGGGAAGGTAAATGGCGTTTCCGTGCACTGCTCTGGTTTCGCCAGAAGCAGATTAGTCATGCTGACCACATGGCTCGGAAAAACTGTCTGCGGACAAACGTCGGCTCCCTCGGCCAGTAAAGCAAGGTGAGCACCGCAATCCCAGAATCATTCGCGACTGGACTTGACTGTCAGGGGTCCTTTACCTTTACCTTATGAGTCCACTAAATGTAATATTCTGGATTTGCTCCAAGACAATGGTTTCTACGGTGATGAATACGTACACTTGATTATACTTACTGTGATTTAATCGGTCACCCAGAACTACAAATCAGAAGCGACCAATACCAGATGCCGGTTTCCACACTGGCCTGCTTCTGCCATTTCTGAGGGCACCTAAGTGGGGAGGTCTCTGTTCTCACCTTCATAGCGCAGGCTAAGGATGAGAGGTGTGGCCGGGCCCTCACTGGTGAGCTCCACAATGAGAGACTGGGCATCGCTCAGCAGCCCCCGTTCTGGGACATCATCCATATCCGAGTCGTAGATGATCGGGGAAAAGGCGCTGCTCCCACTGCGGATCATCAGTCTGGGGAACAAGGGGAAAACCCCTCTGTGACTGGGCCTGCTCCTCCTCAAAGCACTGTATTCTTTCACCTCAAACCTCCTGAGAGCTTCAATCTAACTTAAGAGGACTGCTCCAAACCTCTGTCTCCCACTGCTTCCCCCCCCCCAAGCCCAAGAGATCTTGACTGCTTCCATCCAGCTCCCCTTAATTAATTGAACCAACATCTTCTCCGATGTGCTTACCTTCTCCTGCTCTCCCTGTTCCCACATTTCCTTCCTTTGATGTTTCCTTTCCTCACCATCATCTTCTCATGCCTCCCCTCAACCACTTCTTGTCCTTTCTCTGCTCTGCCCTGTTCTCCCCTCCAGCTGCAAATACTTCCTCTCTGCTCCCTGTCGCCACCCTCATCTCCTTCTCCTGCAGCGCCCGTGCATCGATATTTCCTCACTTGTCATTGTCTTCGTCCAGGGCCACTCTCTCAAAGTGCAGGTGAAGCCTCTGGCCTTCGGGCGCCTCCACCAACCAGCGGCAGGTGAGGTTCCGGCCGTGAGGCCCTCCTGGAGCCTCAGGAGCCACGATGCGCCCACGAGTGGCATTGCGGACTGTCCCTCCACAGGAAGCTAGAGGGGGACAAAGGCCAGATATTGCTATATTAGTAATAGCAGTGTTATATATCCCAAAACCTAATGATCAACTCACTGAACAACCTTGACTTCCACTGTTTTGAGAAAGAGAGAATCTTTTCTATTTATTTCCTCTCTGCACCACTTATGCTTTTATTACCCCCTATTAAACAGTCACAATGTCCTTCTCTGTGTTATGAATTACGAAACACAAGGAGTGCCACACTCTAACCTGCTTGGTCAAAGTATAATAATAATAATAATTTTTTTATTTATACCTCGCCCATCTGGCTGGGTTTCCCCAGCCACTCTGGGCAGCTCCCAGAATAATAATAATAATAATAATAATAATAATAATAATAATAATAGTGATAAAAGATCAAACGTTAAAAACTTCCCTAAAGAGGGCTGCCTTCAGATGTCTTCTAAAAGTCAGATAGTTGTTTATTTCCTTGACATCTGATGGGAAGGTGTTCCACAAGGTGGGCAACACTGCCGAGAAGGCCCTCTGCCTGGTTCCCTGTAACTTCGTTTCTCACAGTGAGGGAACCAGCAGAAGACCCTCAGAGGACCTGAGTGTCCGGGCTGAACAATGGACCAAAAGACCTTTCTTTGGTTAGCAGTCTACCCCTCTTCTGCCTTTCCCCAAGGCTACCCTGTTCCATTCTAGAATCATAGAGTTATGGAGTTGTAAGGGACCAGAGGATCATCTCATCCAACCCCATGCAATGAAGGAATATGCAGCTGGCCCATACTGGTATCGAACCCTCAACCCCTGGCAATTTCAGCACCATGCTCTAGCCAAATGAGCCACAACCCCACTTTGCTTTGGCCACTCACCCACACACGCAGGGCTCGTGCCGCTCCAGCGAGGGCGGCTGACGTTGAGGCAGATGAGCGTTTCTTCCCCTCGCAGGTGGAAGCCTGACTCGCACTTAAAAGTGGCAGAACCACCTGGGTGGAGGTCAGTCACCATGACATCGCCATTCTCAGGTCGGCTGGGGAAGCCGCAGCTCAGGAGGAAAGCTAGAATTGGGGGACAGGGTGGGGGCAGAGAAGGAATGCGGTGTCAAAAAGAAGCACATGGCCCAAGGCCAAGAGAATGAGAACTGGGAAGGATCGAGGAGGAGGAAATTTGAAGCATTCAGCAACTGATTTAATGACTTCCATCAAAATCAAGGCTGAATTTGCATATAATTTTTTCTGAAGGTGGAAGATGCTGGATGACAGCTGATCGGCACGTTTCACTTTTTGCTACAATGTTTTTATTGTGAAATTGTATGCCGCTTGGCAGTCAGTTGAAAAAAATTTAATATAAGCATTAGAAAATAGTTAAAAACAGCAACACACATTTAATAATAATAATAATAATAAATTTTATTTATATCCCGCCCTCCCCAGCCGAAGCCGGGCTCAGGGCGGCTAACAACAGTCAAATAATCAAAAAATCAAATAATCACACAATCTAAAAATATTTCATTATAAAAATTAATTAAATCAAATTGATGGCAACCAATTAAGCAAAGTTCTGTGCAGGTTGCCAGAGGAGGGAGTCAGGCTGCGCCCTGATCAAAGGCCTGGCGGAACAACTCTGTCTTGCAGGCCCTGCGGAAAGATGTCAAGTCCCGCAGGGCCCTAGTCTCTTGTGACAGAGCATTCCACCAGATTGGAGCCGCAGCCGAGAAGGCCCTGGCTCTAGTTGAGGCCAGCCTAACCTCTCTGAGGCCTGGGACCTTGAGGATGTTATTATTTGCAGACCGTAGGTTTCTCTGTGGGGCATACCAGGAGAGGCGGTCCCGTAGGTACGAGGGTCCTAGGCTGTATAGGGCTTTAAAGGTTAAAACCAGCACCTTAAACCTGATCCTGTACTCCACCGGGAGCCAGTGCAGCTGGTATAGTACCGGATGAATGTGATCTCGCAGCGAAGACCCCATAAGGAGTCTCGCCGCGGCATTCTGCACCCGCTGGAGTTTCTGGGTCAGTCTCAAGGGCAGCCCCACGTAGAGCGAGTTACAATAATCCAGTCTGGAGGTGACCGTCGCATGGATCACAGTGGCTAGGTCAGGGCGAGAGAGATAAGGGGCCAACTGCTTAGCTTGGCGGAGATGAAAAAATGCCGCCTTTGTTATAGCTGTAATCTGCGCCTCCATAGAAAGGGAGGTATCGAAGATTACACCCAAACTCTTAACGGACGGTGCTGGCACTAATTGCACCCCCGCAAGAGATGGGAGTTGCCCCCTCAATCCCATATCGTCCCGCCCCAGCCAGAGGACCTCTGTCTTCGAAGGATTTAACTTCAACCGGCTCCCACGTAACCATCCAGCCACAGCTTCCAGACATCTGGTCAGTGTGTCTGGGGCCGAGTCAGGATGGCCATCCATCAACAGATAGAGTTGGGTGTCATCAGCATACTGATGGCAACCCAGCCCAAAACTCCGGACAAGCTGGGCGAGGGGGCGCATAAAGATGTTAAAAAGCATCGGGGAGAGAATCGCACCCTGAGGCACTCCACACACCAAGGAGTGGCGCGATGACAATTCCCCCCCAAGCGCCACCCTCTGTCCCCGACCAGAGAGAAACGAGCGCAGCCATTGAAGGACTGTGCCCTGGATCCCCACGTCGGCAAGGCGGTGGTCCAGGAGTTCGTGATCGACCATGTCAAAGGCTGCTGACAGATCTAGAAGAATCAGCAGCCCCGACCCACCTCGATCCAGCTGCCTGCGGAGATCATCTGTTAGGGCGACCAGAGCCGTCTCGGTCCCATGACCAGCGCGGAAGCCGGACTGGAATGGATCCAAAGCAGATGTTTCATCCAGAAACCTACCAAGCTGTTCAGCAACCGCTCTCTCAATCACCTTACCCAGGAATGGAAGATTCGAGACCGGGCGGTAATTGGATAGATCTGAGGGATCTAATGATGTTTTCTTTAAGAGCGGACGCACCACTGCCTCCTTCAGTTCCCCTGGGAATATCCCGGTGCCAAGGGACAAATTGATAATATCCCCCAGGGGGGCCCGCACCTCGTCTGGACACGCTCTAATCAGCCATGACGGGCACGGGTCAAGAGGACAGGTGGTGGGCTTTCCAGCTTGGAGGAATCTGTCCACATCGGCTGGAGATATCCGGTCAAAGTGGTCCAATACTGGACCCGAGGACAGTCGAGGGGCCTCCAGTTCCTTTATTGTATCCAAATTGGCAGGGAGGTCATGGCGGAGCAACAGGACCTTTTCCGCAAAAAAGCTCGCAAATGCCTCACAGCTGTGTGTCAGATTGTTATTTAAATTTGGCTATCCTTCAAGGGACGTTAAAGACCGAATTATACTAAATAATTGCGCCGGGCGAGAGCTAGCGGATGCAATGGAGGCCGAGAAGTAAGACTTCTTAGCAGCCTTCACTGCCATCTCATAGGTTTTCATAAAAACCCTATAAGATGTTCTTGAGGCTCCGTCACGGGCACCCCGCCATACTCGCTCTAGCCGTCTGAGGTCCCGCTTCATTTTCCGAAGCTCCTCGGTAAACCAGGGAGCCCGGTTTCTGCGGGGTCGCAGAGGGCGCTTAGGTGCGATCTCATCGATGGCTGCCAGGAGCTGGGTATTCCAGCCCTCAACAAGCTCAGTCAATGAGTCGCCATACTCTGGCTATACTCTGGACTCCTTGCTTTTAACCCTTTCTGCCAACACATTTTCAGGTTTATTTTCATGAACACAGGGCTGGAAACTTAGCTTTACAAAACAAAAGCTGAAATTTGCATGTTTCTCACAAGCTCCCAAACCTCTACTTCCATAAGTGAGTGTGTGGTGCGAGGGCACTGATTCTTAGTTACGGAAACAAGAAACACCAGTCCTTCAGCCCAAAACATGGCTGAAACTTTGTCAAAAGAACAACAATATGGTAACATCAAGGACAGCAGCTGAAGTAGGATAAAAGTCTGCAGCCCCATCTGTTGGCGGAGAAGCTAAATAACGAAACCAAGGATTTGTAACTGGCAGACATAATAAGAATGCAAGAGGAGCCATGCAGGATCCGGCCAGTCACCTATTCCAGCATCCTAGTCTCATAGTGATCAACCAGATGCCTATGGGAAGCGGGCAAGGAGGACCTGATCACTCCTCCCGTGCTTTCCAGCAACTGGTAAACCTTAGGCTCCAACCCAAATCACTGATCCAGGTTTCTTGGATTGTCAGGCCACATTGCAACGTAAAGGAAAGAGATGATGTTGATCACATGGTGAACCACAACATTTCTGCCAGGGGGGAAATGTGCCACTTTAAGCATGAGGGTCTTTGTTTCAGGCATCTACAGAGGCAGCCCAAATAAAACAGTTTAGGTCCTCTCCAAGTTGTTGCCCAAGTCCCAGAGTTCCTCCTTCTGTTCTTGGCTCCTCAATCTCTAACTCTCAAGCTAGGACCGTGTACCATCTCTGGGATTTCTCTCAGGTCTTGCAGAGCACCCTGACCCTGCTTCTGTGACTCTTAGATCGGATAATAACGTGGTTCAAACTAGACCCAAATGGCAGCAGACCCATTTGTTTAAACCTGAGTCTGCCCCATCACTTGTTGTTGTTGTTAACATTTCACTGTAGACAGACATTAAAAATACTATACTAATGACAAAAACAAATCATGTAACAAATGGATTACTTTTAAACATGCTCTTGCACCATACTAATAAATGAGATATCTCTGTAGAGGGGTGTGCTTCACTCTGCCAGTATTCAAGTCATAGTTTCCCAACCCAACAAAAGTCTACTAATTTTTTTGTCATCATTCTTAGTCACTCTTAGTCAATTTAGGCTGAACAGCATAGTTAAATACCACATTTTCACATTCTTCTTCATTGTCATGGACTAATGATATTCTACATTTTGCCTCGATTATATTGTGTCCACCGGTTACTGTCTGCAGTAGCTTCACTCCCCAAGAATCTTTCTATCAATTCTACTACCAGAACTTTCACTATCAGAAGCAAATCGCCCACATGTACCTTTTGATCTAAAAATGAGACCTGCATCTCACCTTATATGTGACTTTAAGCAAACAGGATTTACATGCGATTTGTAGAACCCTGCATTTAGACAAACAGATCTACTGCAATCACAGTTGTTGTCGTCCTGCATATAAATAACCATCACATTGTAAGATCCAGTTTGGTCCCGAGTTACTCCAACTAAGGATTGGTTCCCAACAGGTCTGATTTTATTATTTATTTGATTTATATCCTGCTCTTCCTCCTAAAAAAGGTCAGGGTGGCACGTCTTATAGCCTATAGCCTGGTCCAAACAAGTCACTTCAAAACTTCACAAAACCACTGGCCTGTTTTTAAAGTGTTAAAAACCACTTACTTTAAACATGGTTGGTAAATTGCTCCTTCACATATTTCAAGGGGTGACTGAAATGTCCATTTCTTACCTTGGTAGTGAAATTTGAAGATTCCAGGGGTGGTGGTGTGGTAGCTCTGAAAGTGGATCAACACCTGATTGGTTGGGCTGCGGATCACCTGCCCCTCAACCATCAGGGACTCATTGGCCAAGACAACAGGCTTCTCCCCTCCCAGGCCCTCTACGGTCAGTGAATCTTCCTTGGATAGGTTCAGACTCTGCACCTGGGAGTGGAAGGTGGACAAAGTCAGGACAAAGAATGGAAGAAAAAAGAGCTCTCCCTCTCTTGGACCGAAACCCAGAACAAATGATTTACAAGGTCACGTCTAAGCTTACCCGCCCTCCAAATGCAACCACGACTTTTTGTCTGAGAATTAAAAATTAAGAACACCACTATTTTCCTCTAGTCTGAGAATTTTGACTGGGGACACAAAATGTAAACCTATTTGCGAGAAAGGCTGTAACACAAGATGTTATTTCTCTGAAGGGAGCAAATAAATATCAGTCACTGTCAGCATCCCTATGTTGAGAGAAGGTGTTTTCAAGTCTCCAACACCTAGAAGCAGTTGGCAGCAAACAGGCAGATTTTTCTTTCTGTCTTGCAGACAGAAAAATGATACAAATCTGAAGGACAAGAACCAAAGGGAACCAGAAAAGGCCAAGTTTTATGCTACCTGCTCATCCTCTTTTAAAAAAACACTTAGAACAACAAACAGCGAACATCTTTCAGCTTCAGACTAGCACTTTTTCTTGTAGCTTACCTGCACTTCTATCCCGTAGCCCATATAAACAGAGATTGTGTAGGTGCAATCCAGGCCCCCATAGAAAGTAGCGCCCGCGTAGTCCGGAGATTCCACGTAGCCTTCCACGTCAGTGATGTTGTTGTTGCACAGTACTTGGGAAGGAAGACACAAACAATGAAAATCAAAATGGCTTCGCGCTGCCTTAAGACAGCACACTTTAAAGCAAGTCCACCAACTCTGGAATCTGTCCACACTCCACATCCTCATCCCTCACCTGGCGTGTGCACCGTCGTGATGGTTGTCGTCGTGATAAGTGTGGTGGTGGTCTCCTCGTCGCCTTCGGGGATGAAGGCCGTGGTCGTGGCCGAGATGTGTTGGCCGGCAGACCCGGTCTCATCAGGTGGAGGTGGAAGGCGGGGGGGCGCAGCGGCTGTGGAAGCCGGAGGGGTCGTAAGGAGGAAGCCAGTGGGCGGTGCAGCAGTGGTCAAAGGGGAAGGACCCGTGGCTGCAGCTTCAGAGGCTTCGGGGACCATCCCACCATCCAAGTGCTGGACAGGTGGGTGGAATGGAGGCAGCGTGGAAGGGCTACCTCCTAGGACAGCACGATGGCGATGGTGGGAGAGAAGGAAAGAACAGGGCAGGGGAAATCAGAACGGATGACAGGGAAACATGTACATTTGTAGCCCCCCCACCACACCCTTCCAATAGCCACTCTGTAAAATGCATACCGCTTTTCTGGCAGTAAACCAATGACTATCTATTAGAAATAGTGGCTGGTGCTCAATGGAACTGGTAGGGCAGAAGGCTGGGAGGCCAGCAGTAGGTGGCGCTAGAGCAAATGACAGGCACAGCCACACACACCCTTGACTGGTTGTTAAGTAAGAAGGCTGAGGTTTGTGGGTCTGAGCCCCAACGGACCAGCTGCCACTGTATTTATTACCAATATTTACCAAACTGGAATGTTTATTCCAGTTAATAATCAAACCTACTTTATACATAGTCCTCCAGCCACACTTTCCCACACAAGCAACCCCATTTTACTTCAGCCATGCCCAGAGAGGGTGCCATGACCTCCCCCTTCCTCTCCCACCCTCCTCCAGTTTATTTATTTATTTTTCTCACCAGGGATGGGCTCCTCCATCAGCTCGCCCCCCAGAAACTCCTTCCTCAGCAGTGCCCCCTGCAGCAACTCAGAGAGGCCTTCGGGGCTGGGGGCTGAGGACCCCCTGACCTCAGCTGAGACCCCCAGTTCCTCCTCCTTGGGTCCACCCATGGACTCCGATGACAGGGCCTCCAGCTGTGGGGAGGGGGTAGCCGGGACCACATCGTCATTTTCCCAGAGGGGCAGGCCTGCAGCGAAGGAAGGGTGAATGGAAACCTATCAGCTTTTGTGCTTCCCCAGAAGAAGACTGGGGAGGACATGCAATAAATGAAGAAGTCGACAAACAATACAGGCCTCCACATCTCCGTCCACCACAATCCAGATCTTGCATTGTCCTCCTTACGGCCCTCAGCACAGAACAAAACTAACCCTACCAGGTCCACGTGCCCTGCATAGTGGGTTGCAGCCAATGCCAGTCCTGCTCAGAGACATTAGTAGACATGACCAACTTAGGTTCCTTCATTTCATTGGGTCTACCCTGAGTAGGAGAGAGGAAGCAGTGTCGCCTGGCCACATAATGGACTTGGCAATACTTGACTGAAACGAGGCTTCATAATTTCAGCAAGGCCCACCTGGCAGGATATGGAAATGGCTGCAGGCCTTGTGGCAGCACGGACTTAGGCCTGACAATCCGCCTCTGTCCCAAGTCATGCCCCTTGTCCTTGTCTAGGAAGGAAGAAGAGGTGGGTCTGAGTGGGCATAAGGTCAGCTGAGGAGGAATGTCACTTGGCCACTGAGCGGTGGTGATGGAAGCCCAGCCACTCCCACCCATAGGTCAACTGTTCATCCCTGAAATATGGCCTTGGCTTGGCGGTGGGGGGAAAGGCATGCACAACATTGGCCACCACTTCCATTGCTCCACCACTTCTGTTATAACATTTGGCCACCTCTGTGCTTTAACTTGAGGGAGAAGATGTACCCCTAGTCCTCTTAGCATTCGTCTAGACTCCTTTTGGGGTTTTTAGAAAGCTACAGGAGGGTAATGCTTTGGCTAAAACAGAGGTGGTTCTTATAGACTGCAAGGGTCCCTCCACACAAACTTCCCTTCTCTAACTGGAGCACTGGGCCACATGCCTGCTTATTGCCCCAAACGGAAATAAATTCCAGTTCTCAGACTTCCCATCTGTGTTTGATACAGGCAGCTAGAGGTCTTCACACTGCCCCCCTTATCCTGGAAAGACTTCTGAAGCCTTTGTTCTGTATGAGAGAACACTAAGAATTTGATGCTGGCCCATTAAAAAAAAGTGGAAACATTTCTTAGTCCTGCCTCCCCACCCACCCTGGTTATCTTTTTCAGTTGTTAATTAATCCAGACAAAAGTAATTGTTTTGTGCGGTCATTAACATACAGTTCAATGGCGCTTACTCACTAAACTAGAAAAGTGTTCCAGGATTGCAGCCCAAACTACACTTCTCTTTAAGTGTGGTAGAAATGAGATATTTCCCCCTCACTGATTCAGTCTGTTTCTATAATCCTATGTGTTCTGTTCCAGATGCAAGCAGGGGTGTTCTCATCTACTGGGTCTAAATCTACTGAATGAACTCTTATTGGAAGAACTCTTATTGTTTTTATCAATGCTGGTTGGATGAACATACTGGTTAAAAAAGGACGAAGAGGCCGTTCATTTAGAAGTTAGGCCTTGTGAACAAAATGGGTGATTAGTGTGTGTTTAAGGTGGAGTAATTTATCTGTGATAAAGTGGCACTGTCGGCAAACTGCGCAGCTGAAGTGTGATAAGAAGGCAAGCGAATTGGAGAGACATGATCTTGTGACAGTGAAGCGGTAGCTAAAATGCAAACTGGGAGGTAACTAATGTGTGTTAAGTGCTCTTGTGAATGCTTGCCTGTCTGCCTCCCTCCTCCCATTTTACTGCAGAAGGCTGCGTCATTTAGCTCCATATTTTACACATTAAGTTTGGCCTTGGTGCTAGGAAAATAGAAGGGGAAAGAGCCTGTAGGCTAGGACGCAGGGTGCTGATTGAAAGGTGGTTGGCAGGCTCTAAGAGGCAGCTCAGGGATGGGATAGCAGGGGGGTTTGCGGATCACGGGCTGAAGGGCCTTGAATGATGAGCCCCGCACATCACTCTTGCTGCCTTGATGTGACAAGTTCGGCAGTGACAGCCGCCGCCGCCGTAGGCGTCTGACAGCATGTGAGATCCTGGCAGCTGCTGGCGAGCCATTAATTGCTCTGAACTCGCTCCATTAAGAAGGCCAGCTGCCTGGCAGGCCTTGTGGGCCCAGTCATTCGCCACCCCACAGTAAAGTGGCAGAGAGACCCCCACGGAGTGGGAAGGCTTGCCTCGCCCATCCCATTTAGGGATCCGTCAGCCACTCCTACCCAGCCAGCCACCCCCTCAACGAGACAGATGTCAAAAATCAAAAGGCAGCTGCCTCTGGGGTGGGAAAGAGAACGGTTGTTAGGCAGGAAAAGATAACCTTCTGTGAAAGGCCACATTAACTTGGTGGCACATCCCACACTCAGCATCTCCTAAGTGAGTGATTGCTCACATATAACCTCCCCCTGCCATTAAAAAAAAACCCAAATCAACGAAGGTGGGTGACGCCTGTGATTTCAAGATAGTATAGGAAGGAACACAGTTAGCTGGAATCCAGATAAACATCTAGTCTCCACACCCAAATGGAAAAATCTATGCTTCCCAAATCCTTAGTTCCTGCAGTGCATCAGTAATAACCCCAACCTTCATGGAGTCCTGGGCCTAGCCTCATCTTTCACCATTCTACCTCACAACCCTTCTGCCCTCCCACATCTAGTTTTCTTGCTACCGTGGTACTTTAAGGCCTTGAAAATGCAGCAGCCTGCTGCCCCAGCTGAGCACCCCACATACGTCCAGCAGCACTGAGATTCTTCCCCACCTTAACTGCATTGCAAAGCTGCACAATCGCTGATCCTGTTTGGAAATGCAATGCCCAAGCCAGCCGGCCCCCCCTTTCCATTATGCCAGTTCCCCAAATCTCTTCAGCTCTTTACAACCCTGTCTGCTGTACACCCCAGAACTGAATGACAATGAAGAAGAAACACAATCCTTATGTTTGGGCACCCCTTTTCTGATTTTGCAAAGAGATCCATTTTTATTAAGAGGGACCTTATAAACCTGTTTTGTTTCTACGTTGCATGAAAAATCCTGTCTCCTTTTAGCAATGCAGGAATCCTGAATCTGTTTTTCTTTGCAGTGTTGTATGTAACACCCCACTTTCTTTTTCTTACACACATCAGTATCTATTTGTACCCCAATTCTTTGACCTCCACGTTTCAAAATTCAACTCAACTCCCAACCCCAAATGTCCTGTCTGCACTGGTATCAATCAAGGGTCAGCCCCAAATTTCTGCTTCACTTGCAATGTTCTGCGACAACCTGACACCCCTCCCCCGTTATTAATAATTGGTTCCCTTGAAGCCTGTGCTCCTCTTTACAATGTTGCGGGGGGGGGGCATACTAATAATCAAAAGCAAAGACAGTTTATGGACCCATTTGTGCTATATTTTGTAATCTTTATAAACAGAATATTTCCCTGTCCATTTCCCCTAGAACACCCTTGATTATCATTCGTTTGCTACTGATGCATGCTACTCCTCAGATCTCTGTATTCCACCTCTACAAACCCCAAAGAGGATCACCCCCTTTTGCCTTTCTTTTTTTGCAAGGAGGCACAGAACCTCCCAGCTCTGTGCAACAATTTCCCCATCCCTCGTTTCGTTTTGCAAGCGCTTATAATAACCCCGGCAGCCTTCGTGTACCCTCCCATCACAATCTCATACCCAAAGCTGTTTTAATATCCATGTGTTTCCATGCAAGGCAGGAAAATATTTCAGGTTGTGTTTTTTTTAAGGTACGTTTGGAAATATTGCACCTATGCCTGCAACACCGCGTTCACAACATATCCACCTGCCATTTGCACCCTGGGGGGGTGGGGAAGATGAGGATGCATTTTCAATCCCCTTTCCTTTGGTACAAAACACTGTCAAAATGCAACAAGCCCATTCCGTTTTGGTACACACACCCCCAAACCCCTCTCCCGACAAAGCCGGCCCCCTTACCTTGTAGAAGAGGCACAGAGCTAAGCAGCAGAAGGAACAGCATTTTGGACGCTGCTTTTTCCGAACAGCCCATTTTGGATTTCTTCAGACCTGCAGAATACCTAGTCTAGCTATTTCCTTCTCCTACCAGGCAAGGGAGCCGTGGAGCCAGGAGCCTGCTTAGCAAATGAAAATGCAGTAGATTCCCTTGCAATGGCTATTCCTGTGTTATTTTCTTCCTTCCTCTTTTCTCTCTCCCTTTCAAAAGCAATCTAGGATTTGTGTTTCAGAAATAGTTGACTATTTCTGAAATATTTTTGCTGCTCATTAGTTGTTCTTTTGAAAACGTACAGCACTTATTTTTTTAAAAAACAGATAATCATATAGATACCTTCCTTTAGATAAATATACATACATACTTTAAAGGTGAAGCAGTGTAACACCTTTTCATTTTCAGTTCCAGGCCTCTTTGACAAATAATGCCTCCCTCTGTCTCTCTTATGGTTTTTGCCCACAGAATATAGCAGTTACCTAAGCTCACTTTTAACAGAGAAAATGCCGGATGCAGAGATGGATTTCTTTGCATATGAAAAGGCACTGGCTCCCTGGTTTCTCAGCAGGATGAGTGAAGTGGATCGTCCTGTCTTTCCACAAACCCATATGACACCTTATAAACCCTTCAGCAAAACCTGTGAACAAGCCCACCTACACATCTATCTGAAAAGTCACATATAGATTCCTGTTATTTCAGAGACTTTACATTTATTACCCTTGGCACATTGTTCCCCCCTCCCCTCCCAATCTTGCCAAGGCAATTCAGATTCAGTTGCCAAAAAAGAGAGATCAGATGGATGCAGTAATCTGCCCTTTAAAAAAAAGCAAAACCTTGGGTGCCTATCAATTCGTTTGGCAAATCAAGTAGCGCTCTCTCTCTCTAGCTCTCTCTGTCCTTGACAATGAAACGCAATGGATGGCAGCCTGTGCATTTGCAACAGAAATGCAGCCGGTAGCTACAGATTATTCTGGGTCCTAGGGTAGCCTTTTGCAGAATGTGGAATCTAGATCCTCCACTCCCACCCCAGAGGGTGCCGATAGTATAGGTAAATGACTTACAAATGCAATGAAGGAAAAATAACTACCTGACCTTTAGAAAAAATAATAATATGAAGATAATGCAATGCTTGTTCGCAAGCAGCACAGAGGCCTTAACTAAAATGCAGCCTTTGGATCTGCAAAATAATACCTACAGATAAGCAGATCTCTTTTTCTTTGAGACTGAAAATAAATAAATGGGAGGGGGGAAATGCAAAGGCAAAACTATGCTTCTTTAATAGGCAGTGGGCTGGAATTTTAGAAGAAAAAAACAACAACCCATGTTGACTATTATATGGCTGTCCACTAAACATGGGTCACATTTAGATACTGTACTTCCTTTTGAGAGATGCAGGTGGTAGCACTTTAAAACATACCACAACAAGGTGCCTAAGTAGCTTAGTCCATTTTGCAAAAGAAGAGCAGCTTTTATGCAGTTCTTGCAAATTCAACTCAGGTATCCAGGCAGAGACATTGGATTTGCATCTACAGTATTTAGTACATCAGTTTCTCTGTATTTTATGCCACCTTCAGCATCCTAGCTCTCTATGGGTTTTTGCAAACTACAGGCCTCAGTTTTCTCACAAATGTCGTTAATTGTCCTCAAATTCTTATATACCTCATCATTCTGTATTCAGCAATGTTGCCTTTATTTCCTTTCCTTTTTTTGCAATGTTCCATAATTATTGGGGGCAGGGGGTTACAGTTAATCCCTGTCCTTTAGTAAGTTGCTCATTTTACCTCCCTTTCTCCCAAAATTAGATGTTGCTTAATTTGCAAGCTCCTGTTCCCATATCTGGGTACCCCTCCCAACAACCTCTGCCATCAAATATATCACTCCCATAAACCTCTTCAGCAAGGCAAAAGCAGCAGCAGCAGCAACAACAACCCTGCCCCCTTTCATCACAGACTGTGGGTGAGAGAGAGAGAAAGAGAGAATCAAGGTGGGTGTGTGGAAGTTCCTGAAATGAATGAATGTGGGGGCCAAGAGGAGTTATGTGGGATGGAGAGACATTCGCATAGGGTGGGGTGGCTGTTGGGGGGAACAGCAAAAAGGAGGGGAATCTCCCTTCCTTGGCTGCTTCAACTTAATCTTCCCTCACAATGGTTGCTATGGGAGTTGCAGTGGGAGAGCGGTTGCTAAGGGAGGCACTGTGGTTGCCAGGCAGTTGCTAAGATAGGTACCAGAGACTGGTAGGGAAGTTGCTAAGGGCAATACCAAGGATGACGGATGTTCAGTTTCAGGGCTTGGTTGCAATATGAGAGGGGGCTGGACAGCAGGAAATAAGCCAAGGGTCTTATTCTGCTAGTTTTCAAGCTGTCTTCTGGATCACCCTTGGATTTCTCAATGAGAAAATCAGCCATGACACACAAGCTGATTTGAAAAACATGTTGTCCGTCACAACCACCCTTTCACCTGCCCAAAGCAACCCAAAGGGAGTGATGAGTGAGTCCTAGGCTTTTGAAACGAACCCGAACTTGCGTAACCAAACTGAACACATATTCTTTGTCTTTATCGCCATCTTTCTTGTCTTGCCCCTGCCCTGGTTGTCAAATTTTAGACCGTAAGCTTTGCAGGGCAGGGACCAGCATTCCTGTAGTTTGTTAGAGTGCCATGCATATTTCTAGTGCAAATAGAGCATATATATTAATATTATAGGGCAGGTTCTCTATTCATCATGTGGGGCAGTTCTCAGGACCAAGAAGTGGGTGTGCATCCTAAACACATACCCCCCCACACTCACCCCAATCCTTTGCAATCTACAAGAGTTCTTTTGCAAACAAATGTTGAGCATAGAAAAATGCTTTATATCAAAACAATTTGTCCATCTAGTGCAATACTGCTTACTCCAACTGGCAACAGTTTTCCAGAGTCTCATGCAGAGGGCCTCCTCATCACCTCCTACTGAATATATTGCTACCCTGAGACCCCTTAGGAGGAAAGATGGGGTATAAATAAAATAAAAGGTAAAATGGTAAATTTCCCCTGGATGGTTAAGTCCAGTCAAATGCAACTATGGGATGTGGCACTCATCTCACTTCAGGTCAAGGGAGCCGGCGTTTGTCCACAGACAGCTTTCCGGGTCATGTGGCCAGCATGACTAAACCGCTTCTGGCGCAACGGGACACTGTGATAGAAACCAGAGCGCACGGAAACACCTTTTACCTTCCTGCTGCAGTGGTACCTATTTATCTACTTGCTTTCGAACTGCTAGGTGGGCAGGAGCTAGGACAGAGCAACGGGAGCTCACTCCGTCATGGGGATTCAAACCGCCAACCTTCCGATCAGCAAGTCCAAGAGGCTCAGTGGTTTAGACCACAGCACCACCCACATCCCGGTTTTTCCTTTACCTTAAATAAAATAATGAAATAAATAAATTAATATTTAAAATGATTTCTAGAGGGGTGGTGATTATGAACTGGAACAAGACTGAGAAACCTCAGGCCTGGGAGCTGAATACAGCCTTCGAGGGCTCTCTGTTTGACTCTCAGGATTCTCCATGGGGAACACACCTTCCCCAGGCATGCGCCCTCTCTGCAGGCTACATTCCTAACTGCCTTTGCTTTGCACCCTCACAGAGTGGCTTTGCCTAGCTGGAATGTGTCCTTGAATTGTGATAATGCCTCTTACTTTGCCGGATTGAGGATAGAAAGGGGTGGACTTGTGTAGAAACTAGGCTACTGTACGGAGATGAATTTCACATATATTGGTCTTTCCACGTTTGCCTCTGGCCCCACCCACCACTGCCATGTGGCCCCCAGAAGGGAATGTGGCCCTTGAGCTGAAAATGGATTCCCAACGCTGAACAAGAAGTTAAGGTGGTTTTATTGTTTTGTTTTTTGCTAAAGTTTTGTGTGTGTGTTGGCTGTGTGTGTGTTGCTGAATGTAGCCGGTAAAAAGATGCTTCCTGGCAGATACCATTGGGCACTCCAAGAGAGGCAAAACATATTTGTGGGGTTTCTCACAGGACTGTGTTGCCCTACCACTAGGCAGAATGAGGTCTCCACCCCAGGCAGCTGATTTTGGGTGCTTTGAGAAGACACAAATTGTTATTTGCTAATTATTACTGCATTTTTTTATTCCCAGGGAGAGGGTGTTTGTGGGATCTTCTTGGGTTACAAAATATCCTCGTCAGCCTTGGGCGTTATGCACACTGGCATGTGTGTGTGTGTGTGTGTGTGTGTGTGTGTTTCCACTTGTTGTTTCACCTCAAGGAGCTGAACAACCCCAGAAGCAATAATGAACCGCCAACTCTGAACTGCTCACCACTCTAAAAATCTCCAGTAGCAGGCGACATAAGAAGTTCTGCCTCAGGCCCTGGAGAGCTGCTGCCCACCAGAGGAGACAGTACTTGAGCAGTTTTTTTGGCAGGCTCTTCTTTCTAGAGTTGGGTGGTCCATGAAGTTTCCTTGGGGGTCGGTTGCCATGGGAACGGCTGAGGAAGTAGCTGCCAGCAAGGGGCTAAATATGGCAGTTGCTGGTGGAGCAGTTTATCCCTGGAGAGCATAGAAACGCAGAGAGGGTCATCTAGCCCAACCCCCTGCAATGCAGGAATCTTTTGCCCAATGTGGGGCTCGAACCCATGACCCTGGAATTAAGAGTCTCATGCTCTACTGGACCGATGGAGCAGGGAAAGGGAACAACTCTCTGACCCTCCAGATGGGGTTGGACTCCCAACTCCCATCCAGCGGATGGCGAGCGGTCAGGGGTGATGGGTGTAGGAGCCAACTCCTGGGGCCAAGGTCCCAAGTTCGGCCCCCTCAGTAAAATATTTGAGGGGGTCAGCCCCCACCCCCCAAGTGGATGGGCATTGTCATTAAATTGGTCTGTGTGTGTGTGTGCTGTGTCTTATGATCTATAATGCCTCCCCCCCCCCCCGTATCTTATTCAAGTTGGCAGTACAGTGGTACCTCGGGTTAAGTACTTAATTCGTTCCGAGGTCCGTACTTAACCTGAAACTGTTCTTAACCTGAAGCACCACTTTAGCTAATGGGGCCTCCCGCTGCCGCCACGCCGCCGAAGCCCAATTTCTGTTCTCATCCTGAAGCAAAGTTCTTAACCTGAAGCACTATTTCTAGGTTAGCGGAGTGTGTAACCTGAAGCGTATGTAACCCGAGGTACCACTGTATTTATTCAATATTTTATTCAAGCTGGCGCCCCTAATGATGGGTGTTGGGACCCCCAACCACACCACAGGCCCTCCACCTCTGCTGCAGAGGAGTCTTAGCATGGTTCATGGATGGGGTGAGGAAGGAAATGCTGGCGTAACCAATGGAGACGCCGGGAAGGTCAAGGTGAATGCTAGGGAGGAGCAGTTGCTAGGCGCGGGGTTGATAGGCCCGTTGCTAGGGAAGGAGGTTGCTACGGGCACCGGGGCAGGGGTGATCTCGTAGGGGTGGTCCCGATGGGCGAGCCCATGCTGCAGCGAGGTTGGGGGGGGGAGAGGTGTTGATGAGCTCGGCCCCAGTGACGCTGCCCCCTCCTTTTACTGCAAACCTGCGCCTGGCTGGGCGCATTCTGCAGTGCACGTGTGGCCCCCGTGGGACTCAGCGAGGGACCCTGGCTCCCTTCCCCTTGTGCTGTAATGCACTCGCTCCCGGGAGTGGGGCGGGCGGTGGGGGGCGGCTGTTTATACAGGGCCCCGTTGCCCATTGCCGAGATAGATGCATCAGCCCGGGGGTGGAGTGGGGGGGGGCGCGCCTCTTTACGCAGCGATGCCTGGCCTGGTGCTGATACGAGGAAGGAGACAGACGTCAAAGGGAGGGAGGCATCCCGGGCCGGGTGGAAGGGTGTGCTCGGCGGGTGCGCGGGGAAAGGAAAGGGGGGGGGCACCCTAATATTTTCCCGGATGTCTCCGGCAGCCTACGTGCACGGGGAGGAATTAGGAAAACAGCAATAGAGGAGGCTGCACAGGGAACCGGGCTGAGGCAGAGGAGGGATCACAAGTGACTGGGGAAGCTGGAAGAGCAGGCAGCAATCTCAGAGGATTGGAGGGACTGCAAGCCGTCAGGTAGAGATGAGGAGGGGGTGAGAGAGGGATGGAGGGGATGAAAGGCGGGGAGGGAGGGAGAAGAATATTGGGGGAATAGGCTCAAGTAGGGAGGAGCGGTTAAGGGGGGCGTTGAGGATGAGGAGGGGGTAAATACATGGGTGGAGATAGATGCCCAGAAATATTGTGGGTGGGCTGCGAATGTAGAGAGATTTACTGGCCCAGAATACAGCAAAACAGAGCTAAGACCTTAATTTCTGGGGTGGCGGGAGGAGGAAATGAGAAATGTAGCAGTGGAAATGACTGAGTCAATGGGGCTTGAAGCCAGCCGCCCTCAGAAAACAAAGCGAAGCGGCAGAGGAATGGCTAGGTCTGTGTAGCGGCGGCTGAGCCAAATACTGAATGAGGTGCACCTGGTTAAGAGCAAGGGGTTAAAAGGGCACCCGACCAATAGGGCAGGGGTCAGACGTTGAAGAATGGGAAGGCTGCAAGGAGCTGCCTGTGCTGATAGGGTGCTCTAAGCCCACCTGAAGATGCCCTCTATCATGGCCGACTGGGGTCTGCACGGCCTTCTCTCGCCACTCCTCCCTGACACTTCGTCTTGGCGCCCTCGGCCAGAGCCCACCATAGCCGTGCTGGGCTCCCTGGCCTTGCTGTTTGTTTGGTACTGCTACCGCGTGGGGAGCGGGCAAGCGGCCCCCGCCTCTCACCAGCAAGGCATGCCCACGGAGGAGCGATGCCCTCGCCGTGCCCTCGGGAGCGATGCTGCCAACCAGCGCCTGTATCGCAGCCTGCGAGACTACGCCAAGCGCTACTCATGGTCGGGCATGAACCGGCTGCACAAAGGCATCCGAGACCAGGCCCATTACCAGCTAGGCGAGCGCCTGGCGATCCAGAAGCCCAGCGCCTTCTACCTCCCAGACTTGCCTTCTGCCCCCTACTTCCCCCGCGAGTCCCAGCGCCACGACGTGGAGATCCTCGAACTCAGCTTCCCGGCCATCTTGCGAGAGTTTGAGGGCATCGCGTGGGACTTTGCACCTGGAGTGCCAACCCCGCGGGGGTGGACGGCCAATGCCAACCCGGGCTGCCATAGCTATTACCTCTACCGGCAAGGAGAGTGCGTGGCGCAGAACTGTCGCAGCTGCCCGTGGACGTACCGGGCACTCAGTGCGCTCCGCACCTTCGTCAATGCCAACCGCTTTGGAAACGCTTGCTTCAGCGTCTTGCAGCCTGGAACTGTGCTGCCTGGGACCTACGGGCCAACCAACACCCGGGTGCGATGCCATTTAGGTGAGCAAATGCTGGAAGAACAGCAAGGCGGGCAAGATATGGGGGCTTCAGTGTGTGAGGAAGCTTGCAAGGCCAGAGTCTTCCACCATGCATGTGTTGTCCACTAGCTGGAAATTCTTGAGGCCCTAAACAGGAGGCAGAGGACTTCTGTTGTTTATAAGTATCAGAAATAAGTACCCCTTAGGGGTCATTTTTAGGGCTGCAATATATAGTTGAGTAATCTGTGCCCTAGATCAATCAGCCAACTAGAAAATCTGTTAAATTGTTTGGAATAATGCAAGTACTTTCCAAAAAACACGCAGGTGGAAAGTGGCATCATAGAAGAGGCATTTCTTTCTGTGCGTGGGAATGCTTCTTCCAGTAAGATTTTTGCTCTGCCGTGAAATACCTCTAGAAATCAAAAGAATGCTTTCTTTCTCTTTAGAGCTATTGTTTTTATTTGCTGAAAGGTATGATGAGTTACGCATCAATTAATCAGCTAAAGCTCATACAGTTAATTAACAATATTTCTTTAAACAGAGCAACAGCCCTAATCATTTTATGGCAAAGTAATCTCATAAGACCTTTTTAGAGGCCAGCAGTTAAGAGTTGGCCTTCAAGTCTGGGAAACTCTGGTGGCTTTGGACAAGTCACTGGCTGCTTCCTCACTTTAATTTCCTCATATGAAAACAGAAATAATAATCTATCTTGCAGTGTAGTTGTTAGGTTCAGACATTAACCATTGTAAAGCATGTAGTAGTAGTAGATTAGTTGGATATGTGGAAGTGGAATAACAGTAGACTTGAAGTTGCCTTCAACAAGAAAATGTAATGATATCACACAGCTGTTCAGACCTTGAGTGTCATTCATTCATTCATTTATTTTTAAAAAGCAAGTTTCTAGCTCTCAAGTACGGTATATTTGAAAATATGCAATATTATCGAAGAGCTCTTGTATGCATAAGGCAAATTTGTATGCCCTGCATTGCCCCTGGTTCCTTCCTTCCTTCCATCCATAACCTTTTATTGGGTTTTATAAGCAAGGCTCATAGGAATAATAAATGAGACAAATAAATAGATCAAGTCCTGTTACACCCATTCTGATCTCCGGCAATGGCCTGGTTTGCCTGTCATAGTAAGCCTGAGTGTGGCACAAACATACTGGCTTCCGAACACGTCACAGAAGGAACAGGAACTTGCACCTGCTGTGCTTTTCCCTGAACTTTTTTGGGTAAAACTAGACAAGAGCTCAGCCAAGGTTTGTGTTGTTCAAACCCGGGGTCATACTTCAGGTCTCTGCTCTTTAGACACTACCTCTAACCGTAGGGCCTACCTTGGCTACAAATTGTGGTTGAAGGTGAGACACCCTGGCCATGGATTTGGACGGCACGCTAAGCTTACTTGCCATGCTACGATACCTGAAAAAGCCAGTGGGGGACAGGGAGCAAAATGGCTGCCATTTCCTCCTCCTCCTCTGTTTGCCCTAAGCTATGGTTTGGCCTTCTGTGACGTGTGAATGCAGCCTATGCGTCCCTCCTCCCCAGAAACCTTCTGTTACGCCTCACCCACATATTTCCGTCTTGCTCTGTCATTTGCAAGTAAAATCAGGCAGACAACGCCCCCAATTCCCCGCGAAGACTCAGATCAAGACTGTCAAAAAAATTATGTAAGTGCTTTGCTTTTTGTGCCCATCCTCTCTCTCTTTCTTTCTCTCTCACCCACCCACCATGAAGTCTTTTCTAGAAGGAGCTCTGCATATGAGCATTTTATCCACACCTTTCAGGATTGGGATGGGGCGAGAGAGAAGCAGCATTTCCTCGTGGGAAGGAAGAAAGCAGCGAGGTGGGCCTGCAAAGGCAACAGCAGGGCCTTCTTCGGATAAGAGTGTCGTCCCCTTCCCAACCCAGAGACAGCCAGTAACCAGCAACTGCCCTGTTGGAAGGAACATCTGATGCCATCTCCTGCTCCAGTAGAGCTGGTTGCTTTTGGTCTTTTTAAACATATCTTTAATTTTATTCAGTGTTAGTCGAAAAGTGAGCTCTAAATCTGCTGAATAAATACACAAACTTAGGAAGCTTCCTTGTTACAGCCACCTTTTTCTTCCATTTCTAGGGCTGAAGGTTCCTCCTGGTTGTGAGCTGGTCGTGGGGGGTGAGCCTCAGTGCTGGTCCGAAGGATACTGCCTCCTAGTAGACGACTCCTTCCTGCATACCACGGCTCACAATGGTAAGAGAATGGATTTACAGGCTAAGGCTACACATCTGATGCCCTCCAGATGTTTTGAACTACAACTCCTTTTGTAGTTCAGCCAGCATGGGCAATAATCAGGGATGGTGGGAGTTGTCGTCCAAAGTATATGGAGGAATGCTGGCCTAGGGCATTAAACTGAATTTGCTCCCCTCCCCTTTTTTTATAAATCGTAGCATGGGTTGGGCCTGGGGAAATTATACACTCAACCTCAGTTTCCCAGTCTGTGAAATGGGAGGGGAAACATTCATGTCACTGCAGATTTGGCAATCCGTTTGTCAGGGGGTGGCCTGCCTTACTGCCTGCTCCGCTCACCCATATGCCTTTTCTTAAAGAGATAAAGGTAAAGGGACCCCTGACTATTAGGTCCAGTCGTGACCGACTCTGGGGTTGCGGCGCTCATCTTGCTTTATTGGCCGAGGGAGCCGGCATACAGCTTCCAGGTCATGGGGCCAGCATGACTAAGCTGCTTCTGGCGAACCAGAGCAGCGCATGGAAATGCCGTTTACCTTCCCACCGGAGCAGTACCTATTTATCTACTTGCACTTTGACGTGCTTTTGAACTGCTAGGTTGGCAGGAGCAGGGACCGAGCAACGGGAGCTCACCCCGTCGTGGGGATTCGAACCTCTGACCTTCTGATCGGCAAGTCCTAGGCTCTGTGGTTTAACCCACAGCGCCACCTGCGTCCCTTAAAGAGATATAACTTCTTTAATAATAGTAGGGAGCTGACATAATGCCATCCTGCTTGACACATTGCTGGCTGATCACCTATGGTTGATCTTTACTCACCATGGGCAAACAACGGTGTGTGAATTTATGCAGCTGAGCTGCTTTGTCAGGATTTTGTGATGCCCTCACAAGATTAACGATATTTCACAATTTGAGGGTTACATCTAAAAGATAACTCTAACCATATTTGTTGCAGGTTCTCCCACTGATGGCCCACGGGTGATATTTATTGTTGACCTCTGGCATCCCAATGTGGCAGGACCTGAGCGGCAGGCGCTAGACTATATCTTTGCCCCTGGTAGGTAGGTGCCTGCTCAGGATCAGGTATTGTAGCCAAGAGGGGGGGGGAACCCCCATAATGCCACCAATAGTGTTTGCTGCTCTTCACAATCATCAAAGCCTCCCACAATATTGCCTTGGAATGGAAACTCTTATTTTACCATTGTGCAGACTGAACTGGGGGGGGGGGGGGGAGGAATGCCCCCCCTCCCACTTCCAACTTTGGAGTTCTGCATCTGAACTAAAATCTACGCAGGGATGTATCACAGATGGGGCGGCGGGGCTCCTTTTCTCTCTCTCAGTGTGATGCTGTGACCTAAAATACTTGTTCTATAGACCTTTGTGACATGGTATACATTGGTTCCTCTTCTTGCCATTCTGTTGGTGGTAGACGCTGATCTGGACGGGTCCTTGTGGCCTGTTCTCATCTCCTGTGAGTCTGGGGTTATTCAAGTGCAAGTGCAAGTGCTGCTGTCTACAGTCCAGGACCAGAAGGCCGCTGAGTTCTACTGAAGTTCAACAATCCTGATTTTAGTAGCATGGCCTTTCCAGTTTTTTTGGAAATGGGTGGGTTGGGGAAGAGAAGCAAGCTAAGGTGAGCACTGTTTCCACCTGTCTGTGATCATTTGTTAATTCCCACCCCGCATCTGTTACCGCGACGTTTGTGTGGCAGGATTTAATCCAGAAAAGCCTTGCTAATTAACCTGCACCCCAATAAAATAATTAGAAGCCTCTGCCTCGTGTCTCAATTTTTCTCTACTCTGAGGAGGAAAAAATCAGAATCCTCTTTACTATTGGCTCAATGTGAGTTGTGAGGCGTGGCAGAGCCACAGGCCATGAAGGAAGCAAACCGTGGCCTGAAGTATTGCTGTCACCCCAACATTTAATAAATGCTTCAGACTGGGACGTCACTGCTCAGAAACTTTGACAAAACCCAGTCTGGGAAAAGTCTACTAATTGGATCAAGGACGTCAATAGCCTGAGGGAGCAATATGTCACTGCAGATCTGCATGTGAGTTATTAAAATAATGGGTATGACTGTATGCATGGGAGGGGCGGGGAGAGAATTATTGGCGCAGGCCTCCACCATGACCAGAATACTGACACACAGAAGAAGACGACAAGTCCTTCTGCCTGCTTTTTACATCCATATGTTTTGCCTGCATCCCTATCTTGCCGGCTGCCACTTGGAATCAGTCTTGACAGCTTAAAACCCATCCACCCGGTTTCTGTGGCTGTAACCCAAAACACACTTGAGGGCTGCAATCCTAACCATATCTACTCAAAAGTAAGTCCCTTTGAACTCCATGGGGCTTGCTCCCACGTAAGTGGGGTTAGGAATGCAGCCTTTACCCCACTGAGGGTAGGATTCGAACCAATGGCTTCAAGTTACAAGAAAGGAGATTCCAACTAAACATCAAGAACTTTCTGACAGTAAGAGCTGTTCAGCAGTGGAACAGACTCCCTCGGGAGGTTCACTGCGGTTTTTAAAGCAGAGGTTGGATGGCCATCTGTCATGGATGCTTTAGTTGATTCCTGCATTGCCGGGGTAAGACTAGATGACCCTTGGGGTCCCTTCCAACTCCACAATTCTATGATTCTATGGACACGGATAGACTTCCAAGTAAACATGCATTGTAAGTGACTTGGGGCATGCTTATTAGATTTCAATACCAGCTTCTAAAATGGTTTTTTAATAATAAGTGGCAGAAATCTGCTACAGGATTAGAAAGAAAAATCGCATCACATTCCCATTTTTTTAAAAAATAAAGAGACTTTGACTTGATCTGTTGAAGTCTGACATACCCAGTTTTCTTCCCTGTTCCTCCTGAACAAGCTTTTTCTGCACCTGCCAGAAAATATCAAACAAAGACATTTGCTTCCCAGTACATACAGTTCCAGGAGCAAGAGTTTCATTGCGTCCTCACCTGCCGCAGGAGGTGGGAAGAGAGAACAGCTTGCCACACACACACCTGCTCATGCTGCTTTCCTGGGTAGCAGTCTGCAAATTTTGGCTGGCTTTGATAGTCACAATGTGTATGTACCAGGAGCTCCTCCAACCAGTACTATCTGGTGTTGCTGTCCCTGATCCCTAAAGGCAGCTTGAGTTCAGGAACAATCCCCTGCTCTCCCTCTCCAGGTCCAAGCGTGGGGCAGAGAGGTGAGGGGGTGGAGGTTTATCGCTGCAGGCGCCCTGTGCTTTGAAGGCCCTCCAAGGCCTTTGAAAGCAAAGCACCACTGTGGGGAAGACACTCTGTACTCTCACCAAACTCTTAAGGTCCTAAGAACAAAAACAAGAGAATTTAAGAAGTAAAAACAAACTCACTAGCTTTTATTTACACTCAAATAACCCAAAGCAAGTGCTTCCTGCCAGTCAGTGCAAGATGCAAACCAAAGTCCATTGTCTGACCCAATGGGTCCGTCCAGCAATTTCCTTCCCCTCGCAATGAACCCATGAGTCCACAGTTCCACTTGGCCTGAAAGGATTTAAAAAGGTCCCGTCGCCTCCACTGCACTCAGTATTTGCGCTGGCGCAGGAAGAGACCTGGTGGCCGTTTTGGAGTGGGTACGTCATCTGAGTCAAGGTCAAAGAGGTCTCGGCCCGTCTTCATTATCTGTTCCTCTAAGACTTTGTGGCGCTTCATATCTGACAGCACCTTGTCCATGCGAGCCTCCCTCTTCTGGCTCTTAGCTGAGGACCCTGAAAATAAAATAAACACCAGTTAGGATCTGTGGATTCAGTGGGAAGTATAAGTTGGGTCCAGGTTTTTTAAAAAGGAGAGGTAGGCTTCAAATGCAAGGTGCCAGGAAACCATTATTATTCCGTAAAGGTAAAGGGACCCGACAGTTAAGTCCAGCCGCGAACGACTCTGGGGTTGTGGCGCTCATCTCGCTTTACAGGCTGATGGAGCCAGCGTTTGTCCACAGACAGTTTTTTCCGGGTCATGTGGCCAGCATGACTAAGCCGCTTCTGGTGAAACCAGAGCAGCGCACAGAAACACCGTTTACCTTCCCACCGAAGCGGTACCTATTTATCTACTTGCACTTTGATGTGCTTTCGAACTGCTAGGTGGGCAGGAGCAGGGACTGAGCAACGGGAGCTCACCCCATCATTGGGCCTCGAACCACCAACCTTCCGATCGGCAAGCCCTAGGCTCAGTGGTTTAGACCACAGCGCCACCCGCATCCCTTGTTCTTCCCTAACTAGATCCAAATCTACACTGTTTTCACAGCAGTAAGAGGGTCTGCATGTCCCTACATTTTGCATAGGTTTAAAGTTTCCCTCTCTCTTCTTTGAGGAACTTTAAAGTATTTTGTAAACAGTTTTAAGGTTTTCTCTCTCTAATTAAGTGGTGTATAAATTTTATCCAGTAAATATATAAGCATGCTATGTAGGTCTTCCTGTCCATGCCCTTCTCCCTTTCTTAGGTTCCTGTCTAGACCAGGTGTGGAGAACCTTTGGCCCTCCAGATGATGCTGAACTACAGCTCCCATCATCCCTGGCCACTGGCCATGCTTGATGGGGCTGATGGGAGTTGTACTCCAGCAAAATCTGGAGGGCCACTGGTTCTCCCTACACCAGGTCTAGACAACAGAAAACTGTCAGCCAATTTGCCTTAACTTTTGTAGGGGAGTCTCACATGTTAAACCTCTTGGGCAGACGTAAGGGACTTCAGGCAGGATTCTCAGAGCAATATTCTGGAGTCCTGGCATTTAAATAGGGATGGAGAATCTGTAGCCTGTGAGCTGGATCCAGAGCATTGTGGCATTTCTTCCAGCATGCCTGAAGAGAGCTTTATATTTGTGGATCAGATTGCCTGACAGCTGGGCCTTGTGAGCACCTTCAAAGCTTTCCCCAAGTGAGAAGCTGACTTCCTTTTCAGAGAGGGACCCTTTTGAAAGCGCATTCAGGCCAGCTGACAGACAACCTTCGAAGGTCAGATGTCGGCAGGCCTGATCCAAACTTTCAAAGCACTACAAGAAGGAGAGGCGACCCTAACTTTTTTGAGGTGGGGGTGGATTGGTGGGTGGGCCAATGGTCCCCAGTTGAAGTGGGAGGAAGATTCCCTACCTCTTGGTTTGATAGAGGGGTATCAGAATTGTGACAGAAGTAAGCCAGAACAGGGTGCATGAGAGCATGATCTAAATCTTGAGGTTGCAAATGAGGCTCTTCAAAAGAGAACAAGGACAATCAAGCATGACTCCAGGATTCTCTGAAAAGTGTGTGTGTTTAGGGAGAAATCCAGTCATCACAATACAGCCAGGGTGGGCGGGTGGCTTTCGTTTTCAACATACCAGGAGTTCTTCGACGATTGATCAAGGAGCTCTTAGGGGAGGCAGGCTCATCATCAAAGTCAAACTCCGTTGGCACGTGGGGCCTGCAGCAAAGAGAGAAAAATGGGAATCTGCCCAGCACCAGAGCCTGTAGCCCCTCCCTCCTTTCCTGTCACCAGCACCATCTCAGATTTTGGATCCTTCCCCAAACTCCCTTTTCAAGTCAAATATTACCCCTCTCCCCGCAAAAAGAAACACATGCGCTCTCACTTCTCTTCCTCCTCTTCTTCCTGGTTCTCTAGCTGCCCATCAGATTTATCCTCATCTTCGCTGTCAGGCTCTGGGGTAGGGTTGCGCCGGGGTAGGATCTCTGCCTGGATCTCTAGGGTCCCCTGGGCAGCAATGAGCTCATAGAGGCGCCGGATCTCCTCAGGGGGAGGCATCCAGCTGTCTGGGGACTCCAGTTCCTCATCACTGCAGGGGACGCACCAATCCTCCTCGGCCGATTCGTCTCCCTTCGCCGACTGCTCCCCATCTCTCTCCCCGGCTGCGTCATCTTGTTCCTCGGTGGTCGGAGGTAGCTCTGAGGCAGGCTCATCTTCCACTGCCAAGGACTGCATCCCCGAGGTGACTTCACCTTCCTCCACAGTGCTGGCCTCCTCCATGGCTGCTGGAGAGACAGAGGCCACAGAACTGAGAGAGGCAGGGCAAACAGCAAGACTTCAGGACCCTAACATAACCGGGCAAGGACCTGCCTGGTACAAGACGGTGGCCATCTTGGAAAACCCCTACAGCAAAATGTGAGCTAGCGTGGTTCAAGAAGCAGGAGTGTGGGTGGCTGGTTGTCCCTCGCCTGCAAGATTATCTTTCTCTTTTGGCATCAGAGACTCCTCTCCAAACTTTCACATCCTCCAATGAAAGTTTTCTTGGGAGCGCAGAGATGGGGCTCAAAAAGATGAATTGCCAGTGTTTCCAAACTAACACCTTAGATACACCTCTCATAGTTGCCTGTAGTTGAGGGAGTAGGGTTATCTGTCATGAAAAGTGTAGAGAAAAATTGTATGTCCTGGGAAGCCTTCTTAGGCCTCCTCTTTCTTGCTGCCTCTGCCAGCAAATTCAGAGACATCTTAGCTCTGTCTCTTAACACCTTTCAGATCAATAATCCCTTGATCTGCCCCAGCCTTCCCATAAATAATGAAGCGGAATTCGCCCCAGTTCAGAGGAAGCTCCCAGATAAAGATCTCTTTGAAGTTGCCAATTGTTATTCATTCTGCCATTCTGCTGCAAGTAAAACCAGGAAGCCTGTGGCTTATGCCAGGGTAAGAGCAAGGAGGGAGAGGCACAGAAGAGGAAGATGTCTCAGGATGCACCAACCAGACCTTCTATCAGACTGCAGTCTGAGATGAATCAAGGTTCTGCTGGCGCATTCTTGCAACCTCCATATCGGAGAAGACCCTCCCACAGCTCCCAGTGTATTCCTTGTCAGGGGGGAGACATGATGCCATGAGGAAAAAACCCCTTCCCTCCAAGATCGTAACTCAGAGATGCTCCATCCAGAGAACCTGTAGAATCAGGGGACCCCAAGAGCCCCACAGGATCCACCCTACACCCCAGATCTGGACGCAGACACCCTGACTTTGGGGTCTTATAACTTCATTAAGTGCAGCATTAAGCCAGTCCTGAGCTTTACTCAGTCCTGAAAATCCAAAAATTTAACTCCTCCTGAGGGAGCTATGTTGCAGTAATGGTAATGGGAGAATTGATTACAAAAAGTGCCAGGGGTGGGGTTTTGAAGTCCTGAAGTCCTGCTTTAGTCTCCAGAGGCAAGCTCTTTACAATCAACTCTGAATGCTATGAAACTGCAAATACATACATATACTAGATAGAACGACACTAGCAAGATGAGTCAGATAGCGTCACGCCATACTCAGTGTTCTCAATAGGTAAATCCATTCAGGAAGGCCACTCCCCCAGGTTTACTTCCAGATGAGACATCCTTGATTTGACTACCTGCCCAATCCCTAGAAGCTCTCTCATTTTACCCAATCGCCTTTCTGACCCTCATGCTGGTTCCTTCTCACTGGTCACATTTTCAGTTCCACTTGACTCACTTTAGATCAGGGGTAGGCAACCTAAGGCCCATGGGCCATAAACGGCTCACAGGGGTTGTTTAACCGGCCCACGAGCCACCCCCGAACCAAGCCGCCCGCTCGGCAAGTCCCTGCGCACTGCACTAAAGAGGTAGTGTGACCCTATTTTGGGGATCAGCTGGGTGGCAGTTTTATAAAACTGCCCCCAAATATACATGTCTATTGTCCCCAGATTTAACATATCCTTTTCTCCCAGCAACCTGGTAAGCAGCTCACTTGCTCTTCAGCGTCAGTCTTCAGGCTTTTGATAACTCTGACTGGCATCATTAGACAGCTTCCTTGCTGTTCAGTACATTGGCTGTCAAGCCACAGACCTCGCTAGACAGCTCCACTGCCAAGCCCAGAAGACTGAGAATAGGCCAGCAGCCAAAGAACAGTTCTCCTGCCAGGAAACTCAGTTTTCCCTCTTCCTTGCTCTCACTGCACTTAGGCAATCAATATGATCCAGGAAGTTCTACCACTGCAGTAAAGCTATATTCCGCAAACATTTAGACCTTGGGCTCGTTCCTCACAGCTGCTCATAAGGACCTCCATTGTGGGTTTTTGTTTTAGATGGTCCCGCAGACCCAAACACCACACTGGCCACAACAACAAAAAATACCTTTTATTAGGAGCCCAAGCAGGGGCAAAGATCAGCAGGAAGACCCTGCTGAAAGTCCCTTCCACTGGAGATCAAAATCGATATGCAGAGAAGCAATGTCTTCACAACTGCGGCTTCCTGGAGAGGATGGTCTCAGCCCAACCCTGCAGTGATTTAGAAGGCAAAATATTACTTTTCGCAAAAGCCCCTTAAGAAATTCAGACATATAAGCTCAGCGCCAAATGGCGCCTTAAACATGGGTTACGGTTGCACAGCGGAATGTCTAGGTGCCATCCCCCCCATGAAATTTGTTATTATTATTCTTCATTTCATTTCTATATCAATTTATATTTTAAAGAAAAAATCTCAAAGCTGTTTACAACACACCGAAATATCAAATCAAGCAATACAGAATAAAACAAATTCAAGCTTCAAGGAAAATATTTCAGATCCTCCTCTAAGTGACATCTAAGTCGGAATAGGACCTGGGAGACCAGGGTTCAAATCCTAGCTTAGTCATAAAGGTTACCGGGTGACCTAGGGTCAGTCACAGCCTCTTAACCTACCTCACAGGGTTGTTGTAGGGATTGACTGAGGAGGTGGGTGAACCACGTACTCCTTGGAGAAAAAGGCAAGCTATAAATGCAATAAAGAAGCTGTTCTGCTTACCTGCTCAAGAAAGGTGGAGGGGCCAGCCAGATGGAGATGTCAGTCGCCAACCTGGCATCCAGAGATCTCCATGTGGTCGCAATTGGACCTGCACCAGTTGCAAGACACGCCTGGCTAATTTCTAATACTGACCTTAAGGTCTATAGATGATGACAACTGCATACATCAACTAAGCTTGTCTGCATTCTTCTTCTTTGTTAACCAGGTATTGCTGGGTTTTAAATGTACCGTATTTTTCGCTCTATAAGACGTGCCAGAGCACAAGACGCACCTAGTTTTTGGAGGAGGAAAACAAGAAAAAAAATATTCTGAATCTCAGAAGCCAGAACAGCAAGAGGAATCGCTGCGCAATGAAAGCAGCAATCCCTCTTGCTGTTCTGGCTTCTGGGATAGCTGCGCAGCCTGCATTTGCTCCATAAGATGCACACACATTTCCCCTTACTTTTTAAGAGGGAAAAAGTGAGTCTTATAGAGCAAAAAATACGGTAATATTTTAAGTCCTAATGTAGTAGCTGAGAGACAGACATAATCTGATATAGGATCAGATTTTTTACCCATTGTTGTCTTTTTAATTGTATATATTGCTTGTTTTATGTTGCTATTGCCGTTGGCTAATGCAAATAAAGTTTATCTATTATTATTATTATTATTATTATTATTATAGCATCAGCTATCCTATCCTACGCAGAAGTTCAGTGAGACTTACCTCTAGGTATGTGTGTACAGAACTACAGCCTAAGCTACAAATCAGGCAACCCCCAGGTTGAATCTTGCCTCTGCCATGAAATCATTAGGTGGCTGCCTACTCTCACAGCAACATAAGAAGCTGCCTTATACTGAATCAGACCATTGGTGCATCTAGTTCAGTAATGTCTACACTGACGGGCAGTGGCTAACCCTGAAATAGTGCTTCAGGTTAAGAACTTTGCTTCAGGATGAGAACAGAAATCGTGCTCCGGTGGCACAGCAGCAACAGGAGGCCCCATTAGCTAAAGTGGTGCTTCAGGTTAAGAAGTTTCAGGTTAAGAACGGACCTCCGGAACAAATTAAGTACTTAACCCGAGGTACCACTGTACTTGAAAGCATAATGCAGGTATTTAAAGCAATATCCTTTAATGCAGGGATGGGGAAATTGTGACCTTCCAGATGTTGCTGGATTATGGCTCCCATCATCCCTCACTAATGGCTCGGCTGGCTGAGGCTGAGGGGAAGCCAACATCATCTACTCTACAGGGCAACAGGTTTCCCATCTCTGATTTAATGTAAGTAAAGCACTCTCAGCTACTACACCAAAGCATAAACCGAATACAAGGACAATATTGTTGAAAATACAGCAAGCAAATAAAGTTACACACACATCAGCTGGACATTCCAAGGAAAGCAGATAGAAGTTTCATGGGCAATGATCCCTGCTTTAGCTTTCTTTTGGAGAAGAGATTGCTGGAGACCAGTGCCGTTTTTTAAATATTTGGTTTGTTCCCAAATATTCAGGTAGAGGATAGAAGATGGAGGCAAACAATATAACCACTGCTGCCAGGCAAGGACCTTAAATCAGTTGTCCAATGAGCGGAAGCTTCTACACCATTCTCCCACCGTTTTCAGAAAGCTGTCATTGCATCACAGTTTCAAGCAGGAACCCCACCCCAAGCCAGAACTAGAGTTTGGATTTGATATCCCACCTTTCACTCCCTTTAAGGAGTCTCAAAGCGGCTAACATTCTCCTTTCCCTTCCTCCCCCACAACAAACACTCTGTGAGGTGAGTGGGGCTGAGAGACTTCAAAGAAGTGTGACTGGCCCAAGGTCACCCAGCAGCTGCATGTGGAAGAGCGGAGACGGGAACCCAGTTCCCCAGATTACGAGTCCACCGCTCTTAACCACTCCACCACACTGGCTCTCTAGAAGCTGCCAAGCATGCCACTTTCCACAGCCTCTTAAATTTTCTTACAGAAAGTTAATGGTTGGGAGAAAAGCACTCCTAAGAGCTTCTACTGGTCATTCTGGACCCTCAACATACCTGATAGCAGCTAGAATATTAAACTAACATTCCTTTCTTCCGTTGCTTTTATTTTTTTACTCCAGTCAAGAGTAATCAGGGCTTGGCATCCGGCCTATGCTAAAAATTTTATTTTTTTATTGACCATCCACTCTGGAGAAGAGCTGTGCAGCTAACTCCAAAGCTATATCCTTCTCTTAGTTAAGTATGACCATGATCCAAAGTTATGCATTTCTCACGGCCCATTGAGTTCAATGGCGGAGATAAGTCCGAACAGCTACCCGTAAGTAAGTCACCCCACTGAGCACGGCATCTTGCTCCCTTGTATTAATAAGTAAAAGAGGACATTGCACGAGGATCTATACTTTTGCTACTGAAATCAGTCAATCCACGGCACTCCTAAAATGCTTAACTTCGGCTGGATCATGCTCAAAGTCAACTAAAAGAAGATCTATTGTCTTAGGATCCTGCCCCACCTCCCCTTTTAATTTTTTCAAAAAGTCACTCTGCACATGCTCAAAGACACTTCATCGGATCATTTCTTCCACGGCTCGGCAACTAAACACGAACCACGATCGGGGATTAAGTCTTGCGGGGGCTTTATCACGGCGGGTGGTCAGGGAGGGAAGGAAGGGAGGAGACTCGTTCACCCACCCGCCGCGGGTCTCATCCGGACCTCGAAGCTCGCGCGCTTCCCTGCCATGTCCTTTTCCTTCGCCCCGGACCAACCAAGGATCAAAAGCTGAGCGGCGCACAACCGATCACCCAAAACCAGCCCGCAAAAGCCGAGTGTAAGAACAATCGATCGCTGCTGCTGCTGCTGCTTCCTGGAGAGGGGGGGTACTCAAAAGTACCGGTCACTTTCTCAACTGCGCACGCGCCGCCTAAAAGGGAAGGGGGAGGGAAGCGGCCGCTTTTTCTCCGGCGGAACTTGTTCCACGCGCAGGCGCAGTGACCAACGGCTGGGTCCTTCCCTCTCTCCGATTGGCCGCTTTCTCCTTCCTGGGGCGGGCTTAGCGCCAAATACAAACGAAGTCCGGGAGCTGCTCTGAGGCGCTTTTGGGAGCGAGTGAAGGACCCGCCTGGGAAGGCGGGAGAGGGGTAAGTGGCCCCCCGGCTGCGCCTCAGTTGCCGGTTGTGGCGAGCGGGCGGAGCGGGGTCGCCGCTGTGTCCGCGGCCTGCTTTGGGGCTTCCCGTTGTGGTCACGCGGCTGGTCACCGCGAGAGCCTTTGTGCATAGAATCTGAAGGGTTGGAAGGGACCCCGGCGGTCATCTAGTCCATCCCCCTGCAATGCAGGGATCTCAGCTAAAGCATCCATGGCAGATGGCTTAAAAATCTCCACGGGAAGGAGAATCCACCAGCTCCCGAGGGAGACCTTTCCACTGTCGAAGAGCTCTTACTGTCGGAAAGTTCTTCCTGGGGTTTAGTCGGAACCTCCTTTCTTGTAACTTGAAGCCACTGGTTCGAGTCCTGCCCTCCAAAGCAGGAGAGAACGAGCTTGTTCCCTCTTCCATGGGACAGCCCTTGAGATATTTGAAGATGGCTATCCTATCTCCTCTCAGTCTCCTCTTTTCCAGGCTAAACATACTCAGCATACTTCTACCACAGAAATTTGACAGAGTGGCCAGGATCCCTGATAATGTTTTACTGATTGCATTACAGTGGTACCTCGGGTTACATACACTTTAGGTTACAGACTCCGCTAACCCAGAAATAGTGCTTCAGGTTAAGAACTTTGCTTCAGGATGAGAACAGAAATCGTGCGGCAGCAGCATCGGGAGGCCCCATTAGCTAAAGTGGTGCTTCAGGTTAAGAACAGCTTCAGGTTAAGTACGGACCTCCGGAACGAATTAAGTACTTAACCTGAGGTACCACTGTACCTGGGCAGTCTGTCCATTCTTTTGAGATGGTAAATGCTTTAGTTCTAGAATCCAGGTCACAGGCCACCCTTTCCTGCACAAATATGCCCTTAAGACAGGATTTGTAGGATTTGTAAGTGAAAGGACTTACAAGGAAATAGAGGAAATATTTAGAGACATTAGGGGAGCCAAGATGGTTTTTTGGGATTGTTTTGTGTGCTAAAATAATGTGTGATTTTCTCGGGAATAGTTCTTAAAATCTGAAGGACAAAGGATTGGTTTACTGTGGAGTGTGTGTGCATCCTAAAATTTTATAACTAGAACCACCCCAAAGGGGACCTTCAATAATTATCTCAGTTCACAGATGAGCTGGTGCGGAGTTTGGTGCTTCTTCTGGTACTTGTATCTCACCCTGCACTTTTTCTCTTCATAGATATCAATGAAATCTTGTCAGCGATTAAGCCGTTATGAAGCCCAGCGAACCCCCAGCAATGCACCGGCTCGAGTTCGGGTTTGTGTGCGATTGCGGCCAAGCGTGGGAACAGGAGAGGGAAAGGAAGCCCCTTGTGTACGTGGCGTGGACTCCTGCTCCCTGGAGATCCTGAACGTGAGAAATAATATGGAGACAATGAAATACAAGTGAGTTGGGAAGAACCAGGCTTCGTGTAGGTTGTGGCCCTATGGTACCCCTGTATATGGTTTTTAACAGGGGCATTAGTTGGAACTGAGCAGAGTCTGGAGGAATAGCAGCCCTTCTCTTCCAGTATGAGAAGCAACAGAGGCCTTCCTCTAGAGGCCCCTCGCTGTCATTTGTCTGTCTCCTTGCAACTGACGGGATAGGTAAGGGAAACCACTGGCTTAAAGTGACTGCTTCTGCCTGTTTTGCCACTGCTGTTCTTTGATTGTGTAGGCATGACGGGTTGCTACTGGACTGTTAGCAGGCTCTGCAAATGAACAAAGGAGGGAGAGATGGTGCCTGTCTTCCTGCTGGGGAAAGTATTGGTTCAGTTGAATCCCCCATCCCATCCTGATGCTATAAGAATTTTTAGGTCTTAGATATATAATAAATGTTCATAAATGTACCAAGCAAACACGTAATAATAATAATAATAATAGTAATAAATTTTATTTATATCCCGCCCTCCCTCAGGGCGGCTAACAACCAATAATAAAAACAACTTGATTGGAATACAACTTAAAAAACTAGGTTAAATACAACATTAAAACATTAAAATGCAGTCTCATCACAGGAGGAGAAAGGAAAAAAGAAAGAGGGGGAGGGACATACATAAATATATAAACCACATGTCTGAAGCAGCACAGGAAGACAGTCCTGAAACCATTTTAACTCCCAAACTGACCAAATGTTTCTCTGCAAGGAGGGAGGAAATGAAAAAAAACCTTCCCATTGTCTCAGGAATTAAGTAATTTCCATCATCTCAAAGGAATGGCCAGACTACCAGAAAAGGCAATCAGATAAGACATTATCAGATAACCTGGCAGACAGGAAAAACAACATTGAAATTTCTGTTGCAGATCGCCTTTTCTGTGATGTAGGTATGATGTATCTGGGGGGTGGTATTGGGCTACACCCCTTCTGTGATGTATGTATGATGTATGGTGGGGTGGTCTGGAGCTCCAGGGCAGGGAATTTCAAAATGGATATATAAGGCCTTGCGCACCATTGTTCGAGGTCCTCCTCTCTCCTGCATGTGGGGGAGCAGCCTGTTGCAACAGTTAATAAAGATCAGGCTTACTAGTTGCTTTGCTTCTCAATATTCTCTGGTTGGTCTCTGTTATTTTCTCCTACTGATAGAGAACTTACAAAAGGACTCTATATGGGCTCTTGGGTACCCCATAGGGGAAAAGGAGCAGGGTTTTTTTACTTATTTCACCGAGAAGCTGTCAGTCCCTACCTTTCATTCACATTTCCCTCGCGATATATTGCTTGGTTGAAACAACTGATGTCATTTCAAAACTGGCTTTGGACAGTGTAGCAATTTATTGCACAGCCCTAAATAGCACTCTGGTTTCCAACAGGCATCTGGTTGGCCACTGTGAGAACAGGATGCTGTGTCATTGCCCTGATCCAGCAGGGCCGTTCTTAGGTTGATAATAGTCTGTACAACATGAATGGGGGTATGCTAGGGAAAAAAGCTCCTAAGGGACATCTGCCACTCCTTCTGCAAAGCCTCCTGTTACTTATCCCTGCTGTAGAAATTGCTGAACTTTTGGAGAAGCCAGCAGGCCTCAATCCCACTTCTCTATTCCCACCAGATTTGACGCTTATTACAGTGCAACGGCCACGCAGTATGATGTCTACATGGGGTCAGTTCAGCCTATCTTGCACCATCTGTTGGAAGGGCAGAATGCCAGCATCTTGGCGTATGGGCCTACTGGAGCAGGTAACTCTAAAACAGTGCACAAAGGGATGAACCCAACCTAGAGTTGCTGGGGGTCGGCAGGTGGGCTAGGGCTTGGAATTGGGTAGAGGGAGGACGCGTGGTTTTTCCTCTCTCCATATCTCTTTTGTTTCCCCTCCATAAAATGGCAGGGAAGACGTACACCATGTTGGGGAGTCCGGAGCAGCCGGGGGTGATTCCAAGAGCAGTTCAGAATCTCTTGCAGATGACAAGGGATGCTTCGGGGGATCAGCGGAAGTACTCGGTCTCTATGTCATACCTGGAAATCTACCAAGAGAAGGTAACGGGTGCTGGACAAAATGCGTAAGAGGGGAAAACAGCCTAGTATATAAGAATGGTGGGATCTTTGGGGAAGAAAGCAGCTTAGAACAAGATGGGGCTGAGGAGCCAGATGTATTGGGGAGAGCATGACCTAATTAGACTACAGCAAGTGATACTGGCAACAGATTTGCACACACTCTGGCCTCCTTTTTTGTTGTATTGAAGACTGGCAGTGTTTTGAGCCCTGGGAAGTTCGTTAATGTGACCAGAACTCCATCCTGTTCCCAGCTGGTATTTAGGTGATCAGTGTGTCATTTGCTGCTAGTCTGATCTGGAGAGGGTCCCGTCTCAGTGCCTGCTGATGCTGTCACATGGGTACTCTGGCCCTGCTTGAAGATTGGTGAAGAACTGAGGCATTGCTGATGGGAATGGGGAAAGAGACTGGGCAGCTGCTTCAAAAGCAAGCCGAAATGGCTGCAAAGGGGGAGAGAAAAAAGGAAAGAGCAGTAGAAGGGCAGGGAAGACAGATGGAGTAAGGCAGGGGTGGGGAACCTTTGGCCCTCCAAATATTGCCGGACTGTAGCTTCCATCTTCCCTGACCACTGGGCATGCTGAGGGGAGTTGGAGTCCTACAAGCTCTGGAGGGCCTTAGGTTCTTTATCCTTGGGGGAAGCAGACAGACTGGAGCCTGGGAAGGAGGAGAATTTGAATGCAAGTGGAGAAAGGACAGGGAGGAGGAGGGGGAAATTTGGAGGAGTGAACAGAGCATGGCATGGAAGTTAAATGGAGACTAAAGGTGATGAGCCAGAAGTGCCCAGGAGAAAGGAGGTCTCTTACAGAGGAGGGCAAGAGGTGAACTAGAGAACTTATTCAGTGTTTGCAGAAGGTTGGATTTGCATTCTACTTGATCAAACCACATAATCTGTCCAAGTAAACTTAGGTTGTTCTCCATGTGCTTCTGAGAAGCCAGGGGATTTAAGTGAGGTGGGGTTTGAGGTGCCACCTGGACCAACACTAGTCTGCTTGTTCCCCAGGTCTTGGACCTTCTAGAGCCCTCCCTCCGTGACTTGCCAATCCGGGAGGATCAAAACCACCACATTCTAGTGCCTGGTCTGACAGAGAGAGAGATAACCAGCTTCTCAGACTTTGAGAAACATTTCTTGCCTGCCAGCAGCAACCGTACAGTGGCATCCACACAGCTGAATAATCGCTCGAGCCGCAGTCACGCTGTCCTGCTGGTGTACGTGAGCCAGACCCGGGGCTGGCCGCCATATGCCCAGCGGGCTGCCAAGCTTTGCCTTATTGACTTAGCCGGCTCGGAGGACAACCGGCGGACAGGCAACAGAGGGGTGCGCCTGAAGGAGAGCGGGGCCATCAACACGTCACTCTTTGTGCTTAGCAAGGTGGTGGATGCCCTCAACAAGGGGCTGCCTCGCGTACCCTACAGAGACAGCAAACTCACTCGCCTGCTGCAGGTAGTTGGAGTGCCTGGGTTCATTGGTGGGGCTGTGGATTTGGGAAGAGCTGTGTTTTATTTTACTGAGCATATTTCTCTTTCCTTAAAGGATTCTTTGGGTGGTAGTGCTCACAGCCTGATCATTGCAAATATCGCCCCTGAGAGGAAGTACTACTTTGAAACGCTCACAAGCCTCAACTTTGCTGCCAAATCCAAGCAAGTGGTGAACAAACCCTTCACGCAAGAAACTCTGCTGGATGTTGGTGAGGAAGGGAGCTGGCCTGAAAACAACAGTATTTAGCAGAAGTGGGGCAAAACAAGTTTTTGGGAGGAGAAAGGAAGGGCAGGATTCTTGGGCTGCCCAGGAGCAGAGTGGGGTGTAGTATACAGATTCACTGCCCCACATTTCTTTATCATGGTTCAGATACATATACACTAGAACCATTCATGGTCTGTCCTTTTCATCAATGACCAGCTGACTCCTGTCAGAACCAGTCTGTGCCTTGCAGTCGTCTGGGGAGGAGGGTCTGCTTTGGATTCCTGTGGCTACTGAGATTATGTGAGTGGTGTCAATGGTTTGGGCCTCTTCAGTGGTGGCACCCAGATTTTGGAACACCTTCCCTAGGTCCATGTTTTAGGTATCAAGTAAAAACATTTTTGCCCTTGCTGTCTTTTATCTTAAGCTGCTTTTATAGGGTGGATACGTTTACGCTTACGTTGTGTTTTTACTTCTGTTTTGTGATTGTTGCTCTCCCCCCCCCCCCCCAGGATATTTTTTGAAAAACATTTTAATATCAATTAAGTTATTCTGATATGTAGCTTGTAAGCTGATGGTTTGTAAGGTGACTTGAAATGCTTTTGATAAGGCCGGGATATTTGTCACAATTTGTTCTTTGTTGATATCCCACCACTGAGGATACAAATCATTCCAAGGCACTTTACCAGTAACTTTGTAATAAAATTACAACGAAGACTATCCAAACAAAACAGGATCCTTTCTGCAGCCCAGTTGGTGGTAGGTGGCCCAGTGGTAGTGAAGGAGGACAGTCCAGGTGGAGCAGGCTCCAAGGTTCAATAAACACATCAAATAAATTTTAAAAAATCCTCCCCACACAGAAGCATCGAAAAGACCATGCCCATCTTCCAGTGATGCAGGCCCTGAAGCCAAGAGACCTTGTCCAGAGGAGGAACAGCCCAGCTTGGTTGAAGAGAAGCCATTCAGGTGAGACACCAAACATTTTATAGGCTTTGGTGAAGGGGCAAGCAGTGCTTCTGTGGTGCAGTCAAATTCTCTCCTGAGGATGGTCACTCCACCCTTAAAGCGTTGAGCAGCTCTCTCTGGCTTGTTAGAAAAGGTAGGCCCTACTTTCTGGTCTCTTTCCCCACCAGTTCCTTGCTGCCGATGGAGAATCTTGAGCCGGCCTTGGCTGAAAAGCTGCTGCACTTGGAGGCCTTGGAAACACAGCAGGCTGGGGCAGAGAGTTGTGCGTTGCCCCTCCTCAACACCCCACGCAGCGAGCGGCTGGAATTCCGGAGGCTGCTGGAGGAGACTCGGCGTGAGCTGCAGGTGAATAATAATAATAATAATAATAATAATAATAATAATAATAATAATTTATTTATACCCCACCCATCTGGCTGAGTTTCCCCAGCCACTCTGGGCGGCTCCCAATCAAGTGTTAAAAACAGTACAGCATTAAATATTAAAAACTTCCCTGAACAGGGCTGCCTTCAGATGTCTTTTAAAGATAGGATAGCTGCTTATTTCCTTCACATCTGAAGTTCCACAGGGCGGGTGCCACTACCGAGAAGGCCCTCTGTCTGGTTCCCTGTAACCTCACTTCTTGCAATGAGGGAACTGCCAGAAGGCCCTCGGCGCTGGATCTCAGTGTCTGGGCTGAACGATGAAGGGTTTGCTCTTCCTCTATGTCCCATCATGATCCCTCAAAGACTGCAATGGGCTACCTCCCATAAACAAACACAATGCCTTGTTTATTGCGAGGTCTGCAGTGTTTCATTTGTTGATCAAGTTTTTAAATTTCTATGTGTGGTTACTATGTTTCTTCCCTTACAGCAACACACTTTTTTAAAAAAAAAAGGCTTCTGAAGTGAGTGGCAGGCAGTAAATAAAGCTGTTAATGGGTGGATCCAAGGATTGAAAAATATGAAAGGGGCAGGAAAAGTGCACTAAAAGGAAAGTGAAAGAACAGCAGCTCTTTTTTTTAGGACTCCAGGGATTCCTTTTGCCTGGTGTCCAAACATCTCGCTTATCAATCACAGCTCCAACTTCATTCATTGGCTACAAACAATGACGGACAGGAGCAGCCAAGCTGGTTCAAGTCAGACTTACCTGCACATTTTGCTTCTTGGGTTTTTTTCCTAGGAGGGCTATTGTTGTTGCTGTTGTTGTTTTAAACTCAGGAGGCCCTGCCTGGGGTGCCAGTGAAGCCTTTGCCTGGGCAACTCTGGTTAAGCCAGTGGCTCCAATGTAAAGGCCAGTTTTGAAGGAAGAAAGAGATGTAGCACTAAGTAAGTCCTGTAGGAGGGGATTCTTATATAAATTGAGCTGTGTCCATCTTGCACTGAGAACTGCTTCATTATGACCCTGGCAGTTTATACAGTTGGCAATACGATCCTTGTTGGGCTGGGAACCTGATGGCAGCCCCACGCATTCCTGGAGGCCACCGAACGCACACCCTGTTCCCTCCATCTGAATCTGCTTATTATGTTCTTCCTCTTCCTACAGAGGCTTAAGAAGAAGCAGCTGGAAATGGAAACCAAGGTTCTGCAGGACAAAGAGCATGGACGTGGTTCATGGGTGCCTGCCAAACGCCAAGGAACAGCAGTGGTATTGCCCTTCCAGCAAGGTAAAATGGCGCTGGGTCTGGAAAGCAGGACTCCCTTCTCATGCTCCTCCCTCCTATGACATCACAGCTCTCCTTCCTTACCTCTCCAGTGCAGCACCTGGAGAACTCTGAGAACGAAGATAGCATCATCATTGTAAAGCAAAAGAAGGGAGGTCGAAAGAAGAAGGTGCGTAAGGGGGTTTGTTGAACTTGGGGCTGGTGATGGTTAACAGGTGTATATACCACCTAGGTTTTTGAGGCAGTTTACAAACATGGTTTAATAAAGTTATATATGGATTCCGCCTGGGCAGGCTTCCCCTGTAGATCTTCTGCCCTAGAACAAAGAACAGATTCCCTTAACTATTGCCTGTTGTTGGTTTATGTTCAGACTGCCTCAGTCTTAGCAGTGCGGCAAAGATCAAGCCTTACCCAGAAGGATACACATCTGCCCTCACCCACACACCATGTTTCTGGATCAAATCTGGAAGTGGAGCAGGTAGCAGTAGCCAGATCAGAAAAATCAGGGCTGTTCCTGCTGACCACATGCTTTTCCTCCCCTTCCCTGTTTTAAGCAATTTAAATTCTTACGGGTAAGGTTGGTGGGAAGCAGCCTGAAATGGTTTATTCCAAGAGCAGAAAGAAAGTAGCTTTGCAAGTGTCTTGAGGGAGCCAGATCAAAGTTCTGGACTCACTGCCTCAGATCAGCAGTCTCTCTCTCAGCTGTTAGGCCCAGAGCTCACCCTGTCCAGCTGCCTCACTGGAGACTGAACTTGGGGCATGGACTGAATTGGTGCTTTTCAAACTTTCCATGTTGCCAAGCATGCAGCAGAACACATGTTACAGAGGATCCTGGAGGATGGTCTAGACCAGGGGTCGGCAAGATTTTTGGAGGGTGGGCCAGTTCACCGTACCACAAACCTGGTAGGCCAGAGTGCATGTGTGCGCGCACTCATGCACACACGGCAGAGGGGGCTTCCCTCTCCCCCCAGCCCCTCCTGTCCCCCTACCTACCTAGGGTGCTGCCGAGATGCAGCAGCTGGCGGCAGCAGCGGCGGAGGAGGAACGAGCAGCCCAGAAGGGTTACTTTCGAGCTGCTCGTTCCTCCACCACCACTGCCGACAGCCCCTGCCGCTCGCAAGGGCAGGCACAGGAGCCGCGCTTGACAGAGCGGCGGCACAGGCAGAGGCGGCAGCACGAGTGGCAGCAGTAAACAGCTTGCTCCGATGAGGGGCTGCTGGAAATGCGCTTGGCCAGCTCAGCCCAGCCCCCTTCCTCCTCTTGGCCACGTGCAGCCGCTGCTTGCCCATTGGCCAGGGCCTCAAACCTTAGCAGGCGATTGGCCGGCAATTTGCTGCACCAGGAGGGAGGAGGTTCCGCCACGGTGAGGGAAGAGGGGGGAAATGTCATGGGGGGGAATGGTGCCTGCATCGCGAAAGAAACCAAAAACCAAGGAATCCCAAGGCTGATCCACGGAAAGCCAATGGGCTGGTTCCAGGAGGCCCATGGGCCTTAGGTTGCCAACCTCTTGTCTAGACCACAGGTCGGCAAGGCTTACTGGGCATGGGCCAGATCCCTCCCGCGGAGATTCTCCAAGGGTCGGACCGGCGCAGCGTGATGCCGGAAATCACGTCTGCGTATGTCCGCGGTGCCAGAAATTGCTTCTGAGCATGCCCAGACGCCAAAAATCGCACCTGTGCAGAAGTGATTTCCAGTGTCTGGGCATGCGCAGAAGCGTTTTCCAGAGCCACGGAAGAGAGTTGCCGCACTGCGCTGGTTTAGCGCAGCACACGAGGACTCGCTGAGCAAGCAGCTCGGTTCACGAGCAGGCTCGTGGGCTGCTTCCGGCCCATGGGCCTTAAGTTGCCTACCCCTCGTGTAGATCATCAGCCTGAGAGTAGTGATTTTTGTAAGCCTCTCTGAGTGTGCGTTCAGCTAAAGGCAGGGTTATAAATACTATAAATAAGGTGGCTCCGGCAGTTTCCAGTGGGCCTGCTTCAGGGACATGGCTCTCAGCAGATTCCAAAAACCCTGACACAGGCCTGTGAAACAAGAGAAGGTAAACTCAGCAGTGGTAGTTGTCTTTCTTATCTTCTGGAGAACTTTATTCTGCACACCTGATATCTCATTGAAGAACCCCTGAGAAGTAAAAGGCGAAAGATTTATACGATCTGAGGAGAAGCCAGGGTATGCTTGTGATTGGTGGATTCAGTGAAAGAATGAGATGAGAGTGAGATGAAGGCCAGTTAGGAAACAGATGGGTGTGACACCACACCACTTCTTATGTTGCATGCTATATCCAGGATTCGGCCCCTGGCTCTGAAAACAAGGTTCCCTCTGAGTGGGAGATGGTGCTTCAACCTGAACTGATGGCCCGCACCAAGGAGAACATCCTGGCCATCCTGAACACAGGTTCTGTGAAGGATCTCATGGCCCTGCACCAGATTGGCAAGAAGAAGGCTAATCGCATTGTGGCCTGGAGAGGAGAGCACGGGTCCTTTGAAAAAGTAAGTGGGCTCTGAGGGCAAAGCTGCTCTTCCATCGTTTGAGGCATGTGCAGGTGAAGCTACTGTGCAGAGGACATTAATCCTCAGGTAGGAGGGAGGCCATGCAAGGCTTTAACACGTTTAGACCTGGCTCAAGTTCAAAGCGTTGAAGTCTAGTGGGCAGAGCATTAAGTCTTGGAGGACTCCTGCTTCAGCCTTTAGCTTAGCAGGGAGCCTTGGAGTTTGGAATACTGGCTCATTCTCAAATCTGGGAGGGGAAGGAAGCAGCACCCTATTCTTGTAAGAAATGGGTTGAAATAAAGGTCCATCTAGTCTTAACGTTTTTGTAGCAAGCCAGAAGCTTCTGGGAAGCCCACCAGCATGGCACAAAAGCAATATTTCCCCCCCAGCAGTTAGAATTGGGAGAATAATAATAATAATAATAATAATAATAATTTGTACCCCACCCATCTGGCTGGGTTTCCCCAACCACTCTGGGAGGTTCACAATAGTATATTAAAAACATGATAAGACACCAAACATTAAAAACTTCCCTAAACAGGGCTGCCTTCATATGTTCTCTAAAAGTCAGGGAGTTGTTTATTTCCTTGACATCTGATGGGAGGGCGTTCCACAAGGCGGACACCACTACCGAGAAGGCCCTCTGCAGAATGCTGCAGTGTGATTGCTGACAGGAGTGAGGCCTTATCAGTGGGTAAAACCTGTGCTTGGAGATTTGCACTCTTTGCCGATTTCCTACCGGGCCAAGTTCAAGGTGCTACTATTAGTATATAAAGGCCCTTAACAACTTGGGACCAGTTTACCTACAAGATCATCTTGCCCCACATATTTCTACTCAACCGGTTCAATTGGCAGAACTAAGCTGCCACATAATGTCTGTTCTGCATTTGTAAGAACCCAATGGTTTAATGTGGCAGCACCTGCACTTTGGAACTCCCTGCCTTCTGAGATCAAGAAGCGCCTTCACTGTATTCTTTGGCGCTTGCTAAAAACATTCTTGTTTAGGCAAGCTTACCCAGATGCTTGGGAAGTTGAGGTAATGTTAAGCTGTTTTAGTATTTTAACTTTTGTATGCTTTACAGTAGGGTTCTGAATATTTCTCCATTTTCTTGTTTTATCTTTTTGTAAACCACTTTGAGGTTGCAATTTTTTAAAAATCAAGTGGTGTATAAATTTTATGAAATATATAATAAATATTACCTTTGAATGTGGAGGTTTCATTTGGATACTGTGGCCAATTGTTGACAGAGACTGGAAATGCCAAGTGCTGAGTAAAGCAAAATGCTCTACTACTGTGGTATTGCTATTCCCTCAGAATATTTTTTTTTTGCTGTGGACCTGAGATCTATGGATGAGTGGTGGTATACAAATTTAATAATTAAGTATCTCCATGACTTTGCAACTTTGTGTAACCTACACATTTCTCCTTCTTCCTTTTCTCAGGTAGAGGACCTTGGGAAAGTCGAAGGCATCTCCGCAAAACAAGTAGCTTCTTTTCTGACGGTGTGTATTTAATTCAGTTCCGTCACTGTGGCTATAAGCTTATCTGGAGTAGAGTCCATCACATTAGATGAATGGAGTGTTATCCTTGGATGGCAGATGAATAGGTAGAGAGGGGAAAGTGTAAAGAGAAGTGTAAGTTTGTCATGAAATGCAAGGGGCACAGCTGCCTACTAGCTTAATGTGCAGCAACAGAAGTTGCTATCCAGAACTTTTTCTATCTGTCCCTTGGTAAACAAGTAAAAAAAGTCCTGTCTCTTTTGAGCTTGGTAGACTGGCAGGTGTGGGATCAGTCTTTCTGTTTTCCTGCTTCATTTCCCTCCTTCTCTCAAGAGCCAACATAGAAATCATGTAGGCTGGTGGGGGATGATTTGCTTCACCCCGTTCATATCATTCCATCCCTCATATCAGCCTACCTACATTATTATACTGGCCACAAAAGAAAGAAAGCTCATTCGTCTGCAGCCAACATAGAGATTAGTGGGTCCCTACCTTCCCCACCAGCCAGCTTGCTAGTCTGAATGGAATTTCTTATTGCCTGTGGCAGCTTTTTGCCTACCTCACGCCCTCCAGCTGTCCAAAATAGGTACCAGGCAGGTGAAAGCTGGCCTGTGGTGTCCAAGGGAGTATTTAAAACGCAAGGCCGAGATACAGGTTGTGATAATTCTTTGTAAAGCTTAAATGTATGCATTGTAATCTAGTATGCACTGGATTCAAAAGGTGCTAATGTTACAAATAACAGAGGAATTAAAATTCTTGCTCTTCTCTCTCCCCTACCCACTTTCCTAGGTAAATATCCTGACCAACATTGGAAATCTTCAGTAACTGGATTGGTTCTGGAAAGCATCTTGTCCCTACATTGATTTTTATTAAAAATGACTTGGGTTTTTATTCTATTTTAGCTTTGGTGCATTTAAATATGTTAAGCATATAAAAGTAGTACAGAAAACTTGTACATCTCAAATGGTTATTTTATATTGCCACCACCAACTTCCTACTTTTGGTTACAAAAAGAAAGAAGAGCCCTGCTGGATTGTAACAAAAGCCCATCAAGTGTAGTATCCTCTTCTTGCAGTGGGCATTCAGGGGCCATGAGATACCTGCAACAGCAACTGTCTGCACCTTGATTCCCAGCTAAAAATAGTCAGAGGCATGCTTCCTTTTGACACTGGAAGTAGTAGATAGCCCTTGTGGCTAGTAGTCATTGGTAGCCTTATCATCCATGAATTTGTCAATTTAAAACCATTCCATGTCCATTTAAAACCATTCCCTTAATTCCATTTAAAACCATCCATGTTGACTGCTTTCACTATCCTCTGGGAACAAATCCCCAGGGAAACTCCTTATATGAAGAAATACCTTCTTTTGTATGAAATCAGTGCATAAAAGATGCCAAAATCAAAGTGAGGAGGAAACCTCACGTGCGGGGAAATATATTAGGATGGATAAAAAGGAAATAGTGTTGGAGATACTTAGGATTGCTATTTAAATGTATTACCCACTCTTCGCTATCAGGCTCCCAACAATTAAATGTCTGTATTAAAAGCAGTTTATTTTATTTTTAAATAATTTCCAAACATTAAAATGCAGAGTTCTTTCCTTAGACCTGCCTCCATGGGTTCCATCTTTAAGATTAAATTTACTACATCTTTTACCCTTATCTATCTATTATATAACTAGAATTACCATTAAAACAATTCCACATTACAAATGTCTTCACATCCCTGCCAAAGATTTTAACTGTTTACAAACTTACTCCAGTCTTTAGAAAATACTCGATCTTCCTGGTTTCGGATCTTCCCAGTCAGTTTCGCCATTTCTTCATACTGCATCAATTTCATGTCCCAGTCTTCTTTTGTTGGTACTTCTTCCTTCCATCTCTGGGCTAGTAGCATTCTTGTTGCAAACATAAAAATCTTTTATCTTATCTTGGAAACTCTTCACCTACAATGCCTAATAAGAAGGCTTCTGGTTTTTTAACAAATGTATTCTTAAACATTTTCTTTAACTCATTATATATCATTTCCCAGAAAGCCTTTACCAATGTTCATGTCCACCACAAAAAGTGCCCTATTTTTCTTTACATTTCCAACACAGTTTAGAACTTGTTTTGTACATTTTAGCAATTTTACTCGGTGTTAGATACCAATGATACATCATTTTCATATAATTTTCTTTCAATGAACAGCATGCAGTAAATTTTATTTCCTCTTTCCATAACTTCCCAGGATGAAAGTTGGATATTATATCCAAAGTCTCTAGCCCAATGTAGCACCACTGTCTTAACTTCTTTGTCTTTTGTATGCCATTCTAAAAGTAATTTGTACATTTTTGATAGCACTTTCACATTATTTTCGAACAGATCTGTTTCAAACCTCGATCTCATTGTATCAAAACCTTTCTTTTTGTCACCTTTAAAAACATTTAATTGGTGATACTGTAACCAATCCATTAACCGTTCTCTAATATTCTCAATTTTTTCCAATTTTAATTGGTCTCACGTCTCTTTTAACAAATCTTAATAGGTTGCCTCTCATATTTACTTTTTTAACTGAAATTGCTTCTAATGGAGAGAGCCACCATGGTGTTCTTCGTTCTAATACAGTCATACCTCGGGTTGCGAATGTGATCCATGCGGGAGGCATGTTCGCAACCCACAGCGTCGCGTCTGTGCACACACGTGACGTGATTCGGTGCTTCTGTGCATGCGCTGAAACCCAGAAGTAACCCGTTCTGGTACTTCCAGGTTTGGCGCAGTCCATTACCCAATAATAATAATAATAATAATAATAATAATAATAATTATTATTTATACCCCGCCCTCCCCAGCCAAGGCCGGGCTCAGAGCTCAAAATGCGCAACCCGCAGCATTCGCAACCCAAGGTATGACTGTAGATTCTTGTACCTATCCCTCATAGATTGATTTTCTTATCAAATGGTTCAGGAGTCCTTTATGTACTTTTGTTTTATCATACCACAAATACGCGTGGTATGATTAGACCCTCCTGATCTAATAAATCTGTGTTTTTTAACAAGATCCATTCCCACAACCAGCAGAGGCAGGATGCTTCATAATATAACTTCAAATCTGGCAGGGGTGGGGTCCTAAAAACACATATCTAAGGTGCCAAGGGCCAGGGGAGAGGTTTGTCTTTAGCATCTGTTGAAAGCTGTAAAGGTGCTAGACACACCTGTCAGGTGGGAATTCCACAGTGTAGTGGTTAACACAGATTAAGATTCTTGTTCCACTTTAAGTGGTCAGAAGTTCTGGTCTTAAAACTGGTGTGATGACTTTAAACCTTTTTTTTTTTAAGCCAGTGATTCTCAAGCATCTGTTGGATGAGGGTTTATCTTCCCAGAGCTGAATTAAGGGGACAGACCCAGCCCTAACCGTTTACTTCTAGGGGGGTGGGATGCTCAGCCCAGCCCAGCCCATCGTGTTTTTGCATGAGGTACTGTTTGCAACATCCTAGCTCACTGGGAGGCAAATGCAGAGCACTGACAGAGGCAGAGATGCAATAAGCAACTGTGACTATGCATTTCTGCTTTGTCTTTGCCAGGAGTGCCTTAATTGATCCTCACGCCAACTGAAAGAAGAAAGCCTTCCTCCTGCAGAGGCTCACTGCAGGATTTGCTTCCCTGGCACTCTCCCCTGTGGGCATCTGGGTTTACAAGAGCCTTGAGCAATTTCTTTAGTATCTCAATAAATCTATTTGGCCACTCAGTTTCATGCAGAATGCTCTCAACACAATTATGGCTTTGACCCCAAAGGTTCTTCCTCTTGAGTTCGTTTCAGAGCAAATACATGTGACCCGAAGTTGATGAGAACAAGTGTTTTAAATGATGAGTGACAAAAGATAAGAAAATATCATGTTAATGATCAAAATCAATATCTCCTTACACCAACTGCTCAGTTGTCTCAGTGGAGAAGTTACATTAATATGTTTGAATATTGAATGTGTAAGTGTATGTCTAGAGACAATGGCTAGAACAAACACCATTAGCTGTACTGCGGGATAAGCTGTACTGCTGGGTAATCTGAAGAAGTATCTGAAGAAGTGTGCATGCACACGAAAGCTTATACCAAGAACTAACTTAGTTGGTCTTTAAGGTGCTACAGGAAGGAATTTTTTTATTTCGACTATGGCAGACCAACACGGCTACCCATCTGTTGCTGGGTAATTGTATTTGTTTAAAAACAATGAAAAATGTTTTTTTTTAAATCAGAAAAGATCAACAGCAGCAATAGGGAGAGGCACAAAAATATTACTTGGCTTTGAAAATTGAAGCCTTAAGAGAGAAAGATTCTAAGCACAAAGCATTTATAAAACCTTACCTGACTGCTGAAGCCTAGAAAAGCCCCAAATGCCCAAGGGCAGGGGCGAAACTAGGCTTTATTTCACAGGAGTCAAAATACCCTTTCTGGCACCTCCCCCACACATAAACACACACTGGGCGTCTCAATGGCACCCCTGCCAAGGGGTCTGATCAATCTGGGGTGTTTATATTTACCATATGAATACTTCTTGCTTCGTCTTGAACAGGGCAACAACTGCAAACAAAATAGGCCAGAGCCTCATTAAGAGTTGTGGGGCAGGATGCTGTTTATTGTCCTGCATATGGCAGCATGTTTGGCAAACCCTCACTGTGGTCAACTCCCACCTGGAAACGTCCCCACTGTGGAAGGATGGGTGGATCCAGAATCGGCCTCATGGTCACTTACGGCCTCACTGTCAAGACTGTGTTCATGGAAGTCAATCTTACCTGGCTACAAGTGATCGCCAAAGATGGCAGCATACCATGTGGCAGTTGCCCATGCCCCTGGGCTTGGCCTTCACCAGGGCACTGAGCCTTTAGTGTGAGCCAACGCTGCCCTGTGGAACTCCCTGCCAACAGAAGACTGGTGGGAGGTGTTTGGAAGGGCCTTAGGAACTTCCATTTTGTTTTACCAGTCAAGTTTATGGATATGCTATTGAAGCTTTTCTATTTGCATTGCTGAAGCCTCTGTCTTCGCTTACACACACTCACGTTCCGAAAGTGCAGTTTATGAATATTTTAAGGAACATTTTAAGGGACGCGGGTGGCGCTATGGGTTAAACCACAGAGCCTAGGACTTGCCGATCAGAAGGTCGGTGGTTCGAATCCCCGCGACGGGGTGAGCTCCCGTTGCTCGGTCCCTGCTCCTGCCAACCTAGCAGTTCAAAAGCACGTCAAAGTGCAAGTAGATAAATAGGTACCGCTCCAGTGGGAAGGTAAACAGCATTTCCGTGCGCTGCTCTGGTTCGGCAGAAGTGGCTTAGTCATGCTGGCCACATGACCCGGAAGCTGTACGCCGGCTCCCTCGGCCAATAAAGCGAGATGAGCGCCGCAACCCCAGAGTCGGCCACGACCGGACCTAATGGTCAGGGGTCCCTTTACCCTTTACCTAAGGAACATACCCCTTCAAGAGGGAAAGATGTGAAGCTGGACAAAGCCATGGGAACTGCTGGAGGGGCGTGTAGAATCATGGAGCTGGAAGGGAACTGAGGGTCATCTAGTCCAACCCCTGCAATGCAGGAATCTCAGCTAAAGAGTGCCTGCCTTCAGCCCCTGCGACGCTACCGGCACAAGCAAGCCGATATAAGGCGCTTTAGCTGCCCCGGCTGGAAGAACGGCGCATGCTCCAGCTGCTGCGCGCGCTAGTTAACGGATTTTTTTTTTCCCCAGTAGTGCGCCTGCGCAAAAGACAGCACGGTGCGTCTACCGAGTCGCGCGGGCCCCCTTTCTGCGTAAACCAAACGCTCAGTGCGGCTCACGGTTGCTTGTAATGCGCACGCGCACGCTCAGCGCCGTCCCTCCTTGCTTCCTCGAGCATTCAGCATCAACGGCTCGCCTTCTGGCGCAGGCGCACTTCTGCTCCTCCGCCCCTGGGAGGGAAGCACTTTCCCGGCCTCTGTTGTCTTGCTCAATGCGAGCGGGTACCCGGATGTAGAGGCTAACTGCCAGGCGAAGCGACCAGAGAGCGAGCGAGGGCTCCGAAGTGCATGCGCAGTCGCTGTCCCTGCGCCCCCTTGCTCCCGGGCTTAGGCGTCTTGGCCGGCCGTTGGGCCCTGAGTCCGGGCGGGGCTGAAGGGGAGGCGCCTGGGCTGAGCCCACCCCGCTCTCCCTTGGGAGGTGAGTGGCTGGGGGCGGCGGAAGGGCCGGGGGTTGCAGGCCTCCCGGGACTGAGGGGAAAAGGCCCAAACGGAGACGAGCCAGGCTTGGGAAGAGGCCCGTCCAGCACCTCTTCATTGGCTTCGTCTGCTCAGGCCCTGAAGGCCCCGCAGAACAGCAAAATGGAAGCAGCCCAGGCAGCAATAAATGGGAAGACAGGTTGCGGGTGGGCTGGCAGGAAGATCGCCGGCAAATCAGTGCCGAGGGGCTGAGGGAGGGTGGCTGGGGTGGGGCGGGCAGCAGGAGGAAATAAGAGCCCGAGGGGCAAAAAGAGGAGTGCAAAACACGGGACACTCTCCTGTTGTTTCCTGCTGACGTGACTCACAGGACACGGAGCTGGTTTGGTTTATATATTCATTTACAAACCAGCACCCTGCCCTTCTAATGCCCATGCACCGTTTAGGGTGGCTAACAACTAGAACTACCACTAAATAAAATAAATCTCCCCAACCCCAACCGCAACCCCCCAAAAAATAACAAAACAAGCATTAAATACTTATTCATCTGATAAAGTAAGTGCCTGCCTAAACAGGAAGGTTTTTGCTCTATGGCGAAATGCTGTAAGAGAGGGGTACGGACAAAGAAGCCTCATCCCTTAATTTCCACCAACTGAGCCTCAACTGTAATGAAGCCACAAATGATCTAGTTTCTTACCAGAGAGTTGACAAGGAACTGGTAAGAGTGAGATGGGAAGATAGTGTGTGGTGGTGGTGTGGGGAGCGGTATGTCTCAAACAGCAGTGAGACAGGTGGGTCTGAAACTGTCGTAAACATTTTACAATATTGTGCAGAGAGCACCCGTCGCCAACCTGGCACCCTCCATATGTTCTGGGCTACCACTCCCATTAGCCTCAGCTAATGGGGCTATTGATGTGGGTCAGTGGCCTGCAGTGACATTTTTCATAGGGAACAGTTAGATTCCTGTGTTGCAGGGGGTTGGACTAGATGACCCTCATGGCCCTTTCAGACTCTATGATTCTAAGTTCTGTGAGTCCCTGCATATACCTTGCAACCAGTAGTGTGGGGATAACAATACTGGTCAGCCTTACAGGGTTGTTGCACTAATAATAATAATAATAATTTTATTGTTTAAACTTTGCTCATCTGGCTGAGTTTCCCCAGCCACTCTGGGTAGCTTGCAGCATATATAAAAACACAGTAAACATAAACTAGGCTAGTCCCACTAGTCCAAGGAGCGGATGCCCCATATATAAGTTGTAGTCCAAAACATCTGCTGAGTATCTGATCGATGGAGGCTGCACTCTGCTATGAAAGTTAGAAGTGTGTGCAAGGGGTGGGGGGTTGAGACAAGAGTCTCCATAGGCCCTACTCCAGAGCTTTCCAAACTTTTCAAGTTGGTGACACATTTTTTGGACATGCATCATTTCATGACACAGTAATTCAGTTTTACTAGCAAATTGGAGGTTAAATCAACCCATTCCAGCCCCAAGAGGAGTGCAGGGGAGCATTTGTGCGACATTCGTACACACTGCAGGTGACACACAAACGTGTTGCGACACACAGTTTGGAAAACTCTGCCCTACTCCATCTAATCCAAGCTCCTTTGCAGGTAATGTGGTTTGGGAAGGCCTCCCAGCTCAATTTCTGTTTCTGCAGGTGGTTATGTCAGCTGAGGCCACGGCAGACCAGGTCCCACCCCTGGAGAATTGTGCCCCGCTAGTCCCAATCCAGCAGCGACGGGATGGCAGCGGAGGGGTAGCCGGTGTAACCTTTGATCTCAAACCCCTTAACCCTAGCAGCAAGTATGTCAAGCTGAACGTGGGAGGGTCACTGCATTACACCACAGTGCAAACCCTCACCAAGCAAGACACCATGCTGAAGGCTATGTTCAGTGGCAGGATGGAGGTGCTCACAGATAGTGAAGGTAAGTGTCCTGGCATCACACAGTCTGTTTCCCCACTCAACCCTTCTCCCAATCCAGGTTTCCTGCTCAGCTGAGATTATATGGTATAGTAAAATAAATAAGTTTTAATACTTTTTGGACCAAAAGCCCCCAAAGCCATGAACAGCACTACTGCATATTACAAAAGAAATCTATAGGAAAAGTGCAAAGCATTAGATCAATCAAAGTGATTTTTTAAAATAGCATGAAAATTCAATCAAGAATATAAATTATGTAATAGGAACTAGTTACGAATAAGTGTGGCACTTTGGAGGTGACAGAAATCTGTCATTCTGTATGGCTTCTTTGCAGACGCAAAGAAATTGTCAGAACTACCTTACACCTGCTTCTGATAGGATGAACAGTGAACCCCGGGGGGAATTCAGGTTAATATTTTTTAAAGATATGAGCAGCTTTCTAATCAAAGACAATTTTTTGATAACTTGGTATCAAGGATGTGTTACATTTTGTTTGTGAGATAAAATATCCTAAATTTCCTCAAGGACCTATCCTAAATACCTTGAGGACCACCTCCTTCCATATGAACCTACCCAGACCCGGAGAGCATCCTTTGAGGCCCTTCTTTGTGTGCCTCCTCCATGAGAGGTCTGCAGGGTGGCAACACGAGAGCAGGCCTTTTCTGCAGTGGCTCCCCATTTGTGAAATCCTGTCCCCAGGGAGGTTCGCCTGTTGCCTTCATTATATACCTTTAGGTGCCAGGCAGAAACGTTGCTTTTTAACCAGGCCTTTGGTTGACTGACATTCAGTGTCCCTTTAAAATGTGTAGGTGGGGTTATTGGGTTGCTACTGCTTTTATTTTGATTATGTATTCTGTGTTTCTATATCATGATTTTATCCTGTGAACTGCCCTGAAACTAGCGGGTATAGGGCGGTATACAAATTAAATAGAAAATAACATAAAATATTGTAGCTTCATTAGCAAAATTATATACAAAGACAGCAATGTTTGGATTTCCCTCTAAATGTTTTAAAGTGTTCTCCAGAACTTTTAATTTTATGCGCAAGAGATCCTTCTCTCCTGGTCTCTGCTTCTGCCCCCCAAAGACCTTTTGTTCAGAGACTAAAATTCTGTTCTTCCTTTCCAGGCTGGATCTTGATTGACCGAAGTGGGCGCCATTTTGGAACCATCCTGAACTACTTGCGCGATGGCTCTGTGTCTCTCCCTGAATCCCAGCGGGAGCTGGAGGAAGTGCTATCTGAGGCCCGGTACTACTTGATCCAAGGCTTGGTTGAGGACTGTCAGCTTGCCCTGCAGGTGAGCTGGTCACCTGCTGAGCAGTTAGGAGGCAGGCAGACTCCTCTGAGCCTCAAGCAGTTTGAAGGAACTGGGGAGACGAAGAGGTGAGTTAGCAAGGCCCACTTGCCTTAGCCTGATTTGGACGACCTGCTACTTGGCCTCTCCCTCTCAGAACTGTCTCCCGCAGTGATTGTTCCATCTGGTGGTTGTAACCATCATGCAACATTATCTAAAAACTGATTCCCCAATCTGCATATTTTTCTTCTTCCTCCCCATCCTTCCACCCTTATTTTGTTACATGTGTTAAATAAACTGTATGTCATTTGTTTTAATTTATAAACTTCCATGAGTGCACTGGTAAAAAGGCAGTACATAAGTGTGGTATGTTCGTAATATGTGGCATGTTCTAGGGCTTCTAATAAGGTTGTAATATATGTGTATGTATCTTTTTCTGCCTAGCAAAAGAGTGAGGCCTATGACCCCCTCTGCCATATCCCCATGGTGACCTCTCCCAAGGAGGAGCAGCAGATCATCTCAAGCTGTTCCAAGGTAAAGAGGCTGTGAAGTCACATAAGGCTCAAGTCCAAGAAGATCATGTAGATTTGCGCCATTTTAGACTGCTTGACTCAGATGTCTTCTTGCTTGTTTAGGGCCATGAGGTGATACTCATGAGTGCAGATGGCATCTGCCCCCATTAGTGAAGTCCTAAGTTGCAAAGCTTCTTAGCCTTCTAGCTAAAATCAAGCACTGCCTACTATAAGATGTACGTTGGAACTCCAGTCTCATGACCCATTCAAGTCATGAAGACTTGCCATGTGACACAGTTTAACACATGGAAATATTTTAGCACCTTCCACATTGTTGACACAGCATAAAATGGGTCTGATGTGAACACACACATACCAGAAGTTAGAACATATATGAACATTTCATGAAATCACTGTAGCTCGGCCAATGGCAAAGGTGACAGTTTCTCTTATGCAGGTTAAAAAGATAGTTTCCACCATATTTATCCTTCTTTTCCTCCTTTCTTAGCCTGTGGTGAAATTGCTGCATAACCGAAGTAATAACAAGTATTCATATACAAGGTAAGATGCAACACACACACCCAACTGCTGGAATTGGGCGTAACTTGGTATTGTTTCTTGACTCCCATGTCGCCCATTCTTGACTCCCACCTCCTGGCTAATAGAGGTGTCTTAAGAGAGATCACACCACCATTTCTTCCTTTCCCTCCCCTCCAGTAACTCCGATGACAACTTGCTGAAGAATATCGAACTGTTTGACAAGCTGGCTCTGCGGTTCAATGGCCGAGTACTCTTCATCAAAGATGTTCTTGGGGATGAAATCTGCTGCTGGTCGTTTTATGGGCAGGGCCGCAAGATTGCCGAAGTCTGCTGCACCTCCATTGTATATGCCACCGAGAAGAAGCAGACCAAGGTAATGTGCAGACCCCTGAGCTTCAGATAGGAGCTTTCCCCTTCAGGATAAATTGTACTTGCTCTCCAATATGTCTGATCTTGCTCCTTCCCTCCCTCCCTCCATGGTGTCTGCCCGAAAAAGGCTACTGCCAACCAGCAAAGCAGAAACAAACAAGGAAGTAAGGAAGTTGACTGTTTGGATAAGTGAATGTCCTTTATGTGCTGATAAGTGAATTTTGGGATAGCAAGCGTGTAGATCGCAGAACCTGTGTGTACTGCTTTTCAGGCAAACATCACATATTTTCTTTGAAAAAAACAATATAAATTAAAACTATATCATAAAGCAATAAAGAGAGAGCCACAGGGAAGAAAACTTTTCGAAAGCAAGGCATCTCCTTCCTTCAGGGCATGGTGGTCCTTAGGTAGCCCTCTGGTGGCATTTGGGGGAGGGAGTGGAGGGAGTGGTCCCATACATGGGAGAACAGAACCTGAGGGGAGGAAGAGTTTTTCCCCTAGGCCACTCAAATGACTCTTTAGATAAACTGCTACTTCAGGTCAACTCTCCCAGTTCCATTTCTTCCCACCTAGCAAAACTGCAGCCCTGCTTACATTTTTATGCATCAAGGAGTTCAGAGCAGCTGTCGAGTTTTAGCCTTGCACTATGTGAGTTAAGTTAAACTGGAAAAAACTGTAAAGCTCAAGTTCACCAAGCAAGGATTTGAACCCAGGATTCCATATTGAAACCAAACACTTGCACCACACTGTGGACAGAACTGGTGTTGCTCAGTATGCTCTTGCTTTGCTGCCCCCATGTGCACAGGTGGAGTTCCCAGAGGCACGGATCTTTGAGGAAACCCTGAACATCCTGATCTACGAGACGCCACGAGTGCCAGACAAGGCCCTCCTGGAGGCAACAGGTGGGGTGGCAGGTGGGGGTGGAGGCCCCCTCCGTGCAGGTGACGACGAAGATGGGCGGGAGCACCGTGTCCGGCGCATACATGTCCGTAGGCACATCATGCATGATGAACGTCCTCACGGCCACCAAGCTGTTTTCAAAGACTGATCCCGCCTCGCTCGCAATGTCCTCATTACTCCATCCATTTAGTGCCAAAGGAGGACCTGTTTTCTCCTTTTGATCTTTCACCTCAAGGTCTTCTCATTGATGTTTGCATCCTTTTCTAACCTCTCTCTCCCTCTGGGCTGCTTTTCTGCCCTCTTGCTATCCCTTGACTTTATTAAGCCCTCCTTTTTATTGTGACAATTGACCTTTTGGTCTGCCCCTTCATTTTACTGGCATGCTCTTTCCAGCTGTTAATTTCCCCTAATGCTTCAGTCTTAAACACCCGACTTCCCACTTCCCCTCACCACCCCACCCGTCTCATAATCTGCAAGACACCGCTGAAACCCGGTTTGTGGTCCTTTATTCAAAACCTCTTGACCCTGAACCTTTCCAACCTGAGACCGACTGACTCTTAACTGTCCTCTAAATTAGGCTCCATGGAACAACAACATTATAACTGAGAGAGCTATATGTGAGCAAAGCATATGAATCAGGGGAGCCTACATTCCATCTCAGCTTAATACTGGGCCTCTGGTGACTTCCATTTTGTAACACTGTTATTGGCCTTTTTCAAAGGTCACAGACGAGGTGCTACCTAGACAGGGGTGTGTCAGTTCTTACATAATTACCAATTTTGATCTCTCCATTCTGGGGTCTTCTGCCCTTTGCTTTATGGTACATAGTTGTTTTTTTATTGGGTCAACCCCCAACCCACCCTTGGTTTCTCTTCACCTACTTTTAACTTCTCTGTTGAAGAAACTGCCTGAATTTAAGAGAAGGCATAAATTGTTCAGACAAAAACGGGCTACACTCCGTTTATAATTTTTGATAATGGCATTGACATAACCGGGATTATACAACATATTTATTAGTGTCTTTTTTCTGGAATAATTTCGACTACATTTAGCCTCCTGTGAGCAAAGGAGATTAAATCCAGTGTCAATCAGCCACTTAAAAAATTCATGCATACAAACTTGGCACCTTTAACCTTTGCATTAGAGCAGGAGGTAACAGTCATGAAATTGGTTCGTATTACTTATTGTCCTTCTGGGAAAGATGTCAGTCAGATAACAGCTGCTATTTTAAATTTTTTTGTCTGGGTCAAAAACACAGTTTGACTGTCTCCTTAAGTGTTGTGTGTCCTGGACCCTGATTCCATCCAAACTATTCTGTCCCACTTACCGGTACGACTTATATCAAAATATGTTAGATGCTTCAATCCCACACTTCATAGGCATCTACACACCATTACAAAACAGCGGAACATGGTCAAGTGACTCTCTTCAGACATAGATCTGTGTAGGTACAGAAGTCTTACTTCTTCCTGCAGAGTTTGAGCACTTGCACTCTGCTCCTGGAATGCCTTCACCCCCTTGTTTTCCATAAGGTTGGGCGGAGGGGGAATCAGGGGTCCTCCAGAATACATTGGCTTGCCAACTCCCATCAGCCCCAGCCAGCATAGCCAGTGATCAGGTTTGATGGAAGTTTTAGTCCATCCATAACTGGAGGGCCACCATTTCCCCATCCTGCCACAGGGATGTCGCTTCATACAAACTTCAGCAAAGTGTAATATGGGACATTTCAACAGCCCTTTCAGTCAACTGTCTCATGGAACAGGGTTTGGATATTAATGGTGGTGGATGGAGAGGGAGGGTGAAATTGCATTCTGTAAATGCAATCTGGTGCAGGTAACTTTACTGGAGAGAAGGTATTATTTTCCTCCATTCTTCTTTTCCCATCTCTATATCCTCCCCTCCCTGGAGGAGGTAACTTTCTTGAATTAATTATTGTAATTTTTTGTATTTGCATAATTTATTTTAAAAATGTTTTTTTCTATTAAATTATTGTAATAAAGGTACCTGCTTAAAAGTGGGGAAGTTTCCTGGTGTGTGTGTGTGTGTGGATAAGGATCTGTATCTCCAGGGCTTTTCCATGCCTAGACAGGCACATTTCCCAAAGAATATTAGTGACTTTAGTGAGCTGGATCATCCTTTTTTCTAACCCAGGGGGTTGTGTTTATTGGACAATTACAATTGTTAAAGAGGAAGGAGTTTTTGGCATAGTTGGCAGCACATGTGTGAAATCTTACCTTGTTAACACTTGGGCAGCTTCCCTGTTCATCTGCTGCCTGTGGCTTGCTCCAGTAGTGGAAGAAAATAAGGTGAGCGTCCTTCTGGATTTTTAGGAACCTAAAATTTAAGGTGGGTGCAAGTTTTCTCAAATTCTCCCCTTCTGGATTGTAGCAATGGAGAGCATTTCAGCAGTCTGGTGGATGCCTTGGATTTTGTGAAGAGAGATGCCTATGGGGAAGGGGATCTGTATGTTGAGTGCCTCAGGCCAGAGGAAATGGAAGATCTACTGACATTATCCAGACTGCTGGTATTTAATTGGAGAACATTATAGTATGCCTGTCTATCTATAATAGTATGCCTTGATTCATACTAGTTGATGGCAGCTGCTCCCGTAACTGGGGCCTTGGAGAAGAAGCAGAAGGGCTGGGCAGGCTTGAGGGGCTACAATGCAGTGGCTGGATGAGTGTTTTAATTTTAAGAAACCATATTTTGGGAACTTGGTATTCCTGCTTCCATATCTTGGTAGTTTCCTATCTCGTCTCGTACCCAGGGAAGAAGAGTCAGGCAGAGCTACATTGCTAGTATAGATTCCCATACTAGGATTAAACAAAGGCTTTGGCCCATTCAGAGCAGAACCCATTGTTTACAATGTATCTCAATCTAATAGGCAGCTGAGCCTTACACTAGTTTCTGCATTTTAACTGCATCCTCCTGTGCAAGAACATCTTATGTAGCTTCCTTCCCTGTGCAGCTGATTCTTCCAAATATAAGCAGCTATGATACAAAAACTTAATCCTCAACAATGATCTACACCTTTCAAGTTGTCAAGGGTTAAAGTAGCAAAACCATATTGGCCTTGAGGGAATGAAGTTAACAAACCTTAGATTACTATGCTGGAAATTAGTCTTCTCTCAGCTGCAATTAGGCTGTACTTAGGTTTGTTAATAGCAATTGCCCAACAGTATAAAAAACTGAAACAAAGTTTACAAAATGACCCGATGCCTACCCTAGTAGTGCTGCACAGTATCTCTGCAGGGTGTTTTTTTTTTGTATTAATGTATTATTATTTAAACATGAAATACCTAGTGTTGCAGTTAAGTGATGATAAACTTTTAACCCTTATAGGTACACTGTAGTTTGCATGTTTGCAATCAATCTGCAAACAATTTCTACATATTTTTTATATATAAAAGCAAGCCCCACTGAGCTCTATGTGAGTCACCACCAAGTATATTATTTATGATGGTATTTAAAGTATTTTTACCCTACCCTTCAGCCGACCAAGGCACCCAAAGCAGTTTACAGTAATGAGTAATATGGTCCCCTCCTTTACAATCTAAAACACCTGACAAAAAGAAACGAGATTGGAAGGTGGGGAGCATTAGGGCTGCGATCCTGACTTGGAGTAAGCCCCACTGAATTTAATGGCGCTTACTTCTGAGCAGACATGGCAGGGTTTGCAGCTTTAGTTGCGAAATCCTTACAGCTGCGAAATCCTAGGACTGAGCGGGGCCGAAGCAAGAGTCCTGCGGCTGCTACTCACTTTGGTTTATGGATGGGGCCAGGTAGGTCTCACCCTTTCCAAAATGTTCTTCGAGGGCGGCACGGGGAGCAGCCTATATGTGAGAAAACATATACAATTATATGACAGGGGGTGGGAAAGCACACTGCTTTTAAGCTCCACAAGAAAAACGCAACCAACACAGTTGTACGAAAGAAAGTGGGTGGGTCAAAGGAGTGGAGAAGCAAAGCAAATAAGAGGGAGGAGGGGGAAAAAGCAACTCCCTCTGGTCACGTGATAGACGAAGCGGTCACATGACAGAGGGCGGGTCACGCGGCACGGTTACCTCCCCGGAAGCTACGGCGCTTTGAGGATCAGGTGACCAGAGGAGGCCAAAGGGGGGAACCGGTCACGTGGCGGGGGCTGGCTGGGTGAATGTGCCGGGCGGGCTTGGCTGTATCGCCTGGGCCTGAGGAAGGTGAAGGGAGGAGAGCGAGGCTGGAGCGCAGGGGGGCCGCCTTGTAGTTGGGGGGCAGCCGGCCAGAGGCAAAGCGGGCAGCTGGGGCTCGGGGCGGAAGCGACGGGGCTCCTTGAGTCAGGGCCTTCCTGGGGAGGTTCTCTTTTTTTTAATTTAAAAAAAGGAAAAAGGATCCCCCTTCAGGCGGAGGGTTCCTGGCTGTGATTTTGAGAGCGTCAGGCTGGGCCTAGAGTTATCTGAGCTCTGACGAAACAAGGGCCCCAATTGACGGAACCGGGAAAGGGAGGCCGAAAAGGTTGGAAAAGGCTGCGGAGGAAGTTTGCGACCCCCAAAAGCGGGGGCGGTAGATCTGGGCTGGTGGGCTTTTGTTTTTTTAAAAAAGCAAAGACTACCGGGAAGCAAAGCTGTTAGCAAAGGTTGCGGGGTGGGTGGGAGTCGCCTCGAGTGTGGGGGTGTAAGCAAGGGAAAAGGCTTTTTTTGCTGCTCGTAAGGAAGAAAGCTTCTGTTACGGTTGTAGGGAGGTGCCGCGTTTGGGGCTGGATCCTTGGGTTGGTTGGTTTTTCAGCCGAGAAGCGCTAACTGGGGTGGGTGGGGTACCGTAGGGCAGACAGACAGCTAAAACGGAAAACGAGGGGGCAACTTCCTCCCGAAGTTTTATACAGGTGTTTGTATACAGCGTAGGGTGTTGAAGCCTAAGTTGCAGAGGTGGGAAAGAGTGTAGGTACAAATAGAAGTAGTTTCCTTTGGTCCTTTAAGCTGCTGTAGCATTTCAGAAGTTGGGGAGCTCTGCGGGGTACCTGGCAACTTTCTCTGCCACCGAGGTGACTTTTGCTGCTACAAGAGAGTGAATAGCTTTCAGGCACAGGCTACTAATTTGCAGTGCAGGGAAACAGAGGAAGAGTAGAGTCACTGGGCACGCTGTGGTGTTTTGCTTGAAAAGGAGGCTGAGAGCAAGACTGTAGTCGGGACTCTGGGGTTTAAAAATACCTTCCACATCCTCGAAGCTCTATTGCTGTTGAGATCTGCATCACACACAGTCAGAGGCCATGCAGAAGGAGGAGCTGGGAATGGATGAAAATCGCAATCCAGAGGAGGAGCTGCGTCTCCTTGGTGGAAAGAAGGAAAAATGCCACAACCTCAGCAACCGCATCCGGACAGGTAACTTAAACTGCATCCAGTATTCTATCTTCTAAGTCACTTTTACGAAGTCACCTCTGGTCCTCCAGAAGATGTTGGACTCCAACTCCCATGAACACTAAGCCAGCATGACCATTGGTCAGGGATGATGAAAGTTGTAGCCTAGCAACATCTGGAGAGCCACAAGTTCCCCAGCCCTTCACCATCGCCAACTCAAGACTGGCTACTAAAAACCCAGCTTCTTGAGCACCCAGAGCTTTGGTGTTGGTGCTTAGCATTTTGAAATATTTCCTTTAGTTCCCAAAGACCTCAGCTGATCCGTTCCCTTATCAATCCATTCACACACACCCCAAACTCCTTCATGCATCTGTTATCCATTTAGTCCAAAACTAAACTGAACTCCTGGGACAAGCATGCTTTTTTCACCACTAGAATGCATCCTTATTTCAATTTCCTTTACCTCAGCCCTAGTGTCTACCTGATTTGTGGAGCTGTGAACCCCCATCCCCCAAGCTAAGTTTCCTGCTCCCCCCCCCAAAAAAAATATTCGGACAGCCCATGTTGGGAATCCTACCCTAAACCATCAGCTGCTGCATCTCCACAGAATCATGCAGACCTGCCCCTTACCTGGTAAATCTCAACTTACTGGATCACACTCCCTTCCCAGAGTTTCAGTTTCCTTTTCCTTACTGGGGTGGGTCCTATTTGGTTATTAATTCAGTGGCTCTGGTTTGATTAACTGCCTTTTGTAACATGCATCTAAGTTCTAGCTATCCTTAATGCATCTAAATGTTGAAAATAAAACCTTCTTTCTGTCACGCAGGGGGTGGAGCAGAGCTGGGCTACAGGCCAAGCCAGGTCTCCAGAGAAGGTGTGTTGTACTGAACTGGGATTGGGCTTTCCCCTTTTCCTTTCTGTCATGCTTTTTCTGCATGTTTTTCTGTTCCAGAGGTGGCTGCACCTCAGTGCTGGGTGAGATACATTCATCCTGAGAACCTAGAGCCCTGAATGCCCACCCTCTATGCTCCCCATCTTCTCTTCCCTGTTGAAAAGATGTGGAGAAGAAGTGATTACAGTATCTGCCACCGTGCTTCTTTACTAGATACCCATTTGGAAAAAGTAGCATGTTCTTCATATCCTTTTCCTCCTCCTGTTACACTCCTGGAGTATACTTAGGAGAGGAATGAAGGCCTACAGATGGGGAAACAATGACTCTTTAATTCTCTGGGCAGCAAAGCCAGAGCTCAGTGGCTTACAGGATGGGATCCTAGAATTATTGGGAAAGGCTTTGAGGAAACTGAAATTGGTTAGGGCTTGAGAGAAGGGATCTCATAGGTTTGAGTTCTTCAGCATAAACACCTCTGGTTACGTCCCGTCCCCCTTTTGCTCATCACAATGTAGAGAAGCTTGGAAACCTGAAGACAGAATGTTTTGAATGCTAAATAACCAGAAAAGTGGGGAGTGGGCTAAACCAACCTCAGAAGTGGTATTTTCATATGATCTTCTGATGTTGCTGAACTACAACTTCCATCAGCCCCTGTCAGTATGGCCATAAAGATGCAAAATGTGGTTCAGCAGTTTCTGGAGGGCAAAAGGTGCCTTGTACTTGTCTTAGAGTTTATAATTCATTAATAAATATCAGAAGACAGAAGAGGAATCCCCCCCCCCAATTTTATTGACTAAAGATCACAGTTTTGGAATTGACTGAGTTAGCAGCACGGACAGGGGTTTTGAAATTACTTAATTGATGTGAAGATTTTAGCCACCTGCACACCCCAGATAAACGACCTCAAAGGTATTTTAACCCCATGGGCATCTTCTGCCTTATCTATGACCTGTTGACCCCAAATTGAGAGAGGTGAATGTGTCTGCATTCCAGAGAAATGAAAGCCAGAAATATGTTCAAATATTTGGGTGTCATATTTAAGCACCTTTTAATCCCCCAACTTTCTTACCAAATCTCCAAACACTAACTGAGCAGTCTTTGGTATTTTGGGAGGGTCGGAATGAACTGCGCTGAGGCACCGTTTTTGTTGATAGTGCACTTGACAAGAGTTAACATAAGCTCCCCACCTGCCAAAATAAAAAATGGGGTTGCTGCTCTGAGGTGCTTACATTCTAGGTGTGTGAGGTGACAAAGGGACGTGAGACAGGCATGGTCTTCACCCTTTCTCTTCTTCCTCTTCAGGTGCCTGGGAGTCCAACGGGTATACTGCTCCCTCTGAGATAGCTGACGAACCCAGTGTTCCCCTGAGCCCTTCCAACAGCCTCAACATCCGCAATCTCCAGTTGTCTGAGCGGGACCCTCCTGTTGTCCACCATCCCCACCGCTACCCTCATCGCTTTTACCATGCCCGCCCCTTCCATGCTACAGCATACCGCAAGACCTACCGAGGCAGCCCCTCAGACCGCAAGGAATGGGGACCTAGCACAAACGGCCATCACTGTGCTCCTGAGAGCATCTCCAACGGGCGGTGGCAGCACCGGCGCCGCGGCTATTCCGACCCACCCTCCCCGTCGTCGTCTCCCGAATCCGAACGAGGCAGCACCGTCAAAGCCAGTGAGAAGCCTGCCGCCACATCTAATGCCGCCAACACAGCCAACGAGGATTCCGGGAAGGAAACATGGTCGCTCTTCCGGCCACTTCCCGCTTTCCCTGTCGATAGCAGCAGTGCCCGGATCATCCCCAAGATCTCTTATGCCAGCAAGCTGAAAGAGAACCTGGATCAACCGGGGAAAGCCTGCCATGTTCCTGCCTCAGCCGTCCGCACCACCAATAGCCTCCCCAACTGTGTCTTGGCGCCACCCCCAAGTAGCCCCCCGCCGTCTGACAGCAGTCGGCGACAGCACCTGGGAGCCATCTTTCAGAATGAGTGGGGCCTCTCCTTTATCAACGAGCCGGGGGCTGGGCATGGAGGGGGTGGCGGGACGGCACCAGACGTGGATGAACGAGATGCAGATGCTGGAGCATCCTGGGAGAAAATGGAAGTTAGCGACTGGCAGGCTGCAAAAAATTACCATCTGGACGGTAAGGTGCTGGAAGGAGCCCAGTCATTGGGCATGAGGGAAAGAGAGGAGAACCAAAGCATGTGTGTTGAGGCTTGGGAGCTGTCCCATAGGTAGCTGAACATAGTCAGGAGAGAAGGGATGGAGGACACAAGGAAATGCTTCATTTGGAAAGCTAGGGATCTTTGTGAAGATGGTGAGTGAAGGGGCAGTGACACAGCACAAAGACGTTTGCAGTTCATGAAAGTGGAGAGGTGTTGGGTAGTATTGGCTGTCAGAAGAAATAAAGGACAATCTTTTCACTGCTCTGAGGTTGAATTCTATTATAGTTTACATTTGCTCCACAAACTAGGGCATGAATTACTTGGGTAGAAGATGATCAAACAGCCTGTCCCTACCTTTTCTGATTACTTTATCAGCTATTGTTTTTAGAAGGCTAAAGAGAGGCCCTGGTTGGGCTAAAGAGGTAGTTATAGATAGATATCATTTAGCTTCCTCATAATTTTAAGCATTGCTCCAGATAGCACAGATTCTCACATCCAGTTTTATGCAGCTTGGGGAAAGGTTTGGATGGGCATATGACCTTCAGTGCACTGAGACCCCAACTTTTCTCAGTGTGGCTGAACTTTCGGGGCATCGTCTTGAGAAGTCAGCAGCTTCAGCTGTGCTGGAGGGTCTTAGGGCACTGGGGCTTATTTACAAACAGTGCTTGGCTTCTTCTAATTTCCCTTTTCCCCCTTCTAATACAGAGTGGAGACATATATGGGAGCTACACAGTCAAGGTAAGCAAATGGAGGTGCCTGGGCCTAAATCAGTGGCTTCATAAATATGACCTTTGGGGCTCAACAGTGGGCTGGATAGCTTCATGTTAAAGGGGGTATGAAGATTTGCAGTAATGTACAACAATGTGAAGTGGAGGGGAGCAGATGTTGGACAGGGATGTGACTCTAAGAACCGTGGGTGCGTAATTCATACTTCCCAATCTTTGCCATATATTCAGTTGCGTCTCCCTCTCTACTGTACCACACATGCAAAAAACAAACAAAAACCCACAAATTTAATCTGACCACTCGTATTTTGAAAAAATCCAGCCTTTTGTGAGGATTGCTTTCAGAAGCTGAGGGGCACTGATTCTACATTTTAATACTGTGTCTTTTCGTGGTTTGCTTTTTAATGTTGTGCCCTAGGTGTGCTTGAGTGCATGTGCTCCATAGCTTTGAAGCCCTGACTGGTAGGAGGTGCTGGCTTTTGATCATCTAACACAAGTTTAAAATTACACTTTGAAAATGCTTCTGACCCCACATCATTGCCTGGAGAACTCGAGACAGTGACACTGAAGACAAGTGCCACTGCCAGCCTAGGCCCATGAGCCAGGCAAGTTTTCTATTCATGTAGTAGCAGGCAGGAGCAGGTAGATGCTGTCTGAAAAACTGGAGTAATTGGTTCTGTGCAGTACGGGAAAGTGAATAAACTGGGCCTTATGAAGTCGTGTGATGGGAGATAGGAAAGAGAAGTAGAGCTGCTGAAATCCACAACTATCTGATGTTGGATGTGGAGCTGCCTTAAACAATTCAACCAAATCACAAAAGAGCTGCGTATGTGGGAGCAGATTAATGAAGGGTCTGTTCTGTGGCCTACCACTGAGAATAGTAGGGGGGAGAGTGGGGTTTCGGGCAGAGAGGTGTGTGTGTGTGTGTGTGTGTGTGTGTGTGTGTATACACGTTATCTATGGCACATCTCCCTTCCAGACATTGTTCCTGTTGCCATCACTTTTTCTTTTTCCATCTAGATCCTAGCAGAGTGACGGTCTACACAGACACCTTCGATGGGAAGGGTTAACTTCAATAATTCCCAGGGGAAGCACCGCTAAGACATGAGGGGGGGGCACATGGGGAGAGGCAAGATGCCCACCCCCACCCCCCTTGAAGACTGGAGAAGCCCAAGCATCTTGAAAGGGGAAGCTCTGCCACCTGCCTACCTCCCTCCCTTTGCTGTTATAGCTCAAATTGTCTCAGTGGGGCTAACGCCTCACCTCTCTTTTTCTCTCTTGCTCTCTCTTTCTCTCTGATTTAATGCTCTGGTTTTTAATTTCTTCACATGGTTTTTAATTTCTCTGGATTCCCCTGAAAATAAAGGCAAAAAAAGAATTTATTTAAATTCACTTCTCTTGCCTTGTCAGTGTCTCATTATTCATCGCTACACAGGTGTGTTACCAGCATGGGGTAGGTAGTGATGTGGCTCAAGGCACTGAAAATGGTTTGGGTGGGAAATTATTTTAAGGGGTAGAGATGGAAAAACGTGAATGAATTTTTGAAAGCACAAAGGAGAAGCTTTGGGAGGTTTACCACAAGGAACTATTAATATATGGCTAAGAAATAGTTTTCTTTGTTTATCCACTGAAGAATTTATAAGCTGCATTCTCATAAGTATTGACAAGGTGGTAGACAACATACAAGATAAAACTGCCAAAGGCATCATGAAAAACATCAGTAAATACTGGTTGGTCATAAAGGGGGAAAAATGTGAAGGCCTGTCTATAAAGAGTTTTCAGAAGATGTCTTAAAGAAGGCAGGGGTGATTTCTACTGAAATTATGTGACTTGATTTAATAGAAATAAAATATTTGCTCAGTGCGTCTTCTGCCAGCATAGTGACGAGATTATGCTAAGCATAACTTTACTTCTAGGCATCTTTTAGAGGTACAGTGCTGATATACCTAAATGCTAATTAATGGTTCGATACTCTATATTTCTATTCTCATTTGCTGAGCTTCTAAGCTGGTTGCCACTGTAAAAAAGCTCACTTTTAAAAACAAGGTTGCCATCTTAAAAGCCAGTGAACTGATGTGGCCAATTTACTGAAGAGGAAAGCCTACAGAGCACAATGGGGCTTCTCAGTAAAGATGCTTAGTTGCAGTGGTAATGAGGAAGTGTGTGAAATAAATCCCCACCACAATTTATCATGAAAGCCAAAGGAAGGAGCCATCTGTGTCCTGTTGGGTAAGAGTGCAATGTTGATAGCCTTCACGGGGCAAAACATTTTCTTAGCCCAGCTGCTTTGTAGAAAAATACAGAAAGCTATGAGCCCAATCTCCCCCCGAAATGGTATTAAAATCAATGGGATAGGTCCAAGTAAACATCGCACGGTCTGAATTGCTTGCTTATTTGAACCTGAGCCTCCTTTTATACAAACCTGAGCCTGGGGTGCTTTGCAGTTACTCTTTTCTGAGCTTAAAAACACAAGTAGACAAGTAACGAAAAACGAGCCATATAACTTACTGTTCCTGACCTGCACTGGGGAGGGGGAGGAGAAAATGCGCTCTTTGTTGGTTTGCCTCTTTTAAAAGGCGAATATTTCATAAAGAGTTGACCTAAATGTAGCTAAAACCGTTTTTGACGATACAATATATTAATGATCTATAAATAAGTACTCTTTGCCCTCGACCAAAATGGCTCTCAAAGCTTCCAGTAGTTGTGGTAGCTCTATGCTCTTCGGAAGACTCTCCTCTATGGTTCCGAGCGGCCGTTATACGGGAAGCCGCGCGGCCTCCTCCCTTCCGAGGCCTAAGTCGATGACGTGATTTACAGTGTAGGGAGCGGCACTGTTTCTATGGCGGGAGGGTAGCGCGGGGCGCGTGCGCGCCTGCGCGTCACTCCAAAGCGCCCATTCGCCCGCGGATTGAGAGTGGCGCGCAGGAGTCTCGCCTGCGCCTGCGCGCGAGAGTAATACCCGATAGGATTCCTTTGCAGGAGTTAGGAAATGGGTGTGCGCAGCTGCCTCTTAAAGGGACAGAATCCTCGAGTAAAAGGGGAAGTCGCCTGAGCGCCAGCCTGGAGGGCAGTAGAGAACAGGACGGAGGTAAGATAAGGTTGCACCTTTCTTAACTGTGTGCCATTCTTGCATTTCTTCCCCCTGGGTCTGTTCTCCATCTGGTTATTCTCATCTAAATCCTTTTGTTCAGCTATCAGGTTGGCTTTTGGAAGAAAATACGCAAGGATTTACGTTTCGAAGAATGTAGCCCCTTGCGGGATAAAATAGGGGCTTTTTTGCCCTCGTTTGCTGCCTCACACCAAGTCAGCCCATTGGTCCATCTTGTATTGTTTACTCTGTCTGGCAGCTGCTCTCCAGGGTCTTTCTCAAGCTGAACGCTTCTCGCTGCATGGCCAGAGGTTGAACTTGCATTTTCTGAATGCAAAGTATTGACTTTGCCTCTGAACGATGGCACCTCTCAGTCAGGGAAAGTCACAATTGGTATCCTCTGCACGCCGCAATCCTTTGCATATATATGCCCAGAAGTGAGTCCCACAGTGGATCTTATTTCTTAGTAAGTATGCATGGAATTGCAACCTTGTGTGCATACATTGAGAAAGATTAATACACTCCCATATTTCTGGAGCTTAGACTATTTACAAGTGAATGCATTTTTTTTCTCAGTGCAGAGCTGAGAAAGAAGTTATATGTCTACCTTCCATGTGAAATACTGCATTTCTCCATTATCATTAATTATTCCTAAAGCACTTCATAGCAAGCAATCCTGGTTTTCAGTGCTCTTCTTGTCACTTTGGAAGTCAGTCAGCCACATCATTGTTTCTCACCATGCTT